>NC_049227.1:1431250-2146875 GCF_011100685.1 Canis lupus familiaris | reverse complement strand
AGGTTTGGAGTAATATTGACAGAAAGGTATAGAGATCTTCCATATGCCCACTGCCCCGACACATGTGTAGCCCCTCCCATTACCACTATCCCTGACCAGAGTGGTACGTTTATTACCTTCGATGAACCTACACTGATGTGTCATTATTATGACATAGTTTATATTACTGTTTGCTCTTGGTGTACATTTTATGGGTTTGGACAAATACATAATGACACACATCCATCATCTAGCATCTAGCATCATACAGAATATTCTCACTGCCCTAAGAATCTTCTGTGCTCTGCAGAAGATTTGTTCTCTTGTCCCCAATCCCTACCAACCACTGATCCATTTACTTGTCCACAGTTTTGCCTTTTTCAGAATGTCATATAGCTGGAATTGTACAGTATGTAGCCTTTTCAGATTGATGTCTTTCACTTAGTAATACGCATTTAGGCTTCCTGCATGTCTTTTCATGGCATGATAGCTCATTTATTTTTACAGCTGAATAATAGTCCATTGTCTGGATGTACCATAATTTACTTATTCATTTACCTACTGAAACACATCTTGGTTGCTTCCAAGTTTTGACATTTATGAATAACTGCTATAAACATCCATGGGAAATTTTGGCAGTACTGTATGTTATAGCAATATGCATGCACCAAACAGTTTTTAAAAAGATTTTTTTTTATTTATTTGAGAGAGAGAGGGAGAGAGAGCGCAACCGAGGGGAGGGAGAGGAACAAGCAGCTAGCGCTGAGCCCTCTGTGAGGCTCAGTCTCTTAACTCTGAGATGGTGACCTGAGCCAAAATCAAGAGTCGGATACTCAACTGACTGAGCCACCCACGCACCCCCCCTCAAACACTTTTCTAGGCTAATTTCTATCCAGCACCCTCTCAGGCTTTTGATTCTATAGTGTCCAGCAACCCATACTGCCAGAGGAGCTGCAAATCTGGACGTCTGTTTCACATGGATTCATTTTGTGTGTAAATCTGCCCCAGCCCACCTTCATTGTGGCCAAGCTCCTGGATCTGATTAGGTGGGGGCTCAGTTATTATTATATTATTATTATTATTATTATTATTATTATTGCTAGAAAATTGGAAAAAATTTAGAACTAGTCAAGCATAAGGAGAACATTGAACCCTTCCCTCCCCCAAAGCATGTTATTGATTGTCAAAGCTAAATTAAATTCTCATATACCAAAGCTAAGCCAGAGAGGAGAGATAGCCCATATAGGGGTTAAAACAGGGCCCCCAGAACTATGCAAGTGGGAAGAGAGCAGCACTGTTATCGGTGAGTGGAACAAAGGAAGAAGAGCTCCCAGGCCTTCTCTGTATCCTTCATCGTGTGGTACTTTTTTGCACCATAGTTTTTCATTCGGTATTTAAGAAGATAAGCAAGTGGGTAATAAGTTTGAGAATGGGTTCCGGAAATGTCATTAAATTGACATAGGAAAGGAAGGCATTTAAAAATAATATCTACTGTTGATTGGCACTAACACTGTGCCAGACGCTGTGCTAAGTGCTTTATAAACATCAGATTATTCAGTCCTCATGACAGTCCTGTGAATTAGTCATTATCGATTCCATTTTACAGATGATGCTAGGATTGGCAGAAGCCAAGTAATTTGTCTGAGATCTTAGAGCTAAGAAATAGAAGAACCAGGACTCAACCCCAATCTGACTCTAAAGCTCCCTGTGGCTTTGCTCGCCTACTGCTTGGTGTCTTTATTCATCCAGAGCATCTCAGTCATCCACCCTCTGGGTAGCTGTGAAAACTGCAGATTATGCACTGATGTCATCATATAGAAGGTGCTCAGGATGTTGCTAGTATATAACACAGATCATAGAGTAATTTCGTTTGTAGTAGGTACGATGTTCATAATTCCTATGTAGACACACAGATAGATCCCATGCCCATACATCTATTTCATGTAATACACTATCTCATATATAGAGAACTGTAGTTATGTAATAAACAAAAATGTGTTTGAAACAGCATGAAATTGGATTTCCTCATCCATAAATTGTGTTATATTTATGTCTAAGTTATAGTTCAAGAAACAGAACCGCAATGTTGATATTTTTATAAATGGTGTCTAATGTATTTCTATTAAGGGGAGATATATTTTCTGTGTTGAAATGTATTATCATAATAGCCAAACCATTTACTCTACCACTGGAAAATGGTGTGGTAGTCTGTCTGGAATTCCACTTGCCTGCTCCCAGCCTGCCAGATCTATTGTAAATTATTGTAGGCGTCTGTGAGTTATTTTATAGGAAGCATCCATCTATTTTTACAACTCTGAAAAGTCTGTCACTCTCATTCATCTCCCTGGGAATAAAGCAATAATTTGATTCTCTATAAATGTGAACCTGAATTTACACCATCCTCTCCAGTTGGGACTGCAGTGATGTGGGTGATTTATAGCTCTGTGTCTCTGGGGCAGGGGACTAAAGTGGCATCCTGGCCCAGTGCGTTTGTTAGCATTTTCTATTACTTCTGCAGGAAAGGGGATGGAAATCAACCTGTCCCTACTGTGTTTAAGATTTAACTGTTTTGCTCCCTGTACCATGTGGGCTTGTTGAATGCCATGCCCCAAGGGGCAGCCCCAGGGGTCCTGAGCCACTCCATTTAGCTCTGGACCCCATAGTTGGGTGGATGTCCACAGATGTACCTTGGACACTGTCATGTGCTCAGCCTTGAGAGACCATCAGTGCAAATGCTTGTACTTCAGAGGTTCAGTGGTAACGTGGTCAAATGTTTGAGGCCTTCCGGATATTTGCTCAAATGTTTGAGGCCTTCTGGATATTTGCTGTCCTGTGGAGAGCCTGTTGGGCAGACCCATGCTATCCATCTTTGGCACCTGTCTTTTGGCTTATTGGAGAAGAGTTTATCTGGGAAACATCAGTGTTTTATCCCGTGATAAGATGCCAAGAGGGCTATCCTTTTGTCAGTTGCTTGGGGTCCTGTGGAACTGAGGCTGTTTGAGCCTGGAAATCTGGATGCTTCCTTGGCCAGGGAAGCAGGCAGTGGGAAGAGAGCTTGAATAATCACTAAAACAAGGAGGGAGGGAGCATGAACAGGAATCAGAGCTGGAGTGTATAGCCAGAGAATTGGAGTTACAGGAAGACCAGAGGGAGGGATGATGGATGATGAGGCAAGCAATGCAGAGAGACATCCTGGAAGAGGACCTGAGGCAGATGGGGTCTGTTGCCCTGGGCTGACTTTCCCATGCATTCTACAGCATGGCATTTGAGTGGGCTGGCAGCACTTATAGGACTCAGCCCTTGGCTGTAGTTCCCACTATGGAATCCACAGTCAAGCATGAAACCTTGACTCTGAGTTCTCTTTATTATACTCTGAATCAGGAAGGTTTGTGCTGGTGGCTCTCCCTAATTGAAACCACTTGTCCCAGAAGGTCATTGCCTGAGTATTACATACCAGTCTGTCTCAGCAAGGAAACTGTTTATGCAAATGGCCTGGATTATTGTGGAAGCTCTTATTGAAGTGACTTAGTTTGGGGGAAAGAAGTGGAAATATGGTGGATGGATTTGCCAATTGTCACCTCAACTTTGAAGCTACTGTCCATCCATATGCAGAATGCCATGTATGAGCATTTCTTCTAGTTGACAATCACATGTAACCACTATCTGCCCCCACAGAGTATGAAACGGCTTCCCATTTGACTATTTTGTAATTAATTCTCTCTTCTTTTGAAAATCTAACTGGAAAATATATTGTGCATTTGACAACTCCATAAATTTTGAAATACTCAAGCTTAGAAATGCAACTACATGTTTCCTCTATGTGACAGGAATAGAAATAATTAAGACCTCACGTATTTTTCAAAACTTGCAGTTAGACTCTTTTAAACCTTTGTGAGGCACATTCAAATTCCATTCCCCCTACAAGGACAACTATGTAGGGAATTATAAAGGTCCATTCTGTTGATGTAAAAGAAGCCAAAGGAATGTGCACACTCAGTGAAAAGCTATCATTTTCTCTTTTTTCTCCCCGAAGTTCTCCCTTTTTTCTCTCCTAGAAAATCAGCCAGTTCTTTGGGCTTGGAATGGTTGTGAGAAATTTGGAGCTCTTTTTGAGGGGAAGTTATCAGGGGAGAGTCATCCCAGAGGCATGCCATGGTCTGGGGCAAATTAGGGTGGCATGCCAGAGTCAGAAAGCACAGGGGTAGGTTCGAAGCTTGCTGTACAGGGTGGGGATGCACCCCAAAGATGCTCAGGCTTCCTGAAAACCAACAGCTACGACAACCTGTAGTAAAGCTGTTAAGATAGGAGGAGATTTGCACCAGGTGGAAAAGTAGGAGGCACAATTTCTTGAGAACCAGATGACAGAAGAGGTAGATAGATGGGTTTGAGGGAATTGGTGGATATTCAAGTCCTAGGTATATGACAAATAGCCCCAAAACGAATGGCTTAAAATAACAACAGTCATTTTATTATCTCTTCTGTGCATCTGGAATTCAGATAGGCTATAGTGTGTTAGGGGATGAATTGTGTGCACCCTCCCCACAAAGATCTGTTGAGGTCCTAACTCCCAGCACCTGTGAATATGATCCTGTTTTGAAGTAGGATCTTTGCAGATGTCATCGGGTTGAGATGAGGTCATTAGGGCCTGTCCCAATCCAGTAGAATTGCCATGCTGATAGGAAGGGAACACATAGATACACAGAGAGAATACCATGTGACGACACAGGCAGGTCCTGGAGTAGTGCAGCTGCAAACCAAGGAGTGCCAAGGAGCACCAGGAATTGGTGGCCACCACCAGAAGCTGACCTGAGGCAAGGAAGGATTCTCCCTTCCAAGTTCCAGAGAGAGAGTGGCCCTGCCAACACCTTGATTTTGGGCTTTCAGTCTCCAGAACTATGAGTCAATACATATCGGTTGTTTTCAACCACAAGTATGAGGTCCTTGTTATGGCAATCCAAGGAAACTAATACAGGGAGGATAGTTCATGTCTGTTCCACAATGTTTGGAGCATCAGCCGGAAAGGGTGGGAGTTGGAATCATCTGGAATGTTCACTAACATGTCTGGCAGCTGATGCTGGTTGTCAGCTGGAATCTGTGCTGGGCTCCCAAGTAGAACACCTCCCTGTGGCCATTCCAGGTGGTCTCTTGGGTGGGTTCATTTGGGGAATTTGACCTCATGGTGGCTGTATTCCAAGAGCCGGTTGGAAGTGGTATCACTGTATCCATTTTGAACTTGCCACCCAAGTCACATGGTGTCATTTCTATCATAGTCACAATACAAGAAAAGTCCTGGGTTCAGGAAGAGGTTACATAGACTCCCTTGGGCAGGACGTCAGGGTCACATTACAAAAGTGCATTTGGAATGGGAAAGATAATTACAGCAATTTTGGGAAAATATAGTCTGGACATTGGAGAACATTCCACCCCCCAGCTGGGGTAGAGTAGACATCCCCATCCAAGGGCAGGGGCGGGGACCATATCTCCTCCCCCCACCCTTTCAGCTCTACCATCTCCTCTCTGGGGTGTCTGTGCTGCCATGCTCAGTCCTTGGAACCATGGCCTGGTCCCCCACCAGAGAAGGAATTAAATTCTGTCCAGTAAGCATACTCCCAAGTCCTGTGTGCAGGAAAGTGAGCTAAGTGTTGTGTCAAGCTCTATGCAGAGAAGGTTGCTGGCCTAGAGGAGTCACAGTGACGGACTGTGACAGATGTGCCGCTAAGACCAGATGTGACTTAACTGCTGTACATCACGTGGAAGCAGAGTGTTGGGGGACGAGGGACTGCAAGGGCTTTCTTGATGGACGTAGTAAAGATCGTCTCCATCGTAGGGTCCCACTGCAACCAGCACTGCATGACTGCCTTGCAGAGCAAGTGGGGCCTATGGATCTTCTGCCCTCAGCCCCCCTTTCTGCTTGTCCTGGACTTCGTCTTTCCTCACGGCCCCCTATACATAGCACCATGGTGCCATTTCTTACTCTGAGGGAGTTGTAGTTTTGTCATTCAGAAGGCAGGAACAAATCCACATTCTAGAAGAGGCTTGTTTCTGATAAATATTGGCTGACTCCCTCAGAAGCAGCAAAGTGTGTCCTTAATGGACTGTGGTTGACAACTGGCTTTTCTTGGTCGGCAGGGATACAGATAATATGGAATGTACGTGTTGATCTCACACATGCAAAGTCACAACAGCTGTGTGTATCATTTATCTGCAGTGGTGGTCATTTTTTATTTCCAGTGGGACTTTGGGGTTTGTTTGGAGACTTTTTATTCTTTTTTTTAATTTAGTAGATTTAAGGCAGAAAATCTTGGGAGATATATCTGCAGAAGTGAGATGTCTCAGCCAACTTTCTAGAAATATTTTAGCATGCAATTAGTGGTGAACAGAATACTATGGAAATGCCTGGAGTTCAGTCAGTGGACAAATATTTACTAAGAGTCGACTGTATGCTGGCCTGTGGTATTGAGAGGTCTCCTACGTCATAGAGTTGACAGTCTTGTTGGGGGATTAGGTGTTCAATAGCTAAGCACACACAAATAGGCAATAATGCATTGGGATAAATTGTGTGAAGGAAGAGGGCCTGAGTGCCTTGAGAAAGGACAGGGGGTTAGGAGGTGGGCTGGGGGCATTTGTGGTCAGGGAGGACCTCTATAAGGAGTGATATTGAAGCATGACCTAAAGAGGAAAGAGGAGAGCAGAGAGCAGCTAGAGTGTTCTAGACAAAGAGCAGGATAGAAAGTGACTCCAGCTCGAAAGACAAGTGGGTTCATTGGGTTCTAGGCCCTGGGGAAGGCCTATATGGTTGAGCAGGAGCATCAGACTGAGAGTGGTGAGTTTAGAAAAGCAGGAAGGGGCCAGATCTCATGTGGCCACCTGGCCCATTGAGGACTTCATGGTGAATTAATGAGAAGTCAATGAAGGAAGAACCACATGATCCATAACAGACTTGGGTAGAGACAGGGCTGAGAGGAGACAGGCTGGTCTGATCGCATTAGGAAAGCCCTGACAAAAATGTTTTTAGGAGTTTTGCTTTCTTTTATTTAAAAGGTCGATGTGACAGTCAAACTCTGTGAATCTGTGGGTAACAAGGGTTTGGGCAGGAGCAACCAGAATTTGGGGCTCACCAGGGCCTGTGAGTCTCATTGGCTGTGGAAATGTGGTCTTAGCCAGCACTTAAGGAGCCCAGTAGTGTCCTGTCACCACATTACTGTGGTGCCTTAAGAAAGGCCCTTCCCTATGTGAGAGCCAGCTAGAGGCCAGCAGAAATGTAAACCTAGGCTATCTCTTCTGCCTAAGTGATATCCTTGGATCATCCATTTGAGCAGAATTTCTTACCTGGACACTAGTGGCATTTTGGGCTGGGCCATTCCTTGTTGTGGGGGGGAAGGGGTGTCCTTATGTTGTAGGATGTATAGCAGCGTCTCTGGCCTCTGCCCACCAGATGCCAGTGGAGCCTACCATCACCACCAAGTTCCCATAACCAGAAACCCCAGGTATCACCAAATGTCCCTGGGGCAGAGGAAGGGAATCAAGCTGTCCCCCAGAGGAGAACCACTGATTTAGATCATGCCTGCCTGCCTAGTGGAGTCATATGCTCTCTGGGGGCAGGGTTAAAAACAATGGTTCTCAAGGAGTGAGAATCTTAGCTATTATATGGTTTATAACACAGTACCTGAATAGAGAGAGGCATGGCATTAAAATTGCAGGGGAGGAAGGCAACTGAGTAGAAAACATGTCTAGAAAAGGCTTCTGGGGAGGGTGATAATAAGAAACGAAGCTGAGAAACACTGATCTAGACCAAGGGAGAGCCAGTTTTTCTGGGAGGCTACAGGACAGGAAACTGGAAATTAATTAATTAATTAATTAATCTATTTATTTATCTATATTTAAATATTTTATTTATTTACTAATGAGAGATACACAGAGAGAGGCAGAGACACAGGCAGAGGGAGAAGCTTGCTTGTTTTTTTTGTTGTTGTTGTTGTTGTTGTTTTTTGAACCTGGAAATTTAAATGAGGAAGCGGAGGGCACAGTGGGAAGACTCAAAGAATCATCACAGTCTTAGCTAACAATAATTGCTCACCGGACTGCGTGCCAGGCCATGGGACCAAGCGGTTTGCATGTGCACAGCAGCACCCCGATGGGAAACTGAGGCAGACACGGATTCACAGTAAACGACCAGTGGCCAAAGACCATACCACCCCTCCTTGGGGCAGGACCAACCTGTGGGTGGAAGGGCCCGACCTAAAGAGCAGGAGGCTGGATAGGGAGCAGAGGGAGGCAAGACAGCAGGGAGTGAGGAGGAAGAAAATGAGAAATCGAGAGATCAGACAGGAGGATGTGGCGGGAGCTGAGAGTCCAACAAGCACGCAGGGACTGAACGTCAGAGTTCTGCAAAATCCTTAATACAGGCTTCTCGCAGTGCTCCTGCCTTCTCTCTGTCCGCCCCACTGCACCATGGCTTTGGAGCCGACTGGGGGGCAGCTGCAAGTGGATTCTTCCCAGCAGACCCACGCAATGCTGGCCCTCGCCGTGTCCTCGCACACGTGCCAAGTAAATCACTATGCCTCCTGACTTCCCTCTGCAGCCTGTCTCAACTGAATCCTTTCTTGTCCTAAGCTGGTGGTCAGGAAAGGAATTTTGCGAGCATCCTGATTTAAAAAAAAAAATGCAGTCTTTCCCACCCAAGCTATATATCTACACAGGGAAATAACACTATTTCATGCCTTTTTTTTTTCCTTTTGGCAAATATTGCTTTCTTCTGGGTTAGAATTTTAGCTCTTTTATCCTCAATCTGTGCCGAGAAAGGGTTTGAGGTTCCAGTTTGAAGTTCCCATTGCTGGGGAGGCAGTTCTGAACCCCCAGGATGTACCCCCCAAACCGATGGAACCTCCTTTGCTCATCGGTGGTGACCTAGGAAGGCAGTCGAAACTGCATCTTGGATGTTTCAACTTTGAGAAGTTGCAGTAATGTCAAGTAATTGGAGCACTTCAAATTAGGAATGGAATTACGATCATTGGCTCTACGTGTTCTCTCCAAAATAGTTCTCGCACACAGATTATTCCATCCCGCTCCAGCCTCTTCCTCAGCAGCTGTTGGGGTTCAGAGCAGCTGCAGCCTCATTACAGGGAGGGGATGTCCCACCAGGTCATTGTCAGGCTCCTGGATTCACTGTAGAGTTCTGTTGGGAGGGACCTAAACATTTACATTATGTAAACACCAACTGTGTCGGCTGTCCTCCAGCCTCTGCTTGAATCCCTCTGGCGACAAGGTGCTTGCCACCTAACACTGCTCTTACCACTGAACTCCTGGGGCCAACAGAAATAGTGTTTCTCCTGGCCAGTATTTTAGAGCGCTGACCGGGTATGATGCCAAATGCGCATCACCTTACTTAACTCCTAGAACTGCCTAGCAAGATGGTATCATTATCTCCATTGCACAGATGGAGAAACTGAGTCAAAGAGTGAGCAAATGGCGGAGCCTGGTTTTGGCCTCAAGAAGTCTGACTCCAGGGTTTAATGAACCACTGTGCAATATGGCCCGACAGTCTGTTGCAGGATGTTAGTGTTAATGCAATGTCTCCACGCGGCTCTCAGACTGCACTACTGGTTCTACCCATTGCAGCTCCGGAGCACAAGTTCAATTCCCCTTCTGCGAAAATTCCTCAAGCTAATTCAACCCCGTGGTATGCTCCCCTGCTCCCATCTTCTCCCTTTAGTCTTTTCTTCTGTAGGTATGTCTAAGCTCATGCGTGAAGCTCCTACTGTCCAGGGTCTTCTCTTCTTGCATTGCCCAGAGAGGAGGACCTGACTCTTCATATGTGGCCAAGATCAAGATGGGGGGGGGGGGGGCTGCAAAGAGCACAGCCTTATTCCTTTTTCTAGAAGTTATGTGTAAAACCTAAGATCACATTATGCTGTGAATACAAAGTGGATAAACCCACTTGTTTTCCCAAAAAGAAATGTTTGGGGGAATTCCCTTCCAAACGGATCACTGAAGCCACATTGGCAAGACCTGAATTAAGGGTACCCTGTCCCCAGGCTTCCCTCTCACACTTGACCCATTCTTCAACACTGTGCCTATAAACTTCAGGAAGACTTGCCTCGGTGCCAACATTCTGCTTATTCATTCTCTTACCCATTCATCTGCTCAATATTGACAG
The DNA here is from genome assembly GCF_011100685.1 of Canis lupus familiaris. Lineage (NCBI taxonomy): Eukaryota > Metazoa > Chordata > Mammalia > Carnivora > Canidae > Canis > Canis lupus. The sequence continues at coordinate 2,136,740 of NC_049227.1, read as the reverse complement.
AGTGGAAGGATGCCTGCAAGGTTTCCAGCAGAGCATTGAGTTTCGGGAAAATAAACATGAAGAAGTCGTAGGCCTTGTTTTCAAGGAAGACAAAGAAGACACCCATAGTTATAATAATGCTGAGGAGCCCAATAATACAGATGTGCCAGGATATGCTAGGATTACAGGAGAGGATTCCAGGGCTAGGGCGGTCTGGAAGCACTTCTGACAGTACCTTGAAGGCACATATGAGTAATTGTGTTCTAGAAGGAAAGGCCACGTGCAGAGGAAGGAGAAATCCCTTCAGCCTAAGGGAAGCATTCCAAGATCAAGGGAGGCATGTTAATATAAATCATATTGGAAGGGCTTCTCAATTTAAATGTTATGGACTGCAGCTAATGGTATACACTCCTTCAGATGCCACTCACCCCATTCCAAAGCTGTCACTGCATGTGGCTGGTGTGCTCAGGTGGCCAGAATATAATATGAAGGGAGTAAAGGAGGCTCTACAGCTCTTGGCAGTATTTCTGTTTGTGAAATCGTTTTTTCTCCTGTATCTTTTGACCTTAGGGATGCCCTCCTTTGGCTGATCTTTATAGTCTCTGATCTCATCTCATGGCAACAGCTATACATCTCTAATTCCATAGAGTATCTGAAGGGATACTTGTGGTACCCTGGTAGTCTGATTATAGTGTCTTGTCTCTCAGTTGGCTTGATACTTACCCTCATCATCCCCGCTCCACCGTTATGTAAGTGGTAAGAGAATGGCGAATATTTCTCCAGAATCCTTGGTTTTGCTTTTCCCTGAGTTAACTTAGCCATGAATGTGACCCTCATTCACACCCACACACATGCTCACATGTACACACACACCAATCCCATCTTGATTTATCTTACTCATAATCTTGGATCACAGGTCTCTACAACAGGGCGAGATAGACATACACTCAGGAAGCCATGAACAGTATTAATGGAGAGTATGGTGAACCTGAAAGAGGTGGGGGGAAGGCAATGTGATAGAATGACTTGGTGGTCAGAAATAAATGGCCCGTACTTATGGGGCATCTTCCTCAACTGGAGGTCTTATTAAAATACAAGTTGTTATCCAAGATGGTGATAGAATAAGAAGCTCATTAAAAATGCTTCCTGGGGCAGCCCCGGTGGCGCAGCGGTTTAGTGCTGCCTGCAGCCCAGGGTGTGATCCTGGAGACCCGGGATCGAGTCCCACATCAGGCTCCCGGCATGGAGCCTGCTTCTCCCTCTGCTTGTGTCTCTGCCTCTCTCTCTCTCTCTCTCTCTCTCTCTCTCTCTCTCTGTCTCTCATGAATAAATAAATAAAATATTAAAAAAAATAAAAATAAAATAAAAATGCTTCCTGTACAGGGCACCTGGGTGGCTCAGTAGGTTAAGTATCCGACTCTTGGTTTTGGCTCAAGTCATGATCTCAGGGTCGTAAGATTGAGCCCTGTGTCAGGCTCCATGCTAAGCAGGTAATCTCCTGGAGATTCTCTCTCCCTCTACCCCCTCCCCCTGCTAGCACACACATGCGTACATGTCCACACGCACACATGCTCTCTCTCTCTCCAATAAATAAATAAGTAAAATCTTTTTAAAAATTTTCTTCTGGTACTACTTAAGGAATACGAGTTTTATCCTCAATTCACCAAACTCAAGGAAGTATGTGAGCACACAGTAAAAACATCGAAAGCCCATGGACAAATTCTGTAGCACAGAAAAATAAAGTCATTAAGAACTTAAAGGTGCACCTGAATTATTTCTTACTTGAAACCGATGGAAAAGTTAGGAAGAAATTACTACACACTCTCAATAAGATAGAGGGTGGGATTTATATATATTAATTATAAACAGGGTGGCACATAAGAAAGTGGAATTAGGGATGCTAGGTGGCTCAGTCGGTTAAGCATCTGCCTTCAGTTCAGGTCATGATGTGGGGTCCTAGGGTAGAGCCCCACATCGGGCTTCCTGCTCTGCAGGAGTCTGCTTCTCCCTCTCCCTCTGGCCCTCACCCCCTCCAGCTCATGTGCATGCAGTCTCGCTCTCTTTCTCAAATAAATAAATCTTTTTTAAAAAAGAAAGTGAAATTAAAACCATAAGAAACTATGTAGTATTTTTTTTTTGGTTGCACTAAAAATTAAAACTGACCCTGAAGAAAATAAACAGATAAATAAGAGGGCAGCCCCAATGGCCCAGTGGTTTGATGCCGCCTTCAGCCCAGGGCGTGATCCTGGAGACCCAGGATCAAGTCCCACATCAGGCTCCCTACATGGAGCCTACTTCTCCCTCTGCCTGTGTCTCTGACTCTCTCTTTCTCTGGGTCTGTCATGAATAAATAAAATAAAATCTTATACAAATGCAATGAAACGCCGGGACACCTGCACCCCGATGTTTATAGCAGCAATGGCCACGATAGCCAAACTGTGGAAGGAGCCTCGGTGTCCAACGAAAGATGAATGGATAAAGAAGATGTGGTTTATGTATACAATGGAATATTACTCAGCCATTAGAAATGACAAATACCCACCATTTGCTTCAACGTGGATGGAACTGGAGGGTATTATGCTGAGTGAAGGAAGTCAGTCGGAGAAGGACAAACATTATATGTTCTCATTCATTTGGGGAATATAAATAATAGTGAAAGGGAATATAAGGGAAGGGAGAAGAAATGTGTGGGAAATATCAGAAAGGGAGACAGAACGTAAAGACTGCTAACTCTGGGAAACGAACTAGGGGTGGTAGAAGGGGAGGAGGGCGGGGGGTGGGAGTGAATGGGTGACGGGCACTGGGGGTTATTCTGTATGTTAGTAAATTGAACACCAATAAAAAATAAATTAAAAAAATAAAAAAATAAAAAATAAATAAATAAATAAAAAATAAAATAAAATAAAATCTTAAAAAAAAAACACAACAGATAAATAAGAAATATTTCCCAGGGAATATGGGAAAAGATGACTGACCTGGTGATAAAACAGAGGTATAATTAGTGAAAAAAATAAGAGTTCCTAAAGAAAAAGAGAAAAAAAAATCCCCAGAGGAAAAGAGGGAGAGAATATCCTGTTGATTTTCACTTTTCCTCCAGCACTTTCTCAACAGAGCCGACCAAATGCAAAACAAAACCTCTTCATTCCTTGTTGATGATCAACATGTTGGGGACCACACTGATACTTCCCAAGGAACCTTGTTAGGGCAGGATAAGCTCTGCTGTAGTAACAGCTTCACTCTGAATTTTCTGTTGCTTACCCACAAAAATTTTGTCTCCCACAAAGTCCAGTGAGAGGTTTGGGACCCTCCAGGGCAGTGGCCCTTGAGCAATTATCCAGGGACCCAGACTGCTTCCACCTTGCTTACCGTAGGGCACCCACAGTACTGCTGTCCTGGCACTATTGTGGCAGGTGCCCATAGGCTCCCCAAAATGTGCGCGTGAGTGCCTAAGTTATGTGGTCATCCTGTTCCACCATCTGGAACTAGCTTCCAGGTCACTGCAGCAGGTAAGAGAGAAAATGGACACTCGTGTGCCAGTTTTGTTCTTAAATACTTTGGCCTATGTGCGATGCCCATTATTTCCACCAACCACTCATTGGAATCACAGTGATTTATCTTTCATCTGGCTAGGGAGAGGCCGAGACACAGAGGTGAGCACATGGATAGTCAATGAGCAGTAAATATTACTGTCATGGTAACCTTAGTAAAATTCAACATTAAGGGAAAATAGCTAGATAGGTACAGGCAGTATCAAAATAATGAAGTTTCCAAGTGCAGTCGTGTAATTTTAGCTCATCTGTTATAACTGCGGGAGGAACCCAAAATCTGTCTGGATTGTTAAACCCCCTTCCTAGATCCACACCAAACACCATCTCATTTTTGACCCCTCTATAAATATAGTCCTTGGACATCCTTGCTTCTTCCTTGATCAAAGCCACCTAGCTAATTCCTCACCTCCAGGGCCTTCATCACAATTCAGTGTCTACACTGAAGGATGTGCCTTCTTGCATTTCCCTGGTGTTGCTTCTTTTGTTCTGAACCTTTTGCCTGGGCTTGCCTGAGGATATTAAGGATGCAGAATGAGTGAGTGGTTGAGGAGTGGTCAGGTACCAGCAGGCCTGAAGTAGGAAGACCTAGGTCACAGATGTCTGTTTGTGAATAGTGAGAGCCTTTTGAAGAAGAGGACAAACCACTCCAACCACTGTGCAGATAAAGAAGGAACTGGGTGCAGAGCAGCAGGTGAGTTGGGGTTACCGCAGAAAGCAGAAATAGCGCACCATTATATGCCATTACATACGGCAAACCGAGGGGAAAAACATCAGAAAGAAATTATATAGCTTATATAAAAGATGTAAATACTTAGACTTAATCGTATTTAACAAACACTTATTCATCAATTATATGATTAATAAGTGAATGAACACACATAATTATAGAGATAAATATTTTTAGAACTCGAATACCTCCCAGAAGGAGAGTGTAACTTCTTTGCAAATGTCTGTGAATCAGTCACAAAAGCGGATTGTATCCTAACCTGCAAAATTGTCATAGATCCTTAAAAGGGAAAAGTTGGGATGCCTGGGTGGCTCAGTGATTGAGTGTCTGCCGGGGTCCTGGGATCAAGTTCCACATCGGGCTTCCTGCAGGGAGCCTGCTTCTCCCTCTGCCTATGTCTCTGCCTCTGTGTGTCTCTCATGAATAAATAAATAAAATCTTAAAAAAAAAAAAAAAACGTTTTCAGGTCTTATTTTCTGATCACAGTATAATAAAACCAGAAATTGATGGTATAGGATTAAATTAAAAGACCACAGTGGGGGGAGGCGGGGAAGAAGTCTTGGGCTTTTAAAGATGCTCCCAAATACAGCTTTGCTGGTCAAGGGAGAACAGCAAGAAAATCCTGAAAAGCTGCTAAAAAACAACACAAGTGAAAACAGTAGTTGTCAGAACCCCAGGAATGTTGCTAAAGCAGTGCTCAAAGGTAAGTTGACAGCTTTTATTGTAGTCAGGGCAATGACATGTGGTGATGGGGGAACCAGGAAAGCTGTCTCCACCTCTTTACTTGGCTCTGCATCCAGCTCATCCAGAGGTTCCCTCTGAGCACCCTCAGGTCACCTGCCAGCAACACCTCCTCTCTGTGTCCATTGCCTACTTTCCTTTATTTTTTAAAAAATATTTTATTTATTTATTCATGAGAGACACAGAGAGAGGCAGAGACATAAGCATAGGGAGAAGCAGGCTCCTTGTGGGGAGTCCAATGCAGGACTCGATCCAGGGACCCCAGGATCACACCCTGAGCCAAAGGCAGACGCCCAACCACTGAGCCACCCAGGTCCCTCCCCCCACTGTCCTGTAGACCATTACTTCCATCTGTGTAGTATTTTCCAGCAGACTCCTCTTTCTAAAATAGATAAGGGCCTGCTCTTCCCCCTGTGAGAAAAATTTGCTGTCTCCCTACCACTATCTCCCTACTGCTGCCGGATTGGAATATGTCCTCCGTGGGCAGACACTCAAGCCCTCTTCCTCAGAGGACCCTGGTGCGAGGCACTGGACCTCAAGATCCCCACTCAAGTGCCAACTGACCTCTGCTCACAAATACTCATTTGTCCCAGCCAGCAGTCCCCACCTTGCTTGTGCTTGGAGTGAAAGTGGCATATTGTAAAGAAACACACCACTGTTGACTTGTCTTTCTTTCCCAGTAGCTTATAAGCTTCTTTCCCATGTCTTACTACTTCCCTGAATTGTTTTGTCCCTCATCTTCCTCGCTGTGCCTCAGCACAGTGTTTTCAATATAGAAATATAAGACAGATGCTTGTAAGATGGTCCAACAAAACAAAACAAAAACACTTCTCTGGTCTTGGAGCAGATGTGGGCATTCAAAAGGCATTTCCTCTCATTGCTGTTAATATATTAAACCCTTGGACAAAGGGGGGAATCTGTGTATCACCCAGTGCCGTGAAAGTGCTACAGGAATTCAGAGAAAGAGGAAGATCACAGTGTAGAATAACCCAGGGTGCCCTGATATGTTGCTGGCTTTGCAGAGAGCAAGCCTTGGAGCAGTGAAGGGGCTCATGGCCTGGAATTTCTAGCCAGAGGAGTAGAATTTCTCCCAAGCAGAGAGAGAGAGTAAGTGTGGTGACTGTGGAGGGGCTGCCCTAGCTGAGGAACAGTCCCCAACGAGGAGCAGAGGCCTTGCGTGTGGAGGTTCCCACAGCCACCACCCAGCCACAGTGTGGGACAAGTGGGCCGAAGCCCATATCTCGAAAGCATCAGTAATTGAAGCAGCTGGTGTCATTCAGACAGTGTTTCTAATGGCTTAGAAACCTTGTTTGGCTGGCTCAGCGAAGTCCTCAAGCTCCAATGGAATGTCCCCCTACCCCCTATGTAGAAGGTTTTATCTACTGTTTGCAAACTTGACTAAGAGAATGAAGGAATTAGAGGTCAGACCTGAGTTCGTGTGAGTGGGAGAAGAGAGGATTTTACTGAATTGTTTGGATTTTTCTCTGTGTTGGTTTTCTCCCACACTGCAAATAGCCCTCTAGACGCTTAGAATTAGCTACTTTCTATTGTGCATAATTACTCTGTCCGCCTTTCGTTATGGACGACTGGCCTTCAGCGCATGCCCTTCATGTGTTCTGTGAAAATTAGTTAAATCAAAGAAATGCGTGGAAAAGAGATTGTGTTTAGCAAGCCATTGTGCTGATATCTGATTAAGTATAAGCTTTTTAGCATGCTGTGTCAATGAGATGTGCTGTTGTATTAATAAGCTGTAAATTCTAAATAATTGCTTGATAGAATGAGAACCTGAAGTGATGGGTTCCTTTCCAGAATGCTGATTATTCCCCTAACAGAAGACAAGAGGACCCATTCCTGCAATTGTTTCCCTTTGGGAAGGAAGGGACATTCTGTCCTGGCATATTGATGGAGAATGCTAAAAATTTCCTGGGTGATTCTTTTGTTTCCTTTCTTCTGAGCTTCTACTTGATTCACACCTTTGCAGACATCAACTAGGCAAGGTGAAGACTCCTGCGTGAGCCACTCATTTTCTCTTTGCCAGTTCCCCTGAATGGCAAGTACTTCTTTTTTTCTGGTCAGCGAATGGAAATTCTGTTTCCTGAGCCAGCAGAGTCCCCAGATATAAACAGAGCTTTCCTGGGGAGTCATAACCTGAAAGTAGATGACTTGGCCACCCTCTCGCTGATCTCGAGGTTCTAGCAGACATTTTTGATGCAGGGAGGCTTAGCTCTGAATCCAAGCCAGCACTGGTTGTTGGTTCCAATTAAAAAGCAATTGCATTCCCAGCAATTCAAGGCTGCAGCCAAAAATACAGCATGTTCGGAAAAGCATGATCATTTTTGAGAGGCAGTTTCTCCATAAAGGACTGGATGCTGCCAGGGAAGGCTAATGATGGTACATTTGTATGTGATAAAAATTTTTAAGTTCAAAGATGAAACCGTAGTAAATGATTTACTTTATAGTTATTTGTAGAGTGAGGGTTTTCTGTTGCTCTTTTTCTTTTCTTTTCTTTTTTTTTATTCCTCTAGCATCAAGCAGCCCATTTATTAGAGGACAAATGGAAATTGACCTTTGTCAGACAGTGGGGAAACAAAGCAATCACATTAAGGAAATCAAAGGCGAAAATGCCAAAGGGTCTACATCAGCCAGCCCTGGGAAGCTGTGCCATTCTGCAGGTGCATCAGCCGGATCAGCATCTGTCCTTCCTGGACAGTCTCTGCTTTCTTATTGGACCAAGAGCTTGAAGAGGCATTCCAGACCATTGCGTGCTGTCCCCTCCCCTGGGTTGAGTGGTTATGTCTGGGTATTTTTATTTTTATTTTATTTTAAGATTTTATCTATTTATTCATGAGAGACACACACACAGAGAGAGAGAGAGAGAGAGAGAGAGGCAGAGACACATGCAGAGGGAGAAGCAAGCTCCATGCAGGGAGCTTGACGTGGGACTCGATCCTGGATCTCCAGGATCACACCCTGGGTTGAAGGGTGGCGCTAAACCACTGAGCCACTGGGCTGCCCTGTCTGGGTATTTTTAGTAACCTGTTCTATCTTGTTTGGCTCCAGGGCACATAATTTCAGAAGAATCGTGAAACTGAGAGTCAAGAACCCTGATTTATTTTTAGGTCTAGCTTGCTGTTGGACCTGAGCCAGGTCCCTGAACCTCTCTGGGTGTTTATTGGGAGTTATAACTGACTTTAGTTTAGTTTAGTCTTCTTAGTTCATTATGTTCAAATAAAACCATCCAACTTCATCATCAAAAGTAGTATTTCAATACAAAGTCTCTTAATTCCCATTGTGTGTGTGTGTGTGTGTGTGTGTGTGTGTGTGTGTGTGTGTACATATTTAAGTTGAGCCAATCCCAATTTTTCTTCTGGAAGGCCCAAGAGATCACTTTCAGGGTCATTTCCAACCTCACACTGCTAGTCTTCCTTAAAGAGGAAATGGGCTACTGCTGCCGAGACATCCTGTTTCAAGACCAGTATGACTAGCAAGAATCTTGTGGTACCACCACAGTAGTATCCAGTAGGTGATATCTGGAGGGAGGATCGTTACCCTGGAAGAGAAGGAACCTGGGGTGTGGTGAAGCAGGAGCATCAGCAGCGAGCTTGCAGAGGGTCAACTCATCTCTTGAGTGAGCCAGGGCTTTGTGTAACTCAATAGGCAGTTTGTCATATTTCATTTTAGATTTAATTGTTCAGCCAGGACCCTATCCAGACTAGCTTCCGACCCACTAGCCTGGTCTGCCCCCTTGTCCCAGGGTCTGTGATTCTCTTATTTTCCCAGCCCTCCATCTTCTGGCCAGTCCCCCACCAGGTCACCTAGGATGTTGGCCTCAGGTGTGGCTTGTCCAGCCTCCGTGGTAGATGAAAGCATTCTGGCTCCCTCTTCTGTCTACACTTCAGAAGCCAAGGGTTTCTGTTTTCTTATTCCCTCACTCTTTTCTTTTTCTTTCTCTTTTTTCTTTTTCTCTCCACTGGGCTCTGAATGAATGAGGCCATGAGAAGAGGAGGCATGGCCTCCACTTGGCTTGACAGGAGGGAAGCAGAGAGGTTTTCTCTGATGATTCCAGGTGAAGGAGGCATCGTCCTCATCTCTCCTACCCCTGATAAGGGCAGGTGTGGCTCCGCCACAGGAAGAGCCAGGAGCTCGGCATCTGAGACCTAGGTCCTGGTTCTGAAGCTTGTGTTTTGATGGTCAGGACTGCGCCTCAGTCAAATGGAGCAAGTGCCTGTCCAGCCATCCTCACAGGAGATGGGATGGGAGCCCCTGAGGTGGTATATATGGCGGCACCATATCAACTGTTAAGGTCTGCACACACGTGCCCAGAAGGTGGTCTCCCAGCCTCTGCCTCAACCAGATGAGAATGGTGCTCTGACTAGGCCCTGGGCCTGTATACGGAGGCTGAGATGGGCAGTTCACAGTGGTATTTCAAGAGATGCTTAAAGTCATCCAAATCCAAGATTTCTTATCCTCCCATCTCCTTAGAATGTGATGGCTTCTCTTGCACTCCTTTCTTCAACTGTTCCCTCTCCTCTTACACTGGCCAGTCTCCTCCCCTTCTGGCTACAGGTTTCTCTCCTACTGTTTTTGCCCTATGCCCCGGAAATGAAAGGTGATCCCCTTATAACACTGTCCTTCTTTCAGCGTTCCTCTCTCTGTCTCTGCTGGGTGACTAGTCCGGAACTGCTTCCCCTCCAGTCACCAGAGACTTTGTGTGAACATTTCGAGCTCCTATCCTACTGCGCCACCCTGGCCTCTTTCTCCTTTGTGACCTCCCTTGCTACCACCACTATGCCATCACTCCTCCCTCTCCTGACCTGAGGGAATCTGCTTTTCAGTTCACGAAACAACCAAAATGTAACTTGGCTTAATTATCTTTTTCTATTGATTTAAAGAAGATGTCTTATTCTTGAACTTGTGTGATATAGGTGGTATAAGGTCAGGATGTTAGAAGACCTAGATTTCCCATGGGACAAAAGAAAAGAAGACATGACATGCCTCCTTTAAGAATGGGAGCTCATCTCCCCACCCCCCGGCTCAGCATTCTCTTGACCCGTCTGATTGAGGAATGGAAGGAGGGGTGCCTTCTCTGCTGTGTGCAGAACACTGGACTCATAGACTCAGGGTAGCCTTGGAAGAGTCGCAGATGGTCTATAGACTAGAGTCATAGTTTGTCCATGCTTAGTGGCCAAGGAGAGGGGGGATTGCTGACACCCTGTCCCTGGACTTTCCGCTGTAGGTGGAGACTGTGTCCATGGGTCAGGTGCTTAAAGCTTATATTTGGCCACAAGTCCCTCTCTGGAGAGCAGGTGTGGAAGGTTGCCTCTGCAAACCAAGAAAACACTAGCTCTTCAGCCACTTCTGCCTAGAGATGCCCAAATGCACCTTGAGGTGGGGTTCTGGGCATGCTCTTTATCTTTCATCATTATGAATGAGATTCCAAAGGACTGAATCAGCCGTTTACTCTGAAAATTAGTTGGAAGTGTGAAATGACATAGGTCCTTTCACTTTGCTTCTGGTGTTCTGTGTGGGGAAATGTGAATCTTTTGGCTTCCCCCTTTCATCAATGCATTGCTCATTTTTCAAAATTTCTGAAAGTTTTTTGAGACCATTCATCTCACTCAAAGGGTAATTTTGAAATAAGGTGGAGAGAATTGATAGGAAAAGGCACCAAACCTTTTTGACAGAAAAGGAATAATTGTCAGAAGCATAATGCCTTTTCAGTGTCAAGTTTCTGCTGACCTCTTCAAGCTACTCTTGTAGCTGTTGAAAAGGTTGTCACTCTTTTCTGGCATCAGAAAGCATTTTTTCCCCTTTGGATAAATATCAGGTTTGTTCTGATTCTCAATTCACATAAGCTTGCAAATTCGGATCACACTGAAGACCAAATTACTGCCTTTGGGACAATGGCCTTTGTCTGATTGCTAATTGGGGATTTAGTAAATAGCCCAAGAGACAGGATTTGGGTCTGAGATTTCACTGGGTTGCATTTAAAAAAAAATACAACTTAATTATAGGCTTAAGTCATATATTGAAATGCAGATATGAGACATACCACATTCCCACATTTTAATTGGATCTTTAGGTAAAGAGAGTTTAAGCTGTGTATTAATTCAGTGTGAATAACTCCGTGTGAACACACTTTCATTTTAATGCCTGGCTTTCTTTTCTTTTCTTTTCTTTTTTTTCTCTTTTGCCTTTCATCCGTGCTCTTGTAGCACCCTGAACATCTTTTCTTCTCATCATACTTGAAATACTTGTAATAGCTTCATCAGCACCCTTACCTATTAGATTGCAAACTTCCTTAAAAAATGGTTTGTATTTTATTTATCAGTGTACACCCTGACCAATCTAGGATGGTACCTGGTATGTTGTAGGTCTTTAAAAAAATATTTAAAGGAAAAAATAATTTGTAGGATGGATGGATGGGTGGGTAGACAGATGGATGGATGAATGGACAGACAGAGGTTGGATGGATGGATGGATGGATGGATGGATGGATGGATGGATCAGCGGATAAATGGATCAACAGATGCATGGATAAAAATGTATTTTTCCTGTCTTCTATTTTTGAAAACCATGATAAGATCATAGCACCCTAAAATAGAAATAGAACCTGCATTGTGCATTAAAGTGTTCTCTTGGCTACTCTTCCAGATTGGTGACATACCATGTCCTCAAAAAGGGCTCTTGTCCTGTTTCTTAAGAAGTTTAGTAGAATATCTTTTCCTTGATCATAGTCTCTGGGGTTTATTTTTTCAAATGTGTCAACAAGAAAAAGAGACTATCTCTGAGATGAGTTCTAAGAACCTGTTTGTTTTTCACTCCTTGGAGATGAGGGACCAGTAGATCCCAAGTGCTTGTCTGCCCAGCTCCTTTGCCGCAAAGGGATTTTTTGACACTCGGTACTTTGGAGTGATGGTCCTATAGCCAAAGAGCCTGATGGGCAGGACCACAGGCTGCGCAGCTTCAGAGTGTATCATACAGGGGAATGGGAACCCAGCACAGAATCCATATGAATGAGCACCTAGAATGTGCGGCAACTCTGCTGTTAGGAAGATAGATGTCCTGTTTTGCAGTGTACATTGTAAGATTGCCCGTCTGTTCATCAGATTGTTTAGGCATTCTATTCCTGGGGTTCTCTGAGCACAAAGTGATGGTTTTACTATACATTGAAATAGAAAATGAGAGCATATTTTCCCAAGTGGTAGACGCATCAGTTCAAACACTGGACTCAGTAGCTGTTAATACTTACTGAGAGCTCCTGGAGCCATGGGTCTTCAGAAGAAGCCCTCTTGTCCCCAGAACGCGTGGCCTCTGTTTGCACTCAGACCTGTGTCTTTCTTAGCTTTGCTAAGCTTTGTTCTTGAGTGCATCCCCTCGCCCTAGCTCCCACCTTGCTCTAGTATAACTTGAAGTTTCTGTCTATCCTCCCTTGAGGATGTGGCATCTCTCAGAACCTGACCTGACTCTGACCAATGTGAGCTTCATCGGTGCCGTCCGTAGGCTGAGAGAGTGCTCTCTGGGTCTGGCTTGAGGAAGAAGGAAATAGAAGGACTGAAGTCAGTTGCAGATTCTTTAGCAAACATGGATTTTTCTAACCAGGTTCCAAGATGCTGTAGCAACAGGAAAGTGGCAGTCAGCTCAGGGGTAGCGGTTGGAATGTCGCTCCCAAGACCCTGGGCTAGACTTTGAGGGGTCCACAGGGAGATGAGCCAGGGTCTTCATGCTTAGACTTTCCTTACAGCCCATCTTCTCATAACATCCTGCCAGTTCCCCCTCGTCTCCTTGTCCTGTCAGCTTTTAGGCCTCCTCAAGGTCAAGTTCTCCCTCTGAGTTGAATTCGATATTTGACCTACACCTTTCTTCTTCCCCTTCCCATCTTCCTGGATCTGGACCTCCTTCTTCCTATCAGATGGTGAGCTCCTCACCTCCCTGGAAAAGGATATCACATCATCTTCTGTGTATACGATAATAGAGTCTGGCACAAGGCTTCCTGAGTGTAAACCCTTCCTCTGCCATTGGCTAGCTGGGTGACTTTGGGCAAGTTACTATATCTCTCTGTGCTTCCTTTATCCCCACCAACAAAATGGAGATAGCATTAGCACCTTCTTCCCAGGGTTGTAAGGATTAAGTGAATAAATACACACGAATGACTCAGACGGTGTCTGGCAAGGTGGAAACCCTCAGTCAGTGTCTGCTCTTGGCACTATGATTTGCAGTAGAAACTCTTGGTACAGAGGTTCTTGGGAAACATGCACTGGGCGAGCCTATGTGTGTGGAGCCTCTCACCTCTCAACCTCACTCCCACTGTCTCCCTCCTGTCTTCTCCCACCGCCAGGCAGTGCCAAAAAGAAAGACAAAAACTTAAGTCACTTCAACCCAAAAAGGTGAGGGCCTGGCACAGATGGAGGGAGTACACGGCCCCCAAGGGCATTTCTTTATGGCTTTGTGGTGTTGGCCACCATCCCTGTCTGTGTGCTTGTTAACCACCTGGGTCAGCAGCAAGTGCTGATTTCCCACGTTTGTACCACCTGCAGGGTACAGGGTTCATCAGAGGTTGGTGAGGGGTGTCCTGGGGAGTTAGGAACCTGCCCCAGCAGCTGACATGCCATCCCGCGGTCGCCCCCATCAAGATGGAGAGGCAGTTCCTGTGGAGCACAGGCAGGGCAGTGAGGGGCGGAACAGCACTTAGGTCAGGGTATTCAAAGGGTGCTAGGTACCAGTTGAAGTCTCTCCTTTCTCTGAGGGCCTAGGGGAGAATCAACCAGATCATGAAAGAAGAATGAAGGAAAATGACTGATGATTTCATCAGTCAGCTTCATCCACTGTTTAGAGCACTTATTCTCAAACTTTTTGGCTTCACAATCTTAAAAATTATGGTGGGCCCCCAAAGAGCTTTCCTTATATATCTCCTATGTCTCCACTTTTACTGTGTTAGAGATTAAAGTGGGTGTTTTAAAAAATGCATCCATAAAATCATTCAAAACAACAATGTACATGACATGTTTATGAAAAGTAAGTATATCCTCCAAAACAAACAAAAAAAGTTAGGAAAGTGGCATTGTTGCACCCTGTTGCAGATCTCTTGATGTCTAGGGTACTAGACAACAGGTGGATTCTCATTCCGTCAGAGCAGTGGCATCATCCCTGTGATGTCTTGTGACAATGAAAGTGAAAAGGGTGAATGATATCTTGGTATAACAATGAAAAGACCTCGTAAAGCCCTGAAGAGGTCTCAGGGACCCACAGGGGTCCCTTGGAGCATACTTTGAGAACTGCAGCTGAAGAGTGTAACCAAGTCAATGTTGCTTCTTCGGTCTCCAGCCTTTATAAAGCCAGGCTTCAGGTTGTTAAGGAAAGAATATATTGGTAAGCAGACTTGAGTGAGGACCACAACGACAGGCGCAGTGACCACTGCAATGGGATTTTGCAGAGGGGGAGAGAGCCTGGGCTCCACTCTGAATCCAGCGCAGGCTGGTAGGGATTTATAGCCATGGGGCAGGATAGGAGGTGAGTGGATGGAAAATTGCTAGGAGGGAATTTCGGGGGTTAAAGAGGTTCTGGCTAAGCCAGGCAAACAGGACTCTTGCTGAAGACAGGCCGGGGTGTCAGCCGTCAACTGGGTGATGGTGGACGACAAGGAACCTGATCTGATATTAATGTCAGGAGTTCTTGGTCAACTGCCTTAGTGAGGCTTCTGCTAAAACTGGAGTGTACAAAGAAGTGTACAGAAGGGCCCAGGAGAAGGGTCAGGAGCCTGATTCATGTTTGGTCAAACAAAGTATCTTTTTTTGTTTTTGCTTTTTTGTTTTTTTAAAGACTTTATTAAAGATTTTATTCATGAAAGACACAGAGAGAGAGAGAGAGAGAGAGGCAGAGACACAGGCAGAGGGAGAAACAGGCTCCATGCAGGGAACCCGATGCGAGACTTAATCCCAGAATCACTCCTGGGCCGAAGGCAGATACTTAACCACTGAGCCACCCAGGTGTCCCCAAAGTATATTTGTCCAAAGATTTGCTTGGCCTTAAAGACTTATTTTTCCTTCTCCCTTGTTAATTGCTTATAATCTTTTAGTGTGTTTGTAATTTGGTTTTTCTAGGGGTAGGGCGAGAATGGTGGTGCAGGGAGGAAGGGGTCTGAGGGGCCCTGGGAGCCCCAGGTTTGAGTCCGAGGCCTGCGAGCTGGATTACTGCAAGCAGTTACTTCTGATCCTGAGCCTCATTTTTCCAGTTTCTGAAATGAATGGATTCAGCAGTTTCCAAAGCCTGACAGTGTTTATTTCTCTAAGACTTACATCAGAGGGACCAGATATCTTTCCCACCCATTCTGGGCTAAGTTAATTTCTCCTCAACGTTCATATGTTGAAGCCCTAACCCCCAGCACCTCAGAAGATGACTGTATTTGGACACAAGGTCTTTAAAGCAGTCACTAAGTCCTAATGCAGTCATCAGGGTGGGCCCAAACCCAATCTGACCAGGGGACTTCTGTGAAGAGGAGCTTAGGATACAGATATGCACAGAAGGAAGATGACCCTCCCATGTGCAAGCCAAAAAGAGATCTCAGAAGAAACCCAACCTGCTGACACCTTGACCTTGGACTTCTAGCCTCCAGAACTGTGAGAAAATTAATTTGTGTTGTTCCAACTGCCCAGTGTGTGGTACTCCATTATGGCAGCCCTCGCACACGAATGCACCATCCGTGATGTACTCTAAGCCTGTGTCCAGCTGTTCCACAGACTCTGGTTTTGAACTCAGACTGAATCCTCAGCATTCAGAACAATTCCTGTGGGAGAGGATGAATGACCACTATTTAAGGACATAAGGTAAAGATTTTTCTGAAGAAACACATCATCTGGGCAGCTCCAGAGAGTGCTTAGGAGACCCGGGCCCCAAATATGCCTGTGATCCTCCTATACTTTGGGTTGTCTCCCAGGTGGAGAGAGGGTGAGGAATGATAGGTATCTTCAAGGTAGAATGAATCTACCTTTGTTTGAAGAGAAATCAGGAAATGAATTTGAGTCTGAATTTGAGTGCCTTCCAAGTCTTATACGAAGCCTTGAAAAGAGAGAATGACCACAGAAGCCATGATGGTCCTTAGACTTGCTACAGGGACAATTGTGGGCAGGGTTTCAGAGCGCACTGATGGGGTGTCAAGGCACGGGTGCTGACACACCCAGGAACCTCCAGCCTCTCTGCATTAGCCCACATGAAGAAGACATTCTGATTTTTACTGACTGACTTCCAATGAGTTGTGGCCTTGGGGAAAAGGAACATGAATTAACAAAACCCTGGGCTCTATTTTTTCCAAAATATTTCCTTAGAATGCTAGTTCCATGGCTCGTCATAGGGGTCCTGCAACTAAAGTGGTTGCGTGTAAGTAAGAGTAATAGAGTTCAAAGATTCTGACTGAAATATAAGTAAGTGGGCTTCTGGGGTACCTGGCTGGCTCTGTTGGTGGAACATGCAACTCTTGATGTCGGGGTTGGGAGTTCAAGCCCCATGTTGGGTGTAGAGCTTACTTAAAAAAATAGAACTTTAAAAAAAAAAAAGAAGAAGAAGAAGAAGGAAGGAAGTGGGCTTCGCTACTAAGTGGACATGGCCCCCAGCTCTTTACATTGCTGAGTGTGCTGCATGTGTATCAGAGAGGAGCATTTCTCAGACTGGTGTTTTCTGCAGAGCAACTTGCTGCACATTCCAGATGGTCTGCAGGGCTCCCTGTGGCTGCCCTGAGATGTCCAGGTGATGAAGAGGATCACAGGGTAAATGACACAGGAGCAAGAATATTGAACATGACCAACCAGATCCATGACCTTGGCTTCTTCCTCATCTGCCAAAGAATCACAAGACCCAACAGGTAGTTTGTAGATAAGGGAACATAACCAAAATCCATAGGTACACAACTCGGTGGATACTTTCACTATAATGTACAAGGGAGACAAAAGGTGATTTGCAAGAATATATATATTTCAATACTTCAGCACAATGACTAGCTGACAAGAACCCCCCCGACACACACACACACACACACACACACACAGATTTCCAGATCCCCCCTGGGGCCGGCACCTGCTTCACCCAGGACCACAGTGGTGCTTCTCAAACCATCTGTGGCATGTGTTCTTGCTGAGAGTGACATGGTCCCCAACAGGGTGAAAATTGGTTCTTGGAGGAGGATGCAAAAGAGTGTTGCTCTTTTTATGTATAAATCACAAACATATATACAGCATGCAAACAGATCTACAGAATGTCTGTGGTATTAAAATTTCATGGTGGGAGCAGAGTGGGTGGCTGGCAGGGGAAGGAAGATGACCTACCATTGCTCCACAGGGGGGCAGTAATGAAAAGAAAGTTGAGAAACACTCTCAGTCGATCACAAACTGATACTTTCACAAAATGCAGTAAAAATGAATGGCTACAAAAATAAAATGAAGAAAAAAAGAAGCAAACACAAGGCCCAACTTCTTATTATCAGGTTCAACCAACATAAAATTACTCAGTTGAATTTTTGTGAATGCTTTTGAAGCTTACTCACAATTTCCATACCTTGTTTTACAGACAATTCATGGACAGGCAGTGTGGGCCACACTTTGGGTAGCCCTGATCTGGTGATGCTGGGGTGGGAGAGAAGCAGAGGTGCCCTGGACAGGCGTCAGGGAGGGCATCCCTGAAGGTTCTAGAAGCACCAGCAGGAGTGGGCAGGTGGGGAAGGAAGAAGAGTGTTTTAGCAGAAGGTACAGCCTGGACAAAGGCACCACGTAGGAAGCTCATGGGCCCTAGAGGTATGGCTCTCGCAGGAGGGGGGCCTGAAGAGGAGGTGGGGCCAGGCAGGAAGGCAGAGCATACCGTCCCAGGTGAGAACTGGACCCATAGCTCTGGAGGCTGCATTTAACACCATGCTCTACCCAGGTAGCCACTCTGAGGTTCCGATGATACCCATGGACCCCTGCCCCGAAGACAGAACAAACTCAAGACATAGTATGAACAATCTGGGGGGATGGTTTTGCCATCCCATAAGCCCATCAAAGTTTCCATATTCAGAGCCGGAGGCAGCCAGTGAGTGGAACTATCCCTCTGAACCTTCCTTTGGAGGTAAGCTCATTCATTCCAGTTCCTGTGTCGAGATCCCAACTCTGTGCTGACCACAGTCCTATCAGGCCTGGCAGATTCACAAGGGACAGTCACCATCCAGAGATTTGACTAGGTTCCAGAAATCCGGGGTTAAAGGCAAACACTTCCCTTGGCAGAGCTTCCAGGCCAGAGGAGCAGAGGGTAAACCCAAGGCATCTTGTGAGGACGAAGAGCTTGGTGTTCTCCCAACATGCTAGCAGCACCCTCTGCACCCCCCCTCAGGGGCAATCTGAGTTTCCTTTTCCTGACCCTCTCCCTGTCAGACCAACTCTGCATTTGGATCCCTTTTGTGCACGTCTTGTAAGCTTCCCCTGGATAGGCTATGGCAGCAAAGGCCACTCAGGACTGGGATGTCATTATGGTTTTCGGATTGGCACACACTTAGTGGGCAATTTCATCAGTGTTGGTACAGATAAAAAAAAAATGAACGAGCAAGTGGAAATGTACCCAGAGAGGCAGCTGGGATAATTGGCCCTCACAAACACACAAGCAGTACTCTTCTAAAAATACTGGGGCATTGCTGAAAAGGCAGGCCAGGGACTCAACTCAGCAAGAGTTGAAAATGGTAAGGATGAAATGTTTGGATCTTCCAGTGCAATCCAGAAATCATGGAAGTTGGGATTGAGGACTCAGAGGAGAGGTGCCATTTTGGATGTAAAGAAAGGAAGTAAATCTGCTATGGGCCACACTGCTGGGTTCAAACCCAAAATACTAGGTGTGAGTGCTGAGACAAGAGGCTCAGCTATAGGTCCTCTGATTCTTTATACAACAGGTACTCATTGAGCACCATGCCCTGTGCCAGGCCCCGTTCTGGCACTGGGAATGCAGCAGTGAACAAAACAGACATAGTTCCTGCCCTCATGGAGCAGACAATAAGCACATATATAATATGGAGTATAGGGACAGAGATTGGGGGGTGGGGGAGAGACAGTTTTGAATAATGTAGACAGGGAATTATGGGGGGATAAGAAGTATTTAAATAGTAGACCCGAATAAAGTCAAGGGACAAGTCGTGTGGGTTTCTAGGGGAAGAATATTCTATGCTGAAGGAACAGCAAGTATAAAGGTCCTGTGGCAAGAACATGCTTGGCCCAGTTGAGCAGCAGTAGGAGGTCAGCATGGCTGGAGTGGCATGAGCAAGGGTGTGAGCCACAAGAGATGGCAGGTCATAAAAGGAAGCCCATAATCCATTGTTAGAGTTTTGCTGTGTACCCTGAGTAAGGTCGGTTTACATTCTAAAAGGATCCTTCATTGCGCTATGGGGATTCTACTACTGTGGGGCAAGAGCAGCATCAAGGGCCTGGTTAGGCAGGTAAGGTGGGAATAATCCAAGGTGAGAGATCACCAGGTGGCTTCAACTCACATGGGCAAGTGTGCAGATGCTTGAAGCTGATGGCAGACTTTAGGGAAGAGGAAAATGAACCAGCCGCCAGCCTAAGACTTTGACACCATCTGTGGGGGTCCAGGAGGTGTGTCATATAGGGATCTATTAAAGGATCTGGAGATGTTTAGCCTAAGGATGGAAAGAAGTAGAACAGGGGTCCTGAGCCCTTTCTTCAGATACCTTACAGATGCCCTTCCAACAAGGACTGTTACGACTTTAGATGAGGAGGGGCCTCTGTCCAGCTATGCTTCCCCCCACCCCAATCAGGCTGCTTGGGGGATGTGAGGTCCTATCCCAAGAATTGATCCCCTGAGGGCCCCCCTGCAGAGATGCAGTGGGCATTGGGAGCCACCCCAAGTTTGTTCATTCATTACACTGATATGTATGGAGTTCGAATATTGAACGAGATCCAGCCCCAGCCCTAGGGGAGGGGAGATAGTGCCAGGTGTTCTGAGAGGGTGGGAGTGCGCCAGGAGGAGGCCTCATGCAGGCTGAGGGCAAGACAGTGCTCACTGTGGCCAACGCTGGAAGCACAGCACCGTTACCCACACTGGGTGGGTCCGTGAGTCTCTGTGTGCGGGGGACCAGGCGTGAGGAGAGCACCTGGCACCCTGCTGGATGCGGAAATCCAGCAGAGGGGGGGTGCATGGCACACGAGGAGCGATGGGGATGCCAAAGGCGCTGCAGTCAGGTAGATGGACAAGCTCTCTGGAGCTGGCGCTGGGGGTAGGCGTGCAAGGTGAATTGTGCACACGCGTGTACACGTTACATAGGAGCTCTACATGGATTTTTTTGCATTGTTTTCCATTTTTAAAATGCTGCATCAAAATATTTTTTAGCTCTACTTCTGAGTTTTTAAGGCATCCCTTACATGTTGTGGATGGAGTGCCTGGCCTGCGCCTCTGCTCTGGACTGGGCGGATCTAGGGCCAGCTGGGAGGTTTGCCTCAGTAAATTGTGGAAGAGGCCTTAAAAATCATGGCCCGCCCACTCCGACACCTTACAAAGGGGCAGACTGAGGCCGGACGGTTGGTCCTAAGGGCCGGGATGCCCCTCCAGTCGGCTGACCGGGGGCCCCCCGGAACCCCTCCGAAGCCGGAGCCGAGCTCCCGACCAGCGCGGAGTGTTGGTGCCGAACGGGCCGGGAGAGGCCGGAGGCTGCGGGCGGGCGCCACCTCGTTATTATTTATTTCGGGAGATCGGCTGTTCTCTCTGCTAATCTTCATCTAACATGCCTCATTGCCCGCCGAAGGCCCTGAGAGGTTTCTCCCAGCATTTGTTGGATGAATTTGTTCTTGAAGTCCTGTTTCTGGTTGCTCATTAATCGCTCGCCTGGAAATACCAGAGAGGAAGCGAGTCGTGCGAGACACAAGCCCGCGGATGGCAACTCCAGGGCGCAATTGGCACTTGCAGGTGGGGACCGAAGAGAAGCCCGTCTTTACTTTCCTTTGGCAGCATAAGCTCAGCTGCGTCAGGAACTGTGAGGGCAGCAGCCCTGGGCGAGCCAGAGACCAAGGAGGGGAAAGCTTGTGCGTCGGGCCCAGTCCCCACTGAGAGGGGGCACCAGCCTCACACTGGAGCCCGCTTCCCTCCCTGCACATGTCTGGGGACCACCCTGCCCTCGTTCCCCTGGGGTTGTGTCCTTAGGAGTAGCCTACCACCCCCCACCCCCTACCCCTCCAGGGAGCACATTTTAACAGAGGACTGGAGTGAAGACCAGCTTCCTGGGGCAGGTGAGCCCTGGGACGGGGCAGTCAGGACAGGTGGGTGTTCCCTGAGTGCCTAGGCGCTGGCGCCTACGTTTTCTGCCACCCACCTCAGACCCCTGGCCCCTTTGGTTGTCCTGTAACCAAACCCCTTGGCACCTTCTTACATTTTCTAGGCCATGGGATCATTTGCAGATGTCTTTGATTCTGGGGCATTCCCTCTCCATGCTTTCTCTGGAAGCACCTTCTGAATACACCTAGCAAAGAATTAGGCCAAGGTGGCCAGGCTCCGTCCTCTTCAGGCCTCCAGCACATATGGTGGATGAGTAGCGTTGCTTCATTGAATTCTGTTTTCTCCCTCCAGTGCTGTTTCCACAGGGTCTGTGTCCTGCCCTGTGTGGCAGCCCGGCTGCCGTCCCTGGAGTGGGAGGTGAGGTGAGGTGCAGGCCTGCCCTCTGCCCTGAGGCTACAGCTCCCAGGATCTGAAGCTCACTGGCCAGCCTGGCTCTTTCTGGAGCCCAGTTTGGGTCACTTTCTGTGAGATGGGCCAAAGGTGGGGAGGCCTAGAGGCAAACCACTGAAGGAGCTGCTGATAGAGACCTCCGTTCCCACTTAGAACCCCCCTCAGGAGACCAGGACTGGAGGGGCAGTTGGCACCAGGCCCTAGGAGGCCTCGCAAGGCCCACACACCGTGCATCTGCCCTCCTGTAGGCATTAACTTAAGGAAATAGAAGACAAATCAGAGAGCGTATTTCCTTACGTAGCGGTTTGTAGACCATGGAACTTAGAGCTGTACAAGCCAGAGATTAAATGTGTTCAAGAAGGAGACTAAGCAACTCGGGTAAGAGGACAACAGATCATTATTAGAAAAAACAGGGATTATTATTTTCCCCCTGGTTTGGGGACTACCTCATGGAGGCTCATGGGGACACCCAGATCCAAAGTCCTGCCAGTCATTCACTATGAAGCAAAAGTTACTTAACTTCTAACAGGTTTGGTTTTTCATTTTAAAGTAAATATTATAAAGCTAATCTTACAGAATTGTGGGAACTAAGTGAAATAACCTATAAAATGCTGAGTCTGGGGGCCTTGCACTTTGGAGGTGGGATGATCATGTTTTGGATGATTGTACAGGTCATATAAAGGACATCCCAAGGCACTTGTCAGTGCTGGTCCCACAGATCATAGCATTGACTCTAGGAGCCACTTTTATATTCAGAGACCAGATTCCCTGAGAATCTGGATCCCACCAGTTAGTATTTTGTTAATGGGCAAATGGCTGTGATGCCTGAGACATCACTCTGTGCTGGGATTCTGACAAGGGATCAGAGAGGTGGGCGCCAGCCCTCGGTGACTTGACGGTGTGATGCAGACACAAACGAGTGAACAGCAAGCAGAATAGAGATGCCGCGGCCAGAGAAGTGGACGATGCATGTGTGGGGCAGGCAGCCCAGATCGAGGGTTAGGGAAGCTTCTAGAGAAAGTGACATTGAGATAGGGTCCAGGGATGAGTGGGAGAGATGGAGGGTGAGTGACGGGTGTTGTGGCCACATGGGGTTGCAGATGGCAGGGCACGTGGGACAGAGGGGGTTGTGGTAGGTGCCGACACACCTGTCCTGGGGTTGGAACAGACCCACAGAGACTCGCTCTCCAAGGCCTTGTGGATACAATTGAGACCTTCTCCTAAGGGCAATATGGAGCCACGGAACAGATGGAAGATGGGGGCGCCGAGGCATGATGTGCACATTACAAAGTGCATCCTGGCAGAGGTGTGGGGTGACAGAGACACAGTGAGACCACCTAGGAGGCCCCACTGTCCCTCCAGGAACGTGGGGGATCAGGGAAGTGGCGGCAGGGATAGAAAGAAGCAGGTGCTTCAGAAGCTGTTTCAGAGGGAAGATCACCAGATCCTGGTGATAAGTGTCTTCTTTGGATCCCTGGGTGAGTCCCTGGGTGCCATTCACTGTGGTGGGATGAGCACATTTATGGTGACTTTGGGATGCATTTCTGAAATTTGTGGCCCATCTGGGCAGAGGGATGAGCAGACCGTCAGGTCTATAGGTCAGAAGCTCAGCAGAGAAATTTGAGCTGGGGACTTGGCATCAGCAGCGTGCAGACGGCCACTGACCACAGAGAGCTGGTGAGAGGGCCCCAAGGGAGCCGCAACACAGAGTCCAGGGGAGATGCCCTCCAGGGAGGATGAGAAGGGCAGGCAGCATGGCAGAAAGAACCAAGGGAGAGTGGTCCCAGAGCAGCCGAGGAAGGAGACAGTTCCGAGAAGCCAGCCACCTCTTACCAGCTCCCTGCTCCCTTCTGGGCTAGGACATCTCCTTTCGGGATCACTGCTGGAGCCTCCTCCCTGGGCACCCTACCTCTGCCCCGCCCACCCCCAGTCCATCCTAACACAACAGTCAGAATGATGCACTTAGTACTTAAGTCAGCTCATGGCACCCCTCTGCTCCCGAACCTTCGGTGGCTCCCCATTTCACTCGAAGTACAAGCTGAAGACCTTTCCATCCCCTCCAGACCCTCCGGGAACCGACTACCACCTACTATGCTCTCGCTCATCTTCTCTCCTTCAGCCTCATTGACCTCCTCGCTCTTCCTTGAGCTTCTGCCATAGGACCCCTGTTCTAGCTCTCCCCTGAGTGTCTGCAGTGCTCCCCCCACAGATATCTCTCATCGCCTTTGTGCTCCAGCCTCTCCCTCCGCCTGCCCACAACCCAGCTCTGCTGAGTCCTCCACCCCGCTTTCCTTCTTTCTCCGTAGACTTACCACTTCCCAACGTGCTACATAATTTACTGACTTATCATATGTATCATTTAGTGTCTCTCTGCCCTTGCTGAAGTGTCAGCTTCACAGGGCAGGGACCTGTGTGCTTTTTCCCCTGGTGCCTGACACATAGCAGGTGCTCAATAGATGACACCGCAGCCAGGTAAGGAGTTAGGACTACCCTTGGATTCAGCCCAGAGCGTCCTCTGTCACAATGGAGACAGTGATTTCAGGAGTTGAGCTGAGACAACGGCTGGACTGCACTGCGCTCAGGCGTGAGGTCACAGAGGAGTAAAGGCAGCGAGTGTAGACAGCTCCCCCAGGTCCGACTGTAGGGTTTTGGTATTGTATTTGCTTTGTATTATCTTTGGGGACATAGAGACTTGGTCGTATTTCACGCTGACTGGAAAAAAGCCAGCAGAGGGGGAAGGAGACTGCAGGTAGGTGACAGATAAAGCCAGCGGAATAAAGCCTGGCCAGGTGATCAAGACTGGAGGGGCCAGTGTACACACGAAGGCTGCATTCCCCCCACAACGGGAGGAAGGGAGGAGGCGAACTAATTTGGTGACAGAGGGCGGAGTGGCTTCCCACCTGGCGGCTTCTGTTTACTGGGGAAGTGCAGGCGATGTCATCGCTGAAAGTGAGGGGAGGTTTTAGAGCAAATAGGGAAGCTCAAAATTGCAGCAGTCAGGACCAAAGAGGTAGCTTCCAGGGAGACTCGGCTCCTCCAGCAGAATCCCAGGTCCCTCTTGAGGGTCAGGCACATCCGTTTATGGTGACAACCAGTGCTTATATGATTTTCCTCCAATAGTATTTAGTGGTTGGGTGTTGGTCCAAAAAACACAGAGTGTTGTCAAATCTATGACGGTGGTTTTGCCAAGAGAATGCAAAAGAAAGGCTGTGGTGCAGAGAGAACAAGAGGGGAACAAGAGAGACAGAGAGGGGACAAAGAGAGGGCAGAGAGGGACAGAGAGGGGGCTGTGAGCTGAAGAGGAAAGGAAGAGCCAGGGATAGCCCAAGGAGAAGGCACAGCGTATGCAGACTGCCAGGGTTCAGACCCCAGCCCAGCTATTTCTGAGCGCGGCAATTCGTACCTGGGTCTTAATTTATAAAGGTGGCCCCACGGTGACACGGAGAGGTCAATGCAGTTGAGAAAAAAAGTCTAAGTTATTCACAGTTCCACCAAAATGAGAGGCTTTCCGCGCCACACGAGGCCACAGGGGGAAGCCCCAGGTTTGCTCAGGAGGCAGAGAGGCAGGCGACTGGGTTTCCCTGGAGGACAAGGCAGAACACACAGCTTAGGAGTCCCTAGCCTGAATGACTCAGTCCCCCTGGGGCAGGGGACTATCTCTAGTTGCCTGGTACCCGGCCCTGGGGGGTGGGGCCTGGTGTGGGAGTTAGAGAATGATGAGGTTCAGCGCAAGGCTCTAGTTCGCAGGGGAGATATAAACAACCCTGGCCGTTGGCTTGGCTCTGTGATCAGTGGACACCAAATAGATATGGAATCTAAGAAAACACAGTTAGGACACTGGGTGTCTTTGGGAAATTCGCTTAAACTCTCTTTGCCTCGATTTCTTTGTTTCTAAAACAAGGAGCATAATAGCACATACCTCATAGCATTATGATGTGATGGGGTTAGTAATGAGTTAGTAAATGTAAAGAGCCTAAAACACAGTTAAGTGTTAGCTGCCATTACTTTGTTACTGTTATGTCATTATTCCAGGCATCGAGTGGCCTGAGGCCCTCCTTTCTGAACAAGTTTAGTGGGAGAAAGTGAGTGAGAGAACCGGAAGAGAAGAAAAAAAGCCTGGGGTCAGAGTGGGTCACTCTGAATGCAGCCAGGGTGTAACTGTGGAACAGATTGCTGCGGAGGGGGAAGGCCACCGAGACAGGGAGGTTGGGACATTCCTCAGCACTGGTTCCGTATGCAGCTCACGAACTGGAATCACACACAGTGTCCCCGTGCACAGCCTGCATTTTAGACCATCTGCTCCATCTGTGAAATAGTGGCACAAATGCAGAGTGTTATCAAATGAAGAAAGGGGGCCGTCCCTCCCTTGGAGGGGGAGGACAGCGCCTTTAGGGAGGGTCCTTGGGCCTCAGAAGGTGAGTGGGGATCGGATGCTCGGAGAGGACAGGAGAAGGAGGCCCTGGTACGGGCACAGGGTGGGCAGTCCCTGAGGTTAGGATGGACAGGAGGGAGAACATGCGGTGACATCTAATGGGGATAGTGGAGGAGGTGACTCTGAAAGTGTAGGCTCAGGCCACGGGAAGAGATGGGAATGGTGAAACAGACCTTTTGATATTCTGGGTTTGGTACCTGACGTCAGGGTATGGTGAGGCCCCGAAGTCTGGATGCTGGGCACCAAGGCCCATGACACTTGTGGGAGAGGAGAACCTTGCTTTCAAAGGAGCCCACAGAAAACACGGCTGGGTGGGCCTGAATGACAAGGACGGTTTGCTGAGACCGTGAGGATGGAGCCCTGTCTCGGTGACCGCACTGCCATCTCCGTGCACACATCTGGGAGAACACCTCCCCTCTTCCTCCACCCGCCTCACCCGGGCTGTGCCCACAGGTGTCCTGGAGACGCCCTCTGGTGTCCCCACCGGCAGCTGTCCACCCTCCTCTGCTGGCTGGTGTCGGCTCCCACACCACAGGCTCTGACGCAGAGTGATCGCAGGGGGAGGTCTGTGGGGCCGCTCGGCTCGCTGTGGCAGGTGTCAGTGAGCTGCCCGTTACCTCTGCCATGGAGATGAGTAATTGTGAGCAGCCCAGAAATACTAGACTGCAGGGCACAACTGAAAGTGGCAAGCGAGAGATGCTTTAAGCTATTAAATGCTTTGTGAGCATGCACAAAATCCTATTATCCCCAGTATCTGCTGAAGAGCTACGTGCAGCAAACTTTCTGGTGCTCGTAAAGCATTGTTCCTGGTTGCAACGTGGAGCTCTTCCTTATTGCTTTATCCAGTTGAACCTCCAGGTAATCTCATCAGAGGGGGACGCGCTCTGACAAGGCGAAGGAGAGTGTGGCTGATTACGGGAAGAACGCAGCCCTTTCCATGAACATATCTCCGGCACCATTTGCTCTGAATAAGGCTAATCATTTCTCGCAATCTGGAAACCATGTTATTTAGAAAATTAGGATAAGTGCAAAACAAAGCAAGAGTGGGAGGAAAAAAAATAACTTTCATCTTAGAATACAAGAACTCTGACAACAAGATAAATCATGCAACATTTTCCCCTGTGAGATTTGCACGAATGTGATTTCTTGTGGTTGCTATTCCACTAGTGATCGTTAATTTTTATATCGATCATTTAATACAGTCCCTTGGCAAGGAAGAAAAGATCAGAATATCCATGCAGAACTCGCATTGCCAATGAAAATCAAGCACCTCTTCGGCTTCATTTTGCTTCTTAAAAAACCTGTGTTTGTGGAGAGAGAGCTCTTGATGTTCATATTCTAAGTATTTCAAATTTTGTAGCTGGCCAGAGCCCCAAAACAAGAGTGTTTAGCCTGGGGGCCACACATCTCCAAGGAGTTTTATGATAAAATGGACAGGTGTATAAATTTGGTCAGGAATATTAAACACATAGGGTTTGTTTTATTTAAAAAAATAAAATAAAGATTTATTTATTTATTTATTTGAGAGAGGGAGAGACACAGCGTGTGAACAAGGGAGAGGAGAGAGAGAGAATCTCAAGCAGACTCTGTGCTGAGTGTGGAATCCAATGTGGGGCTCGATCATGACCTGAGCCAAAATCAAGAGTCAGATGCTCAATCAGCTAAGCCACCCAAGTGCCCCTAAAGTACCTGTAATTAGTACCACTAATCTCCACCTGGCACTAGTGACGCTCTCAATGATGAATGGGGGCCATGGTTCTATCCACTCTCAGCCATACCTGGGCTTTTGTCTCTAGTGCTAACCACAGACCTGTGCATATTGCCTGCCAGTTTCTGTGGACGTCTTGAAATACGTAGGTGTCATCCTGTCTGTGTTCAGTGATCGTGGTTAAACCCACACTAGACCCTGTTACTTAATGTGTTAAAGAAGCATATAGATTACTATCTCATGGCTTTTTAAAAACTTGAATATGCTATTTCAACATAACTGGTTTCCTTCATATTTCTGTGGATCTTGCTGTATTGAGGCATTTTTATTCTGAGAAGCTTTACCAGACTGCACAGGTGTCCATGGCACAAAGGTTTTAGGATCTCTACACAGCTCCAGACAAGTGGATTCTCTAGGCCCATTAAAATGCAGAGGCCAGGTCCTCCCCAAAGCTAAATCAGCATGGCTCAGAGCCTGGGGCCTGGACATGTGTGCCTTTCAGAAGCTTCCCAGATGATGAGGACACAGCCAGCCCAGATCAGAGGGCTGTTATTCTGAAACCTCTGATTTAGTAAAGCATCTGAATCCCGATCATCAGCACCTCAGAATTTGAGGTTGTTGGCACTAGCGAGAGGTGCAATCACAGAGAGACAGGGTCTTCTTAAAGAAGATTCTGGAAGTATGTGTGGTGGGAAAACATTTGTCCCCAGTTTGCATTTTGGGCCCCTTACTTCAGAAGTGTGTGCCTGGGGCATGGTCGTCAGCCTCTCTGAGCCTCAGTTTCCTCATCTATGGCACAGACTCATTGTGAGAAAGGAAGAAAATGACATGAACATGGAGCACTTGGCAGGGAGGCTGACAGGTCTCACATCGGCTGTCTGTTTTTGGTGATGC
The DNA here is from genome assembly GCF_011100685.1 of Canis lupus familiaris. Classification (NCBI taxonomy): domain Eukaryota; kingdom Metazoa; phylum Chordata; class Mammalia; order Carnivora; family Canidae; genus Canis; species Canis lupus. The sequence continues at coordinate 2,108,031 of NC_049227.1, read as the reverse complement.
TGATGACATTCTTGTTTGCAGGCTGGCAACCCTGAGGCTGCCAAGGGAAGCAGCAATTACAGAATGACAGCAAGACCTGGCTTCTGAAGCTTTGTGGGTCATTTCTCCTGGCAGTTACAGGGGCTGCTGAGTTAGATGGGGTCCTACCAGCATCAGCTGTCCCTGCCCTTATGGGATGGGGCTGGCATGTCCCCAGGAGTCCGGGGCTGTCTGCTGATGCATGGTTGTGAGAGTCCCGTGTCACCCCTGGCAGGCCCGTCTCTGTGTGTATGAAAACCAAATATCTCATTTTGCCAAAGAAACCCCCTCCTGTCTGCGGGCCAGAGCTAGCTTTCCTCTATATGAAGGGACTTCGAACAGATCTCTTCTGTTTCTGAGAGAGGATTTAAACCCAAAGTGGGCCTTCAAACTAATAACAAGGTGCTATAGTTTCGTAGGCAGCTGAATGCTTCAAGTCTTTCGAGATGAAACGCTTTGAAGGAAAGTTTTCTTTTATGGACTTTCTTCTAGATTCTCCAGAACCTTCTATGGGCCGGTCCATGCCTGGGGCAATGCCCTCTCATAAATCCAGGGAAAGTGTAGGAGGGATACTGTTTGAGTGCAATTCGGGCTGCTGTAAAGAAGCACCACAGCCAGGGTGGGCTTCACACCAGAGATTTGTTTCCTCAGACTTCCGGAGGCTAGAAGTCGGAGTTGGTGTCTCCTGACACCTCTCTCCTTGGCTTGTTGACACCATCTTTTCTCTGTGTCCCCACATAGTTTTCACTGGGCATGTGTCTGTGTCCTAATCTCCTCCTGTTATACCAGCACCACTCATATTGGATTAGGACCACCCTCATGGCTTCATTAAACCTTAATGCCCTCTTTAAAGACCTTCTCTCCAAGTACAGTCACATTCTAAGGCACTGGGGGTTAGGATCTCAATATACAAATGAGGTGGAGTGGATTAAAGTTCAGCGCCTAACAGACATGACTTCTTTATGCTCCGTGAGTACTCCTCATAGGACCCAGCGGTGCCAAGAAAATGCAAGGCCCATGGCATCAGTTGGGAATGTCAGACATGAAGAGCTTCAATTGTGGGATGGGTCGAGCTTCAAATTCTCCAGGACAAAGGGCTGGGGTGGCCTCTAAGGACACCTGAGCTGATGTCTCTTTAAGGTTTCGGGATCAGTGCTATTCAGTGGCACTCTATCTAAAAAGTATCAAAACCCAACCTCACCCCCCACCCCACATTTTTACAAAAGGAAAAAGTGGGAGGGGATGTGCATTCAAGAGAATACGTCAGCCCTGTGTTCTCTCCGAGCCAGAGGGTGGATAGACATATTTGAGTCAGGTCGCCTTTCTTTGTGACCGAGCCTTCTGTGAATGGGTAGTGCGCGCACACATTCCACCTCCCAGGCTCTGTGGGAGCCGGGCTGCTCGTGGCTTGCAGCAGCAGAAGTCAGCAGGTAGGAGATGACATTTTAGAATTGTTCAAATAGACCCCGGGCCTAGCAGATATGCCGGACACAGTGTTAGGAGAGCAAGAACAAAGCAGCACCAGAAAGAACTGTTTAAAAATTTAAAAGCACCTTTCCCTTTATCAGCGGCCCTGCTGGCTATTATTCTAGCAATTTCCAGAATGTGAAACTGGCCCCAAGCAGAACAGAGAGTAGAATGGAAGAGGGCGAATCAGTGACATTTTCAATATCCATGTACAATATCCAGCATCCTCGAAAGCTGAGGAATAGATTGTTTTCTGGGAGAGAAACATAAAATTACCAGATTGGAAAGGCCCTCTATAAGGCTGCCAGCTTCAGGACATCTAATCCATTCAAAGCATGGGATTCCTGTATACATTTTAAAATTCTACACACTTACAAGTCAAAATAGGGGATAGGGAGTATCTGGAGCAAGTAACTTTGGCCCCTGAAACAAAGCAAACCTCCAAATCTCAGCGGCTTCCTTGAGATTTCAGGGTCAGCAGGTAGCCTTCCTGGCGAGCCTCATTGCTTGGGGACCTTGGCTCACATGTGGCTCTTGTACCTTCAGCAGGTGACTTCAAGCTCCCCTGTGCAGTGGGAGAGAGGGAGGAGCAATTATGTCAGGCTTTGGGTGACATGCCTCCCCAGGCTCACACACACTGGTAAGAACCTAGCACACCAAGCTTCGGGGGAGTCTAGACAGACATGTGCATGCCCAGGAGATGGTGGTGCCCTTGTTGCTTGGTCTCCGAGTGTGGGCGGGCACCAGAGCAGACACTGGTCGGGGTGGTGCACGTCTTTCCCCTGGGTGATGTCATGTTTGGGTGAGGTTGGTCAGAGGATGGTTATGGGTTCAAGCAGAGCATCGCATGACTCCCTGCTCTTGCCAGGGACCACAGTAGAAGTTGGATTGAGTAAAGAGGAATGAGATCCATCAATTTCTCAGTACATGAGAGTCCCCTCCAGTTGTTGGGATACATTCCTGTTCCAGGTCCGAACATTTCCATAGAAAAATTGGAAAGATTGTGTGATCTGTCAATGTTGTAACTCATCAAGGCTGCAAGCCACCAGGCTACAGGCCCAGGAGCACTGAGCATCTAATCATTGGGTTTCACTTTGTGCCGAGACCCAAATGAACCAGATCCATGTTTATCTTTCCTCGGCAATAAATTGCCCAACATACCCAAGAGCACTGGATGGTGTGAAGATGTGTAATTTCTGGTCTTCAGACTCTACTGTGCTGGCAGCTTCCTCATCTCTAAGGCCACTCCCCACATTCCCACTGATTATCAGTAACGACTGGGTCAGCCGTTTTGTCCGTGAGTTACTGGGGCCCAAGGCTCCATCCTTTCCTGACTCACAGCTCATCATCAGCTTCCGAAACCTCACTTTCCCTGACATCTGAGACTTCTAACCCACTTGTTAGTCCAACATTTCATTTTATTTTTTTTAAAGATTTTATTTATTTATTCTTGAAAGACACAGAGAGAGAGAGAGAGAGAGAGAGAGAGAGAGAGAGAGACAGGCAGAGGGAGAAGCAGGCTCCACACCCGGAGCCCAACGCGGGACTCAATCCTGGGACTCCAGGATCACGCCCCGGGCCAAAGGCAGGCGCCGAACCACTGAGCCACCCAGGGATCCCCTTAGTCCAGCATTTTAAAAATGATTTGTTGCTCCTAGCAGTTTATGCAAAAAGAAAAGACTTATATGGAATCTATGGAAGGACTCTGACGAGCCTCCAGCCTTGGAGGAGGCAGTGGGTGACCCAGCTCAGGAAGGCAGGACCAGGGCTGCTCTCAGAACACCAGCAGCCTCAGCCAGGAGCCTCTCACTAACTAATTGGCTGCCTGTAAGGGACTCAATGTCTTTATCTTCCAAGTGGAGTGGGAGGTGGATTCATTTTCCGTTTAAATTTAATTTACAGTTGTAGCTCTCTCTTTTTCTTTGCCAAGCCTGGGAACTTGAGTGTGTGTTCATTTATTAATATGGCTCCCAGTTCACAGGGGAGGGAAGTTGGTTGTACTCCTCATCTTGACTGCAGGAGAAGCAGAGAGGATAGACACCTTCCTATGCCCAGACTACACTTCTTCACAAACCCCTACCAGTAAGGTCAAAGTGTTTGGGATGCCCTCCCTCTAGGAACACCCACAGCTGCTATTTGTAAATGGTGACAAGGATGGAGAGACAGGTTGGAAGTTGAACAGGCCCCATTCATCCTGCTCCTATGGGAAATGGAGAGGAAGAATGTGAGTGATGGCTTCTTTCATCCTGTTGACAGCAAGCTGGCCTCCTGCCAGGCCCTGGGACCCCACAGCCTCACAGCCCCAGCACTGCCCTATCTGCACCTTCCAGGAGGTGTCTGTGATCATGGTCTCAGGAGCACCAACCTCGGGTCACCATGGACTTCTGATGGCACTCAGGGTTCATCTGAGTTCCTCCTAAGTGGCTGTCCTTACTCTCCATGCCTCTGTGAACACCAGACACCACTCTATAGCAGGTGCACCCCAGTAAATGCTCAGGCCTGACCAGCTGAGGGAGGACAAGGAGGACGAGAGTCTGTCCAGCCAGGCAGGGCAGGGCCAGCCACCACAGAGCCCACATCCAATCACAGATTTGTGCCTTGGGCAAAAGCCACATGCTCACAGAGGGACTCATGGTGCTACAGTGGTGAGGTGTGTCCCCTGCCGCAGCATCAGTGACCCTTGCTCCCCCTGAGGTCATTGGGTCATTATTTCCTACCTATCCCTCCAATAGCACATACCCCTCCTGACTACGTTATAATAAATGGGAGGTCCTTATCATATGACAGCTAATGGGTAGATGGGCTGTTGCATCTAGTGAAGGTATGGTGGGTTGGACAGTCCTGACCTCTTCCTTATCCTGATCCCAAATGGTAGGCAACCCTGAACACACTGTCTCCTTCTATAGATTTCTGGGAGTGGTAATTGGCAAGGGCTTTCATTTAGCCTTTGGTTGGTTGGTTTCAGTGAAGGAGCTCTAGAAAGAGCAATGATACCCTTCAAGGACCTTTTGAACCATCATTATAGGATGCTCTCCAAAGCATGTGGACATTTCAATCTCCTTCCAGATCACTGTACTTGATCTCAAAGCTCTGGTTAAACACTCTTGATATTAAAGACACAATTGAATATAATTCATTCTCCTCCTATGGAGAAGCATAGTTTACCTCTAATTGCACCTTACCAGCTCCTCTTTTATCCTAGACAAAATTGCAGGCTAAATGATAGTAGAACATGGATGTACAGAGAGGGGAATTAATGTAGAGTTCGCACCCCACCCCCCTTCTGGCTACTTCCACACCAAGGTTCTAAAGCAATCTTCAACACTTTCCTAGAATTCTAATTTTAAGCTCTGAGAAAAGAGCAAAGACTGTGCATTAGATGTACATCTAAATTATCTTTAGATCCCTGGTAGCATTTAGCTCTGAGCTCTGGTCTTAGTAAACATGTAGATGGTATTGAATTGAATGACCAAAGAAGGTAAATTATTACAAGTTGAAAGCATCAGGCTGGGAATAGAGGGATAAATGCTTAATACCTACTTAGTTGGAGCTGCTCTTGCAAAAGGAGGGACCGTCCATAGGAGGAAGTCTGTGAACAGAGCAGAAATGGGAGGAGAGAAACAGGAAGGAGGGAAAGCCCACACGGGGAAATCCTAAGTGGTAGAGAAGGAGGGGAAGGCAAAGAAGTTGGGGCAGGACATGGGCAGGATGACCTAAAAGTGCATCACTGAAGTTGCCTTGGGCATTTTTCCTGACACAGACCCCTGAGTCCTCTCTGACAGTAACATACTATTAAGCTGGGTAGCGAGGCTGAGCTAAATTTTAAACTGGTAAAGGCATAGACCTGATCTTACTTGTCCCCTCCACCAATATTATTCTTTCAAACACATAAGCAACAACCACAAAAATTAAAAGAAAAGGAGAAAGCCCTCCCAACACCTTCCATGCTCAATAAATCAAGCGGCTTTTAGTAGGTATGCATTTCTTTCCTCCTCTGAACCACATGTCATTTTACCAAGCTTCATTTTAATTTCTCATCTTGTATTAAGAGAAATGACTTGCATCCACTGGCAATAGAATCCAGGTATTTAGAGGTTCTTGCCACTGTGGTGCTTAAATTGAGATATGTCTTGAGGTCCATATTTGTAAATCCTATTTCTGAGAAATGGTAATAAATAAAGCAGAAGATTGAAATTGAATTTTTGTTAAAGGACTTTAGGAGGAAAGCCATTACATGTCTGTTCAACTTAGGAGGATAGAACAGACATTTCAGCCATGAAAAGCCAGCTCACTGTCTCCAGGATGGCAGAGGGGAACATGGAGGAGCAGGGGCACCTCTGGGAGTCCTAATTCTCAAGACGATGAGCCTGTGCTTTGGGAAATGGGTTACCAGGTAGACCCCAGAAAACACTGGTAGGATGGGAGTAAGAAATTTCTTAGTTAGAAACCTGTGTTGTTTTGAACAGATTTTACCAGCAGACAAAAGGCTAAAACTTGCCTGCACTTGGATTACCAAATGAAGTTATTTACATAATTTGTGTTGAACATTCCTCAAGCATAGATTTTAACAATGTAAATGGGCTTAATGGCTTGCAAAGTGACTTCAGGCTGATACAAGGAAGAATTTGTGTCCATGGGAAGGAGCCCTCTGAAAGACTAGCTCCAAAGTGCTAGGGCTTCAGTTCCTAAGGGAGAGGTGGAAGAGGTCCCCAGTACACGACCTCCAGGCTCTGTGGGGTCAAATACATAGGTCAGGCCATGAGAGGAGCCCATGCTAATGAAGGCCCTGAAGCTAAAGGTCCGTTAAGTCCACTTCTCCTTGGGAGATGGCCGTAGGGACTGCAAGAGCTTGTGTGGGCCCAGAATACTTTATAATCCAGAATCTCAAGGTGCTGGTCACAAACCACAGGAACACATCAGAGTGTCTATAGAATTCTAGGCTCTTTGACTCCTCTCATGCCACCTTTTTTTTAAAGGGTAAGTTTTTTTTTTCCTCTTATATTCCAAGTTTACATGACAGAATAGAGACAAAATTATGTTTTCTTCCCTCCTAAGAGATGTCAGTGAAATCTCCTGTTAACTTCATGTGTATGTGCCTCTGAGTTGGGGAGAAATTTTACCGAAGATAGATCAGAGTGGAGTTTTATTTCCCATACCCCTTCCTGGACCATCAACTCCCTTAAAATTCTCCCATTAGAATTCTTATATTTGTCATTCTCATCTAGGGAAAAGCCAAATGCGGGGTCCCTGGGTGGCTTATTGATTGAGCATCTGGCTTTCGAACAGGCCATGATCCCGGAGTCTCAGGATTGAGCCCCAAGTTGGGCTCCATGATCAGTGAGGAGTGTGCTTTTCCCCCTCCCTCTCTCTCTCTCTTGCTCACTGTCTCTGTCAAATAAATAAATAAAATCTTAAAAAAAAAAAAAAACTTTAGAGAAAAGCCAAATGTAACTTGTGAACAGCAGCATCCTGTAGGGTATCAGAGAAGGATATTGCATGGCTCCTGGGTGGTCTGGGAGCTGCAGAGCTACCTTGGTTGGCTTGCCTCTTTGGCTGACAGACCAGGATGGACAGACCAGGCTAGAGAGGTGGCCAATGGTTGGTCACCTTTGGAGCAGACACAGATCCTGTGGATAAGGTTGGTGTAGAGGAGAAAAAAAAAAATCTTCCCTTCAACTCTTCTAGGTTCTTAACTAGGGCCCTGTATGAAAAGACAGATTAGCAGGACAAAAACAAACAGACATCTATTAACATCTCATGTATACCTGGGAGAAACTCAGGGATGGGTAAACTCCAAGAGGTGGCTTAGAACTTGAGCTTGAATACCATCTTCTGCTAAAACAAAGGAAGACTGATGTGGAGGAGACCAGTTGTTGGAAGGGGACCAGTAAAAGTACTATAAGCAAGCGTGAGGTTTGTTGTTCAGATTTAAGTCAGTGCTGTCTCCATGGATGAGTGTCTTTTGGTTTGGAGTCACCCTTCTCTTCCTGGTACAGAGCAGGGGGAGGAAGGCACCCTTGCAAATAGAGATTTTTTTTTTATAAGCATAATTTTCCCTTACAAAAGGGGAACTTCTGCTCTGTTTTCAGAGCTTCTGTGTCTGCTGTTTCTCAAGATAATCAGCTCAAAATAATCTTTATGGCCAAGAGGCATATTTCAGGGTAACATATTCTGGTCTCCTACAGTGCCATTCCTGGGGCTTGAGCAAGAAGGGGAGGATAGGGATACCAAAAGACATGTATTTGAGGGAGAGTGTTGGCAAGAACAATGAAGGGCACAATCCCCACACACACTTGGGACACAGGCCTGGACATTTTGGAGAGACTGTTAGGGTGGACAAGCCAGCACAGCTCATCAGCATGCCAATCCTGTCAATATATTCAGTGCCCAATCAGAAAAACCTTCTGGAAACTCAATCCATCCCATCCTCTTCTCAGGTGGTGAGTAATGTTATCATTATCATTGGAGTAATGATAACTGTGATGGCCCAAAAAAACATGTATTGAGAACTTGGGGCCACCACTGCTCTAAGCACTTGATATATAGCCCATCTCATTTAAACATCATGACAACTTGGAGATATTATCCATCACTTGGTGGAGGGAGCATTGGGACACAGAAGGGCTAAGTTGCCTAAGGTCAACTAACAAGCAGTGGAACCAGGGCTGGAAGCATGCAGTCTGAAACCTGAGTCCAAGCCCAGGAACCACATCACTGGTGTCCCATTGAAAGGCTGGAAGCCTCTGTGGTGTCCCTACATTTTTACACCTACAACCTCAAGTGGCCCCCATAACAGGTCTATGATGTAGGCATGTTGGTAGTAGGACTCCATCTTATAGGTGAGGAAGCTTTAGCCTGGGAGGAAGGAGGAAAGTGACTTGATTAACACCATTCAGCTGGACTTTGGAGGAGGTAGAACAAGAATATTGGCCTCTGCTGCACAGTTCATTTTTCTGTAGTTTGTGGCCATCTCCATGCCAGCTCTACACACAGCCCAGGGAAGGAATGATTTAAAAGGCCCTGAACACTGGAGCCTTTGGATGATGAAGAGTGAGGAGAGGGAGAGAAATGATACTGGAAGCCAACTTCATTTTCTTCATACAACCCCTGCTAATAATGAAAAGACAAACAACCCAATTAAAAACTGAGCAAAGGATCTGAATAGACATTTCTCCAAAGAAGATAATACAAATGGCCAATAAGCCCATGAAAAGATGCTCAACATCATTAGCCATCAGAGAAATGCAAATCACAACCAAAACAAGATGCTACTACACACCCACTAGAATGGCTGTAATCAAAAAGATGGACATTAACAAGGGTTAGTGAGAATGTGGAGAAATTAGGACCCTCATTACATTGCTGGTGGGAATATAAAATGACACAGCCACTTTGGAAAAGATTTAGCAGGACCTTGAGAGACTAAACATTGAGTGACCATATGACTCAGTGGTTTCGCTCCCAGATACATACCCAAGAGAAATGAAAATATATCCATGTTCATATAAACACCTGTACATGGAGGTTCATAGCAACATTATTCATAACAGCCAAAATGGACACAGCCCAAATGTCCATCAATGAATGAATGTATAAAAAAAATGTAGATCAGTGTCCAGGTATAAAAAGCAATGGTGTACAAATGCATGTTTCAATGTGGATAAACCTTGAAGATGTTATGCTAAGTGAAAGACGTCAAGCACAATGGGCCATATATTGTGTAATTCTGCTTATATGATATATCCAGAATAGGCAAATCCTATTTGACAGAAAGTAGATTAGTGATTGTAGTGATGAGGGGGCTGACTGGTCATGAGTATGGGATTTCTAGTTGGGTGGTGAAAATGTCCTAAAATTGATTGCGATGATGGTTGCGTAACTCTGAACATACTAAAACCAATGAATTTTTACACTTTAAACAGGTGAATTATATAGTATGTGGGTTGTATCTCAATAGAACTACTATATATTAAGGAAAACAAAAAAGCAAAAAACAAAAACCTCGGCCTACTAAGATTCCCTCTTCACCAAGATCTGATGTGATGCCCTGGCCTGTGTCCTGTGAGTTAACTCATTCCCTGTTTTGCACCCCTTCCATGTTCTGCTGGACTGTTTGCTGGGCATTCTACAGCATCTCCTAGTCTCTTTCAGACTTGGATCTTGCTGATAATCATCTAGTAGTGACTTTGACCCCCTTCTGCTCTCTGTAGTTCATCCTCAAAGAAGCCCATGGATGCCCCCTGACAGCTTGCCTTTGCCCTCAACACTCCTACTCATTTCCCACCCCAAGGATACTAGGCAGGCCCACTGGGTCACATGGTCAGGACCTGGACAGGACACTGGCCTTGGTCTGGGCTGGGTGAGGATTCAGGACAAAATTAATTAATTTCTCTTAATTTCTTTCTTAATTAATTAACTTTTATTGATCAGGAATAGTCCCCCAAACACAAGAAACTGATATTTGATGGTACAACATGCTCAGTTTTGACTATGTGAGCGACATCAAAGACTCACTCACACATCACCATGGGTCCTCTTGGCCTGTGTGTCCTCACAGGAGAAAAGACTAGGGTGTTGAGCTGCCCCACAGTGAGTGAGGAAGACCAGCAGCCATCTTACTTTCTACTCATCTTAACATCTTAGGAAGTGATAGTACTTGTTTTGTGAAGTATAAAAAAATGGCCTTCAAGTGAAAGTCAACTATACAACTGATAAGAGAATAAAAGATGGTGATGGTTGCTCACCAGAAATAAGTTTGAGACAAATTAGAAGGATTGACACACTTAGCCTTAGTTTTTAATTTTTTTTAATTTTTATTTATTTATGATAGTCACAGAGAGAGAGAGAGAGAGAGAGGCAGAGACATAGACAGAGGGAGAAGCAGGCTCCATGCACCGGGGGGAGCGCGACGTGGGATTCGATCCCGGGTCTCCAGGATCACGCCCCGGGCCAAAGGCAGGTGCTAAACCGCGGCGCCACCCAAGGATCCCTTAGCCTTAGTTTAGATTTGAGACCTGGTGATGTCGATTTTACACTCTATGCCAAGACAAGAAAATGCCATTCAAGAAATTTGTTCAGTAAGTGGCACAGGGGGTGGTGATTGGTTCATAAGGAGAAAACAGTTTTGGTGCATACCTGGAGGCTGCCTGTGATAGAAGGTGCACATGGGAACCCCAAGGCACCCTATAGATTTAATTCAGAGATAAACCAGTAGTCTAGATAACATGCCTGAATTCATTAGTTGGGGGACTCAAAATTATTCCTCAAAAAAATGAGACCTGGGGTGGGTAGCCTAAGGAAGCATGGATCCTCCACTGGTCATGTCCCTGGCCCTGCAGCCTGGGACTGTGGTCTGTGCTGTAGGGAATCATAGACTCTGAACACCAGAGCTGAAAGGAGCCTTAGAGATAGCCTTCCCCTCATTTATAGATGAGAAAACTGAAGGTTTGGGGGAGTAGAGTGAGTGTGCCCAAAGTGTGGGAGAAATGTAGCCTGTGGCCTTTCCTTACTAGAGAATAAAATGGTTGATTCCTCCTTGGTATCTGTCAGCTTGTGCTAGAGGATGCCTCCTAGCTGGGTCCCAGCTGGACTGGTCATGACCACTGTAGGGTAGATTTGCATAATGAGCCAGGGTGCCAAGGAACAGCAGTCCCAGAAGCACAAGGGTGGTTTTGGGTTTGTGGGCAGAGAACTTGGGGAGACTCAGAGCTTCCTGGTGTCAAGTCCTATCTGATTTTCCTTTCTGTGCCTATCATGTCATATCTCTAGACTATTTCCATTTTTTTCTTCATTTCGTTCCTACCTCCATCCCTCTTGTCCTCTCTCCAGTCTTGTTCCACACATGCGCCCTCGTCCCCATGGCACTCATTAATGCATTCACATGTTCATTCAGCCATCAAACAGGAATTTGTCAAATGCTTACTGATGTGCTAGACCCAGTGCTGGGCAGTGGGGACACAGGATGACTTGGGTCTTGTCCCCATCGAGCTAATAGCCCAATAAAGAAAAGAACAAGTAATACTCATACACACCGTGCTTAGGGGCACGCTCACAAAATCACAACTGCAGTAAGTTGTGCTTACACAAGGGTGTCCAAGTGCTACAAAAGCATACAACAGGTTGGCCCTGACTTGATGGGGACTTCCTTCAGGAGGCATTGGTTGAGGTAAGCTGAAGTTGCAGAAGGAGGTAACTAGACAGAGGAGGAAGCAGTGTCCCAGGCAGGGACATAGCAAAGACTCCAAAGCTGGGAGAAGAGAGAGAGGGGTCACCAGGAGGAGCTGCAGAGATGATGGTGGCCTACAAGGCCTCAGAAGCCATTTTAAGATCCTGGATCTTATTCTGAGACCCAGTGGGAGCCCACACAGTGTTCAGGGGAATGACATGCTCGGATCTCGGCACTCTGGCTTCTAAGTGGAGGCCACATGGATGGAGCCATGGGGAGGTGGGTGCTGTGGTCCAGGTGGTAGGAGCTTGGAGTAATGGTGGAGGAGGTGGTAGCCTGGTGGTCATGATGGGTATGCAGAGAAATGACTGCAATTGAGCCATAGTTAAGAGGCATCATTTGAAACCATAAGAGACTCTTACTCTAGGAAACAAACTGAGGATTACGGGAAGGGAGGGGAGGGGAAGAGGGGATGGGGTCACTGGGTGATGGGCATTAAGGAGGGTATGTGATGTAATGAGCACTGGATGTTAGATGCAACTGATGAATCACTAAATTCTACCTCTGAAAATAATAATACACTACATGTTAGTTAAATTGATTTTAAATTTTAAAAAAGACATCATCTGCGGGACTTGGTGATGGATTGACTAGTGCCTAGGGAGCAGAGTGCTGAGGATGGCACCTGGATTTCCTTCCAGGATCCTGCAGCTTCTTGTTCACTCTGAATGACTGAGGTGTGAGGGTAGAGGGAGGTACAGAAGCTGTGGGCATCTAAGGCATTTTTCAGAGACAGCTGACCGCAGATGGTGCCTGGAGCATCTCGGGAAAAGTGGCTTTCATGTTATCATGGCACTCACTGTTCACACTCTAGTGACACAGCTGAAAACTGTCACTAGATTACTTTGGCTACAGACCTACTTATTCCTGAACAAAACTTTCTGCTGCTTTTGAGCAATAGCTGGCCTTTAAAAATGGCAGAATAAGGCTAGACCTTGAATATTTGAATTCTTGTAATGGTTTCCAAAGCCAGACCTACAAGTTAAGCCACCTGGGTCCAAGAGGAATATATTAGCACTTCCATTTCTCTAGAATTTCAAATGTCTCTCTCTATACACTTATCATCTGTAAAAATTTATTCGTACAAGAACACATACATATAATTTAAAATGGGTAAAATAAACCTATTAGAAGATGGGCTTCAACTGTTTTTTTTTCCAGATGAGAATGTATATCAAAACTGTTTAGAGGCCTCTGCCTGCAAGAGATGATATAAAGGAACCAACCATGTTGGCTTTAACTCCTGGCCTCCTCCACAGCTCCCCACCTCCACCAAGATGGTGACTTCTGGCTCTCTTGCTTTCCCCCTTACCGACCAGCTCCTTGGTGATGAAGCACTGGGGAGAGCATGGTCCAGGCAGTATCTGGAACATTAGATTCCCTCACCTCTTCCGAACATCCCTGGAACCACTACTCGGTGGTCTGAGCTTTGGCCAGGCACATCCTAACTTCTCCTGGCCTCAGTCATAAAACCATAGACTCAGAATAGATATTAAATGACTTTAAGCCTATAGTTCCCAAACCTGGCTACCCATGTTTTTAAACACTCAGTGGTAACTGGATGGAGAATGTGACTCATAGGTCTGGGGTGGGGTCCAGGCATTTGTAATTTTAAAGTACCCCATTGGCGATTTGGAGGCATAGCCAGGTTTGGGAACCAGCGATGTGGGTCAGTTTCTCATCTTGCCCTTGAAGGGAAGACTTGAGGCTCTGGAAAGTACAGAGGACATTCAGGGCGACCAGGAGACAGGCTGAGATCCAGCCGAAATTCTGGAAAATACCAACTTTTTGCCTAGCCTGATGACATACTTTCTATGGTCTTTAAGACTCTAATGAGATATTGGAATATTTATGAAACATCATGAGTTGAATGAATGAAGTACATCAAAAGATGGAATTAAGCCAGCGTGCCCTTGAAGACTCTCTCACACTGGAACAATGGTGGAGAAATCAGAAATCATTCGTACCCACTGACATCACATCATGTCCCTCTTCTTCTAGGGCATCACTGTCCAAAGCAGAAAGGATGTGTCTTGTGATGCTCTTTGGCCTCCGGAGGCCCGGGAAGCCGTGGGCAGGCTTTGCGGCCCAGGGTGTGATGCTACCACTCTATGTCCAGCTGCACAAGCAGGAAAACCTAGGAGTCATTCTTAGTCCTTCTGTCTTTGCCACATCCAATCCATTGTTCAGGATTTTGCCCTTAAAAAGCTCTAATCTGTCAACCTCTGTTTTTCTACTCCAGTGCCCTAGCCAAAGCCACCAGCATTTCTCCCTGGGATGACCATTAGACCCTCCTGCTTCCTGTTTCCCCTCTCCTTGCTGCTTAAAGAGTGACTTTTTCAAATTCGTTTTCAGTGGCTTCTCATTGGGAATGAAGATCAGTTTCCTCGATGTGGTCTGCAGGGCCTGCTGGTGTGAGTCCTGCCTGCCCACCCAGCTTCATTTCAGGCTCTCCTCCTCCCTTCCACTCCTGCTCTGAGAGACAGCCACATGGCTGTTCCTTCAGTTCCCTGAATATTCCACTTACGTCAGTTGTTTGTGTGTGCTCCCATTCGGCGGCTCGTAAGAAAAATGACTCCGCTCACGATTCTGGAGTCTGGCAGTTTGGGCTGGGGTCAGCTAGGTGGTTCTTCTGCTCTTCACCGCACTAGTGGGCTCCTTCACACAGAGGTGGCTTGTCAGTGGCTTGGCTGGAGGTATCCAATCCAGTTGAGGCCCAAGGCGTCAACCCCCCTTCACCCCATGGCCCTTCGTCCACAGCTTCTTCACGGTGGCAGACTCAGGATCCCAGTAGGGAGAAAGTGAAAACTGGAAACTCTCCTAAGGCCTGGCAAAACATCGCTTCTAGTGCATTCTACTCATCAGTGCAAGTCCAACCCTAGCCCAGATCCAAGAGGATAGATCCCATCCTTTGGTGGGAGGAGCAAAAAAAGCCACATTAGAAAGGAGTGTGGAGGGGGGATCGTTGCAGCCACCTTGAACACAGCTCACCCCCCAGGCTCCCTGTACGCAAGGCCACTGCATCTGTGCTGGCTGCCCCTGCACTTAGGCTCTCGTCCACTCTCACCGTACCTGCCCCACATCAGAAATACTTTCTCTGAGCCTACGGTCCACATCCCTTGCTTGAACGCTAGTTTTTCCAGCACTGTGTTGCTTTCCTTCATAGGAATTAGCTCCATTTCTGAGCATGCGTGCATCTACCTGTGAGTATTTAATGTGTTTCCCTTGTAAGATCATCAGCTTCGTGAGAACGAGTGACTTGCCTGTTGACGCTTCCCATGTCATTCATTCTCATGCTAGAAAGTAGGCTCTGTGTGGAATTTCCTGGATGAATCAATGAATTAATACCGTTCCTGGAGTCACCACACCTTCTGGTGGCTGCCTCCCCACTTCCCGACAGTCACCAAGAGCTGTGCCATGGCTTCTCTGCAACCCCTGGGACTGCTCCCATAGCTTGGAATGTGCTGTTTTCCTGGCCCATTTCAGCCCATCAGGAAGGCCTACTGCCCCCCCCCCCCCGCCCCCCGCCAGGGAGGAGCTCCAGGCCTGGAGCACTGTTCCAGGGTGACAGTTCCCTCTCTTTTTCTTTCTTGGCATCAGAGATGTACGAAGTAGTCTTTCATCCCCACCTTCTTGTTCATTTCCCTTTGGTATCATTTCCTTCCAGTCTCTGTAGGGCCTTGCCATTTAGGCTGATAAACAGTAGTAGTAGTTCTCCCTGGAATCAGCTGTACGTGGGACACATGCAGCTCTTGCTTATGTCTGGCAGGATAAACTAGATCACTCCCTGTTTAAGGAGCTGCCCTTTTGCTTCCATACCTCTCAGGTAGACTAGGAGGCGAGGTGAATACCAGTCTTCTGGAATAGCCCTCGGCAGCTGCCTTAGTTCACCTGTGGTTGGTTTTTTCCTAAGGTATTCGGTTTACTCTCTTATATGGCTTCGCTTCTACCATCTACACTCAGTGGCCATGGACAGACTCCACACTGACTTACCAATACTTAGGGCCAGCCCACAAGCTCTGCTGTGACCACTCCTGCCAACCTGGAGCAGAGCCTCCTGAGACTTGAGAAACTCAACTCACTGGCTCCTTCCAGTTCCCCTTGCAGTGCCACACCATCAGATGGCTTTGTGTGGCAGGAGGCTAACCTTGACTCCCTTAACAATGACACCCCTAACCTTGAGGGTATCATTGGTACCACTTGGGATCCACTGAGCTCCCCGGGCCTTGTATATACACCATGTCCACCCCACTCACCCTGGCTACGGTGCAAGTCAGAGGCACAAGCTATGGCTGAGGAAATTCTGGAGGACCCGTGACCACTGGAGCTCCCTGCTTGGGGGGGGTCAGAGCTCCAGTGCTTACCAACTAAGGGCCGGCCTTGTGTGGCATGTGCTTAGGTTGTGGTTCTGGCTCACCCACTTACTGACTGTGGATTGTAAACAACTTAATCAACCTCTTGAGTTCTCAGTTTTCCTCATCTGTGAGGATTTCATGAGGAACTTTGTGTTTGGTGCTTGGTAGTAAGGATTTGGTTGGTTCTAGGTTCTGGAGCAGGCCGAGTGAAGACACTCACCTCTGTGTGTGGGGGTGGGGGGGAGGTGTCAGCAGAAGTAGAAGATGGGGGAAGGATAGAGCAGAGGGGAGCTCCCAGGACCTGCTCCAGGACTGGGGCTCTCCCTCAGGGCCCAAGGGATTGGGCTCAGTTTGCCTCCCACACTCACTGAGTATTTACATGTCCTCCTCTTCCTTCCTTCCTTCCTTCCTTCCTTCCTTCCTTCCTTCCTTCCTTCCTTCCTTCCTTTCCTCCTTCCCTCCTTCCTTCCTTCTCTCTCTCTCTCTCTTTCTTTCACTTTGAATCACCTCTTCCAGACTAGTTTGCAGCTTGAGTGTTTCAGTGACATCATTTTCTGTGTCATTCAAGATGTGATGCTGCTGGTTGCTCATGATTATGACCCTGAATCCAGCCTGAGTCACTGGAGATGACAGGCTGAGGTGTCAACCAAGGCCACACAGGCACAGGATGATAACAGGAGTGTGTTCCAAGCAGAAGGGGTCTGTGATGATGCTACAGGTATCCAGACCAGTGCCCAAACCTGGTGATTCACTCTAAGTTTGCTGGGTCCAGCAGAGGGCTGTACCATCAAGACACTAAATAGCCTGAGAGCTCCTTGCCTCTCCCCTGACCATACAGGAAAGGTTAAGTGGCTCTGAGTTAGTGCCCACTGAGTGTGCCAACTGGTATCCACATAGCAGAGCCCAGGGCAGGAAGCCAGTGACCCTGCCACACAGGGCAGACATGCTGTCCTTGCCTCCCAGCCTGGCACACCATCTCCTACTCTTGTTTAAGAGGCTTGAGATCTGACCTGGCCCCTCAATTTTCTCAGCCCACTCACAGCAAGGAAGGGCATTTGACATCCCTTGTGAGCCTCATCGCACCCCCAGGGGCAATCTGGGACAATTTGGACAATCCTGACCGTGGTCTATCCAGACCTTGATCTGGACAGCTTACAGAAGACTGGCAGCAAGTCAGCGTGCCTGTGGGTTCCCTTCCCACCTGGCATTTCCATTCTTGTAACTGGGTTTCTGTTTTCTGCTGAGGCCCTTCATACACCTGCATTGCACTTGTGATCCCTGCTCAGGAACTGGTCTTCATAGAATTCTGCTGTGGCTTGCATCACTCTCCTTAGCTCTTCAAACTGGAATGTATCCCTCCCCATCTCTCTGTTGAATTATTTATTTATCTACCCATTTATTTTTATCACAGTTTGTTGAGATAACCACATATCATGACTCACTCATTTAAAGTGTACAGCTCAGGGGATCCCTGGGTGGCGCAGCGGTTTGGCGCCTGCCTTTGGCCCAGGGCACGATCCTGGAGACCCGGGATCGAGTCCCACATCCGGCTCCTGGTGCACGGAGCCTGCTTTTCCCTCTGCCTGTGTCTCTGCCTCTTTCTCTCTCTCTCTGTGACTATCATAAATAAATAAAAATTTTTTTAAAAAGTGTACAGCCCAAAGGTTTTTAGTATATTCAAAGAATCATTCAGCAATCACTTCAATCAGTGTTAGAACATTATTATCACTCTAAAAGGAAACCCCATGCCCACTGGCAGCACCTCAACACCGCCTCGCCCCCCGCCCTAGGCAACCATGTAACTTTTGTACATGTTGTGAGGTGATAATCCGAATTCATTCACTGGCATGTTGTCTGGCACAATTTGTTGAAAAGACTATTTCCCCCCATTGAGTTGTCTTGGTACCCTTGTTGAAAGTCAGTCAGTTATAAATGTGAGAGTTTAATGTGTGAGTTCTAGACCCTCAACTCTAGCCTGTTGTCTGTCCTTATACCTGCATCACACTGTCTTGATTATATTGGCTTTGTGGTACATTTTGAAGTCAGAAGTGGAAGTCCTCCAGCTTTGTTCTTTTCAAGGTTTGTGGGTTTTTGTTTTTGTTTTTGTTTTTGTTTTAGTCTTTTATATTTCCACATGAATTTTAGAATCAGATTGTTAATTTCTGCAAAGACGCCATCTGGGGTTCTGATGGGGATTGTGTTGAATCTTTAAATCAATTTGGGAAATATTGCCATCTTAACAATATTAGGTCCTTGAATCCATGAACTGTCTTTCCATTCATTCCCTGAATCTTGAAACTATCCAATGCTCATACCTGTGCAACTCTATATCTTTGAATATTGCCCACCCTTGGAAATTCAGCCACTGTGTTTTGCCCTGCAAGATCCTTTACCTCTATTCCGCATAGGCCTTTAGCCATATATGCCTCCCTGACTTGGCTTCCTTCCACTGTCAGCAGTGGCCATGCCAACCCATGGTGGTACCTAATAAGTCCCAAATCAAACTACTCTGGACCTCCCATTGTCTACCAGTCTCTTAGCTCACAGTCTCTTCCTTGAAAGTGAGGATGCATGGCTATGGGGAGAAATTTCCTTCTGTATCATTCCCCCCTATGGTGTAGAAATAGAAACAGAAGATAACACACTTCTGGATTTTGCCACCAAATTCAATCAGTAAAGACCCAGTGGTGGTATGCAAACTTGCAAGAGGGTCCCAGCATCCTGGGGTTGGGGGTGGTCTGGGAGACTAAAGGTAGAGTGGCTTGAAGTATTCCAGGGTGGAACATGCAGCATTGTCTGTGCTGACTGGGTCAGCTCACCAGTGCACTCTCATTATGGACAGGATCCTTGTGGCAGGACAGCAACACAGGTCCCTGAAACCTCTTTGTGTCTTCTCTCCCCACCAGGACCAGCAAGTTTATTTCCACAAATGAGTCCTTCCTGACAGTCAGAAATGCTTTGTTTCTCCTGCCTGGGACTGAGGGAAGTTGGTTAGTTCAGCTTTCCCCCACTGCAAGCAGGGCCTTTTGAGCCTGGATGCCTGCCATGCCCATTCAGAGAATGGCAAGTGTCACTTCCCTGGGCTTTTGCATCCCTCAAAGGCAACTGCCATTGTAGCCTTCCACCTGAATATTCCAGCAATCACAAGTGATGTCTTTACATGATAACACTGGGGCAAATGCTTCCAGGAGGCTGGACATCTGTGCTCTTAGGACTCTGAAATAGCACATATTAACAGTGCATAAGTACACCCTTGTATACTTTGTGCTGATGTGAATAAAGATGGTTTGTTTTCCAGTTTGAATTTTCCATCTAGGGCTGCAAGGCTTAGCTTTAGCCAAGTGGGAAAGAAAACCTCCACAGGTGCCAATTGTTCACTACTGAGAACTTAAGAAAACCCATGCATCACCAGGGGGCATCTTAGGTTTAGGGGCCTCTGTTACCCACAGCTCTAGTAAACTAGTAAACTTAGGATATTAAAATATTCTAAACTATTATATCTATTAAAAACACCCCCAAGCCTTTTTTTTTGACACATTTTGGTTAGGTTAGGTTAGTCTACAGTGCAGTAACAGACCTACCCTGAAATACAGTAAAATGTATTTCTCATTCATGCTCATGCTAGGTTTCCTGACCATATTGCCTTTGGGCCTTGGGGAGGGACACTGGCCTCTAGGAGTTTCTCTGTTGGTCTGATACAGTCCTTGTGCCTTCAGGTGTGGCTCTGCGGGGGCAGCATGGAGGTCCTGCCTTGCTCACGAGTGGCCCACATCGAGCGGAAGAAGAAGCCCTACAACAGCAACATTGGCTTCTATACCAAGAGGAATGCTCTCCGGGTTGCCGAGGTCTGGATGGATGATTACAAGTCCCATGTGTACATAGCGTGGAACCTGCCACTGGAGGTAGGGCACAGCAGCCCTTCCCCGTCCCCCTGGACCACTGGTCCCTTTAATCAGTTGATGGTTGCTCCCCAGACAGATACTTACACCTGCAAAATTATAAGAGCATTTGGAGGGGGATTCACAGACCTCCAGGTGCTATAACCCCTCCTTCACATGGGAACTGGTACAATAGAAATCTTGAAATCCATTTACAAAGAGTAGAAGGATCTTGTCATGTTACAATAATCCAGATGCCCTACTGCTGGGCCAGCCTTGTATCCAGGAGACTCTCGACCAAGGTTTTTGGTACGAGCTCCGTCATTTGCTCTGACCGTGTACCCTCCCTTGGACCTCCAGCTGCCCCATGACATATGCCCCTACTGTTTATTATCTGACTCTTCAAATCTCCTTTATACTCTGTCCAGAGTATAACCTAAGAAAACTCCTGTATTACTGAAGCCCCGTAAAAGCATTACATAGTGGCTGTGCGCTAGCTTGGTTGGACCCTCTGCTCTGCCACTTACTAGTTCTGCAGTCTTGAACAAATCCATTTATTGCCTCTGTCCCTTATGTTCCTCACCTAAAAATAGCAATAATATCAAGTCCTCCTTCCTAGGATGATCAGGAGAATTAAATCCAAAGTACTTGTATCAGTAGTAAGTATTAAAATACCGAATCTAAGTACTAGCATACTCAGGTTAAGTCCTGAGTGCTAAAATACTCATTATATATACTTAGGTACATAGCACAGTGGGGTGACCAACACCCTGACCCATAGTTGGGTTTATTTCCTCAGTCAGAGTACCTGTAGGTATCTCAGCCGTGCCCTGAGAGAGTCTCCTGGAGTTGTTCCCACTGAGAATTGGCAGCCCCTATGTTTCAAGAGGCTGGAGCTCAGAGCAGCAGAAATGCAGTTGAATATGTGCATGAATCATAGATAAAGAGGATAAAAATGAATTTTTATCATGTTGTTATTGAAATAATGTTCTAAAGCATTGATAGTGCCCTTATGGCTGTATGGCACTTTATAGCTCTTGAGCCAGAAGTGATTTTACACACGATTATTTATATAAACATAAGTAGCACTTGCTGAACACTTACTATGTCCATGACCCTTGGTGAGTTCCTTATTTGCAATATCTCATTTAGCCCCCATAACAACCTCATGACATAGGAAATTTCAGCCTCAGTTTCATCATCTGTAAAACTGGGATTGTTAACACTGAGGACAGAGCATAGCAACTATTAAGAGATCAATAAATGCTAGCTTGACATGGACCTGTTCTGATGTCCATTTTACAGATGGGCAAACTGAAGCTCTGGGAGGTTAAACGTGACTAGGTTAAGGTCCTACCCATAACACATGGCAGGGCAGGGATGTGAACTCACACCCGAATTCGACTCGCCCCACAGCTCTGTGGACGTCAGCACAATCGGTACTCATTCCTGCTCGTGGGCGAGGAGTTGTGACCTCCTGGCTGTATTACTCGTTCCTAAGAGTTCAAGGCTGCTGGCTCTGTCCCCGCGCTTTGTCCACACAACCTCCCGTCCCTAATGCCAGTGGTACCCTCCGTGCTTTTGGAAAATTGACCGTTCTCTTTCATTATGCCAACCACATTAGAACCAGGAGTTAAAATGTCACTGTCCAGCTTTGCCATTGAATTTTAAAGTCTTACATTGAAGAAGATTTTCCTTTAAAATCACCGTTTGGCTGTTGAAAGAAGAAATCTCGATGAAATAGCGTGAACTCTGCCTGGCTGCCCGCCATGGCACAGACAGCATCCGGGGCCTCCCAGCCGCGGCCATCTTGTGGCGGAGTCTGTGGAGTCATATTTCAGCTACTTTATTTTCCCCTGTTAGCACACAGCAGCCCATTACAGGTTCATTTCTGTAAAAGCAGAGTGAATTATTCATTAGAACATCATTACAAGCTTTGCGATGGAAAATTATTTTCACTTCTGTGTATAATGAACTCCACAAAGCGCCAACAAAGGGAGAAATCATACATGTATGGAGAAGAAAGACAGGAGGTGGTTATAGGCATTTATTTCCTTGTCTAAATCAAATAATTCCTCTAATAATTGGCCTCTGAGAGTTGCTGAGGATATGCAGGAGAGACAGAGCTGGGAACAGAGGTTGCCAACATCAGTATGTCCCGGGCTCCCTTTCGCACAGTGTTAAGGATGGTTGACTTTGGGGGCTGTGATCTGCTCTGAGGGGATAGTGGTCTAGCTGGGGCTCTGATCAAGTGAGTCCCTATAAACCGGCAAGCATGCAGGACTTGGGGTTTCTCTCTGATAGTTTCTTCAAAGGCTGCTCGTCCTCTCCTCTGGCCAGAGCTCCCCAGTCACTAATGCCCCTTGCTTCCCTCCTCTTTCAGAATCCAGGAATTGACATAGGTGATGTCTCCGAAAGAAGAGCCTTAAGGAAAAGTTTAAAGTGTAAGAATTTCCAGTGGTACCTGGACCACGTTTACCCAGAAATGAGAAGATACAATAACACCATTGCATACGGGGAGGTAATTAAGACTATACATGCTCTCAGCTTGGATAGCTTTACAGTAGGCCGGGCGACTGCTTTGATGGGGAAAAATAGAGAACAGAGTCATTCATTCACTCACTCATTCATTCATTCATTCATTCAAGAGTGGTTTTTTTTTTTTTTTTTTTTTTTTTTTTTTTATTGGTGTTCAATTTACTAACATACAGAATAACACCCAGTGCCCGTCACCCATTCACTCCCACCCCCCGCCCTCCTCCCCTTCTACCACCCCTAGTTCGTTTCCCAGAGTTAGCAGTCTTTATGTTCTGTCTCCCTTTGTGATATTTCCCACACATTTCTTCTCCCTTCCCTTATTTTCCCTTTCACTATTATTTATATTCCCCAAATGAATGAGAACATATAATGTTTGTCCTTCTCCGACTGACTTACTTCTCAAGAGTGGTTTTTGGAGGTATAGGACCTGACTGCAAGACTGTCACCAACTGGTGGGGGGCAATGTAATAAATGTTACAGTGGAAGCGTGGACCAGAGTCTCTGGTGGCCTGTTTTCCTAGGGATGTGGTGTGCATGGTCAGTTCTGTTTGGGACATTTTGATTTTGAGGTCCCTGGGACCTGTAAGTGAGACCTTGAACAGGAAGTTGGCTAGAAAGACAGGCAATGACTGGAGCTGTCCATCACTTAGTGCTGGGGGCCAGAGCCACTTGCCACCAACAAAAGGGGAGATGCTCTTAAATGGTCTATGATGAGATGACACATTGCCTCTCTAAACATTAGAACACATTAACTTTTCTCTTATTGCAAATATTATTGTATTATATCATATTACAAATAAATATGCATTTTAGAAAATTTTGAAAGTAATAATAATAGCAGTCAATACTTAGGATGTGCCGGGCACCATTCTAAGTGCTTTCCATGTATGAAATCATTCTACTCTCTCTTTATGAGGTAGAAGTATTATTTCCATTTTGTTGATAAAGAAGTTAAAACTTAGATGAATTAAATAAATTACCTAAGGTCTCAACCTATAAGCTATGAAGCCAGCCTTGAATGTAGGCATTCCAATTTCATAGATAATACGTACATTTTGATATATGGTCTTCACTCTCTGTGTAGGTGTATTATAAATAATACAAATATAAATAAATATATTTTAATATACACACATATATGTTCTTTTTATAAACACTTCTGTATCTATGTATTACTAAAGCCATGGTATCCACAGGTGTAATAATTTGAAATAATGTTATATGAAGAGTATTTTCCTATGTCATTTCTGCAGCATTAATAATAACTATATGATGTCGTTTCCGCAGCATTATAATAACTATTACGATACCTTTGTGTATGATGTATTTTGCTTGAAAATATAGACATTTATGCTGTTTCCATTTTTAAAATATCGCAAGCACCACTGCTGAGAACATGCTTGTATATAAGCCTTGTTGCTTCCTTGAGTTGTATGTTTGGACGAGGAATCTATGGCACAGAGTCAGGTTAGGGCACAGGCAGCCAGATGCGCCGGATCCAGTGGAGATACCCCACTAGTTCCAGCATTTGGACTTCACCGACTGTTTGCAGCTGCTCTGTGACAACCAGCCGGAAGCTAAGAAGGCTCTCTTTGACTTAGAGTGTTTCTTTTTTCTATAAATGTATATTTTCCTACTTTATGCCTGATGCCTTTTATAGGAAGTAAATCAGCTCCAGGTTAAACCATCAGGGTGTGGGTGAGGTGTCCATCCTGAGCTGGAATCTGGGATGGGAAGCATGTGTCTTGCGGGGGCAGTCTATATAACGATTAGGGGCCTATTAAGACTGAATCCATGGCGCAGGGCTGTAGGGAAGATTTAGGACAGTAGCTGGCACCCGGCTGTAACTGCTAACAGGTCCAAACTGCCTTATCTTTTCTTCTTCCAAACAAAAGCATGGTTTTGGGGTTTTTTGATTATCAAAGTAAGATCAAACAAAAGGAGTCCTCAAGAAACAACAAGCAGTGAATGGATTATTCGTAAGACAATTGGGTGAATTGCCTAGCTCTTTGGAAAAGAAAACAGTTTAGATTCTTACATATCCTGAAGTGTATTTCGGATGAACTATAGCGTTAAATGCAAGAAAAGAAACTGTAACAGAACCATACGGAAATGCATGTGCATCTGATCTCTGAAAGGGCCAGAGCTTTCTAAGAATGAAAACCCTGAAAGAAAATGCAAAGGAAATGGATAATGGACCTGAGCTTATAAATATTAAAATAACCTATATATCAACTGAATAGAGAAACAGTATGCCAAAGTAGAAGTATATATACCATAAATAGTATAGATTAATGGATACTATAATTAATATATAATGAGCTCTGTGAATGGTTTTAAATTTTAATAATTAATTTAAATAAGAAAATAAAACATCCCCAAAGAAAAATCAAGTAGAAGAGAAAAATACAAATGATTGGAAAACACATGAAAAATTTTCATGGATTTCATCATCAAAGAAATTAAAATACATTTTAAAATACATTGAGGTAGCTTCTTTGCTTCTACCAAATAAACAAAAATTCGTTTTTGGAACATATTTTGGACCTCTGCCAGCAAGATCTTGGTTATATGAAAAGCCGCAAATCCTCTGGTGAGAGTGTAAATTGAAACAAGCTTTGTAAAAAGCAATTTGAACCACATGTATTAAAAGGCTTAATGATAGTCACACTTTCATCTCCACTCTTATCCGAAGCAAATAATTTGAAATGAGGACAAAGATTTGAGAGTAATTATTCATCTCAGTGACTTTTTTTTGGACCAAAAATGTTGAATCTAATTTGAAGTTTAGTTAAATATACCATTTTACTGGTTTGAAATATCTTGCAGCCATTTTAAAAGGTGTATACAAAAATTTAAGGACATGAAAAAAATGTTGATATAATTCTTCAGAAGAAAGGGTCAAGGGGACACCAGGGGCGTTCAGTCAGTTGAGCGTCTGACTCTTGATTTCCACTCAGGTCGTCATCTCAGGGTTGTGAGATCGAGTCCTGCTTTGGGCTCCACACTAGGCATGGAATCTGCCTGAGATTCTCACTCGCCCTCTCCCTCTGCCCCCTCCCTGCCTGCTTGAGCACATGGATTCTCTCTCTCTCTCTCTCTCTCTCTCTCTCTCTCTCTCTCTCTCCTGTCTTAAAAAAAAAAGTCAGAATTATAAAATTGAGTTGGCTGCTATTTTAGATTGAATTCAAGTGGGAAAATAGCAATGGGGAAATGGTGATGATGACTGTAGTTACCTCCAAATAGTGAGACAGGCAGTCTTTGTAGGGGTACTTTGTCATGTTTTCCCATTTTTTGCTGATGTTTATGTGATAATATTATGATTAGGAGAAAAACAGTATTAAAAAACAAAGAGTAGGGGATCCCTGGGTGGCTCAGCGGTTTAGCACCTGCCTTCAACCCAGGGCGTGATCCTAGAGTCCCGGGATTGAGTCCCACATCGGGCTCCCTGCATGGAGCCTGCCTCTCTCTCTGCCTGTGTCTCTGCTTCTCTCTCTCTCTCTCTCTCTCTCTCTCTCTGTGTCTCTCATGAATAAATAAATAAAATATTTTAAAAACAAACAAAAAAACAACCAAATAATAAAAATGGGGAAATTCCAGAAGATGACAAGGGCACAGTTCCACAGGCTGTATACTGCACAGCTCTGGGGCCTGCCATTCACATGAAGCACAGTGTAAATAATGTCTCTGGAGCTGAACAGTGGTGTGGTCATGGAGTCAACATGGAGATTGCAGTCTGATTTTTGGAGAAGGGGAGACTTTTGTTTTTGCAAATCTCTCTATTTCGTTTAAGTAATAAATTCAATGCATATACTCTATAGAAAATACAAAGGTAAAACAAAACTTATTCCAGATACCAATTCCCAGATATGATATTGTTTATAATGTTGCTATGAACATGGGGGTGCATGTAACCCTTAGAATCTGTATTTTTGTATCTTTGGGTAAATACCTAATGTTGCAATTGTTGGGTCATAGGGTGGCTCTATTTTTAACTTTTTGAGGAAACTCCATACTGTTTTTCACAGTGGCTATACCAGTTTGCATTCCCATCAACAGTGTAGAAGTGTTTCCTTTTCTTCACATCCTTGCTAACACTTGTTAGTTCTTTTGTTATTAATTTTAGCCATTCTGATGGGTGCAAGGTGATGTTTCATTGCGGTTTTGATGAAGAGTGGTGAATTTCCTGATGAAGAGTGAGAAGTGAAGTTGCTCATCTTCTCATGTGTCTATTAGCATTTGGGTGTCTTCTTTAGAAAAATGTCTATTAGTGTTTTCTACCCATTTCTTAACTGGATTATCTGGCTTTCATTTTCCTTGATTTTTAAATGTTTATTTACCTCTATTAGCCAGTATGTCTTAAAATAATTTTTAAAGAAAGACCTGTGGATACTTTATGTACTGACTCTTCCATGTTTGAGATAATTGCTTTCCTACCTGTAAAAGCAACTGCACAAAAACATTCACCACCAAGGCTTCTGCTGAAACTTCTGTGATTGGCTCCTGTTGTCCTTGTGGCCTGAAGTGCCTCTGCCTCTAGTTTGGTTTTACTCATCTTTTTTTCTTTTACCGTTATTAATATGGAAGACAATACACATACGATATGCATTAAGCATACAGGTGTAACATAATAATATAAAACAAAAACCTAAGTAGCTACTACCTGGGTAAAAACTACAACATTTCCAGCGATACTCCCACTGAGTATCGCTGGCTCACGAGTGCCTCATCTTCATACCTGAACCCTCAGATGGAGTGAGAATGTTCTCCTTGCTGCCTGCCAAAACTCAGTATTGCACTATCTCTTCCTTTGCCTATCTCTCCAGACTATGGATTGTTTTTGGGCAAAGATGGTTTTGTTTATCTTTACATTCACTAAACTTAGCACAGTCCCAGGCACGTAGCAGGCCCTTCATAAATAGTTATTAAGTTCCTGAATAATAGATTTATTTGCATAAACATTAAAAACAAAATTTAAATGCCTAACATTCTGAAATCATTATATGGAACAAATATGCCATAAAAAATATCCTTAATATATAAAGAGCTCTTATAAATCTACAATAAAACCACTTGAGATCCCAATGGAGAGATAAACAGATAATTCTCAAAAAGGGAAATAATTGCTAAACATGAAACATTCCAATTTACTATTAATTGTAAATTCATAAAAGCAAGATGTCTTTCTTCATCTCTCAACACAATATTTTTTATTACCTGTAATTTTTATCTTATACTTTTTTTGAAAGCTTCATTAGACTTCATTAGGCACATTTTATCATGTTGCTCTTGTGGAGACATAAAAAGTACATTGATAGAGGTATTTCTAAGATTTAATTGTTTTCAACATTTTAACTCTTCTGAATTACTTTTTGACCAAGAAGTTGTCTAGGTTTTTCCATGTAATTTATCCTTTGCATAATTGAGAGCATTGACAATGAGCGGTTACTCAAAGTATCTAAGATAGAACTAAAATATAGTGTGGGGCTCCTAAGGTGGTTTTGCAGTTCTTTGGAGATCACTTGCTTGGGACAGTTTGTGCAACACGTCTGATTCATTGCTTCTACTCTTCTGTACAAATTTTTGGTAACTTGGGTTTAAAACAATACCCCACTCTAACTCTGTTAGAGTTTTTCTTCTGAGCAGTGTTCTTTTGCTTTCTTCTCCAGCTTTACTGAGAGATAACTGACATATAACATTCTGTAAACTTAAGGTATCTAACGTGTTAGTTTGATACACTTCCATACTGCAAAATGATCATTGCTATAGAGTTAGCTAATACCTCCATTACATCCTAAAATTACCATACCATTTTTTTTCTGCTAAGAACATTTAAGATAATCTCTCCACTTAGCAATTTTCATGTACTTAATATTGGCTATAATCACCATGCTGCATGTTAGATTCCCCAGAATCTAGCTTTGGGAGTTTGTACACTTTGACTAACAAAATATTTTTGAATGGTGAAATTCAAGACTCTTAAGTATTTACAGATCTTGTGGATCAGAATAGAAATTAGGTCAAAGCTTCCAGAAAGGCATCAGACAGCATATTTTAAGGACAATAAGGGATCCATACCTTTTGCTCCTGTTATCTGAGTTCTCAGATCATGTTCATAAGAAAACCTGTAATAAGAAAACCTGTAATGAAAACAAAGCTTTATGTGCAAAGTTTCTCACTACTGTCAAAATTGAACAAAACTGGGTAGCCCAGGTGGCTCAGAAGTTTAGCACCACCTTCAGCCTAGGGCCTGATCCTGGAGACTGGGGATTGAGTCCCACCTCAGGCTCCCTGCATGGGCCTGCTTCTCCCTCTGCCTCTCTCTCCCTCTGTCTCTGTGTCTCTCATGAATAAATAAATAAAATCTTAAAAAAAAATTGAACAAAACTAAATTGTCTCAAAATTGGGAAAAAATTAACTGATTGTCAGAAAGGATTGTGAACAAGTGTCACTTTCTTCTACATTTGTCAAGATATCTCAATAAGATGGTATTATTTTTGTAGTCTTTAAAAAAAAAACAGCATAAAAACTCTGCTCCGTTTTCTGAACCCAGACACAGTCTGGTCACACAAAAGTAAAAGGTCCGCTTTGGATAACCAGTGGGTGACTAGTATTCCTACGTCCCAACGTTCCCTGAGCTCCTCTTTTGTACTGGGGATGGAGGAGCTGTGTGTAAGCAAGGGTGAGAGGTGCCCCAGACAGAGGGCTGGTGCCCACGCCATGACTTGGTTTTTCTTGCTAAAATGATAACCTCACAGATTTGGGCCTTGGTCCTTACTTGGGGAGGGGTCATGTGGCCTTTACCTTGAGAAGTTGGAGCCAAGGCCTGGGCAACAAGGGCTGGGCAGAAATTCTGCCGCATGAGCTCTGACAGGTGATGTTTTGCTTATTCCTGCAGCTTCGAAACAACAAGGCAAAAGACGTCTGCTTGGACCAGGGGCCGCTGGAGAACCACACAGCAATACTGTACCCGTGCCATGGCTGGGGACCCCAGGTAGGAGCCCATTTCTGACCAGAAGGGAGTCAAATCACCAGGTCCCCCAAGGATTTGTTGTCCCCTATCTGTAGTTATTATGTGTTCTGAAATTTTAAGGAGAAGGTGAGGGGCTTTCCAGTTGTTCCACATGGCACTTAGGGAAATATTCATGAGTGTTTGCCTCAGCACAGATGTTAAGAGGAGCAATGGGCACATTTCACACTGAAGAGAGAAAGTGAATAAATTGTGGAGTCATTTGCAAATAGGCGACTATATACTACATGTACTTACGTTGTAATTAGAACCAAATATGCCTGCCTACAACTTCAGAGAAATAGCAGATTTCCTCATGAGAACATGCTTGATTTGTTCATCCTGAAAGGCCACCAGCAGGTGGGTGGTAAGTATGACCAGGTCTGTAAGCGTTGATACAAGAGCCAACTGCTGACTCTGAAGGAGGAGTATGATTGCTGTAACATTTCAGAGAACACACGTGTTCTCCGGTATCTCAGAAAAGCACACAAGATAATTCAAAAAGGGAAAATGACCAACCAACAAAGTTTTAAAAATACAGCCCAGTAAATGAATTTTCTTTGGCAATTTCATGCTAACCCAAGGTTTGTGTACGTGTGTGTGCACTCGTAAAGAGCTTAGCAGAAATTCTCTCAGATTGGGAGAAAATATATCCAAAAAATGTCATTAGACTTGACATTCATAAAAAATTGAAAACATTTTTTTATGTCAACTAATAGTAATAAAAGACTGGTGACAGATGGGGAAGATATTTGTAATTCAATCCCAGAGGAGCACCAGACAGGTGATAGCAGACTCACCAGTTCTCTCTCTGGGTCTCAGTCTGTTCGTCTGTAATAGGAAGACATTGGACAAAATGCCCTGTAAGCTCCCTTGGTCTTGCTAATTTCTGTGAACACACACATCCAGCTGCAAATTCACACTCACCGGTCATGCATATACACTCACACATGCCCTCCTAAGAGGAGAACTGTATTCTTTCTACTATCACAGCAGATGATTCTGAGAGTGACTCTCAGCCTCCCTCAGTGTATGACAGGTCTTCTGAAGATAGATAATGGGAAGGATCAAATCCTGAGTCCTTTGGTCCCTGCAGCCCTTCTGGGAGGTAGACAGGCAGCATAGGGAAACTGAGGCACAGAGCAGCAAATGCCTGTGAGCAAAGGAGATTAGAATCCAGGCCCTCCAGCGTGACCAAAGTGCTTTAAATTCAAGCCCAACCCATGCACCTCAAGATGATTTACTGAGCCCTACCACCCACAGTTGGCTAAAAGTACCCGTGGAGAGCAAGAGAAAGACTGGGAAGCCTAGACCTGGTTCACTTCCTGATGGGCCTCCATGGGGAAGTGGGGCATTGACCCTAAAGGCAATAGGGATTAACGAATCCAGGGAGTCTCTATTCATGGATTCATTCACTCAGTGAGTTATTTCTTGATCACTTACTGCAGATGCCAGACACAAGTGTATGTGGCAGTGGATAAGATATAGCCCCTGTTCTCAGATGGTTTGCACTTGAGGGAAAAGACAAGGAAAGAGGCAGGGAAAGCTACAGCATAGTGAGTGTGGAAAGAGCGGGGTGGCCCAGGGGGCCGGGACACAGAAGGGGGGTGGGGAGGGAAGGAGGGAAGAGGAAGCCAAAGGGGATGGAGAGGTAGATAGGGCATGCTTCTGGGCCCCACCCCCAGAGCTTTTGAGTCAGGGGGCCTGGTGGGAGCTGAGATGTTGCATTTCCAGCAAGTTCCCAGACAATGCAGTGATGCTACCCTGAGATGTTTGGGACTTGCCGCAGGGTCAGTAGAATACCACCGGGGATGGGATGATATGCTCGGATTGGGCTTAAACTCCTGGAGGAGTTCAAAGAGGGGTGGATGCGATGGAAACACCTGGCCTTGTGCCCCTGCTGACTCTCCAGCTTTTCCATCACAGAGTCTGGGGGTGACAAGGACCCTGGAAGCCCCGGTGACCTGGGAAATGGAGGTGGGGAGCCGTGGCTTACGGGGGGTGGTCAAGGCAGACATTTAGAAGTCTGCGTCTTGGGATAGGCCAGATGACAAGCTGGCAATCCAGCCCAACTGGTGTGGGGGGAGCTGGCTGGGAGGGGACGTGGGGACAGGGAAGTATCGTGCCAGGAGGGCAGCAGGAGCCTGGATACTACACCTTGGAGACGTCCGCTTCAGAGCCATATTCCCGTATGTGACCGTTGTTCAGGGAGATGTGAGGAGAGGCTGTTAGAAGAACACTCACTCCCAGGTTTCTCCATCCAGTCTTCCGAATAGGTTACATTTGGACTAAGTGCCTCCTAACTGTGGGGTGATAGGCTCTCTCGCATTTGGATATCTGCATAATCAGAAACTGGCCTGTGAAGCCCACCTCTGGGAATGGGAAAAGGAGTAAATGTGGTCTAATAAACGTCTCCTGGATATATGAGGGCTTCCCCCATATGGCTCAAGCAGTGGCTTTGTACCTAGGTGAGTCCAGGGAAGGCTTTCTAAGCCACCTGGGAAGTTCTTAGCTGAACCCAAGGATATTGAGGTGCTTCCATCTGCCTTCTGTGGCCCTGTGACCACCTCCCCCAGGGCCCTCTGCCTCCCCCAGGGCCCTCTCCTTCTGCCCTGGCCACTCAGAACAAATCTAATGCCCTTGTGATGCTCCCAGCTCTAGAACAGACCCCTGTGAACTTGACCTTCCTCACCCTTCTGTCCAGAGCCTCCTTTCCTCTTGTGTCTCCTGCCTCAGAGTCCCACCATTCACCTGCTAGACAGGTCCGGCAGGAACGCCCAGGTGGCCCATCTCCCGGGCTGCAGATGGCCACCGGTTAGCTCTCTGCCCACTCCGGAGCCAGCCAGCGAGCTCCCCTCTCCTCGGTGGCTTACACAGCATAATACCGGTGCCTCTGGTGGGAAATGGCTGGAATTGATCGTGCACCGGTTCCACCCGCAGCAGAGCTTTTCCAAATGAACGCTCCTGCCATTTAGTTGCTTACGAACTGGCAAACCGAAGTAGGCTGCTCATCGCTGCCTGCACATCTCGGATGAATACCTATGAGTGGTCCATGGTTGCTTCCCATCAGCTGGTTTTTGGAAGTAAGTCTAGTGTTGTTTGACCACATGTTCTGGATTAAGAAGACACCCTTCGTACTGCTCTCCTACTGCCAGGCCGCCCCCAACCCTGGTTCACCCAGCTTTCCTCCCCCTCCTTCCAGAGCCGCTCCCTCCGCACTGCGAGTGGGGTCCCCGCTGATCATGTGCCTTGGCATCTTTTAAAACCACCTCGCAAAGCGCTGTGGGCAGACAGCTTCTGAATCAAAGCTCCTGGAACAGGGCAACTCCCAGAAGAAGGAATTGGTGTTCCGCGGACATTGTTAGCTTAATTAATGGACTCTGTGTTGTAATTTATTATCAAACAGCAATTAAACAGAGATAAAATAAGCACCAAGGAGGGTAATTTCCAATCTTGCAACATGTGTTTGTCAACAAAGTGGAAGAGGTTCCGACTCAGAGAGCCTGCTGGCTCACAAGTGTCTATCCGCGAGCTGGCGACCAGGCTTGCTCGTCTCGTTACTAATCTGGGTTAGACGAGTACCTTTTTCTTTTTTGAGCCTCAGTTTTATTTAAAAATAGGAAGTCAAAGATGCAACAACAGCCTTTGATGCCAGCTTGAACCCATGTAGAATGGGGGTGTGGTCTCAGGAGAGCCTCGGCTCCCCCACCTGCTCCAAGCCACTGACCCGGGCCCAGGTCAGGTGGGCCTCCGAGCTGGAGCAGCCACGGTGGCTCTGCAACGATGATCAAACATGAGATTGGCCTTGTCTTCCAGCCCCTTCCTGCTGCCTCTCCCTGTCCACCTGGTCAACCCATCAACCTTCCCCAGCCACTGCTGCTGATTGCCTTTGAGGGCAAAGGTCAAGATGAGAGCAAGGGTGGGCGGTGCTGCCCCCAGGGGTTCAAGGGTGAATGCAGTATCCTCCTCACCCCCAACAACTCTCTTGGCTCTGTGGCTGAGCTATTGCTAAGGTCCCAACAGTGTGCAGCAGGCCTCAGACTGTGAGCACTGAGCACTGTGGGCCAGAGCCATGCGGGGTTAAAACAGGGAACAAAAATAAACCCCTTTCTGTTTTTAGTAACGTCTAATCCTATCAAGTGGGTAGTGGCCCTCCCCTAATACTGTTAATGAGAAAACTGAGATTCAGATAGGGCCACGACACCTTTGAACTGAAAGTCCTCTGATTCTTGGTGGTGAATTCTCAGCTGTGACATTGATGCATTCTGGGGAGCGGGTTGGGTCTTCTTCCTTTGGGCCCCGACAGGTCTGCTGGCCACAGCAAGGCACAGTGGGAGGATTTGAAGCAAGCATGGAGACAATGCCAGGCAAGAGGTAACAGCAAAGGTGTGGAGGTCGTGGGGGTGGCAGTGTATGGTATATTGAAGGGACAGTGACACAGTGGGCTAAGGCAAGTGGTGCAGGGTTGAGAGCTCTGGATGCCAGGATGAGGGGCCAGGACTCTCCAACCAGCACCTTAGGTGCGGTCCACAGGACCGTGAGCCACCAGTAATGTGTGACAAATGCTGATTGACCCCTGAGTCAACCAACCCCAGACCTACCGAAGATGGGGTCTGGGGATCTACCTGTTGTCATCTCCCAAGTATTTTCCTTTTTCAATCAGTACCATCTGTTGAGCATCTCTTATGGACAAGGCTATATGTTAGACTTACAGGTAGTGATCAGATTCTGTGTCTGCCCCAGGCTATGCTTCCTGTCCCAACCTAATTCCTTTTTTTTTTTTTGCTTAAGATTTTACTTTTTTGAGAGCAAGAGAGAACACCAGCGGGAAAGAAGGGGGAGGGAGAAGCAGACTCTCCACTGAGCAAGGAGCGTAACATGGGGCTCAATCCTAGGACCCCGGGATCATGACCTGAGCTGAAGACAGAGGCTTATTAACCAACTGAGCCACCTATGCACCCCTAGTCTAATTCTTTTTTAAATTTATGATATTATTTCAGCTTTTACATAATAGGGGTTTTTTTTTCATTTTTAAGGAGAATTCATTCTTGTTAATATAGTTTTGCAAGTTTCATCAAACACATACCATCAAGTCCCCCCACCACAATCAAGATGTTGAGAGGTTCTGCTGTCCTCCAAAATTCCCTTGAGCCCCTTCATAGTTAATCCCTCCCTCTGCCCCAAAATTTGAGGCCCAACTTAATTGGGCGTGGTTGTGGAGCCTCGTAGTCAGCAGCACTCCTGACGTAGGTTGGTCCTGAGCCAAGGACCCTGGCTTCTCAGCAGCCCGAGCCAGGGGACTGGCCTTGGCGGTCCTGGGGAACTGAAGGAGCGCTGTGGGAAACAGCCCCCAGCTGTGGTGGGACATTCCTGGAGGTGCATGTCATGGACAGGGGTGTCAGGCTCTGTCCCGAGGACCTTTGTGTTTCACTGGGCCCCAGGGAGATAACAGAGGTCTCTCTTCTGTTGGTCCTTGTCAAGACATTTTATTCTTCCTCTACCTTCTCTTTGGAGAAGCTCACATCCCTTACCCTCAGTTAATTCATCAACAGCATGACAGATGAGAATTCTTTTATCCTGTAATTAAATTTAATCTGATCTTGGACTTATTCTTTGATGGCTTCATCTTTTAAGTGATACATCATCCAAATACCTTGTCACGATGATGCATTGTGCCAATAAGGCGCTGGTGCCCCACTGGAGTGATAGGGCTCCCATAGCTATTAGCATGTGGAAGGCACTCAGAAAACGCAGAAGTTAATGGCATCCAGCCGCCTCTTGGCTTCCACACAAAGTCATGGAACTGTAGGGGCTCAAGGGATGGCGCCATTGAGAGCACGTTGGAGTTAACACCCAAGGAAAGATTGCTTTACCCCAAAAAACAGGCCTGTGATTCTGGGGACCGGCCTTCTGCCTTTGGTAAGAAGCAGATCTAGGAATCCTTTTCAATTCCTAGAGAGCAGCATGAGGTCAAAGCAGGGGAGCTTTAGACCTTGTGGATGAATAGGTTGGAGGAGGGAGGGCAGGTCCTTTCTATGTTAGGGAAACCTACAGAGACACAAGAGAAGACGAGAGGTGGGAGAGAAAGCGCTGGTGCTGTTGTACCCCTCTGCGACCCGGCGGAGGCTCTGTACTGCTCATTTCCATCTCCTTTCTCCTATGCAGGGTGTTTTTTTTAAACCCTCCCCCTGCATTCCAGTGCAACGCTTATAAATTCATTTTGCCTCCTTGCAGATAGCAGGAATATTAAGCACCTTTTTTTGTTTCTCTGACTCATCTTCTCTCAAAACATTCAGAATGCTTCTGATTTAATTATTTCCAGGTTGTGAGTTCCCGCCTCTTGGGTCCTCCTCCCCACAGCTTTTGTGAGCATCCCTGGTGCTCACCTTCTCTGCAGACCTCCGTGGAGAGCATGGAGAGCACAGGTTACTGCTTTTCCACTTCTCGAGACTTTCCTGAGGCTTCAGGGGCCCCGAGCCTCTTGCTCTGCCATCTGCTTTGCTTCCCTGTTTTATTTCCAATCCCTAGTTCATTCTTTCTAATTATCTCTAACAAGTAGGTCTCATGGTCCACATGCAGGGAATAGGAATGCCCAATTTCCTAAATGGCATTCAGGAGTAAAAAGCACATGTATTTGATCATGCTTAAGGAGGACTCCAGGTTAAGGAGGAATTACTGTATTATTGCTCTCTTATCAGGAGGAGTTGCTGAACTATTTTTTCCAGAAAATCAGAATCATAGTCATAAACTGTTTTCCAGTAGAGAGTCTTAGAAACTTTATGTCTCCTTAGAAACAAGTTTGGTGGATTTTCTTTTTCTCTAGACATGAGAAGTGGTCCAGG
Source organism: Canis lupus familiaris (assembly GCF_011100685.1). NCBI lineage: Eukaryota > Metazoa > Chordata > Mammalia > Carnivora > Canidae > Canis > Canis lupus. The sequence goes on along the minus strand of NC_049227.1, from coordinate 2,071,699 downwards.
CAGATTTTGTGTCAATGTTAGGTTTGAAATAAGGAACTCAGACTGAATAGTGGGATGGTGGCCACATTATCAAAGGAACCTTTCTACCTTACCCAGAGCTTTTAAATTCAAAGAAAGTCACTGCTAGCTAATCTTTCTCTTTTCTACTAAAGATGCAACAGCATTGTAGATGAGTTTGAGAAAAAAATTAAATCATCCATAATCCTGCCACCCTAAAACAACCATTATCATTTCTGAGGCATGCTTCCAGCCTTTATTTTTTTCAAAGAAGTATTTTGATTTCTTAGGATGTTTTCAAATCACTGAATTAATAACATCGCTGCTTCTGAAGGACAAGACAGGGACAGTGAAACCTGTTGGTGAAAAGGTATTTAGTGCCTTAGCACTACCAGGTACAGCAGAGCAAGAGAAAAACATTAGAATCACCTCACCCCCTGACCATTTAGCTCAGAGCATTTCAGTGTTTCTTTGGCACAGCTGTGTCTGTAGAGGAGTTGTTTGCAAAGGCTTTGCTTGTTTAAAATGGAGAGGGTCTGAGAACATGGCCATTCAGAATTCAGGGCAGATCAAGGCAGGGGCCCTAAAATGTTTAGGGCTATTGGAGGTCAGGCCTGGGCCTCAGAGGGTTGGGTTCCCATCTGAGAAGGCCAGAGGAAGACTGAACGTAGCAGAACGTCCTAGACCGTTCTCATTGTACCACCTGCCTGGCCTAGAAGGTAGGGCTTGTGTAAAGTGCCAGGTTTAAGACAACTTGTTGGAATTCCACTCACATGAGGACCACCAAGGGTGCCATGTATTCCCCGAGATTGGTTCCAGAAAAGTGTGAAGGACTTCTTCAGATTGCTCTGTGATGGGGTGTTTTCATCACCAGCCCCCTTCCTGAGAGTTCTGCACTGTATGGCCTCCTAGAATTTTCCTGCTGCTACAGGGACTGAGTGTCCAGGGTGGGGCCTGCATTCAAGGAACTCCTATCAATCATGTTGACTGCTTGATGCTGTTCGCAAAAGACTAGGTTCATCCATGAAATGCCTGCGGGGCCTGAATCTATGACCCCTTTATGGAAATTTAAATGCCAACCAGCCAAATGTTGAAGGTGAATTATAAGAAGCCTTGCAGGAAGGCCATGTGCACAAAGACATGGGTTCTCCTCAGTCTGGGTTCCATATTCCCTACTTAAATGGTTGGTTTGGCCATGAAAATGACAGGAGATATCAACCTAGGAGGATGTGTGGTCAGCTAAAGGCTCATCCTAGCATTCCAGATACTTATGGCTTTCTCTGTTGGGGATGAGGTTCCTAATACACTGCTAAAGTGGACCATGAGCTAACCAGAGCCATGTATGGCTAAAGGAAGGTCTCTGGTCCCTGCATCTTAGTGAGACTGGAAATCAGGAAATGACATGCCACATACATCCTGCACCAGAATTAATTCTTCCATGCTGATGTTCAGAGGGACCTTCCTGTGTGTGGCTGACTCATAAATGCGACACAACTCAGCTCCCCTGCTCACTAGCTGTGACCTTGGGCAAAACAATGAAGCTCCTTGTACTTTACTTTCCTTCTCTGTGATGTAAATAGAATGATAGTATGTACCTCATAGAGATACTGTGCCAGTTAAATAAGCTCATCAATGCAAAGTCCTTAAACAAAGTCCGTGGCACATGTCCTATAGAAATGATACCTGTGGTGCTGACTGTGGGACCTTGGGAAAGCTTTAGTTTTCCAAGAAAGATTCAATTAGGTTCTACTTCTACGAGATTCTACTTCTTGAGGCTATAAAAAAAGCCAGTAATGAATAGCAGTGAAAACTTGAATACCTCTAGGCATTTGAGCATCTCAAGCCCTCAGAGAACTTGCAAGGGATTTCCAGTCTGTATTGGACAAGTAATATCCAAGGTTCCTTCCAGTTCTCTGGTTCTGGAACACATGAACTTTCCATCATTTAGCTTGTCTTCCAGCCTGGTTCAGTTCTTTAAGGAAATGTTACCTGGAAAACAAGTTACTTGAAAATATAGGTGAGACATGGAGGCTCCTACCATCTAGGAATTCATAGTTAGTTAAGATTAGTTATTGTATAAGATAGGCTGGTGATTGGTTGAGTCCAACCACTGATTTTTTTTAACTCATCAAATAAATTTCTTTAGACTTCATCTTAATGATGAATATTATGCATCTCGTGACCAAATTTTTCTAATTTATTTAATCTTCAGACCAAGCCAATACACTAAATATAGCTATGATTTTCCTGATGGACAGATCACCGTATTTTAGGATATATATATATAATCTACTGAAGTCTTATGCTACTGTTTCATTCTTATATGCCTTTGTTAATTGCCTCCTTTATAAAACATCAAAATATCTGAATCATAGACATCTTCTCCCTGGAATTCCACAACATTTTGTCAAAAAAATGTCATTGTTTCTGAGAAGCCTTCTATCATTCCCATTTTAAAGACGAGGAAATGAAGTCTCCAAGCCTAAGGAGTTTGGAACACAGAACAGGAGGTGGTGAGTGACCAAATGTGAGGCCAGATCAATAGGCAGGAGGCAGATAATGTACAGCCTTATAAGACTATTAAGGAGCTTGGACTTTACACCAGCCCCCACAGGGAGCCCCTGAAATATTGAAAGCCTTTCAAAATATAAAGTTGGGGTACATACAGTCTGATTTACATTTAGGAAGGAATCACTTGGGATTGCAGTTTGGGGAATAGATTAGATGGGTCTTAAGCTAAGAGGCAAAAACTTCAGTTATGACACTAGTATGATTATCCTGTCAAAAGTCAGTCACCCAAACTTGAGTAGTGACAATGAGGGATACTAAGAAGTAGACAAATTTTGAATATGATTAGGGATAAAATTAAACCCATACACCCATACTTTTTTGTTGTTGTTTTTGCCATGTTATGTTTGTTTATTTATTTATTTATTGAAGTTTGATTTGCCAACATAGTGTAACACCCAGTGCTTATCCCGTCAAGTGAGTCAAAGGCAAACACTCAACTTCTGAGCCACCCAGGGCTAATTTGTCCCAAATTAGACCCATACTTGACACTACACACGAGCTTAAATTCCAAATGAATTAAGAATCTATCTGTGAAAGATGAAACTATGCACATACCAGAAAAATATTGGGTGAATTCTACTTTAATTCTGATCTAGGAGAGGGCTTTCTAACTCAAAATCAATTATAGATTGATGTATTTGACTACATTAAAATTTTTTAAAACTTACATGGCAATATAATACCATAAGCATGTCAAAGACTACTGACAAACACAGAGAAAATATTTGTAACATATCCTACAAAGGATGATTTTCCTGCTATTTAAAAGATTCTTAAGGGCACCTAGTGGCTCAGTGGTTGAACGTCTGCCTTCGACTCAGGGTGTGATCTCAGGGTCCTGGGATTGAGTCCCATATCGGGGTCCCAACAGGGAGCCTGCTTCTCTCTCTGCCTATGTCTCTCCCTCTCTCTCTGCATCTCTCATGAATAAATAAAAATCTTTAAAAAAAAGATTCTCAAAAATTGAGGGAAAAAGGACTAAAAATCTGATAGAAAAATAGGAAAGAGACACAAGCAAACAAGTTGCCAAAAAAGGTATAAATGGCTCCTAAATAAATTTCAAAACTGTTCAAACTCATTCGTAATTGGGGAAATTCAAAGCAGAATAACACTGAGAAGCCATTCCTCATCCATCATATTTGCAAAAATTAAAATATTTGACAATATACTCTGTTGTCAAGGTTCTGAAGAAATAGCCAATCTCATAGATTGTTGGTAGAAATGCAAATTAATATCATTTTTTGTAGGGGAGTTTGGCAATACTTAACAAAGCTTACAATATGCTTACTTTTTGACCCGGTGATCCACCTCCAAAAATCTACTCTGATTTCCAGCAATCTGAAAATTGTATGCATTACAGCATTATTTGCAATTGCAAAATATTAGAACCTAGTTTAATGCCTCTTCCTAAGAGAGTGGCTAAATGAACTGAGCTATATCCATGCAGTGGAGTAGCATTCAGCTATACAAAATAACATGGTCAATCAATGTACTGGTACAGAGTGATTTCACATATTGCTAGGTGAAAAAGGCAAAGTACAAAAGAAGATGCATAGTCTGCTAACCTTTATTTAACACAAATGGTCATTCAATAATAAATACTTGGATCTGCTCATCTGTACAAGCAATTCAAGAAGGATAAATCAGAAACTAATGAGATTGGTTCCTACTAGAGGTAGGTGAGAATGGGATGGATGGAATGTGGAAATAAGGGCAGATAAAAGGAATAAAAGGGGAGTGACACTTGTCTCTCAGTGCACCTTTATGTCAAGCTTGGACTCTTGGAATGGTGGTGTTTCAAATGTCTGAGAAAGAATAATAAATTCAACTAGAATGTGGGAAAGACGACCCACAATCGTATGCAAACAGTAAAAAAAAAAATATTAACCTAACTAAACAAATATAACAACACTGATTGATGGAGGAAGAACAGCACCAATCTTAGTAACTTTGGAACACTTTGGACAATTTTGAACTGGATTCTAGAAGAAAAGAACCATTGCCAGTAATGCATTCTAGTAAGTAAGCTTGTTTTCCACAGAAGTCTGGATTAACAATTCTGAAATTACTGTGTGTATATACTAGGATTGAGCAAGTAGTACATAAAGTATGGATTTTGGGAACCAGGCCTCTTACTGTTGGAGAGTGGCTGTAAATAAGGAGAGGCATGGCTGGAATGAGTGGAAGTTGGATTGCAATGTGAGGGATCAGGATGATTTTATTTCATAGATTTATATAAAAATATATAAATATACATACATATAACATATGTAAATAAAGATGTAGAAATAAATTTTTAGAAAATGTAGAAAGGAAAACAAATGTGTGTATGAGTCGGCATGTACGTACATATATTTCCTAGCTCTGAGACAGCCTAGAAGCAATAAAACCCAGTAGCACTGAACACATCTGGCACCCAGATTTTGGATGATCCCAGCAATGGAGTAGGAAAAATAGGGATTAAACCTGGGAAACCTTGCAGTGTCAGAATAAAAAGAAGTTCTTTTAAAAAGAGGTGTCTTCTCAATAGAACACGGAAGCCACCCTGAAGGAGTTTCTAATGTCCAAAACTGGAACTATTTGAGCAATAAAATAAACAGCGATACTATTGGATTGTCACTCACATAATTTTTTTCAATTCCGTGAGCCCATACTGACGTAAATAAATAATGGAGAGAGAAGGACAGCTATTCCCTCAGTAGAAGTCCACTTGGTAAATGTAGAAGGCATGTGGGAAATGAAAATCACTGCTAGGCAGCTGCTGAAGTCCAGAACTAGCAATGGATGCTAAAATTAGTTGATGAAAATATGATGAAAAGTAATATATTTTCCTGGTTTTCAAGTATCTCCCTTTTTAAAGTGAAGACAGTAATTTGACGGTTGAGAAGCCCAAAGACACCATCTTAACCAAATGTTCAAGGTTAACATCACCAGTAATGAGACATCATGTACCCCTGATCTGATGCCCAAAAAAGACCACAGCATCACTTCTGTGGTTTTTCTTGCTAAGAATGTACAACTAATAACTTTAATCTTAATCATGAGAACACACCAGACAAACCTAAGTTGAGGGATGGTCTACAAAATACTTCCCCGGTACTCTCCAAAAGTGCCAAGGTCATTAAAAACAATGAAAGACTAAGGAGCTGTCCCAGATAGAAGATTAAGGAGACAGGACAATGGAATGCAGTATGGGGGCAGCCCAGGTGGCTCAGTGGTTTAGCAGCACCTTCAGCCCAGGGCGTGACCCTGGAGACCCAAGATCGAGTCCTGCATCAAACTCCCTGCATGGAGCCTGCTTCTCCTTCTGCCTGTATCTCTGCCTCTCTCTGTCTCTCTGTGTCTCTCATGAATAAATAAAATTAAAAAAAAGAGAGAATGCAGTATGGGATCCTGGAGGAGAAAATATAGTTGGAAAACCCACAAAATCTGTCGGGTCGCTAGATTAGTATCAATGTTAATTCCTTAGATTTGGTAATTATACTATGATGATATATGATACTAACTTTAGGATAAGCTGGGTGCCACGTATACAGGAACTCGCTCATTTGTATTTGCAACTTTTTATAAATCTAAAATGACTGACATAAAAAGGTTTTTTTTTTTTCAGTGTTTTAAGAGGGCTAGTTGGCTGGAATTATTGTTGGAGAGGTCAAGGGAAGGGATGAGGGAGGTGGAAATGATACTCAAGTCTCTGGCTAAACCAAGGATAGATAGTGATGCCATTGCTGAGACTGGAGACACAGGTTTTGGGGGAGGATGATAGGAGTTCAGTTTGGGGCATTGCGAGCTCGGGGTGAGGGATGGGCCTTGGGACCCCCCACGGTGATGTCCTCCAGACAGCTGAGCATTCCAAACAAGTGCTGAGGACTGAGTGGCAGAGGCAGATGGAGCTCTGGGGTGTGTGCCAAGGGAGAGACCAGGGACAGACCCCAGTGTGACACCCAGAGGTCCAGCAAGCTAGCCTACACTGCAGGTTAGATACAATAACAAACGTAGGCAAAAGGATTCTCTATGGGGCACGGAGAGGAAGCCAGATGGGAGTGGATGCAGGGGAGAAAGGGAGGTGAGGACATGCAGACCTGGTCAAGAGAACTCTCCGGATTGAGGGAAGGTGAGACCAGGTCAGGAGGCACCGAGGGGTCTGAGCTGGAAGTACACTTAGGGCAGAATGAAAGGGAATGAAGACTAAACAGAAAGGAGCTACTTACATTTCTAAAATACTAGTGGAAATTCTAAAAATCACTGAGGATTAATGCTCAGGAAGTAGACTTCCTACCGTCTTCATTTGAGCATGACTGTACCAACACCAAATTTTCCCCCGGTCAAATTATGGTATATAGGAGCAGAAACTTAGACGTTGTTTCTTTTTTTCTGCGGGAAATCTGTGAATCCATCACAAACAGAAATCGACTGACCTGCCAGCCAGGGTTTACCCTCCTGAGAATCATAATCCCTAGCACAGCTTGCAATGCTGAAGGCCCTAAATTCTTTTTTTTTTTTTAATTTTTATTTATTTATTCATGAGAGACACAGAGAGGCAGAGACACAGGCAGAGGGAGAAGCAGGCTCCATGCAGGGAGCCTGACGTGGGACTCGATCCCAGGTCTCCAGGATCAGGCCCTGGGCTGAAGGCAGCACAAAACCGCTGAGCCACCCATGCTTCCCTGAAGGCCCTGAATTCTAGGGAAGAGAGTTCTTCCAGGGAATCTCAGGGAAATGCTGTCTCTGATTGAGGAGGCTGTAGCACAGGGGGCAATCTACGAATGTTTAATGTCGAAAGGAGAGTGCACAAATGGAGTACTAGCCCCTGGCAGGGAAGGCACTGGATGCTTTGAGCAGACCCACGTTGTGGCCAGGGGCTGAGTCCAGGGTGGACACAGTCTGGCACAAACTTCAGGATATGCTTGTGTGCTCAGGTGAGAGGGTGGAGATGAGCAGCATGACAGGGAACCAATCTAATTGGAGAGGTGCACAAAATGAGGAGGGAAGTGCCACCACTGTGCCAACAGGAGTTTTGGCTTCTAGAATCAAGAGAAGAAAATTTAGTCTTTCTAGTGGAAGGTACAAAGGGCAAGTGCCCTGACTTTTGTAGTAGGGTCATTATCGTTGGATAAATTACATCAATGAACAGACCCAGAATAAGGCTTGGGGTAGAATGGCTCTTCCGTAATGTTAGAAACCTGGAACTGACACTCACAGGTTGGGGCCATTTCAGAAGATCTTCGCGCCTGCGTGACTACGCACGAACACCAACACCAGGCTCACATCTAACTCCTCCTCTGAGACTCTGAGCTCCTGAGTGGTTGAGGCTGATCAAGGCTGGCTTCTGGCCGGTGGTGTGCCTTGGATTTACCAGAAGCAGACAACAGGCAGAGTTCTCTCCTCTGCTGCAGAAGTGAGAAGGAAGGATAATGAGTCCAAGATGAGAGGCCGCGAGACCTTGGGACTCGGGGGCATCAGTGGAATGCAGGGCTGCCTCAGAGACACAAAGTGGAGTCCCAAGAGTCCCATCCAAGGTCCGATTCCCCCAGGAATCAGGCCCACTCCAGGCAAGGGCACATAAGGTCTGGACCAAACCAGGGAAATGAAGTTAAAGTTGGGGGAGGAAAGGGCAGGAGTGTAGCAGGGGCCCACCCAGCCTTCCCTGGATCAGGGGTCCAATAAAAGTTACCCACAGACCCAGCCCAAGAGAACCCAATGGGCCCGGCAGTATTCAAGTATGCTTGACCTTGGACAAATGGCTCTGGCAGAGAACGGGAAGCCTGAAGTGGCTGAGTGCTGGGAAGGAGCTGCGGCCGGGGATTGCTGGCCACATACAGCCACAGGGGAGCCCCGGTGGGAAGAAAGGAAGTATGGTAAATTAGAAACAAGGCCCAGTTCTCAACTGGTGGATGAGGTCAGGGAAAATAGGAATAACAAACACACAGGGCTTACTATGTGCCATGTCCTCTTCTCACTTATATATTGAATTCCAAAACTACCCTATGAAGTAAATTGTAAAATTATCCCCAGTTTGAAAATGAGGAAATAGAGTCCCATAAGGCTTAAGCAACTGGCCCAGGGTCATAAAACCATTAAGTGGCAGGGCTTGCATTTCTTAAACAGGCTCCAGAGTCCAAGTCTTTAATCGTATCATAGACTGCCTCTCCGATGACACAGCACAAAGCCAGGAACACTGTTTCAACTGGCAAAAATGAGGTGAGACAGATTTAATTAAGATCTAGCTAAAAAGGGAGCCAAATATTTGCCAGCATTTCCATGCTATACCCGATAGAATCCTACCTTCCTATTTTACATGTGGAGATGAGAAAGAAATGTATCTATTTATTAAAAAATAGAAGCTTCGCTCCTCTCGGCAGTCAGGATGAGCTTTGGAGGCATACCTAGGAATTTGCTCCTGACCCCCAGGAATTGGAAGGAGGCTATCCTGCTCACCACTCTCTCCCACTTGGCTCTTCTGACCCTCATCCTGGTGCTGCCCACACTCCAAGGGCCCCTCTCCAAGAGGCCTCCAAGCCCTTTCCACAAAGTTATGTGGGCCAGACCCTGCCATCCCTCCACCTCCACTGGCAGTGGAGATACATTTTTAAATCAACTTTATTAAAGTATAAGGCCAGTACAACAAATGACATCTATTTAAGTGTACAATATGATAAGTTTTGACAGAGTACATGCCTACAGATCTCCCTCCCCAATCAAAATACACATTTCTGTTTCCCCGGAAGATTCCCCTGGCCCCAGGCAGCCCCTTTTATGGAAAAAGGGCACTATGTGTCCCCTTTGAGATACAACTGGAAACATTTTTTTCTCTGTATTCAATTTGGGATCCAGGCATGCCCTGGACAGTGACATGGGCACAATAGACAAAGTCTATTTGTTTGTCACTAGAAACCACTCCTTCAGCCAAGCAGCAAACAAATAGATTCACCCCAAAGCAGATTCAAATCAATGGAACCCCATCTCTCTGGGTCCTGAGTAGAAGCTCGGTAAAATGCACTTTTTTCATTTAGCAGTGGCTTTTACACTGACCAAGCCTAATTCTGAAGTGATGAGAAAGACACTTAATATGAAAGCAATTGCAAACTATGTTTTTATTGACAATTTGATGGATTTTTCTGTGTTCCAGATTCATTCCACAATCATTTGGCTGAGTTTTGTTTATTTGGCTATAACCTGCATGTTTTAGTTTTCCCTCAAGGCTGTCAAATGTGGGTTAATAGTTGTGTGTGCTTCTTAGATCATCTCAAATAGAAAATTCTTCTTTTCTGCTAAATGAGAATTAATTGTATTTGAGCTCAGAGGTTGTTGTTTTTTTTGTTTTGTTTTGTTTTGTTTTGTTTTCCTAATGCATTAGGGTTGTGGATAATGACATTCATTTCTCCTCTTGGGCCCAGCAGCCAAACCTAGAATAATCCCATTCAATTCAAAAGGCATTTATAGAGTACTTGCTTTTTGCAAGATACTTTCTTACTCTTTATGCTATATAAAAATGAGTAGGATGCTACTGTTTTAAAACAACAGCAATAACCTATAGCAAGGAAAGTCACAGAATACACATGTAAGTTGAAAAAGATCACATCTGGTTGGGGTCTTTGTGTAATCAGGGGAGATAGGGGTAGGGTGGGGATATATTCTTCACAGGGAAGACTGCTGTTTTTGAGAGACCTCAAGTCATCTGTCAGAAAGCAAAAGTTAAGACGGAAAAGGTAAACTGGGGACCTAGAGTAGAAGATCATGGTACAAAAAAAAATTTATTCTTAAATCAGGGCGTATTGGAGCAATTGAAGTTTGAAGCAGGGAATGATATGATCTGAACCCACAGGATTGGGAAGGGAAGGTGGGAACTGGGAAGGCCTGGAGGTAGGAGAGCCAATTACAAAGCTCCTGCAGCAGTTCACCTGGGAGACAAGGAGGAAATACATGAGAGAGGCGTATGGAAGCAGGACTTGGAAGACCTTGTAGCTTTGTGGATGGGGGAGAAAAGTGGGGGAAGATGACCCAAGTTTGCAGACCTAGAGCCTGGGAAGAGATCAAGGAGTATGTATGAGTGTCTAGTAGGGAACTGGTTGTCTATTAGCCATAACTGGAGAAGTGAGAGTCAAAAAGTTGCAGCTCAGAGGAGGGAGCTTCACCCATTGGTTCTTCAGTGGAGCACATAATATGTGGACTCATGCTTCTCCTGCTGTTAGCCGGATTGCCTAGGCAACATTGTACTGAGGTGACAAATTCCACAGACAGTGACTTGGCCATAATTTTGTGAGTGAGCATTTGGAGAGAAGGTGAGGACATAGCTTCCAACCATAGAGCAGATTAGATACTTTGAAGGGTCTTCCTCCTGTTGCACAACTAGATCTAGATCAACCACAACAAATGCCATTTTAAACCCTTTCTAGATACACAAGAAGCAGTAATATCCATTAGCTTTTGCTGCATAACAAATCACCCCAGGACATTTTCAGATAGACAGAACCTGGGAGAGTTTACCATAATACATAACCACCAAAGGATCTCCTACAGAATATACTTCAAGAAGAATGTCTTGAGTAAAGACTGAATTATAAACAAAGAAATGTATAAACATATAAGTAAACTCAAAAAATGTTTCTTACATAAGAAGAATAATGTCTAATGTGGGGTGGGAAAATATAACCAACGGCTTAACAGTGAAAAGGAGGTGATCAGATCCTAATGTCCTTGAATTTTATTGAATGAAGTAGACACTAGAATATTGAGTAATCTGCTAAGTTGTTAATTGTTAAATTTCAAGAGTGAACAGTAAAATAATAGAAATGAAACAGAATTTCTAAATCTGTACAGAAAAACAATGAAATATGTTAACATTCCAAAAAACAAATCAAACGGAACCAATCCAGACTAAGGCAAATAAAGGAGAAAAAGAAAACAGAGAAGGCTGAACACAGTGCTGTCTCTTTGGGACAAGGAGAGAGCACTGCAGGTGAAATCTGAATGTAGTTTGCTAATGGGTTGAATATGGTAGGTCAGAGGAAGAGGCAAGTAAAGGATAAAGCCAGTGTTTGGCATAAGCAACTGAAAGGATAGAATTGTCCTTACCAAGATAGAGCCCATGTTGGATGAGTGTAGTGAGGAGGATAAGGTGTACACAGAGAAGGTAGAATTCAGTTTTTATCATGTAAATCTGAAATGCTTATTAGACCTCCAAGTAGTACGTCCAGTAGTGAGTTGGATATACAAATCTGGAATTGAGGAGAAAGTTTGGTGTGGCGATAGAAACTTGGCACAATTAGCCAAGTTAGCATAGAGATGCTTCTGAAAGTCCCCAGAATGGCAAGCTCTCCAGGAGAGTGGGTGTAGAGAGAAAGGGTGGTTTCACCTGCACCCTGAAGAGCATCTGGCCCACAGTCAATGCCCCGTATAAAGACTAAGAAAAAACAATTGAAGTTGATAATTAATGGATATTGGTGACCTTCAAGACAGCAAAGTCAAAGAGGAGTGGTGGTAGAAGCCAAACTGCAAAGCACTAAGGAAAGAAAGAGTGGAAAATCAAGGACAAAATGAGGTAATGAGAGCTGTGGCTGATTTCTGGACATGAAGATCTGGTTATGTTTGTAAGCTAGGAAGAAATGAAGGAGAAGGGAGAAATAATGACTTAAGGTACCTATGGAGTGAGGATGAGACAGAGCTGAAAGAAGTGAACAAACGTGAAGGATGACAGGTTTTGAGGGGTAGGGAAGATAAACTTCTCAACAACGTGGGAGGCAAGATTCCCTAGGGCAGTGAGGGCCCAGGACACCAAGCTAGGGATCACAGTGAAGGGCATAGGTTAATCCAGATCCTGCTGGGAGTGGGAAGGGTGTTGGCTGGCAGAGTCACAGGAGGTGAATGAAAAGATGAGAGACTTGGGGTGAGGTCCCGACACTATTGAAAATGGGTCTGCAGTGGGTGTGGGCAGTCAGTACCCAGCCCTGACCCTGTGGAAGCAGGAACCAACGGGATTTACAGACCCTGCAGTTCTGAGTGACCATGAGGTACCAGGCTGGTTGCCCATGGTTCACAGAAATGTCTTAAAGACCCTGCTTGCATTACCGATGCACATTCTGACAAGGAAATTAAGAAATGAATACCATTTATGGTAGAATCAAAAAGGATAAAATACTTTGGAATAAATTTCACTGAAGAAGTATACACTAAAAGACTTATACACTGACAACTATAAAACACTGTTGAAAGAAGCGAAAGACCTAAATAAAAAAAAATGCATCCTGTGTTCCTTGATCAGAAGACTTACTGTTCTTAGGGCAGTACTCCCTGAGCTGACCTACAGATTCAGTGCAGTACCTATCAAAATTCAGCTGTCTTCTTTGAAGAAATGGAAAAGATAATCCTAAAATTCATATGAAAAAGCAAGAGGCCCAGAGTAGCCAGAACAAATTATAAAAGAACAAAGTTAGAAGAGTCGTACTTCCAATTCTTAAACCTACTACAAAGCTGTACTAATCAAGACATTGTGGTGCTGTCAGAAGGATAGGCACATTGAGAGTCTGGAAATAAATACCACATTTATAGTCAATTAACTTTTAACAAAGATGACAAGACAGTTCAGTTCAAAAGGGAAAAAGTCTTTTCAACAAACAATCTTGGGATGACAAATATCCATGTGAAAAAGAAGGAATTCAGACCCATACCTTACATCATATAAAAATTAACTCCAAATGGATCAAAGATCTAAATGTAAGCGCTCAAGCTACAAAATCCTTAGAAGACATAGGGGTACATCTTCATTACCTTGGATTTGGCAGTGGTTTCTTAGACATGACATCGAAAGCGTAAGTAATTAAAGAAAAAATTGATAAGTTAAACTTCATCAAAACCAAAAACTTTTGTGCTTCAAAGGATACTCTCAAGAAAATGAAAAAACAATAAATAAAATAAAACAAAAAAGAAAGTGAAAGAACAACCCACAGAATGGAGAAATATCTCCATTCATATATATATCTGAAAAAGGTCCAGCATCCAGAATATATACAGAACGCTTATAACTCAACAATAAAAAGACAATTTGCCCAACTGAAAATGTGCAAAAGATCTGTATTGACATTTCTCCGAAGATCTACAAGTGGCCAATAAACACACAAAAAGATCCTCAACATCATTAGCTATTAAGGAAATGCAAATCAAAACCACATGAGATACCACTTGACACCTAGTCAATGACCAAAATTTTTCTAAGAAGGGAAGAAGAAAAGAAAACAACAATAACAAGAGTTTGCCAGGATGTAGACGAATTCGAACCCTGGCTCATTGCTGGTGGGCATGTGAACTGGGGCAGCTGCTTTGAAACAGTTTGGCAACTCCTCTAAAGGTTAAGTACAGATTTACCATATGACCCAACAATTAGCAATTCTACTTCTAGATAGATAGTTAAGAGAATTGAAAACATATGTCACACAAAAACTTATACTTGGATTTTCATAGCGGCATAATTCATAATAGTCAAAAAATGGAAAAACCGAGATATCCATCACTTAGTCAGTGGATGCTCGGAGCGGTCAAGAGGAAATGAGATCCTCCCACGCCACCTCGGAGGGAGACACCAGAGAACATGGATCATCATGTTGCTCCAAAGACTTGAGGTGTGGGGGTGTGGAAGAGTTACAGAAGACAGTGGAATGGAGAGAATTGCACTGAGGTCTCAGAAAGTTGAAGCCAGAATGTTCTAGAAGAGGGCCAATAAATAGTGTTTCTAGGCAGGGAAACAACTGGAGCAAAGCCTTGGGGGGCAGGAAAGCCTGATGTACATGCAGAGAACAGGGAGCAGAAGTTCTTAAGGAAGGAACACCCGGGATGGAGAGCTGGGGAGGTGGACTAGACGGTGGTCCAAAGACATCACAAAGATTCGCTATCCAGGCCTGGCATGAGAAGGGGGATGTGGTTGGCATGAGGTCCAAGCACACACCACCCTCCTGCCTTGTGGGGGAGAAGCAGCGTGAGATCTGTTAAGGTAACTTGAGCCCCGTGATCCTTTCAGACCACAGCACCCTTCCCCTGACCCTGTTCCCTTGGCCAGGCCGGCAGAACCTATGCATGTGTTTTTGGCTTGAGAAACCACCTTCCCCCAGAATAGAAATCCTGCAGGGCCCCTCTTCACCCTCCTTGCCCACCCCAATGCCTGCCCGGTTTGGGGCTGCTGCTTGGCTTTGCAGGTCCTGGTAGCTGAGGTCTCATCCTTTGCTCACAGACCTCAGAAGAGAGAGCCTCTAACTCCTGGTGGCATTTAGCTTCACTCTTTAAACATCTGGGTCACAGATATGCTCAGTTAATTAATGTTCTTAGCGCTGTTCATTTGCCTGCTGGATAATAGATTGATTCATAATTTCAATAAGCAGCTGTGTATATCTTTCCCCTGAACATAAAGGCAGCTTGCTGTCATTCATCACTTTGCATTTGGTGAATTTGAGTATATTCAGAGAAACATTGTTTAGGAGGGGAGAGGAGGGCTTTTGATTTTCTTATCATTTTGCCTCTAACAATCACTCTGATTTGGAACTAATTTGGATTTAAAGCACATGTTAACCACATCTCTCTCAAGGGCACTTAATAAACTCCCTGTCACTTGTTTCAGAGGGGACCAGGTGGGCTCCCCTTTGGGGATGGAAGCAGAGGGTTTTGGAATGGTTTTCATCAATAGTCAGGACCCCTGCAGAAAATTCCCCCCTGGAGAAGAGGTACTGACTGAGCAGGGCTACCTTCTGGCTTCATTCCTGGCCAGAAATGCCCATGCTCTCAGAAGACCAGGACCCTGAGGTGGCCCCTCTACTGCTTAGTCGTTGGGCCAGGGCAGCCAACCGTTGACCCTCTAGGGTCCCAAAAGGAGAGGCCAAGACCCAGCCAGGGGACCAGATGTCTTCATACCTCAGTTTCTTTAAAATGGAGAGAGTAATAGAAACTTACTTCATCAAGTTGTAAAAATTACATTCTTTATTTTTTTTTCAAAGATTTTATTTATTTATTCATGAGAGGCACACAGAGAGAGGCAGAGACACAAGCAGAGAGAGAAGCAGGCTCCCCACAGGGACTCGATCCCAGGACCCCGGGGTCATGACCCGAGCCAAAGGCAGGCAGTCAACTACTCAGCCACCCATGTGCCCCTACATCCTTTATTCTCCTCACAATGTTTAGAAATGATGGAGAGTATGCCTTTAACACATGCGGGCTGGTAATTTTATTTTTTAATTTATTCAGCACCAGCTGTATATTAATAATCTTCACTCCTACCCCCGCCACCTCCTAGGATGTGAGAGCAAAAATGAGAGATGTACTTTCTTGTCTCATTGCCTTCACCAGGCTGTGCTGGAATTATCAGTGGGAACCATCCCCGTCCTTATATTCCCAGAGACCGGTTCCCACGCTGGTCACACAGAGAACTCTTCAAACATGCTTGTGGAGTTGAAATGAATGGATGGGGCTACATCTTTTAAATGATACAGTTCACCACATTTATAATGTGTTCATCCACAAACATGTTTTTGAGCACTTGGCCTGTGATTTTTCTCCTTGCAAGGAATAAAATTAATTAGACACAGTCCCTGCCCCTAAAAGAGTGTGAAAGACAGATGAATGCACTAGCTTAAAAGTTGGAATGTGGAATTTTAAACAACACAGACAGGCAAGAGAGGGAGTCCCTGCTGCAGGAAGGGTTGGTAGGCAGCTCCATCTCCGTATCAGTTAGCTTTTGCTGCATAACAGCTACCCCTGAAACTTAGTAGCATAAAGCAATATGCATTTATTATTGCTCATGAGGCTATAGGTCAACCAGATGGTTCTGTGATCCAGACGAGGCTCAGTTAATTTCAGCTGTACTCATTCATACATCTCTTGGTAGCCAGCAGAGTCAGCTGAGAGCTGCCTAATCTAGGATGACCTCATCTACTTGTCTGGTGGTTGGCTAGCTGTTGGTTGGGCCACCTGTCTCTCATCCTCTGGCAGGCCACCCAGAGCTTACTGCCATGGTGCCAGCAGGACTCCCAAGAGCAAGAGGGTGGAAGCATGCAAGGCTAAAGTTCGAGTCCAGGAACTGGCACATCCTTGTTTCCATTATATTCTGTTGGTCAAAGTAAGTCCCTGATATTCAAGGGATGGAGAAACAGGCTTCATTCACTTCAGAGGACATTGCTGCAGAAGCCATATTGCCCGGGGTATATAGAAGGACAAGTGAAGGATGTGTGTCTTTAAAAAAAAAAAAAAAAGATTTTATTTATTTGAGAGAGAGAGAGAGAGAAAGCGAGCACAAGTGGGAGGAGAGGCAAAGAGAGAGGGGGAGAGAGAATCTCAAGCATTCTTCATGCTGAACGTGGAGCCTGACATGGGGCTCGATCCCACGACCCTGAGATCATGACCCAAGCCAAAATGAAGAGTCAGCCTCTTAGCCAACTGAGCCACCCAGGCGGCTGTTTTTGAAATCTACCACAATCTCCCAGCATTGTTGGTGTGCACGGAGTGGAAGCAAGTGCCAGGATTCTGTTGCATTTAGGACACTTCTTCTTTTTCATCATTATAAATAATGTAGCAACAAATAACCTATACATTAACGTGTGTTCACAATTTTGACTGTTACCTTGGGATAGATTTCTAAAAGTGGATTTATTGGATCAAAAGAGAAAAACATTTTAAAAGCACCAAGTATATGTTTTGAAATCCCCTTTTTGAAATGATCGCAGCCCATTTTATGCTAACCTTGACAAAATGGGAATACTTTTTTTTTTCAATGTGGTATATCACATTGCTGTTTTAGTTTATTTATTTTAATGCCTATACGGTTGAATGCTTTTTAATATGTCTTTTTCTCCTTCAGTGAACTGCCTCTTTGGGTACCTTACAGCAGGGTGGAATTAATTAATCCCAATTTGCAAATGAGGTGAAAATGCAGACTCAGAGAGGCTAAGTGACTGTATTCAGGGTGACCCAGCCAGCTGGGAGCAGAGCCAAGCTTTAGAAACCAGATGTCCTGCTCTTTTACTTATCTTTGCTCCCCCGTGTTGCTGAACAGAAGGCCCAAATCTAGAAACATGACTGAGGACAAGCTTAGAAAAAAAAATCAGACTGGCTCTGGGGAAGCCATATCGGGACTTAGCTTGGGGAAGCCGTGTCCGGACTTAGCAAGCCAGGGGGCTCCCTGAGCAGGGCTCCCCGAGAATGCAGTGTGTGGTAGCGAGTGTGCAGCCGTGCTGGAGGCATGGGTGAGCTCTGCACTCCTGAGTCCCCTCCTCCAGCCTCTTCTCTGCTCTCTCCCCAGCTTGCCCGCTACACCAAGGAGGGCTTCCTGCATTTGGGAGCCCTGGGGACCACCACGCTCCTCCCTGACACCCGCTGTCTGGTGGACAACTCCAAGAGTCGGCTACCCCAGCTCCTAGACTGTGACAAAGTCAAGAGCAGCCTGTACAAGCGCTGGAATTTCATACAGGTGAGCAGCCCATGGAAAGGGCCGGCACCCCAGAGCAGGTGAGGGTGCTAGAGGCCACAGGGAAATCTGACCCCTGCCCCCCACCCCAAGGAACAGTACCCAACAAAGCACGCCAGAGGTCTCCAGCCCTGGACCAGCCTCATGAACCCAAGGCACAACAGAGGGAATCAGCGAGTGGGAGTGGTGGGGGGACTTCCATGTGAGACAGCCTTCCAGATCCCCCCAGGAGCACCAGGCAGGCTAGGCTCTCATAGATCTCAGAAGGGGAGTATAGGGTGATTTCCCTAAAATCTGTCAAGTACCTACCGTCGGTAGGGCTGCAGCAGGGACTCCCTCTCCTGAAGATCTCCCTGGAAGGTCTCCATTCTGATACCATCCCTCACCAGTGCTTGTCAGCTGGTTCAGCCATTCGGACTGGTGAAGCTGATACCTTTTCTGACTTCAGGGTTTCTGGAGGAGGCTCCGATGATCCCTCCACAGGTGCATAGAATTTTGGTGGGACTGTTCCCCAGGAGAGGCCATATGCCAGGCCCTACACCGGTTAAACCTCCTCTCTGTCTCTTTCTCTCTCCGTCCACATCTCTCTCTGCCTTTCTGTCTCTCTCTGTTTCTTTCTCTTACTCTCTTTTCTCTCTGTCTCTGCCTCTTTTTATCTCTTATTCTCTTATATCTCTGTCTCCACCTGTCTCTGTCCATCTTTCTGTGTCTCTGTCTCTGTCTCTCTCTCCTCCTTTTACTCAGAATGGAGCCATCATGAATAAAGGCACAGGCCGCTGTCTGGAAGTGGAGAACCGGGGCCTGGCTGGCATCGACCTCATCCTCCGCAGCTGCACGGGACAGAGGTGGACAATTAAGAACTCCATCAAGTAGCCGGAAGGAGTGGGGGGCCCCCGGAGCCTGGCCCCCAGGACCGGGACCGCCTGTCTTCTGGGCCAGCCATGCTGGTAGAGAGATGACTACAGGAAGACAGCAGGTGCTCCTCGGGCCTCCCGGGGCTTCTCCAGGGCAGCACAGGGCCCCAGCTGGAGACTCGGTGTCCGCCTTTGGCATTCAGCTGCCATGAGGCCCGTGCTCCCTGGAAAAGCCCATCCCCCTTCTCTGGAAACCCAGGAGCTGTGTCTTCTGCAGTATGAATGTGGACCACATACCATGGAGTGAAACCCCCACATCCTCCTTGTCCTCTTCCCAGCCACTCTCAGGACTGGGACTGGCAGGGGCCCCTCTTCTTTCTCATCTCTTGGAGCAGCAGCAGCTTCTGAATGCCACCCCAGCCCTCAACAAAGCAGGGTGGGGGGTGGTGCTCAGGTGCATCCCATCTCCCCCCTCCTTGGAGGACACCCTGAGGCCCTGAGACTCTGTTTCCCTCAAGGTTGTTTCTGCCCAGATGCCCATTTACAAGGCAGCCTCCATCCCAAACCTTTCCATCAGACATACAGCCCTGGACTTTTCTGGATCCTCCTCCCTAAGATGGCCTAGAAGGAATTAATGCTTCCATGGTCACTGGGGCCCTCGGCTCCTATGTTCCTGGGCCAGCTGCTCTGTCTGTGTCCTCGGGGAGCCAGAGACAGGAAGAGGCTGAGCACATAGGGAGGTCATGTCTGTGAGCCCCCACCCCGGGCTGGAGCCAGGCTGGCACAGCTGTGCCCACCCAGGGCCCCGGGAGCCCTGACTCACGGAGGCTGCCACAGGCACCTCCAACTGAAGCCAGCACACCAGGGGGGCCTGGGACCCTGGAGGATGCTCTGTGTTCATCTCATTTCACCCCGTGCTCTGCTGGCTGACAGAGGAGAAGGCAGTCGATTCCTCTCTGAAGAGTAATAATTTTTTTCGATTGCCCTCTGGTTAGGGTGCACTTATAAATCAGAGTTAATATATGAACGCGTGTGCATGCCTATGCATATGTGAGCCTGTGTGGCGTGCGTGACAGCGTGTGTGCGCGTGCATATGTGTGTCTGGGTGTGTGCGTATGAGTGTGCAATAGGGCAGATGTAAAAGTGTGGCCTTGGGCTTGTCGCTTCATTGTTCACCTGGATCAGGACAAGGCTGCTGGAAGCTTGGGAGGGGTGGGCCATGCATCTCTGGCCAGGAGCACAGTGGCCCAGCCTTGCTCCATGGGGAGCCCCAGATGGAAGGCTGTCCCTCTTCCAGCTCCCTCTCGGTCCCTCGTGCTATCCCCAACAGCCAAGTCCCGCCCAGAACCAAATCCTGTAGTTGCCCAGTTTGGGGTTCACAGTGTCTCATTTGGTGGCATCTTATTGGTGATCACCACCCTCTCCCCGCCCCATCCTCCCTTGTGAAATAAATACATGTGAGCACTTCCCAAAGCAGCCTTGTTTGCTTCTCAGTTCCTCCAGAACCCGGGGCCTGGGGGGAGTTCTGGAACACGGCAGAGGGCTCCCTTGGTTTGAGGGTTTGGTCTTACTGTGAGCAGAAGCCCTCAGAGCAGAGGCGGAGACAAAGCCCACCTGCACTCGGACTCAACTTCCCCCCAAAGCAGGACAGAATCTGACATTTGGCACTCACTCACTAACCCCCTGGTGGACCCCAGCTTACGAGGGTCAGGCTGGTGCAGGAAGCTGCAAAGACGAAGAGGGTCGAGGTGAGCTGGCGACGCCACCCCGCTGTGCCCACTTCTGGTGCCACGCTGCCACCGCCACCTCTCAACATCCCGGAGCCTGGCCCTTTTTCTCACGGGAATGCGAATTCCTTACGGATGCCAGACCTGTCACAGTCGTGGGTATGGTCAGGGATCCCCTCAGCTATGACAGTCCCTCTTCCCTTTGAGGAGGCCAAGAAGGTCATCTTGTTTGATGCCACACAACAAGCAGACATGTGTCTCAATGGACGTTTCCGCTTTTCTTTTGGGTTCTATGAGAACCTGGGCCCGTGAGCATGCTGATGGAAAATGCTGCTGTTTGGTAAGAAGGAGCTTGTCAGACGTTAGTATCAGAGCCTTGCGGCAACCTTGAGGTAAAAAGGCTTAAGGTCTGCAGGTTCCCAGGGGTTCAAGGGAGACGTTGATGTAATAGCACAATGCGATGCCTTGGGGAGGAGTCCTGCCCTGACTGCACATTCTGCCTCTGTGTGGGTCTTGAAGTAAAAATATAAAGAGGCCATCATCCTGTTTTACCATTTGGTGAGGTTTTGTTCCCAAATCCTGGTGAGGTACTTAGTGGGCCCCTGGTGGGATCCTTCATTCTACAGGAAATGGATCAGATGGCCTCAAACCAGAGTAAGCAGCAAGGCCTGCTCAGTTCTCTAATGCAGCGGGAGCCCACACCCTCTAGCGCTCCAGCACGCTCACTGCATCTGGGGCTCCTTTGTACTCCAAGCTGCACCTCTAAAATACGAAGAGCAGCAAGTATCCTGGAAATACTCTTCTTCGGAGTCCCGTGCAGCAGGATAGGAAGCCCGGGTCTGCTTGTTGATGCGTGTTGGCGAGTTTGGGGCGGGGAGGAGGCTAGTGGTGTTGGTTCAGAACCATGGGAGGCTCTCTGTGTTCATAGAGGCACCTGCTGTCAGCACTCACCTGGGCTACCTCCCAAACGCTCGGGCACCTAGAGAAAGCCGCCAGCGCGTGAGGCCAGCATCCCAGGACAGTACCCTCTTTGTCCCACAGAGTCCCCGTGGGCCTGAAGGCGGTGGGGGTGGCGGGCCAGAGGCCAAGGCAGAGAAGAGGAATGAACAAAGTTAAAGGGAGAAAAGAGAAAAGAGAAGCAGGGCCCTGGGGAGCCTTGCATCTCACTCCTTGGAGGAATTTGGAAGCTCTTGGGGCCCCGAGTCTCTGCACGGTGGAGAGAGCACCAGGCACGGGCTCTGGGGACATCGCACAGTCCTTCGAGTTGGCATCATCTGTCACTGGGGATATCACTCCCAGCCCTTGCAGGGGGGACCCTGCAGAGAGGCTGCCCAAGCTCAGCTCAGCACCCTCTGTCTGCTCAGCCCCTCGCCTGCACCCCCAATCCCCTGTCTGCCGGCAATTTCTTTTCTCTCATTCCCTTCTCTATTTCTATGGCAGAAAACATCACAGATGGTACTCCTGACACATGTCCAAGCCTCACTGCCGATGTCTGATTCTGTATGTGTTCTTTCTCACATGCATTCCTTATACTTGTTCAGGTGGCCAGAGAAGGAGAAATAGGGAAACTGGGAAAGCACAATTTGGGCCGGAAGCCACCATCTTAACCCACTCTAGGCCCTTTGGCTTGGTTCTCTGAAGCCATTACTCTCCATATGACATAGTTTCCTCCAATTCTTGAATAGTACCCCAGTTTCCCAAAGGGCTGAAGGCTGAGTGACAGCCCGGCCACCTCCCCCATGACGCACCCCACTCTGAGGGAATGGCGTTGGGAGGGCCCTGGAGCCCCAGCAGGAAACCAGGATGCCCAGGTACGTGGCCTTGGGTTCCAGGTCCTGCTCATTGCCAGCATGTCCTCGTGTTTTTATTTGTTTTTTATTAAGTTTTAATTTTAATTCCAGTGTAGTTAACAAATAGGGTTATATTCATGCCAGGTGTACACTGTAGTGATTCAACACTCCCATACATCACCGGGTGCTCATCATGACAGATGCGCTCCTTAATCCCCATCACCTGTTTCCCCAGTCCCCTCCCCTCCTCTCCGGTAACCATCTGTTTCTTCTCCATAGTTAAGAGTCTGTTTTGTGGTTTGCCTGTCTTTCTTTTTTCTGTCTTTGCTCATTTGTTTCTAAAATTCCACATATGACTAAAATCATATGGTATTTGTCTTCCTCTGACCAACTTCGCTCAGCGTCATACTCTTGAGCTCCATACAGGTCATTGCAACTGACAAGACTCCATCTTTTTGACGGCTTAGTAATAGTCCATCGTATATACGTACCACATTTCCTTTAGCCATTCACCTGTGGACGAACACTTAGCTGCTTCCATAGCGTGGCTATTATCAATAGTGCTGGTGCTAAAAGGCAACCAACCTCCCCTAGCTCCAAATCAGCAGTTGGGCTGGCAGGTCGTCAGCAGCCAATCAGTTGCCCTTCTTCTCGCCCAAATTATGAAATCTGAGTCTCTTGGCCACTCTGCTTTCTCACTTATCAGGTAACTTCCCTAAACCTGTATGTGGCGATCCATTCTGGGCCCCAAACTCCAGAGGCCCTTGTTGTTCCATTCAACAATCATATTTGAATACTTATCCTTTGGTTTATTTTTCTCCCACTTCTTGGGAGACAGGGAAGGAAGGAAGAAGGAGCTAACACTCACTGAGCACGTGCATGATGAGCATTTTGGTCTTTAGCCTTTAAAGCTTCTATTTGAAAGAAGAACATAGATACAATATATATGGTTTCCCTACCCTTGGAGCCTGGGCAGCCCTCAAATGGGGCCTACTCAGCACAGAGCTATCAACATAAATGGGAATCTTGGTGTAATTACAGATTTCGGTGTTCTTGCCTCAAAGAGGCTCCAGCTGTTAGCTCTTGCAAGTGCGGCTCCCAGCCTCATTTTATCTGCTGTCTGTTGGTGTGGGCTCCCAACACTGCCTGAGCACAAAGAGCCAAGCTGAGGAGTGAAGAAAGCCAGACAGTGATCATTGGTGTTGATGGTGGCAGGACCCTGAGACTGTCAGACCTGGCCAGTTATTACCATCATCCTTAATAAACAGAGGCTTCCTAATACTAATACCTAATACAGGGTCAAAATGTCATATCATTCACTCTTTCATTGGCTGCCCACCTACCTTAATCACCTGGTGTCTACTTCATACACTCTACAGACAGCTTGTCCCAGGGCAGGAAACTCTGCTGGCGAGCCACACAAAGATCAAACCTCAGTAACCTCATCCCACTGCCCACTCTCTGGAGCTCAAAAAATAAGATTAACTGGCCATTAAAATCCAAAATGTGCCTTAAAGTCAATGCCCTACCTTGACATTTTAACGCCACTGGTTTTAACAGAGAGCAAGACACCCTTTGACAGCAGTTTCGTCAGTGGACAGAGTTCGCTTCTGCCACCTGGTGAGGTGGTTAACTTTCTTGGCTAGAGAAGCTGTGTCCCACTTGCCACAGGATTGGTCACATATTGTGGGAAAATTGTTTATCGACTATTTCTTAAGAAAATTAATAGACGGAATCCTTCTGAGAAAAAAACAATTCTCACGGCCCCTCAGGGTTGACCTCATTTATCTTCTATTGTAGTGTTTCTCAAATATGTATGAACATAAAATGGCTTTTGCTCATAGACCCTTTACTGCTATAAAATAAAAATAAATTTACAAGTCGATACAAACAAATCTACAAAGTCAATAAAACTTAAGTTAACATTCATTCAACCTGGTGGTGGCCTCGCTTGCTTACACTTAAAAGTCGCTGCTACTTTGAATGTGGTGTTGGCAGTAACTGCCCTAGCAGAGGTCCTTCTGTGGTAACTTGAATCTTCCACCTCTGTTCTGCATGCCAGCTGTTTTTGAAATATTTATTCGCCGTTCATTTATTCAACACAGAACATTCATTCCCCCCAGCTCACCCGGGATGTAGCTAAGGATAGAGCAGTGAACAAAGCATATAGAAACTCTGCTTTCCAGGGGCACTTGGGTGGCTCTGTGGTTGAGGGTCTGCCTTCGGCTCAGGTTGTGATCCCGGGGTCCCAGGATCGAGTCCCGCATAGGGCTCCTCATGAGGAGCCTGCTTCTCCCTCTGCCTGTGTCTCTGCCTCTCTGTCTGTGTCTCTCATGAATAAATAAATAAAATCTTTTTTAAAAAAGAAGACAAACAAACCCTGCTTTCCAGGAATCTATATTCCCCCAGCTTACCTGAAGGGCAAACACATTTATATTAAAATCTCCATTCCTCTTTTCTTTTTCACCTGAGACAATTACCATAGAACTATTTAATGCCAGTGAGGTTATGACACCAACTCAAAGCCCTGTTCCAAATTCACAGTGGGTGCTCACGTGATCACCCAGCTAATCCAGGATACACTTATATTAATTTTTAGGTAATTACCAAAATGAAGACACAACTTCTGAAAATTCTATGGACATCTTGCAACTGCAGGAGTCAGAAAACCTGCAGGTGCTACTAAAGCACCAGTTCGGAAAGTACAGTTAGCTCTCTCCATTCCACAAGGTTGGATAAAGACATGGTACCAACAGACCTATGACAGGTCTCATCCTATGAGATTGTCTTCAACTCTTGCTTTTCTTCCAATTTCTCACCTTTGGGTCACACCCAAATTTGGTACAATATGTAGCCGAGAGCAAAACCTCCTAACTGAAATATTACGGGATTATTTTTTTTTCCAATTTCAATGTAGAGCAAGAGCTTGTGGGATAGGACTTTGGAAAGCATTGGTCAGACTGAGGTTTAGAGATTCAGTGGGCTTTATCAGTAGGAACTGGACTAATCTTTTCACCAAATACATAGTTCATTGGTAGGTGACATTATAAAATAACTTTCCTCAGTCCCAGGAGTCTGGGCTCACACCCAGTATGCAGCTCAGAAAGGCCAGAAAAGTGGGGTTTCCCATGACCACGCTGAAATAGGCACTGGGTAAATGGCCATTAGCATGAACTTCAGACATTGAGGTTTCTGCAAAAGCCTTTGGCACGGTCACTGGTTAGTTATAAGGCTGGTGTTCATAACGCAGCCATGCGGATAACAAGAACATACAGGCTGCTCAGTTTTGTTTTCTTTTGCTTTCTTAAAGATTGTATTTATTTGAGAGAGACAGCACATGCATGAGAGAGTATGGGCAGGGTTGGGGGCAGAGGGAGAGAGAGAAGCAGATTCCCCACTGAGTTAGGAGCCCCGCGTGGGGCTTGATCCCAGGACACTGAGATCACCACCTTTAATCCACTGAGCCACCCAGGTGCCCCTCGGCTGCTCAATTTTTAAATTTGCCCCCAGACTCTTTGTCCTAGAAATCACACACAGAACAATGAAACCTCCCCTGCTGGCCCAGTGCACCACACCAAGTCACATCTCCACATTTCTTGGTGTCACGACAGGCCACAACCTCTCTCTAATTCAGAATTCATGATACTTGAGTTAATGCTGCCTATACGTTGGCTCATACGAACAAGCCTTAGAAAATGAAGAATGTAAACAGAAAGCTATCTAACTGCATAGTTTCTAAGCGCCTCCAAGACCCCTTGGACATGCATTCCACCACTGTTAATTCACCCCCCCCCCCCAACTTCTGACATGTTCTTTGAAGAGTGTCCCCACCTGGTGTCTGCAAGGACCAGAGGAATGTCCCATTCCTGTGTACACAGAGACTACCTTTCTGGGCCACTGTTTCATGCTACACATTCCCTTGCCCCAAAAAACCCAGATCCAAACTACCACGAATTTGCCCAAATGGATGAGGTTCTAAATGTGCCTGGGGGCTGTTTCAAGAATTCTTTGAAAGGGTAGAAATGCTGCTCTGGCCCCTGGAGTAAACTTGTGTTTCTTTCTGGATTTTTTGTGAAGTTCTAATGAGTAACCAGCATGGTGCTAGGCTCCAAGCAGGTGACAGGTCAGAGGAAGTGGCTCTCTGCAGGAGCCTGAGGAGAGAAAAGGCCAGAAACTCCCATCAATCCTGTGCTCTGGCGTCCACAGCCTGACTCTGACCCTGACACTGACCCTGACAGACAGCCTCTGCTATCTGAGGCTCTCCTAGTGCTTGTGACAATCTTCTAGAGCTGTCACATCAGTCAGGGCCCAGCTCTTGAAACCTGTGGCATCAAAATGAGTGAGGACAACTTAGCGGAGGAAAGCTGCCACCTCTGAGGAAGAAAGAGTCGTGCTCTGGATTGTTGTGGTGGGAAGTTTGTTGCTGTTGTTTTTGTTTTGTGTTCTGAGTTTTTATATTTTAAGGTATGTACTCTTTAAAGTTCTTTTTTACCCATTAAAAAATCTCCCAGAGGTGTGAGGAGGCTGGGCACCAGTGCCCAGAGGTTGATGAAGGTGAGGTAGGCCAGGATTTCTCTTGAAGGCAAGAAGGTTTGGTTTGGGTTTGAGTTTCAATTTTGGTATTTTTTGCTTTTAGTGCTTTCCTTGTATTATTCTTGGTTTCTTCGCCAGACTGGTGCTAATGGCCGCCACTTAGTGGGTGTTTTCTGGTAGGATGGAGTCCACGTTGTGTCTGGAGAGTGGGGTACCTAAGTGTGATTATCACCATAGCCACAACCACCACCACCACCATCTGAGCACATACTGCACTCGGCCCATGCCAGCACTCGGCACATGCTAACACTTCTCTTTATAGATGAGACACTGAGGCTTAGAAAGATCAAGAACTTGTCCCCATCTCAGGGAGTGTGCAAGTGGAAGGCGTGGGTTTCGGACCGCAGTCTATATTGCTCAAAAGCTCGTGTTTGTAACCACTAGGCCACACTATCTATGCAGATGGCTTTATTCTGCAGCCTCTGTTCTAGCATAAAAGCCCTAGATATGACAGGAAGAGGACTAGCTGTTACCAAGACTATGTCTAGGTTCTCTGCACAGATCTCTAGTTGACAGAGGAGCAGAGATTCATGGACTTCATTTAGCATGTGCCCAAGTCCCAAGAGCACCTTGGTCCCAATGAGGCAGCAGCTGATTTAGAAGAGCCAGTGCTGCCCTAGATTCTGGCCTCCTGCCTCAAACTTCTGTTCCCTTTTTATCAGCTTGAAGTTCCAACAAACACATAGTCTGAGGACTCACAGAGGAGGAGTAGCCAATTCTGCCTGAATAGGTTCAAAAAATCCTCCGCAGGCTAGGAAAATAATCTGATTCAAACAAGAGCAAAAAAAAAATTGTTTTATATAATTTACAAATTAATTGATGGTTGATTAGAGAAATTAGATAACACAAGCAAGTAATAACAAGAGGAAGATAACTTTAATAATCCCACCACCCAGAGAGACCTTGAGAAGCCGCTCATTGCATTTATGAACATCCTTTCCTACTTCTTCCTTGCATGTAGATACTCATAACTTCATATATATAATACATAATGGAATTGTAACATGATTAGCTCTAATGAGATAAATTGAAGTTCCTGCACTTTGGTCCAAAAAGCCAGCTGTACTAATGTATGCTAGGGGAGATACGGCTTAGCAAGCATCTTGTATAAAATGAAATGAGCTTTATTTAATAGTTGCCTTAATATGGGTCAGCAATGTCCAAAAGAAGCCGTGGAATCTTGAAGCAGAAAATCCAGAAAATCCAGTGACTGTCCTGCCACCTTGAAGCCCACTCAATGAATGGGTGGTAATGAGCCTGGAAATCACATCTTATAAAGGAAAAAACCAAGTGTGTTGAACTTGGCAGAAATGACCACTGCCTTGAAGACTCAGTGGACCACCAAGGATTAGGACGGGAGAACATCCATGGGAGACAGTTTGAATTTCTTCTTTATGACCCAGAGAGTCAGAATGCAGCCAAGTGGATGGGAGTCAGGCTATGGCTTTGAGCTCAGTGTAAGAATCTGCTTTCTAAACAGAGCCATCCACTCAAGCTGGCTGGAGGGGTGTCAGGAAGGCATGAGATTCAAGCAGACTAGGTGGCCTTAATGTTACTGCCAGTCCTGTGTTTATACAACCCCGCTGTTCTCAGGTGAACCTCCCAATGGCTTCCTGTCCCAGCCTCCAGTGCTGGTAAAAATGTGAAGTGTGTGCTGGGTGTCAGAAGTAGGTGTCAGAGTGCTTCTCTTCATGTTGATGCGCATGACAGTTGGGCAATGAACACTGTACCTGTTACATGTCACTTGGGAAGAGATGGACCCGACTTGACAGTTCAGGATTTATTTAACTGGATGACTCATGAAAGGAAAAATAAAACATCATTTCCCCAAAAAACAAAACAAAACAAAACAAACACTGCTTAATCTTTAATCATGGGCAAAATCAAAATGTACATTCCTAAGTGTTTCAAACACATGCAACAGGTTTATTTTAGGTCTAGCGCTGAAAAAAAAAGTTATCGTATATACTCTTGTCATTTTGAAATATCTCCATGGGAGGAGGTGCATATCAGGTATGGAAGGATTCTGAATAAATTATATACACACTTCACCTGAGGAGGGGAAAACATAATTCTCCACTCCTCACACATGACTTCCTTCCAGGAAAATACAGTATGGATAGGGGGACAGAACAACTTGACAGTGGAGGAACCCAACAAGCACTAAGACAGGTAATGGTCAACATCAACACAAGTCATGCTGATGGTGTATACCACCAATATGATGTGATAAAATGGCATTTTCCTCTGCGGTCTTCCTCCAAGAGAAACCAGAACCACAGTCTAATCATTAGAAACACATCAGATAACTTCCAATAGAGGGGCATTCTACAAAATAGCTGGCCACATGATTCCTCAAAACCATCAAGGTATTAAAAACATGAATTATCTGTGAAATGTCACAGTCAAGAGGCGCCTAAGGACACCTGAAAACAAAATCCAATGTAGTGTCCTGGATGAGATCCTGAGAAAATAAAAAGGACACTGAAGTGTTGTTTTTTGTTTTTAAAAAAGGAAATCTTAATGAATTACCAACTGTAGTTTGTAATGATTTATCATGAGAATAAAAACAAAAATAAAATATTGGGACTACATCAAAATAAAAAGCTTCTGCACAGCAAAGGTAACAATCAACAAAACTAAAAGGCAGCTTACAGAATGGGAGAAGATATTGGCAAATGATATATTTGATTAAGGGTTAGTATTCACACTATATAAGGAACTTATACAGCTCAACACTCAAAACCCAAATAATCCAATTTAAAAATGGGCAGAAGACACGAGCAGACATTTCTCCAAAGAAGACATTCAGATGGCCAACAGACACACGAAAAGATGCTCAACATCACTCATCATCAGGGAAATACAAATCAAAACGACAATGAGACATCACCTCACACCTGTCAGAATGGCTAAGCTTAAGACTACAGGAAACAAAAGGTGTTGGTGAGGACAGAAAAAAAAGGAACCTTGGTACACTGTTGCTACTGTGCAAAACAGTATGGAGGTTCCTCAAAAATGTAAAAATGGAACTACCCTATAATCCAGCAATCATACTACTGGGTATTTACTCAAAGAATACAAAAATGCTAAATCAAAGGGATACATGTACCCTGATATCTATAGCATCATTATTTACAATAGCCAAGATATGGAACAGCCCAAGTAGCCATTGATTGATGAATACATAAAGAATACATGGCACACACACACACACACACACACACACGGAGGAATATTATTTAACCATCAAAAAGAATGAAATATTACCATGTGCAACAATATGAATAGAACTAGAGAGTATATTGCTAAGCAGAAAAAATCAGAGAAAGATGTATGACGTATGATTTCACTCATATGTGGAATTTAAGAAACGAAATAAGCAAAGGGGAAAAAAACAAGACAGAGAGAGAAATCAAGAAACAGACTCTTAACTATAGAGAACAAACTGATGGTTACCAGGGAGGTGGGGGGGGGTGGATGATTAAGTATGTGACAGAGATTAAGCAGTGCACTTGTCATGATGAGCACAGGGTGTTGTATGGAAGTACTGAATCACTATATCGTACACCTGAAACTATAACACTGTATATTAACTACCCTGGAATTAAAATAAAAACTTAAACAATTAAAATTAAAAAATAGCAATATTGATTCATAAATTATAACAAGTGCAGCATACTAATGTAAGGTGTTGATAATAAGGGAAATGGTGGGTTGAGGGATGAATTATGAGAACTCTGTATTATCTGTTCAACTTTTCTGTAATCTAAAACTACTCTGAAATAAGTCTACTATTACTAAAAATAAAAGTGCTCCATGGGCATTGTCTCTCCAATCATCTCAGGCACTGGATGCCATGGTCTGGCAAGTGGCTGTCCATCTATCTGTCCAGGAGATAGCACTGCCTTTCTCTTACACTCGGCCATTATTATCTACAAAAAGGAGCCATGGCCTGGGGGCATTTTTCAGCAGGAGCCATAAAAGTGCAACGATAAAGACAGTTTAGTCAATACCATTAATGGCTATTATGGAAAAGCCAATTGGGATTTGGATCAGCGGGAATCCATCTTTCCGCTCCCTTAAGGAGTAAGAGGATATATAGAAGCTGCTGGCTGCCTATCCAATCTCCCCCTTTTTGGTAAGAGAATCTTGGTATTACTGGGTGCAGCAAGGTGCCCAGCTAGGAAGGCACAGTTCCCTGCCTCCCTCGGAGATGGGAGTGGTCACTGAGAGGTAAGTAGAAGTCATTCCTCTGAGGATGCTCTTTAAAGAGGCCCATTCAGGGGCACCTGGGTGGCTCCTTCAGTTAAGCAGCAGACTCTTGATTTTGGCTCAGGTCATGATCTCAAGATCCTAGGATGGAGCCCTGCATCGGGCTCCATGCTCAGTGCAGAGTCTGCTTGGGATTCTCTCTCCTTCTCCCTCTGTCCTTTCCCCTGTTCTCTCTCAACAACAACAACAAAAATCTGAAAAAAAAAGAAAACAAAACAAAAACCAAGAGGCCCATTCAGCTTGGAGTTATACCTTTGGCTCCGGACCCCTCCTTTTTATGCCACCCAGAACATGGACAGGATGGCTACTGCAGCACCATAGTGTACTTATAAGGTGACCTTGAGAACAATGTGGCCACAAATAAAGGTAGCTGGGGCTCCTGAAGGATCTATAGTACTAGCCCTGGGTTGCTATTTAATGATTTCTTTACATGGGAGAAAAATAAAGTGAAAAATGAACTTTTGTTTACAGAACAGTTTTTTGGGATACTTGACATATGGCATTGAACCACATCTTTACTGATTCAGAAACCAAATTTCTTCTGATTCAGCAAACCTGATTCAGGGCAGTCTAAAATGTCTGGTTGGTAGTTCAACCCTGAAGGCACACACATGGTGTGGGGTGGGGTGGGAACCTTCTAGAGCTCATACTTTTGCAGGTGAATTAGGAATAAATCAACCACTGCAGCATACAACCCGCTCTCTCCAAAGCAGGCCAGACACTCTGTAGAGCCCATGACCTGACTGGTGGCAGGCCATAAAAGGGCAGAGACCCCCACACATACCCAGGCCTTGGTTAGGCAATATTAGGACACATGGACCTGGATGAGATGAGAAAGGCAAGAACTTCTCAAGACGAAGTCCCTGGAAATGTCAGTGTCAGGAAAGGTGACCTGGAGAAGATCCCAGCACCAGGCTCTCTTTGGCCAGTATATATTGAGGATTTAGGCAGGTCTTACACCACCTACAGCCATTTCCTCCAAGATGACAGCTACCATACTAGATACAGTTCCTAGTCTCTTTTGAAAATAGGTGAGATCATGTGACTGTGTTTTCCCCAGGACACTGTGAGTGGATGTGATGGGGGTCTCTTTGGGGCTGAACTTTTATAGAAGTGGGGTTGCCTCCACCAGGCTCTCTTTCCCCTCCTGGGTTGGATGCAGACAACAGTGGGATTTTAAGGGATAGTAGAGCCATAAGGCAGAAGGATTCTGTCCCTTAATGACTGCATGAAAGAGACCCCCTCATTGTTTTGCTGAGCCATTACATGTTTGGGTCTATTTGTTACTGTACTTTAGGCTACCCTAGCTAATACAAGGTCTTTTATGCACTGTTTTAGCTATCTACTGCTGCATGACAAATGATCCCAAAGCTTAGTGACTTAAGGCAACATCTATGATCCCACAGTTTCTCTGGGTCAGCATCTGAAGGCAGCTTCTCGGGGCCCTCTACATCAGGGCCTCTCTCAGGCTCTAATTTAGATGTTGGCTCTGGATGGACTCATTTCAAAGCTGGACTGGGTGGAGATCTCCTTCCAAGATCCATGGTTGTTGGGATGATTCAGTTGGGCTGAGGATTTCAGTTCTTTGCAGGTGGCCAGCCAGAGGCCAGAAGCCACAGTCCTTAGCCCTGTGGCCCACTTTACACAGCAGCTTCGTGAGAGCAAGGAAGAACACCAGGCAGAAGAGGAGTCGACAAGACTGAAATTACAACCTCGGAAGTGAAATCCCATCACTTTTGCCATTCTCCACTTCTAGAGGCAATCACTAGGTCTGGCCCACACTCGGGGAGGGGACCCATGAGGGTCTGAATGTCAAGAGGCCGCCACAATCACCAGGAGCCACTCCAAGGCTGCCTCGCACACACACCGAGGCCCCCCATACTTAACATGATTGGTGAGGCCTCTCTACATGAGGAAACCGATACCCAGAGACGTTAGGTAGCTTGGCCAGGGGCGTCGGTGTTGGATTGAGAGCCATCCGTGTGCTTGTCTCCCAGATGTAAGGGCACAGTGTGCAGCAGTGAGCCTGCCTCGCGGGGCAGTGGATTGCACGAGAGCCTGAAAGAGAGGGTGCCCACCCACTGCAATGCCTGTGCGGGGCCCCTGCTTCCAGCAGCTGCACCCTGGCCCCCAGCCTCAGAGAGCTGCCCCCCTACCCCGGGGGGGAGCTGTGTGTGCACATGTGTGCTTGAGAGAGGGAGGGAGACGGGGAAGGAAGGAGGCAGAGGCAGGATGGGACAGGGAGAGACGAAAGAAACATCCATGAAGAGAGAAAAAAACGTTCAGAAGGAAAAGGAAAAATACACAGAATTAGAAGCACAGATGGAGAGACATTCAGAGAGAAAAACAACAGAGAAAGAAGAGAAGGAGCGAGATAAGCAGACAGTGGGGAAGACCAGCAGGAGGGAAACAGCAGGGGGAGCCTCCTGGGGGCCCCAGGGTCTCTGCTCACGGGTTTCTGGGAGAAATGCCGAGGGCTCCTCGCACCTGCATGCCAGCGCCCCCTGCTGGAAACCGTCAACAGCGTGGACGCCGCTTCCCGGCTACGGGTTAAGAGGACCGTGAAGTGGGGCCCGCCCGCTGGGGCCCGCGGGGGGTGCGTGGGCAGGTGTGCAGGTGGGCAGGTGTGCAGCGGGGCGTGCAGGTGCGCAGCAGGGTGTGCACGTGTGCCGCGGGGCGGGCAGGCGGGCGGCGGGGCGTGCGGGTGGGCAGGTGTGCAGGTGGGCAGGTGGGCAGGTGGGCAGGTGTGCAGGTGGGCAGGTGGGCAGGTGTGCAGCGGGGCGTGCAGGCGGGCGCACGGTCTCCACACGCTGCCTGGGCCCCGCGGAGCTCCCGCCTCCCCGCCCCGCCGCGCTCTGAGCCACGCTGCCGCACCCCCTGCCTGCTGCGACAGTGATTTCCGCTGCTCCTTTCTCTAGAGTTAAAAGAAAAGGTTGTGGCACTTGAGTGACTTTTGGGGGGCAGGAAGGAGGAGGAGGAGCCCAGACCTCTCTGGCACCTTCCCCTTGTCGTCGGGCCTCGGTCTGACGGGTGGTCCCAGCCCGGGGGTGGCCTCTCCTGCCTTTTGGCATCTGAAGGCCAGCTTGGCATTTTTGACCTTTCCATGCTGTGAGCCCTTTGGGCAGTCTGTGGAAGCCTATAGACCCCTTCTTAGAATAACATTGTAGAAAAGTGTAAAATAAAGTACACAGGACTACAAGGAAACCCAGTTATATAGAAACATACAAATTTTATGATACAGAAATATATGTGTGTTTTTATCAATATGTCAAATAGAAAGTGTGACGGGTTTAATCACCATAATTTCAAAGTTCTCTGTGGGGGTGCCTGGGGGTTCAGTCTGTTAGGCAGCGGACTCTTGATTTTGGCTCAGGTCATGATCTTGTGGTCGTGAGATTGTGGCCCAAGTCGGGCTCTGTGCTGGGTGTGGAGCCTGCTTAGGATTTTCTCTCCCTTGCCCAAACTCCCCACCAAAACCAAAGTTGCATGAGTATACATCACGAGATTTCTGCAACAACTAATTTGACACAAAACTCTCTGTGGTTTCTGTTGGTGATAAAGGTGCAGGTGCTTTTCACCTACCGTGGTTCATTGTCTACTTTCATGATTAAAGGAAAGTGCTGAATTTCCTTTAGAGGAGAAAGAAACTAAAGGCATAATTATTTTCAACTAAAGACATAATCATTTTCCCATCCAGTTCACAGACTCTCTGAATTCTGCAGGGACAGGGGCCCCTGGCTGGCTCAGCCAAGAGAGCACTCCACTCTTGATCTCAGGGTTGTGAGTTCAAGCCCCACATGAGGCACGGAGCCTACTTTTTTTTTTTTTTTTTGTATATTTTTTAATTGGAGTTCAATTTGCCAACATATAGCATAACACCCAGTGCTCATCCCGTCAAGTGCCCCCTCAGTGCCTATCACCCAGTCACCCCCTCCCCCACCCACCTCCCTATCCACTACCCCTTGGTGGAGCCTACTTAAAAAAAAAGAAAAAGAAAAAGAAACTGCAGAGAGTTCTTGGCTGGGTCCTACCTTACCAAGTACTGCCTGATGCCAGACAAGGTTCTGGCCACCAAATCCCATGTGAGTTCAAGGCAGGTAGCAATTCAATGGATGATCCCCTGGACACTGACAATAATGGTAACAGCAACACACGCACTTCAGTAAAAGAATGGTGGCCGGGATCCCTGGGTGGCGCAGCGGTTTGGCGCCTGCCTTTGGCCCAGGGCACGATCCTGGAGACCTGGGATCGAATCCCACATCGGGCTCCCGGTGCATGGAGCCTGCTTCTCCCTCTGCCTGTGTCTCTGCCTCTCTCTCTCTCTCTCTCTGTGACTATCATAAATAAATAAAAATTTTAAAAAATTAAAAAAAAAAAGAATGGTGGCCGAAACGTCTCGTGTGTGGACACCATGCAAAGGGCTTTATTTCATCCAGTCTGTCCACCCCAACCCCCATAACCAGCCCAGATAGCCCCACAGTATCCCAGGACAGTGCTGACTTCCTAGGTCATACAGCCAGCTCCCACACCAGGATCCCTGGAAAGGGAGTCTGGGAACCTGCCTTTCAGCCTGCCCTGGGGACGAGGCCATCAGATTCAAATGTGTTCTGGAAACTTTCCCTGCTAGTCTGCTCCCAGCATTCTTGGTTCTAAGTTCCATTTTGCGCCACCCCCTGCCCTGCCCCGGACCAAAGATGCTTGCCTGTGTCACCTACTCTGATGACCTATTTTCAATACGCCTCTCTGGTTCAATCCTAGATTGAGCATTTGCCCCATAACTACAGAGAGGAAACGCTCTGGTCCTCCTCTGGGACCCATGGGGCCTGGGATAGCCTTTCTCATCAGGCCCACTTGCCAGCAGAGGATTATTAACAGATGCTGCCGGTGGCCCTCAGGTCTTCCACAGTGGGCTCTGGCTTACTTCCAAGTACCCGTCCTGGTGTCTTTTGGCCTGGGGGCCTCCCACAGCCACCAAGCAACGCCTGACAGGAGTCATCTAAGTATCCAGCTCCCTCACTGCTCCAGTAGGAAAATTCTGAGCCAGCAGAATGTTGGGGAGGCGCTCGTGCCATTCCCCAAATCTCCCCCACAGAGGAAGCTCAGGTCATCCAGCTGGTGGCTGGCTCTGTTGGCAGCCTTCCTGTCCCTTCCCTACTGGTTTCCTGCTCATCCCAAATTAACTGCCCACACCTGAATCTTTGTCTCAGCATCTGTTTCTCAGGAAAAGACAAAGGCTCCCTCCTCACCTGGAAGTCTTGTCTCTGGGGGAAGGAATTGTGTTCTGAGGGCATACAGCTGGTCTAGAGTCCTTTCATGTTTGAGGAGAATCACAGCTAACTGGATCCAGCCTTGGATCCCAGCCCAGGCCCTGAAGGCCCTCTTTGTGAGGGGTAGGGAGTTCTTTGGTGGAGTCTAAAACTTTCATGTTTGTGCTCATCAGCGAAGTTAGTGGGGATGAATCTGTGGGGCAGGAAGAGTGTTCCCCATACTTCAACCTTCTCCACATCTGGGAAAAAGAATCTCTCCTTCTCCATGCTCTCAGAGACACTTCTCTTTTTAGGTTCTTCCTGCAGGATAGCTAGTGAAGGCCCCTCCACGATTCAGGATTTTACAAAGGATAAAAGCAGTTGGCTTTGAACTTCAGCAAATGACCTGCCATAATGTCCCCCCAAGGCAAAGCTATTGCTAACCATCCAGAAAATATGGGGGAGGGGTGGGTTATCTGGCTGTGCAAACAGTGTCCACATCTGTGATCATATCCCTTGAATGCAACAAACAATTCAGTATCTGGGCCACAGAGCATGGACCTACCCTTGTGGCTATAATAATGGACACAAGGTCACCAGGAATCCAGGACTGGTTAATTCTGCCCATCAGGGCACCCGGCCAGAGACCAGTGACTGTGCCCACATTGCACAGGTGGACATGGTAGAAGACCCCTGACCCTCATGAGTTGCCATTAGGACAAATGTGCTCAGGACAAGCTCTAAGGTTAAATATGGAACTCAAGGCACCATGGACACCACCCATATAAAGAACTGCAGGAGTGTGCAACTGAGTAGAAACTTCTGGCCTCTTGGTCCCTGCCTGTGTCTGAGCCTCCTTCCCAAAGGTTTCAGAAACAACATTGTGGCAGTGCCATCTAGTGAGCAAGAGAGCTAACTGAAGTCATCTTTCCATTGAGAACAGAACCCTTTGCTTCATTGGCTGACCACGCTCCCCTGGGCCTGGTTTCTTCCTGACTCTAGGCCTCTGACTTCCCTTTTCTAACAGCATCTACTTTAGAAAACATAAAATTGTTCTCTGCCCTTTGGAAATATGTATATATCTCCTCCAGCCTCTTGCCAATTTTCCAACACAGGGATGTCTTTCTCACGGACCTGGCTATGATCCTGAAACAGGTGCGTGGGCCCTCAGACTCTTTTTCCTGGAGATCTGTACTTTGGTGCCACTCCTCGACTCACTTAAAAAAATATTCATCACTCACAGTCTTCAGGTTTCATGGTCGCCAGTCTCAAAGGTCAACTGTGTCAATTCTGAAAAATTAAGTTGTTGGCAGTTGCAGAGAGCCATCTAATTTCTTCAAATATTCTAGAGTGTTTCTTTACCTTGGTGGTCAATTTATGATATGGCATTCACTTCTAAGCTAGAAGAAGATGGACCATCTCAACCCCCTTTATAACCAGAGCAGAGAGAGAGATGCCATCCTGGCCAATGGTGGAAGCCGGGGAGGTGCTGGCTGGGCCAAGCCTGACTCAGGTCCACATGAGACCTGAGCTTTATTCATTTCAAATTTTAGGAGTGAAATTACAAGTGTGTTTCTGTGTGGGTGACTTTGGCTTGGAGGAAGTTTGAGTCAGGAAAACTGTTTATCTCTTCACATTTCCCTCAAATCTTCTTTTCAAAGCAGGATATTCTGACTTAAAGGCTTCCTATAGTTTGTATGTGTCTCCTGGGGTCCGTAGATGAGCTGTAATTTTATAAAAGTGGAGTAGACTTGAAATGCAGAGTCTCGGAAGTGCAAAGATGCATATTATTTCATCTCTTTGACCTCCTTTTGCTCTGGAGCTCCTCTGCCCAACATGATGGACGGGTGGGCAGGTGACAATAAATTTAACAGTTCAGTGTGACATAGTTCCTTCCATTCCAAAGCAATCTTTCTAGGTACATAGGTAATTCAAACTTCCTCTCGTTTTTTTAAGTTCTGGTTTTACAGAGCTATAATTGATATTGTATTAGTCCAACTTATGTAATACAATGATGATACCTGTATGTACTGCAAAATGATTATCACAGTAAGTCTCGTTAATATCCATCACCACACACAGTTACAATTTTTTTTTCTTATGCTGGGAACTTTTAAGATCTATTCTCTTAACAACTTTCAAGTGCGGTATAGCATTGTTAACTATAGTCACCATGCCATACATTACATCTCCAGAACTTAGTTTATCTTATAACTGGAAGTTTGTACCTTTTGACCACCTTCACCCGCTGATCCCATCTTCCACTTCTGACAACAATCAGTTGTTCTCTGCCTCTATGATTTCAGCTTATTTGGATTCCACGTATAAGTGACATCATATGGTATCTCTGTTTCTCTGTCTGACTTATTCCACTTAGCATAATGCTCTCAAGGTCCATCTGTGTTGTTGCAAATGGCAGGGTTTCCTGTCTTGTTACGGATGAGTAGTATTTCATTGTGTATACATACCATGTCTTATTCATCCATTCATCTGTCTATGGACACTTAGGTTGTTTCCATGTCTTGGTTACTGTGAATAATGCTGCAGTGGACATGAGAGTGAAGATATCTTTTCAAGACAGTGACTTTTGTCACTGTTTCCTCAGGTACATTTCATTGCTGGATTGTAGAGTAGCTCTATTTTTAATTTTTTGAGGGACCTCCATACTGTTGTCCGTAGTAACTGCACCAATTTACATTCTCACCAACATTGCACAAGGGGTCGCTTTCTCTACATCCTCACCAACACTTGTTATCTCTTACCTTTTGATAACAGCCATCCTACCGAGTGTGAGGTGGTATCTCATTGTGGTTTTAATTTGCATCTCCTTGATGATGAGTGATTTTGAGCATCCTTTCATATACCCGTTGGCCATTTAAATATCTTCTTTGGAAAAATGTCTATTACAAGTCCTCTGCCTATGTTTGAATCTGTTTGGTTTTTGCTATTGAGTTAAGTATTCTTTATGTATTCTGGATACTATCCCTAATATGACTTGCAAGTATTCTCTCTCATTCCTGTGAAGTTGCTTTTTCATTTTGTTGGTTTCCTTTGCTGCACGAGAAGAATGTAGTTAGATATATGTCTCATCACTTCAAACATACATATCCTGACATATTACATGCCTCATATATATGCCACATGTATCCTCCTGGCAGCAGCGATGGAGGTGGGGATGGGGCAGGTGTCTCTATATGCAGTCCTTGGGGCCCCTGCCGACCTTTCTTGAGATGTCCTTCATTTTGTGTCCCATGGATGGGCTCAGCAAGCAACTGAATTGTATTGGCATCTACCCACTACAACCTGAGGCATCTTTTGGGCACAAAGATGCCATATTCTGTTGCCACCTTATCCTGTCCCCAGGCTTCTTCTGTATAATTGGTCCCTTTACTGATTCCAGGTCCCTACAGTGTTGCCTGCAGAAACTTCTGGACTTCCTATGGGCTCTGACCAGGCCGTAGGGAAGTGGAAGCCTCTTCTATCTCACTGGGCTGGACACTGTTTCTATAACACTCTGGCTACCACATGTTGGCACAGGACACCCTGTAAGTCAACCTGTTTTCCAAAACTCTGTCCTGTTTGCTTCCTTCCATCTTTCTTCCCTTCTCCAAATGTCTCCTGCATACCTCCATAATTGAGAGGGGAAAGAGGGTTGCCCTTCTTCCTGTGGGACAGGATCTCCCTGCACTGAAAGCCACATGAAAATCTATATTCAAACCACCTAGCTTTGCTCTTGCTCTATAAAGGGAGACTACTGGATGCTAGGAAACCCTTTTCTCTATCAATAAAGCCTGCAACCGTGGGATTCCTATTGACTGGGAAAAGTGGAATTTGAAATACAGAACTATGCAAGGACCTTTTGTCCCAGGCAACAGCCACCTTTTCTTTGAAGCAATTAATAGGTGAAGGAGAGACCTCTTGGCAAAACCAAGAATCAGAAATTATTGGGAATGTAAATACCTTGGTTTATAATCTAAGAAAACCAGAGCTCTTGCAAAACAAAATTTTGCATGCATGTCCATTTAGGAGGAAGGAAGCTTTCCAAGCTTTCATCAAATTCTCAAAATATCAAATTCCAAAAAAAGTTAAGAATTTCTATTTTAAGACATCTATCTGGCTAGTCCTGACAGTGTAGTTTGCCCCGTACATTTGTAAAAGCACATTGACATTTCAATTGATAAAAGCTCTTTATAATTACCTTCCTGCACACTGGAGTTCGCCAGCACCTCTTTCTGACACACACAACAATATTGTTACCCTGATCTTACAGGTGAGAGAAACAAAGCACTAACTTTCTCATTCTGATCCAGCAGCTAGTAAGTGTGGCTCATTTTAGAGAAGGCTCCAGAATGTCAGAGAAGACTCTAGAATGTCAGACAGAGAAGGACCTTGGGGAATGTCTTGGCCAGTCTCGTTGGTTTCCAGGGAAGGAAAAGAAGCTGTGAATGGGAGGCTTAACCTCCCCCAACCACATCACCATCAGTACAAGAGCAAGACTGGAAGGACTGACAGCCTCATGAATGCAACAGGATTGATCCTGGCACAGAGAAACGGATGATCACCCATCCTAGAAACAGTTTCCATATCCAAAAATGTTGTTGCCAACCATAATCAGCAAGACCAAGGTTTAATAGAAAGCTAAAGATGGGGGCAGGAGGGTTAAACATAACATTAAACATGTATTTTAAAAGACAGATAATGAAAATTCTGTAAGGAATCTATTCTCAAAATGAACCCAGTTCCTTGGCATTAAAAACTCTGTCTTATAAATAATCCTTTTCCCAAATCACCATCTTTAATTCTTCAGTAATTGCCAGTAGCACTATGATCTACTAGGGCAAATTTCCTATTTGTTTTATGGAAGGCAAAGCAAAGCCAACCCCCCCCCCCTTTGCCTCCTTTAGTGTTTGTGACAGTTCTTACTGGCTTGTCAGTTGCCTTCTCCTATTTCCCCTCCTTCTCTCTCTCCCTCCTTCCTTCCCTCTCCCTCCCTCCCTCCCTCCCACCTTCCTTCCTTCTTTCCTTCTCCTTCTTCTTCTCCTTTCTTTTCTTTTTGTTTTTTCCACTGGCCACTGCTCAGTGTTGCGAACCCATAGGCCTTTTCATAAATTATTGCCATCCCTGGGCTTGGCCTTATTGCCTGGGATCCAGAGCTTGCAGCAGAACACAGCATGCTTGGCTGGCTGATGCCTAGTGCTTCCAGCAAGCACCACATGGTGGCAAGCACACGTGCTCTTGAATGTTTTTGTTTATGGAGGCTAAACTTAGTTACAGGTTTTTAAAAACCAAAGATTCTAAATATTTTGTTTAGGCATAAAGTTGAATTATTTTTAAAAAATCAGTTGGAAAGAAGACAAACAGATGGCCAAGAGCCACATGAAAAGATGCTCACCATCACTCACTGTTGGGGAAATACAAATCAAATCCACAGTGAGCTGTCACCTCACACCTGTCAGAATGGCTAAAGCCAAAAGACAAATAATAACAGACGTTGGTGAGGATGTGGAGAAGAAGGAACCCTCGTGCACTGTTGGTGGGAATGTAAACTGGTGCAGCCACTGTGGGAAACAGAGGTTTCCTCAAGAAATCAAAATTAGGAATATCACATGATCCAATAATTCCACTATTGGGTATTTACCCAAAGAAAATGAAAACACTTGTTTGAAGAGATACATGCACCCCAATGCTTTTGAATCATTATTCCCAGTAACCAAGATATGGAAGCAACCCAAGGGTCCACTGATAGACAAATAGGTAAAGAAGATGTAAGATAGATAGATAGATGGATAATAGGACAAGATCTTGCCTTTTGCAACAACATGGAAAGACCAGAAGGGTATTTTTCTAATTGAAATAATTCAGAGAAAGACAAATACCAAATGACTTCACTTATATGTAGACTCTTAAAAAAACAAAACAAATGAATTAACAAACAAAAAGGAGAAAAAAACACAAAAAGCAGAATCAGACCTATATATACAGAGAACAAACTGATGGTTGTCAGAGGGGATGGACAAAATGGGTGAAGCAGAGTGGGAGATACAAGCTTCCAGTTACGGAATGCATAAGTCACGAGGATGAGAGGTACAGTGCGGGGAATACAGTCAAGGGGATTGTAGTAGTGTTATATGGTGACAGGTGGCAGCTACACTTGCCGGGAGCATAGTATAATATATAGAGTTGCCAAATCACTATGTTGTACATCTGGAACTAATGTTACATTGTGTATCAACTATTCTTGAATAAATATATATTTTTAAATGGGCATTTTAAACAAACAAACAAACAAACAAAAACTTCAGGTGGAGGAAAGCTTGTGCCTCCAGCTTAGTGACGGAGAGCCATCAATAATTCCCATTGTTACATCTAAAGAGCTATTAAAAATTCAGATTCCTAGGCCCCACCCCGACCCTACGGGTTGAACCCCTTGGAGAGCAGCCTGAGAAGCTCTGATTTTATCAATTTCTCCAGTGATTCCTATGCAAAGAATCCAGCACCAACTGGTAGGAGTTAAGGGTTACCATGGTTCTGGTAGCCTGTGAATGCATGTGTATGTGTGTGGGGTGAGGACACAGTGTGAGGGATGGGTGATGGGAGCACACATTTCTCTTCTAGCCTCCAACTCCACCCTCTGGCAATCAAACTCCATTCTATGATTTCAGCATGGTTCTCTAAACTACGACTGGGTCTGACCACTGAGGGGCCTCAGAGGGTGTGTCCTGGACACTCAGGGCCTTCATCTCTGATCAGCAGGAAAAAATGGCATCCTGACAGCAGATATGAACTCCTCCTCTTAGGGCTCGTTGGAGGCAAACTGTCTTCAATGCTTTCCTCACAGCCTGTCCCATACTTACTTGGCGACCTCAAGACAGCTCTTCTCTCTTCTCTCTTCAGCTCTTACAAGTATTTGTAACACAATCGAGCATGATATGGGGTAAGCATGATCACCAAACATCATTGCCCCTGCAAGGCAGTGTGTTGGGACCCCCCATATCACCCTTGAATCTAATAATTCACAAGATAGATGCTCAGGATCCAGAAAAACTCTTTTTTTTTTAAGATTTTTTTCATTTTTTTTCATGACAGAGAGAGAGGCAGAGACACAGGCAGAGGGAGAAGCAGGCTCCATGCAGGGAGCCCAATGCAGGACTTGATTCCGGGACCCCAGGATCATGCCCTGAGCCAAAAGCAGGCGCTCAATCACTGAGCCACCCAGGCGCCCCTAGAAAAACTCTTATACTCAAAATTATGGTTTATCTCAATGGAAAGGTTCAGCTTTTCCAGAAGGAAATCAACAACAGAAAAAGGCAAGAGTCCCAGGAGAGACCAGGCAAAGCTTCCAACTGGGTGCACCCCGCAGAGTCACGCAAAACGGCACTGGATCCTCCCAGCAAGGATGTGAGACAACGTGTATGAAGCACCACCGACCAGGAAAGCGCACGTGAAATTTGTCCGAGGTTTTCACTGGGGGTATCACGTAAGCATGAAACACCTCACTGACCTTAGATACCCAGCCCCTCGCCCCACCCCCAGAGGTCGAAATGATAGAGCCCAGGCAAACAGAAGCAAGCATTCACCAGAGATCCCAGTGTTCGCGGAGGCACACAAACACTGTCCTTATCAGGCAGGCTATTCCGAAGGCTCACAGGTTATCTCCCAGGAACTGGAAAGAGCCAGTCCCGAAGACCTTCAGAGCATCCAGGGTTTGGGGCAACCTGGTCTGCTGAGTCAACTCTCTCCTGGCCAGGCAGGCCAGGCAAGA
This sequence comes from Canis lupus familiaris, assembly GCF_011100685.1. Taxonomy (NCBI): domain Eukaryota; kingdom Metazoa; phylum Chordata; class Mammalia; order Carnivora; family Canidae; genus Canis; species Canis lupus. The sequence continues at coordinate 2,027,445 of NC_049227.1, read as the reverse complement.
GTTACTGTCAACAGCCAATACACAGGGAGACTGAGATCGAAATATGACAGTGTCATAGACGGGAAGACAAGGAGTGGGGTGTCCTGCTGCCAGAGCAGTGTTCTTGCATCCCAGAAGGGTACAGTTCAAGACAGGGAAACTGTCTGAAAAAGGAATTGAGTGGCATGAGCAGTGCTAAGCCCCTGGGGGCTGGGGTTGCAAGAGGATCTTGCTGGTGGAAAACTCCAGCAATGGGCAGCGGCTGTTGGAGATGCTCCTGGGTGGTGGGGAGCAAGGCTAGGGCACTGGGAGTCTCCACCTGCAGCCAGTGGGGGAAGAGGACTGCTAATGTGTTCATTAGTCACTAGTCTGTGAGCGAGCTCTGGAAACTCACAGCATGAATAGCTTCAGCATTTAAGTAAAAATGAGGGGAACTTACGGTCCTGATTTCTAAACTCAGGAAAATGATGTACATGGAGACACACCCAAGGCAGGTGCGGAGTAAGGTTCAATGGGGGAGTGCGTTGGGGCACCACCTAGGTGGCTCAGTGGGTTAAACCTCCAACTCTTGATCTCAGCTCAGGTCTTGATATCTGGGTCATGAGTTCAAGGCTCACGCTGGGCATGGAGCCAACTTAAAAAAAAAAAAAAGAAGAAGAAGAAGGGTGTGAGCTTCATAAACCAGAGTGGCCCCAAAGCGCCAGGGGGGTTGTCCAGGCCTAATGGTTGGCAAAGATCGTGACCAGTGAATTCCCCTGCACTTTGGCTGCGGTGCCTTTGTAGTGCCTCTGTGAGGAAGGGCATGGCCGTGGCATCGAAGATGTGTTACAGGAACAAGCAGATGCTGGGAGCCTCTCGGTGGTTAGGGCAGAGGATACCCCTGCATGAGGCACCCACACCTGCCACCTTCATCCATCAAGTTCCACCCCTTGGCCTTGCTCAAGCCCCTGGGGGTGGGGGGCTGTGTCTTGGCGATGGTTCTGTCTGCAGCAGGATCCACACCCTGCTGAAGACCCAGAGACGCCAGTCAAGCTCCTGCCTTCCACGCCAGCCTCCCCGGGCACCTGGCGCTGCCACTCATGTGTGCTTTCTCCCTTACCTGCTTCCACCACTTGTCCCATGTCTGTTGGGGGTCCAGTGAGGGTCTTGCTAATGCTTCAGTGGACTTAAAGAGAGGGTTTTGTGGACGGATCTAGAGGAAACTCAGTCCTCTTATGGGTTTTTGGAGCCTGGGGGTTGGTGGTTTACATTGTTCTCGTGTGATTCCCGTGTGTATGGCACAGGGGTATTAAGAAGGTTCGAGAAAGCCATTCCAATTTTCCCCTCAATCATTTAGGTAGTGCTTACTGGTGCTCAAGATCCTACAGCTAACTCAGCAGTTCTCCAGTGTGACCCCAGGAGCAGCAGCAGCAGAAATCTCCATGAAACTTGCTAGAAATGCAGATTCTTGGGGTCCTTCCCACGTGCCCTGAATCAGAGACGGATGCGCCCAGCTACCCGGGTTGTAACAAGCCCTCCAGGTGATTCTGAAGCATCTCAAGTCTGAGAATCGCTGAGTCAGCCACTGAGGCCCTTCCTCTGCCAGTAGGCAAATCCCGGCAGGAGGGTGGGAGGTGAGTCCTTGAGCTCGCTGTGGACAATGGGGAGTAGGGGTGGGGTCCTCAAGCACAGGGACAGGAGGACTTCGGGAGCGGGCACCAGCACCAGCCACGCACAGCCTGCCAGCCTGCCAGGTGTTCGAGCACACCCCTGCCCGATTGCCCTGACTTCACAGCCTGGCACTTCAGTGAGGTCAGCAGGGCAGGACCTGTGAGCTCCATGTGACAGATGGGGAAATTAAGGCGGGAGAGAGAGATCCAGGCGGGGGTCCGGGAGCAGGAGGCCGGCTCGAAGCAGAAGTCGGTGAGGGGGTATGTGTGGGGTGCTCCCAGCGGGTCCCGGCGCCCAAGCGCGTGCACCCACTGAGACAGGCCCCAGGGGTCCCCACCTTGCACCCGGGAATGGGGCTGGGGGCTCACTCTGCCGCGCTGGTGGCGGCACAGGCTAGCCAAATGTCACCTTTCTTTGTTTTCGGCAGCAAAATTGTCGGAGTCATACCCGCTGCCTGCCTCAGTTGCCCTCACTCCACCTGGAATTCCCATCATTTTTAGGAAAAATGCGAAGTCTGATTTAATGAAAACAAAATCCTTCTCAGCACAGGGTCTAACGGGCGCAACCCTACAGCAGCAGTACAGTGACGGGCTAGGACTCGGGGTGGGGGTGCAGACGCGGGGCTCGCCACGGGCTCGGGGGCGGGGTCTCCCCGCGGGGCAGGCAGTGGGGTTCAGTCTCCGGGTGGGGGGCGGCGGGGAGCCCTGATCGCCGCTAGAGGGCGCCCGGAGGCCGTCGGAGGAGGAGGGCCGCGGCCCCGCGGTGAGAGCGCCCGGCGCCCCGCGCCCCGCCCCGCGCCCCGCCCCGCGCCCCGCCCCGCGCCCCGCCCCGCGCCCCGCCCCGCGCCCCGCCCCGCGCCCCGCCCCGCGCCGCCCCGCGCCCGGCCCGGGGACCTTTGCCGCCCCGTGCCCCGGCCCCGCCAGCCCTGCCCTGCCCTCTGGGCCCCTCCGGACAACCCAGCCCAGCCCCTTCCGTGGCCCCCCGCACGCTCCGCTCGGACGCCTCCTCCGTGCCGCCCTCCGGCTCTTTCTTAAGGACTCTGGTTGGTCCCAGAGGCTGCACGCTGGGGTCTGGCCGTCTGCCTGGTTCTCTGGCCACCACGGCCTTTCCGCCTCTAGGGGTGACCTGGGGACACTGGGGGCCTGGGTCCCCCAGGGTGGCTCAGAGCAGCGCGGTCCCCAGCGTCCTGATGTGCCCGGCTCGCTGGTGCGCGGCCGGCCCGGGGGACAAGCGTCCCGCAGGGAGGAGCAGCCCGCCCTCCGGGGGGAGATGCGGCGGAGCAGGCGGAGGGTGGGTGCGAGCGGGAGCCGGGACCCCGCAGCCCCGAGAGGGTCCGCTGTGCGCCCGCCGACCGGCCCCTGGCCTTCTGCGCTCCACACCTCTTCTAAGAGGCCCGCGCTTAGGCTATCAGGTCCGCCTTCCCCAGGTGGCCGGGGCGGGGGGGGGGGGGGCGCAACAGCCTCGTCTAGGGGAGGGGAAGGCGGAAAAGAGGGAGGCGGGGGCCAGACGCCTGTGCCCACCAGCGAGGCTCGCGGGACCTGCGGACCAAACGGTGAATCTGGGGGCTCCTCCCCGGCACCAGCCCGGCGCTTCGAGGCCCTGCCTGCCCGCCCGGGGGCTGATGCCTGCCCCTGCCGCCCACCCGGCGCCCCTCCCTCCCTTGGGCCCCGCAGCGGCCTGGGTCTCTGACACGGTTCCCTGGGCCTCAGTTGTCCGTCCTGCAACGCTCCTTCCTGCCCACGTTCGAGAGTCAGATAGTCCGAGCTCTCGACCCTCCCGGGTTCAGGTCACGACTGGCGGAGCTTGGCGTCCTCCGGCCGGCCCGGGCGCCTCCCCCACCCGCGCCCCCGCCCCCGCCCGCGTAACGCGTCTGCGTGGAGCCCCGCACCTGCCCTTCACCGCGGCTCCTCGGACAGAACGTGCAGCCCGCAGGGTGGGAACCTCTGGTTGCTAGTTCCTGCTGCGAAATCTTTGCGATCTCCTAGGGGACCCCTGGAAACCGCAAAGTCCCCGCTCACCCTCGCTCTCACGGCGGGGTAACAAGCCGGTGGCAGGCATGGAGTGACATTTGGGGCAGCCTCCCTCGACGACTTAGGAGCCTGTCGAGCCCCTCGAGGATACCAGGCATGACCAGCAGAGGGGCGTCCTCCTCTGTGTCCAGCCTCTATCCCCCTCCCCGCTGGCTCCTCCCGCCTCTTTGCTCACCTGCGCTCCCTCCTCCCCCCCACCGCGCCCCCACCTGGTGGTGGTTGCCTTGACTGACTGGTAGCAGCTTCTGCCTCTGGAAGGGCTTTGCCTTTAGCCTTTCCTGCCCACTTCCATGTCGTCTGGAAGATCTTCCTTCTCCGGGACAGCGTCTCTCTTCACCCTCCACAGGTTCACAGCCTGAGCGGGCAGCCGAATGCTACAACTAGGGTCGGGAGCTTGGACTGAGAGCCCAAGGGAGGGGATGGTCTCTTACAGTGACACTGCCTGGGCTACATTTTGAGCAAAGTCATCCACATCCCCATTGCCTCGATTCAGACCATTGCTGGGGGAAGCTGTGAGGGGAAAGGCAGGGCCAAGACTTGGGGGACCTGGCTTATGTCCCAGGTCTGCCACTAACTACTTGGCGTGTGACCTTGAGCTTGGCACTTCTGAGCCTGTAAAATGAGATGTTACTAGCTATTCCTTTCGATGATGCTTTCTTCTATGACTTGGGTGACTCTCGGTGGCACATCCTGGATCCAGAGAGCAAAATGGCCTTAGGACGAAAAACAGAAGAACCTCCTGTGTTGGAGACACTGTTGTAAGTGCTGGGAATAGAGCAGTAAACTCAACAAATCCCTTCCCTCCTGGAGCTGACAGTGTGCAAGGAAGCTTGGCATTGGGTTTGGGCGCCTCCATGTGTACCTTTTAAGTCCCGGCAGGGGAAGGCACTGTAGGAGCCCCAGCAGTAGGGTTCTGGGGAGCCTCCAGAATAGGCAGGGGAGGTGCCCTGTCAGAGGTAGCGGTTGAGGCAACTCAACTACTGTCAGGAGCTCCAAACTACACAAAGAGCTTCCAGGCACAGAAGCCAGCAGTGGATCAAGAAAACTGCTACCAAGCATGTCATCCTCCAGTCTTGCTAAAGTCTAGCTGCTTTTTCTGCAGATTTTATCAGATTTTTCATACGGATAATCACATCTTTTGCAAAGAAAGACATTTTTTCCTTTTCCTTTCTAACATGGTTGTATTTTATTTCTTTTTCTTGCCTAATTGCACTGGCTGAAGCCTACCATACAAGACTGAATAGAAATGGTGAGAATGAACACCTTTGTCTTGTTCCTGCTCTTCGCATAAAAGCATTCTGATAGTATTAAACCTGAATGTTAGCCGTAGAGCTGTTTTGTAACTACTTTTTATCAGGTTGAGGGGGTTGCCATGTATGTCTACTTTGCTAAAAGCTTTTATCAAGAATGGATTTTGGGTTTTGTCGCATGCTTTTTCTGCATCTATTGGAATCACTGCATGTTTTTCTTTATTTACTTTGTACTTACGAGTTTTATGTGGATTGATTTTCAAATGATAAATCAAGCTGGCATTTCTAGGATAAACTCCTGTTGGTTATGATGTCTTATTTTTTATATGTTATCAGATTTTATTTTCTAAAGTCCCATTAAATTTTTTGCATGTAAGTTAATGAGAGGTATTGGCTTGTAGTTTTTGTTTTTTGTAAATGTCCTCTTCTGGTTTTAGTATTGGGTTAATTCTGTCTTCATGGAGAAAGTTAGAAATTACTCTATCCTTCCCAATTTTCTGGAAGAGTTTGTGTAGGTTGGATATTTTTACTTCTTTAAGTGTTTCTTAAAATTTACTACTGAAGCTATTTGAGGCTGGAGTTTCCTTGGTGGGAAGATTTTCAACTAAAAACCTTCCCTTTTAGTACCTATTAAAATCTGTAGTGGTATCACCTTTTTATTCCTGAAATGGGCAATTTGTGTCTTCTTCTTTTCCTTTTCAGTCTGACTAGAGGTTTGTCAATTGTTTTAATCTTCTCCAAAAACTAGCTTTTGGTTTCATTTATCTCCTCTACTATTTTTCTGTTTTCTTTTTCATTCATCTTTCTGCTCAATCTTTACTATTTCCTTCTGTTTTTAGGACTACTTTACATATCTTGTAGAGTGTTTCTGTTGGTGACAAATTCGTTCATCTATGGTATGTCTGTAACCTCTTTATTTTGCCTTTGTCTTTGAAAGATATTTTCGGTACATAAAGAATTCCAGGTAAGGAGATCTTTCTTTTCAACATTTAAAATATATTTCTTTAAGCACTTCTACATTGATTCCTGATATCTGCAATTATTCTTATTTTAATTATACATACATAATATAGTTCCCCCCCCAGATGTTTAAATCTCTTTATCACTAGATTTATGAAATGTAGTATATAATCTTTATTTCTTATGCTTGGAATTCATTGTACTTATTGGATCTATGGTTTATGGTTTTTGTCAGATTTGGGAAAGTATTACATGTTGTGTCTTCAAATATAATTTTCTACTGGATGCCCAATTTTGTGAATTTTATCTTGTTAGTTGTTGGATATTTTTGTATTACTAAGCAAAATTTTTTAACTTTGTTCTGGAGTACACTTGAGTTACCTAGAAAGAGTTAACATTTCGGTCTCATTTTAACGTTTTTTTTAGGTAGAACCAAATCAGTGTTTTAGTTTAGTGTTAACTTTTCTCCACTGGTGAGGCAAGACCCTGCTTAGTATTTTTATTAGGTTGAATAACCTAAATAGGTTGAATAACCCCCCTCCCAAAAGTCATGTCAACCTTGGAACCTCAGAATATGATATTATTTGGAAATAAAGCCTTGGCAGATATAATTAGTTAAGACGAGGTCATATTGAATTAAGGTGGGCCCTGAATCCAATGGCCGGTGTCTTTATAAGAAGAGGAACAGACACAGGAATGCAGGAATGATGGCCACGTGAAGACAGAGGGAGAAATTGTCATGCTGCTGCAAGCCACATATTACCATGGAGTGCTGGCAGCGGCAGAAGCTAGAAGGAGATAAGGGAGCATTTTCCCCTAGAGCCTTCAGAGGGAGCATGGCCCCACCAGCATCTTCACTGAAGACATCTAGCCTCTAGAGCTGTGAGGGACTAAATTTCTGGTGGGTTAAGCCACCTAGTTTGTGATAATTTGTTACAGTAGCCCTAAAAAACTAATACAGTACTTTAACTTATGTTCATAATTGGCGAATTAGGAGGTTTCTACCCTGGATGTTGGGAACAGGCATTATCTGAGAATTTGACTTCCAGAATCTGATTGTGTCCTTACACACGTCTGATGATCAGCAACTGGATCCTGCAGGAAATGCTCTGCAGATCCTCAAAGTCCTCTCCGTTTAGCTGTTTCCTCTTTGGTCCTCTGCCTGTGACCTGCAGCCACCTTGCTATCTCCACATGCCCAGGTCCAGTTTTTCAAGTCAGGAAGCTCACTAGCCTCTGTCTTATGTCCCGTGTCTATTTATTTATTTATTTATTTATTTATTTATTTATTTATTTATGAGAGATAGTGAGAGAGAGCATAAGTGGGGAGGAGAGAGAGAGGCAGTCTCCTCTAGAATAGGGAGCCCAATGCGGGGCTCCATCCCAGCACCCCGGGATCATGACCAAGTCAAAGGCAGACGCTTAATCACCTGAGCCACTCAGGTGCCCCTGTCCAGTGTCTTAAAGCCATGGTTTCATACATTTTTCCCTTTTTTTTGATTTTGTTATGATTATGTTATGTGGATGATCAGTCCTAGTTACTCTGTTTTGTCTTGTATATTTTTTTGCTGCTCTTGATGTTAAGCTTTTCCTCCCTCTAGTAGGGATTTTATTTGTCACCTGTTTTTAAGATTTTGTTATCTGCTTTTTATTATATAAATTTTTAATTACTGCTGTCCTCTCTTCCATATCTTTAAAAGCTTTAGACACATAGAAATGTTGAAAGAAATAGTGAGATGAACACATGTATACCCTTGGTCTAAATTCAATAATTATTAACATTTTCCCATCCTTGCTTTCTCTTTTCTCCTCTTTCCCTCCCCTCTTCTCCAATCACCCCTTTTCACCTGTCTCTCAATGTGACTACTAACTCATCATTTTTTATTGTGTTAAAAGCAATAATGGTCTCTTTTCTCTTTCTGGTGTTCAGATTGTTCCAGATGTGGCCAGTGGCATACCTTCATGCTGAACTCTGGTGCATCTCCACTATTCTTTGAAATATGCTTAATTAACTGGCACAATAATATGTCCCAGATTCACTTTGTGTTTTCCCAGCCCAACTCTAGATTCAATCTGGTTCCTTCTGGCAGCATTTAGAAGCCAAACTCTGGTCACCAGGTGTCCTCATTGCTATAAAAGCATCTTTTCTTCTATACCTTTTCTGTGGAAAAAACCAAGGGATACATTTTTTTTTTAAAGATTTATATATTTCTTTGAGGGGAGAAGGCAGAGCAGGAGGGAAGAGGAAGAGAGAATCTTAAGCAGACTCATCAATAAGTACGAGCCCGAATCAGGCTCGATCCCACAACCCCAAGATCATGACCTGAGCTGAAACCAAGAATTGGATGCTTAACTGACTGCACCACCCAGGTGCCCCAAAGCCAGGGGATTTGTTGAAATGAAAAATCAAGAGTCCATATTGACATGTTTGTTTCAAAAGAATCATTACAATAAAATATTTTTTAAAAAAATCATTACAGAGCTTTGGTCTACTGTTATCTCTTGCTATTTTTAGAAGTTTATGTTTTTTTGAAACTAGTACTAAATTTTAAAAACACATTCTTAAATTTTAATTTCTATAATTCCAAGTTAAGAAAAAAATGTAGGCTTTTTCTCCTTTTATAAGAAATGAGGAGAAAAGGTGTCTTTTCTGAACATCCCCCTTCCCATCTCTTCCTGGGTCTTCATTTATTTAATATGAGCATCAGACAGAATTAGATTTAAATCAAGAATCTGCTACTTTCATGATTTGTGTAACCTTGAGAGAAGTAGTTAAACTCTCTAAACCCACATTGTTTTGCTGACATATCAAGATTAATAGTAAAATCGGTTTCATATGGTGATTCTTAGGATTAAATGAGAAAAAAAATACTCAGCAGAGTGCTTATAGTAATCATTTTTATTTTTATTTTTTAAGATTTTATTTATTTATTCATGAGAGACACACAGAGAGAGAGAGAGAGAGAGAGAGAGAGAGAGGTAGAAACACAGGCAGAGGGAGAAGCAGGCTCCCTGTGGGGAGCCCAATGTGGGACTCCATCCCAGGACCCCAGGATCACAACCTGAGCCGAAGGCAGATGCTCAAACACTGAGCCACCCAGGTGCCCCAATAGTAATCATTTTTAATGTTATTGTATTTTATTGCTCTCATTTTAATATCTATATATTTATGTATGTATATATCTTTCAATTTGGGGGCTTGGGGCTAGCACAGACTATATAATATTTGCCACAACTATTTAGCACTAGCTCTACTGAACTCTTCTGGGCTACACCACTGGTCTTTTTGTGTGACTAGTTTTTTGAACAGGTAAATTTGAGTTCTCTCTCAGGTTGTTGATATACAACCTGATTGTTTTAAGTGTATATTACTTCTAGTTCAGTAACCACTAGCCACATGTGGCTGTGTAAATTTCAGAAGAATTAAAATTAAATAAACTAAATCATACAGTCCTTCATTTGCATTAGCCACATTTTGAGTCCTTTTTTGTTTTGTTTTTTGTTTATAAATTTATTTTTTATTGGTGTTCAATTTGCCAACATATAGAATAACACCCATTTCTCATCCTGTCAAGTGCCCCCCTCAGTGCCTGTCACCCAGTCACGCCGCCCCCCTCCCCCCGCCTCTCCTTCCACCACCCCTAGTTCGTTTCCCAGAGTTAGGAGTCTTTCATGTTCTGTCTCCCTTTCTGATATTTCCCACTCATTTTTTCTCCTTTCCCTTTTATTCCCTTTCACTATTTTTTATATTCCCCAAATGAATGAGACCATATAATGTTTGTCCTTCTCCGACTGACTTACTTCACTCAGCATAATACCCTCCAGTTCCATCCACGTTGAAGCAAATGGTGGGTATTTGTCCTTTCTAATAGCTGAGTAATATCCCATTGTATACATGAACCACATCTTCTTTATCCATTCATCTTTCGATGGACACCGAGGCTGCTTCCACAGTTTGGCTATTGTGGCCATTGCTGCTATGAACATCGGGGTGCAGGTGTCCCGGCATTTCACTGCATCTGTATCTTTGGGGTAAATCCCCAACAGTGCAATTGCTGGGTCATAGGGCAGGTCTATTTTTAACTCTTTGAGGAACCTCCACACAGTTTTCCAGAGTGGCTGCACCAGTTCACATTCCCACCAACAGTGCAAGAGGGATCCCCTTTCTCCACATCCTCTCCAACATTTGTGGTTTCCTGCCTTGTTAATTTTCCCCATTCTCACTGGTGTGAGGTGGTATCTCATTGTGGTTTTGATTTGTATTTCCCTGATGGCAAGTGATGCAGAGCATTTCCTCATGTGCGTGTTGGCCATGTCTATGTCTTCCTCTGTGAGATTTCTCTTCATGTCTTTTGCCCATTTCATGATTGGATTGTTTCTTTGGTGTTGAGTTTAATAAGTTCTTTATAGATCTTGGAAACTAGCCCTTTATCTGATATGTCATTTGCAAATATCTTCTCCCATTCTGTAGGTTGTCTTTGAGTTTTGTTAACTGTATCTTTTGCTTTGAAAAAGCTTCTTATCTGGATGAAGTCCCAAATAGTTCATTTTTGCTTTTGTTTCTCTTGCCTTCGTGGATGAATCCTGCATGAAGTTTCTGTGGCCAAGTTCAAAAAGGGTGTTGCCTGTGGATTTTGATGGAATCTTGTCTCACATTTAGATCTTTCATCCATTTTGAGTTTATCTTTATGTATGGTGCAAGGGAGTGGTCTAGTTTCATTCTTCTGCATGTGGATGTCCAATTTTCCCAGCACCATTTATTGAAGAGACTGTCTTTCTTCCAGTGGATAGTCTTTCCTCCTTTATTGAATATTAGTTGACCATAGAGTTGAGGGTCCACTTCTGGGTTCTCTATTCTGTTGCATTGATCTATGTGTCTGTTTTTGTGCCAGTACCACACTGTCTTGATGACCACAGCTTTGTAGTGTAACCTGAAATCTGGCATTGTGATGCCCCCAGCTATGGTTTTCTTTTTTAAAATTCCCCTGGCTATTCGGGGCCTTTTCTGATGCCACACAAACCTTAAAACAATTGGTTCCAACTCTCTGAAGAAAGTCCATGGTATTTTGATAGGGATTGCATTAAACGTGTATATTGCCCTGGGTAACATTGACATTTTCACAATATTAATTCTGCCAATCCATGAGCATGGAATATTTTTCCATCTCTTTGTGTCTTCCTCAATTTCTTTCAGAAGTGTTCTATAGTTTTTAGGGTATAGATCCTTTACCTCTTTGGTTAGGTTTATTCCTAGGTATCTTATGCTTTTGGGTGCAATTGTAAATGGGAATGACTCCTTAATTTCTCTTTCTTCAGTCTCACTGTTAGTGTATAGAAATGCCACTGACTTCTGGGCATTGATTTTGTATCCTGCCACGCTGCCAAATTGCTGTATGAGTTCTAGCAATCTTGGGGTGGAGACTTTTGGGTTTTCTATGTAGAGTATCATGTCATCGGCGAAGAGGGAGAGTTTGACTTCTTCTTTGCCAATTTGAATGCCTTTAATGTCTTTTTGTTGTCTGATTGCTGAGGCTAGGACTTCCAGTACTATGTTGAATAGCAGTGGTGAGAGTGGACATCCCTGTCTTGTTCCTGATCATCGGGGAAAGGCTCCCAGTGCTTCCCCATTGAGAATGATATTTGCTGTGGGCTTTTCGTAGATGGCTTTTAAGATGTTGAGGAATGTTCCCTCTATCCCTACACTCTGAAGAGTTTTGATCAGGAATGGATGCTGTATTTTGTAAAATGCTTTCTCTGCATCTACTGAGTGGATCATATGGTTCTTGGTTTTTCTCTTGCTGATATGATGAATCACATTGTTTGTTTTACGAGTGTTTATCCCGGGGATAAATCCTACTTGGTCATGGTGAATAATCTTCTTAATATATTGTTGTATCCTATTGGCTAGTATCTTGTTGAGAATTTTTGCATCCATGTTCATCAGGGAGATTGGTCTATAATTCTCCTTTTTGGTGGGGTCTTTGGTTTTGGAATTAAGGTGATGCTGGCCTCATAGAATGAGTTTGGAAGTACTCCATCTCTTTCTATCCTTCTGAACAGCTTTAGTAGAATAGGTATGGTTTCTTCTTTAAACATTTGATAGAATTCCCCTGGGAAGCCATCTGGCCCTGGACTTTTGTGTCTTGGGAGGTTGTTGATGACTGCTTCGATTTCCTCTCTGGTTTTGGCCTGTTCAGGTTTTCTATTTCTTCCACTTCCAGTTTTGGCAGTTTGTGGCTTTCCAGAAATGCGTCCATTTCTTCTAGATTGCCTAATTTATTGGCGTATAGCTGTTCATAATATGTTTTTAAAATCGTTTGTATTTCTTTGGTGTTGGTAGTGATCTCTCCTTTCTCATTCATGATTTTATTAATTTGAGTCTTCTCTCTCTTCTTTTTAATAAGGCTAGCTAATGGTTTACTATCTTATTAATTCTTTCAAAGAACCAACTCCTGGTTCTGTTGATCTGTTCCACAGTTCTTCTGGTCTCTATTTCATTGAGTTCTGCTCGAATCTTTATTAACTTCTTCTGCTGGGTGTAGGATCTATTTGCTGTTTTTTCTCTAGCTCCTTTAGGTGTAAGGTTAGCTTTTGTATTTGAGTTCTTTCCCGTTTTTGGAGGGATGCTTGTATTGCTACATTTTGAGTCCTTGATAGGCACGTGTGACTTGTGTCTTCTGTATTGGACAGCACAGATACAGAACATTCTCATCGTAGAAAATTCTATCACATAGCACTGCCATAGACAGTAATATATTATTTTCTGATATCTAGAGGTTCTTAGAACAATCCAATTTTTTTTTCCTTTGGAGGTAAACCATCTCTTGTTTCAGTTATTTATTTGAAGACATATAATATTTTTTACTTGGGGATCCCTGGGTGGCTCAGCGGTTCAGCGCCTGCCTTCAGCCTAGGGCGTGATCCTGGAGACCCGGGATCAAGTCCCGAGCATCAGGCTCCCTGCTTGGGTCGGCTTCTCCCTCTGCCTGTGTCTCTGCCTCTCTCTCTCCCTCTCTCTCTCTCTCTCTCTCATGAATAAATAAATAAAATCTTTAAAAAAACATTTTTTACTCTATCATTGAAATTCAAGAAGAGAAGTCCTTTTGCTAGTTAGACTTCAGCACAGCACATTTTTTCCCACTGCTTAATTTAATAAAAGTACACCAGTGATATATGAATTCAATCATGGTGTGCTTTTATAAAATTTTAAATGAAAGTCAATATTTTCTAATTGAAATAAAACATGAAATATAGAAGTACATGGAGTTAAAAATTAAATCTCCTCCATTATCCCAACTCCTCTCCCTAGGGGGAACTACTGTTAATAATTTGCTATACATCCTTAGGCATGCTTTATATAAGTAGATATTCACAAATTAAAATCATATAATTGAGGCTTTTTCCATTAATTGGTTGATACATAATTTACTGTCCTACAACTTGCATTTTTCACTTAACAATATTTATTAGAAATCTTTTTGTGTCTGTACATAGATTATTCTTTCTAAAGATTGAGAAAAATGCCAAAGAATGGGTATCCTATCAAGTATATAGTAAACCCATTATTTTTAATAATTGCCCTCAGTGAACATTTGTTTTTCAATTTTTTTTTTTTACTTTTCTAAAAAATGCATAATTTGCATCTTTCACACGTACCCTTATGCCCACTGAGTAGGACAGATGTCTAAAAGCCAGAAGTGGAAGTGCTGGTTGAATAATTCGTGTATTTAAATTTTTTGTAAGTACTGACAAATTGCCTTCCAAAGAGCCTCTCCAGTTGATAGCTCTACCAACAATATATCAATATATCAATGATGTCATTTCCACACTGTCATTAACAGTGGATAGCATGATTTAACATTTATTTTTGGTAAATTATATGGTAAAAATTAACTCCCATAGTGTCTTCATTGGGTGGGACCAGCTTACTTACAAAGTCATTCTGTCATTCTGTAAATAGTTCTTTATATTCTCTGCATACTGACCCAGCATGCACTTCTTTTCTCTGCACATGGAATTCAAGCTTAGTGTCTCTCCATGTGCATCAAGCAACATACATCCTCTTTCTAGCCTCTGGTGCTTGCCCCGCACCCCAAGTCCATTTACCCACAATATAGCCTCCCTTCCACTTCTGGACACTTATCAGAACCACAAGGTCTCTGATGGCCTTTCTCTACCTCTGATGACATTTGACTAAGATTCTGAAGGTGGGAGGGGAGGGAGACGTGGGTCCTCCATTTTTGTGATTAGTTATCCAGTTTCCTGTCTATACAAGGGAAAAAATCATAGGTATAACATTTTATGAAAATAAAAATATACACATTTTGAACATGGTTTTTACACATTATTTTGTAAATATTTTTATGCATTAAATATTCTACAACGTTGAGCACTGCATCTATCATGTGGATATTTCATAGTTTATTTAATAAACTGACTCTTGAGACATATAAACTGCTTCCCAAATTTTTATATCAGAAATAACACTGAGGTGAATAATAATTTCATTATTTTAATAAGAAGTGAAACAGTTGGGTTAAAAGGTATGTATAATTTTTTAAAAGATTTCATTTTTAAATAATCTCTACACTCATTGCAGGGCTCAAGTTCATGACCTCAAGTTCATGAGTTATATGCTCTACCAATTGAGCCAACCAGGCACCCCTAAGGAGTATGTATAAATTTAAGACCAAAGACAACAAGCTTTCCCTTAGTATAGTATATCAATATATGAAGTTTTATTATTTAATTTCCACAGAAAAGACTATGTATGATCCATTTCATTTTTTTAAAGATTTTATTTGTTTACTGATGAAGAACACATAGAAGAGAGGCAGAGACCAGGCAGGGGGAGAAGCAGGCTCCCTGCAGGGATCAAGTCCCATGACCCCAGGATCAAGACCTGAGCCAGAGGTGGATGGTCAGCTACTGAGCCACCCAGGTGCCCCTATATGATCCATTTCAAATTAATATTTTTAATGGTATGAGGTAGGATTTCTTATGCTTTTTTCTTTTTAATTTTGTAAACAGTGAAATTAAATAAGCATACAAGAAGTTTATTTAAAAAAATAAATATACTGGTTTTCTATTACTGCTAAGTGAAAATTGTGTGGTCTCTCACCTAGTTAGAGAAAAAGAATATAACCAGCACCCCAGGCCTAGCCCAAACCAAGGTCACCGAGATTTGCTATTATGTTCTCTTCTGGGAATTTTATAGTTTTAGGTCTTATATTAAGGTTTCTGATCCATTTTGAGTTAATTTTTCTGACGGTGAGAGGTAGGGGTGCAAATTTATTATTTTGAATGTGTATATCTAGTTGTCCCAGCATCATTATTTGAAAGACTGTTCTCTTTCCTACCAAATTTTATCATCCTTGTTGAAAATTAGTTGGCCATAAAGATAGTTTATTTCTGGGCTTTGAATTCTATTTCATCGATATATCGATATATATCTCTATCATTGTGCTAGTATCACTGAATAGTTTATTATAATTTAAGAGTTTTGAAATGTGTGTGAATTTTCTAACTTTTTTTTTCAAGATTGTTTTGACTCTTTGGGCTCCCTTATATTTCCATATAAATTTTAGGATCATCTGGTCAATTTCTGCAAGAAATCCAGATGAGGATTCTGATAAGGGTTGTGTTGAATCTGTAGACAATTTGAGAATTGCCATCTTTACAATACTAAGTCTTCTGATCATTAAACATTGAAAGAATTTTACTTCTTCCTTCCCAGCCTGGATACTTTTACTTTTTTTCTTCCCTAATTACCCTAAAACTTCCCATACAATGATTATAAGAAGTGGTAAGAATGTACATCTTTGTCTTGTTCCTGATGTTAGAGGGAAAGTTTTTGGTCTTTCATCTTAAGTATGCTATTAGCTTCGGGTTTTTTACAGATGCTTTTTTCAGGTTGAGAAAGCTCCCTTCTATTCCTAATTTGTTGGTTTTTTTTTTTAAAGGTTTATTTATTTATTTATTCATGAGAGACAGAGAGAGAGAGAGAGAGAGAGAGAGAGAGAGAGAGGCAGAGACACAGGGAGAGGGAGAAGCAGGCTCCATGTGGGAGCCCGATGTGGGACTCAATTCTGGGACTCTGGGATCATGCCCTGAGCTGAAGGCAGAGACACCCACCACTGAGCCACCCATGTGCCCCTGTTGGGTGTTTTTAACATAAAATAGGATGTTGATGTTTATCAAATGCCTTTTCTGCAACTATAGGCATGATCATGAGAATATTGTATTTTATGCTATTGATATCGTGTATTACACCAATTGATTTTTTTGGTGTTAAATCAACCTTGCATTCTTAAGATAAAACTCACTTGGTCATGTTGTATAATCCTTCTTATATGCTGTTAGAAGTGGTTTACCAGTAGTTTGCTGAGGGCTTTTGTGTCTGTATGTTTATAATGGATATTGATTGGCAGTTCCCTTTTTATGTTTCCTTTGGAATCAAGTTAATGTTGATCTCATAAAATGAGAAGTGAAGTGTTTCTCCTTATCTACTGGAATATTTTGAGGATGGTTGGTGTTAACACTTCTTTAAATGTATGATAGAACTGACCAGTGGAACCATCTGGTCCTGGATTCTTTCTGAGAAGTTTTAAAGTTTTCTATTGAATCTTTTTATAAGTTTATTTTATCTTCAATTTCTTCTTTATTCTGTTTTGGTACTTTGTGTTTGTCATATTGCTGTTCATAGTATTTTTTACAGTTCTTTTTATTTCTGTAAGGTAGGTAGTGATGTCTCCTCTTTCACTCCTGATTTTAGGACTTTGAGGTTTTTCCTTTTTATCTCCCTCTCTCAATTTATTTTAAGATTTGTCAATTTTGGTTGATCTTTTCAAAGAACCTAATTTTAATTTTATTGATTCTTGCTACTGTTTGTTTTAATGTGTTTTTTGATAATTTTTTGGGTGAAATAAAATCCATATAACATAAAATGTACAATTTTAAAAGTATGTAATTCAGTGCTGTTTCTTTAAACTCACAATGATGCAGGACCATCACCACTACCTAGTTCCAGAACATTTTCATCACCTCACAAAGAAACCCTGTACCTAAAAGCAGTCATTCCCAATTCTCCACTCAGGCCACTCCTGGCAATCACTAATCTGTTTTCTAGCTCTGTGGATTTGCCTTTTCTGAACATGTCATAAAAATAGAATAATATGATATGTGATCTTTTGTTACTTGGTGACTTATTTCATTTAGAGTAATACAACGTTTATTCACTTGGCAGCTTGTATCAGTACTTATTCCTTTTTATAGCTAGATAATATTTTATTTTGTTGATATGCCACATTTTGTTTATTTGTTGATAAGGTGATGGAGATACGTGTTATTTCTCTTTTTTGGCAATTATTAATAATGCCACTCTGAAAATTCTTGTGCAAATTTTTGTTTGAACATATGTTTTGAATTCTCTTGGATATATACATAGAAGTAGAATTATTGGGTCACAGGCAACTTTATGTTTAATGCTCTGCCAAACTGTTTCCCACAGCAGCCATATCACTTTACATTCCCACCAGAGTGTATAAAATTGTTGACAATTGAATTGCTGAAATTATTTCAAATTTTCCATGTCCTCATCAAATCTTGTCATTTTTGTTAAAAAAAATTATAGCCATCCTAGTGTGTATGAAATGATATCTCTCTGTGGATTAACTGTGTATTTCTCTAATGACTAATGATATTGAGTGTCTTTTCATGTGTTTATTGATCACATCTTTTTTCGGAAGTAAACATTTAACTCTTTAGCCTATTTTAAAAATTGGATTATTCCTCTTTTTCTTGTGAAAGAACTATTACTATGGTGGTAGTTCTTCATACATTCTGAATACTAAATCACTATCAGATATATAATTTCTGAGTATTTTCTATCATTCCTTGGGTTGTCTTTTCACTTTATTGATAGTTTTTTTTTTTCAATGTATAAAAGCTTCTTTTTTTATGAAGTATAATTTATCTGTTGTTTTTCCTTTTGGATGCTTGTACTTTTGGTGTCATATTTAAAATAATGTTTCTTAATCCAGGGTCATGAAGATCTAAACCTATTTTTTTCCTCCTAATAGTTTTATTGGTTTAGTTTAGATCTTTGATCCATTTTGAGTGAATTTTTCTATATGATGTGCAAAGACACCAACTTCATTCTTCTGCATGTGGATATCCAGCTGTCCCAACATCATTTATTGAAAACACTGTTCTTTTGCCCTTGAATGATACCTTTGTCAAAACTCATTTGGCTATAAATGTATAGATTTACTTATGGGCTCTCAATTTTATTTTATTGATCTATATATTTATCCTTATAGCAATATTACACCTTTCTGATTACCATGATTTTGAGGTAACTTTTGAAATTGGGAAATGTGAGTCTTCTAACTTGGTTCTTCTTTTTTTGAGACTGTTTTGGTTGTTTAGGGTCCCTTGCATTTCCATCTGAGTTTCAGGACCAGCTTATCAATTTCTGCAAAAAAGGCAGTGGAATTTTGTTAGGGATTTCACTGATCATGTATTTGGGAAGTTTTGCCATGTTAATAATATTAAATATTCCAATACATGAACATAGAATAGTATTTCCATTTAGATCACTTCTATTTTTTTAATATTTTGTAATTTTCAAACTACAAACCTTGCATTTTTTTAAAGTAAGCTTTACATCCAACATGGGGCTTGAACTCATGACCCTGAGATCAAGAATCACATGCTCTACTGACTGAGCCAGCCAGGTACCCCATGCCTTGCACTTTTCTGATTAAATTTATTTTGAAGTATTTTATTTTTTTATATTATTGTATACAGAATTTTCTTGATTTCATATTTGGACTGTTAATTGTTAGTGTATAAATCATATAAATACAATTCATTTTTTTATATATTAATATTGTATCTCACATTTCTGCTGAGCTTGTTAGCTCTAATACTTTGTGTGTGTATGGATTGTTTAAAGTTTTCTACATATAAAGTTATTGCATCTGGAAATGGAGGTAAGTATACTTCCTTCACAATCTGGGATGACTTTTTCCACCTTACCCAATTCTCTTGGCCCAAACCTCCAGTGCAATGTTACATAGAAGTATGAAGAGTGGACATCATTATCTAGTACCTGATTTTAAAGAGAAAGCTTTCAGTTTTCCACCATTAAGTACATTTTCAGTTATGGGTTTTCTCTAGATGGCCTTTACCAAGTTGAGAAAGCTGTCTTCTTAGATTCTTGAGTGTTTTTGTTTTTAATCATGAAAGAGTTATTTTATCAATGCTTTTCCTGAGAGTATTAACAAGATTATGAGGTTTTTGTCCTTTGTTATATTGATATGGAATATTACATTAATTGATGTTTTTGGATCATAAGCCAGTCTTGCATTCCTAAAATACATTTCACTTAGTCACAGTGTATAGTCTGTATTATATGCTAATGGATTTGATGTATTAGAATTTTGCTGAGAGTTTGCATGTCTATATTCAAAAGGAATATTGATCCATAATTTTTCATGTGATGTTCTTGTCTGGTTTTTGGAACAGAATAATTCTGGTCTTATAAAATGAGGTGTGAAGTACTGTCTTATTTATTTTATAAAGAATTTGAGAGAGATTATGTTAATTCTTCTTTAAACCTTTGTTGGAATTCACCAGTGAAGCCATTTGGTCCTGGGCTTTTTTCTGTTGGGTGTTTTTTGATTACTGATGTGATATCTTGTCATAGAAAAATTCAATTCAAAATATCAACTTCAGAAAAGACTTCTGTTTTTTTCTTGAGTCAGTTTTGGTAGTTTACATATTTCTAGGAACTTGTTCATTTCATCTAGATCATCTAAACAGAAGGCAATTGTTCCCAGTGTTCTGCTGTAATCTTTTCTGCTTCTACAAAGTAGGTAAAAATGTCCCCTCTTTTCACCCCTGTTTAATGATCTGAGCCTTCTCTATTTTTCCTTGTGGTGACTCTAACTAATGATTGTATATTTTGTGGATCTTTTCAAATAACTAAACTGATTTTTTGTGTGTTTTCCTGTTGTCTATTTACTTTTTATATACCCTCCATCTTTATATTTCTTTCCTTCCTCTGATTTGGGTTTAGTTTCCTCTTCTTTTTCTGACTTTCAAGGAAGAAGGGTAGGTAACTGATTTGAAGCTGGTATTTTTAAACGTATGCATTCGCAGCTATAAATTCCTTCCTAAACACTGCGTTAATGAATCTCATACATTTTGGTATGTTGCCTTTGTATTTTCATCACCTCAAAGTGTTTTCTAATGTCTCTTGTGATTTTTTCTTTGACCCATTAGTTATTTAAGAGTATATTGTTAAATTTCCACAAACTTATAAATTTTCCAAATTTCCTTCCTTCCGACTTCTAGTTTCATTGTATTGTAGTCAGAGGACATATGGTATAATTTATAATTTTTTAGTATTTATTTAGCTTCTTTTAAAACCTAAAAATGGCTTTCCTGGAAAATATGCCATGTGCATTTGATAAGAAGGTGTATTGCGGTGTTGAGTGGAGTATTCTATAGATGCCTAGCAGTTCTACTTATAGTGTTTTAAAGTTTTCTCTTTCCTTGAAATCTTCTATTTAGTTTTTGTTCTATTAATGAAAGTTGATTTTTGAAGTCTCCAAATATCATTATAAAATTACATATATTTTTCCTTCAATTCTGTCAATTTTGCTTTTCCATATATTTTGGTGCTCTGTTGTTAGGTACATGTATGTTTATTTTTATATCTTTTGGGGGAATTGGTTCTTTTTTCATTATATATCCTCTTTTGTCTGTAGTAACAATGTCTTCATGCCTATTTTGTTTGATATTAGTATAGCACTACAATTCTCTTTTGGTTAATGTTGGATAGACCGTTTTTGTTATTGTAAAAGATACATAGCGTTTACCATTTTTAACTGTACAACTAGTGGCATGAAAATAATTCACAATGTTGTGTTGGCCATTGTCATGTATTTCCAGAATTTTCTCATCATCTCAAGCAGAAACTTTGTACTCATTAAATAATATCTCTCCATTCCTCTATCCCTCCAGTCCACAGTAACCTCTATTCTACTTTGTGATTCTATGAATTTGCCTATTCTTGATACCTCACAAAAGTGGAATAATACAGTATTTGTCCTTTTGAGTCTGGCTTCTTTTGCTTAGCATAATGTCCTCAAGGTTCATTATGTTGTAGTATGTATCAGAATTTTATTCATTTTTATGAGTAGATAATATTTCATTGTACTCATATGATACATTTTGTTTATCCATTCATGTGTTGTTGGACTCTTGGGTCATTTCCACTTTGTGACTTTGTGAATAATGGTGTTGTGAACATTATTGTACAAATATCTGTTGGAGTCCTTGCTTTCAGTTCTTTTGGGTATAAAGCTAGGAGTGGAATTGGTGGACCATATGGTATTTCTATGCTTAACTTTTTGAGGAATTACCAAACTATTTTCCACAGTGGCCATACCATTATCCTTTCACAGCTGCATTATATGAGGGTTCCAATTACTCTACATTCTCAGCAGCATTTGCTATTTTCTGTTTAATTGGTAATGTCCATCATACGGAATGTAAAGTGGTATCTTATTGTTGTTTTGACTTGCATTTCCTTCAAAACTAATGATGCTACGCATCTTTCCATGTGTTTATTGGTTATTTGTATATCTTTCCACACATCTTTCCTCTTTTTAAATTTGTGTGTGTTTACAGCTATAAATTTCCCTTTTAGCACTGCTTTTGCAGCATGCCATAAATTTTGGTATGTTTTGCCTTCACTTTCATTTGTCTTAATATATTTTCTAACTTCTCTTGTGACTCATTTCTTGAAATTGGTTGTTTAGAAGTATGATGTTTAATTTACACATAATTGTGAATGTTCAAGTTTTCCTTCCTTTATTGATTTAGTTTCATTCCACTGTGATTACAAAATATACTTTTTATGATTTCAAGTTTTAAAAATTTATGAAGACTTTTCTTTTTTTTTTAAGATTGTATTTATTTATTCATTAGAGACAGAGAGAGAGAGAGAGGCAGAGACATAGGCAGAAGGAGAAGCAGGCTCCCCCCGGGGAGCCTGATGTGGGACTTGATCTTGGGACTCCAGGATTATGCCATGAGCTAAAGGCAGACACTCAATCACTGAGCCATCTGGGCATCCCGAAGACTTGTTTTTTATCCTAACATATGTTTAAACCTGAATAATGTTTTCTGTGCACAAAGTGCATTCTGCTATTGCTTGGGTGTAGTGTTCTGTATGTGTCTCTTAGGTCTATCCAGTGTATAGTATTGTTCAAATCCTCTATTTCCTTGTTGATCTGTGTGATTGTTCTATAAATTATTGAAAGTTCAGAAATTCTCCAACTATTATTTTTAAATATTTATTTATGTATTTATTTATTTGTTTATTTATTTATTTAAGAGAGACAGAGACAGAGCATGAGCAGACGGGAGGAGGGAAAGGGAGATGGAGAAGCAGACACACCACTAAGCAGGGATACTGACATGGGGCTTCATCCCAGGACCTGAGATCATGACCTGAGCTGAAGGCAGATGCTTAACTGATTGAGCCACTCAGGTGCCCCTCTCCAACTATTATTATAGGAGTGTTTCTTCCTTCAATTGTTTTTCTCTTTCTTTCTTTCTTTCTTTCTTTCTTTCTTTCTTTTCTTTTCTTTTCTTTCTTCTTTCTTTCTTTCTTTCTTCTTTTGCTTAATAAGTTTGAGCACTCTGTTATAAGGTCTGTGTAGATTTATACTTGTTATATCTTCTTGATGTATCAAACATTTTATCATCTATCTATATATCTATATATCTTCTTTGCCTTTATAAACTTTTAACATACATAAAGCCTATTTAAATCCTCATATTAATATAGCCAGACAGCTCCTTTTTGGATACTATTTTCATAGAATATATTTTATCATTCCTTTGCTTTTGATTTCTTTTTGTTCTTATATCTAAAATGAATCTCTTGTAGATAGCATTTGGATGGATCCTATTTTATTATCCAGTCTGCTTATCTCTACACTTTAACAAGAAAGTTTAATTCATTTACATTTAATATTATTACTAATAAAAAAGGACTTACTTCTGTCATGTACCTATTTATTTTGTGTGTCCCTTATATATGTTTTGTTCAATTCCTCCATTATTCCTTTTTTTTGTTGCTTAGTTGGTTTTTTTTAGTGTATTATTTTGACTCCCTTGTTTAATTTTCTTTATGTTTTTTAGTTCTTTTCTTAATAATTAACTTGGATTATAATTAATATCTTAAGCTGATAACCTTCCAGATTGAATAATAAAAAGTTAGTTTCAATAGTATATACTCTGCTTTTATACATTTATTTTCCTCTCCTTTTATATTTTTATTGTCAAAAATTAAGTTTTTATATGTCCAGTAACATAGACTTATAATTATTATTTTATGCCTATTATGTATTGCTTATTAAACCATATAGAAGAAATAGAAATTGCAAATCATACCAAAAGTACAGTAATACTGGATTTCATATTTACCTAGTTAACATTACTAGTATTCTTTCCTTTTTTCATTAATAGCTTCAAGTTAATGATTAGTGTTCCTCAAGAAGGACTCCCCTTAATATTTCTTATATGGCAGGCCCACTAGTAATAAGCTTCTTCAGCTTTTGATTATCTGAAAATGTCTGAATTTCTTCATTTTTAGTAGCTAGTTTTCCTACATAAAGAATTATTGATCGACAACCATTTTCTCCTTGGGCTTTAAATGTATCATCTGATTGACCTCTATCCCTTATGATTTTCAATGTGAAATCAGCTGTTAGTTAACCTTATTGGAGATTCCTTGTGTATGACGAGTTGTTTCTCTCTTGCTGTTTTCAAAATTCTCATCTTTGAATTTTGACAGTTTGAGTAAGATGTTTCTTGATGTAGATCTCCTTGATTTTATCTTCCTTGGGGGATGGCTCACCTTCCTGAATATGTATGTTCATGTTTTTCCTCAGATTTGGGAAATTTTGGACCATTCTTTCTTCAAATGTTTTTCCTTCCCTTTTATCTCTCCCTCTTCTCCATCTGCGACTCTTGCAGAGCATATGTTGGTCAATGTTTAATAGAGTCCTACAGGTCTTTAGTTTTGTTCATTTGTTGTTGTTGTTTTTTTTTTCTTTCTGTTCCTCAGACTGGATAATTTGAAAGCTTTAATCTCCAAGTTTGGCAGCTCTTTCATCTGCCAGTTCAAATCTGCTGTTGAACTCCTCCAGGGAGGTTTTCATTTCAGTTATTGGGCTTTTCATCTCCAGATTTTGATTTTTTTTATAATTTATTTTTTGTTCATACACTGTTTTCTTGACTTCCTTCAGTTTTTTGTTCATGGTTTTCTTCAGCTATTGAACCTATTTAAGTCCGTTGATTTAACAATCTTGCACTAATATTTCCAATATCTGCATTTCCTGAGGGATTGTTTCTGTCCAATTCCTTTTTTTCCCTGTAAATGGACCAAACTTTCCTGTTTCTTTGTATGTTTTGTAGCTTTTGGTGGGAATTGGACATTTGCAGTATTATGTTGTTGAAGTTCTGGGGATCTAATTCCCCCAATCCTCAGAGATTGCCAAATCTTGCTTGTTGAGTACTGCAGACTTCCATCTGTGACTTTTCCAAAATATATTTCCAAAGTGTGTTTTCTTTGTTGTATGTGGTCACTGACCATTATCTCTCTGGTGAGCCAGTGACCTGACAAAAATGTCTTTCAATTTCTGGCTCCAAAAGGGGAAAATAATCTCACAAGTACTGTCTCTTTAAATTCCCTGGAAACCATCTCCCTCTGTGAGGTCTGAAAACAATAGGCAGCCTCTGTGCTGGCCCCTCAGCAATCAAAGCAACTATCATAGTTCAAAACAGACAACCCTGGTGTTTGGAGGACAAGATTCTTACTGCCCAAGTTGGCTCCAGGAAGCCACCCTCAGAATGCTGGCTGCTGTCCGCCAGCTGCCTACTGTGGGGCTAGGGACTGGTAGCCACTATGCAAAAGGTCATAATTCACTCGAATTTATTGAAGTTTACTAGCGTCTTTATCAAACTCTTCCATGGACACTGTGAGTGTTTATGTAGATGCTGGAGTTCCGAACTAGTAATTTAGACAGTTCCTGCCAGCTCACTCATTCAGGTGGAAAACAGATCTCTGGATCTCCTTACTTCACCGTGTTCTGTGATTTCCTACATGGAGTAACTTTTACTTATCATCCATGACTTTGAATCTCTAACAAGTCTCTTGTAGACAGCATATAGTCGGATCATTTTTGTGAATCCATTCTGCCAACCTCTACCTTTAGAGAGTTTAATACATTTACATTTAGTGTAATTACCAACAAGGAAGAATCTCTGTCATTTGAATATTTATTCCTATGTCTTTTTTTGTTCCTCAATCCTGCATTACCACCTGCCTTCTTTTGTGTTAGAAGAGGATTTTCCAGTACACCACTTTAATTCCCTTAACACTTGTTTTACTGTTACTTGAATTTTTTTTTGAGTGGTTTCACTGAAAATGGCAATTAATATCTTAATTTAAAATATATTAGTTCAAGGATGCCTAGGTAGCCCAGAGCATGATCCCAGGGTCCTGGGATGGAGGCCCCCCCCCCCCCCCCCCCCCCCCCCGCATTGGGATCCCTGCAGGGAGCCTGCTCCTCCCTCTGTGCCTCTGCCTCTCTCTCTCTCTCTCTGTGTATCCCATGAATAAATAAATAAAATCTTTTTAAAATAAAATAATATGGGGATCCCTGGGTGGCTCAGCAGTTTAGCACCTGCCTTTGGCCCAGGGCGCGATCCTGGAGTCCCGGGATCGAGTCCCACGTCTGGCTCCCGGCATGGAGCCTGCTTCTCCCTCTGCTTGTCTCTGCCTCTCTCTCTCTGTGTGTCTATCATGAATGAATGAATAAATAAATCTTTAAAAAAATAAATAAAATAAAATAAAATAGTTCAGATTAATACAAACTATTAGTTTCAGTAGTACACAAAACTTTGCTCTTATAATATCATGATTCCCCCATACTATCATTTTTGCATATTATACCTTTACGCATTATGTGTCCATCAACACAGACTTATAATTATTGACTTTATGCGGTTGTCTTTCAAGTAAGATAGAAAAAAAGCAGTTACAAACAAAAGTGCATTTATACTGTCTAGTTTCTGTAGATATAAAATTTGCAATTGAGGTTTTTTTTTTCTTTCAGCACTTTGAGTATATATACCATAGCTTTTGGCCTTCAAGATTTCTGATGAGAGATCAGCTGTTGGGCCTTAGACTGTGTTCCCCAGATGAGTTCAAGAATATAGCAAATGTTCCTTTGATGGAGAGTTTCTGGCTCCCGTGACCCATTGGTATAGGGAGTACTGAAGTAAAGGTACCTTCTTTAAATCAGAGAGATGGGAGTGCTTGGGTGGCTCAGTTGGTTAAACAACTGCCTTTGGCTCAGGTCATGATCCCAGGGTCCTGGGATTGAACCTTGCATTGGACTCCCTGCTCAAGGGGGGGGGGGGCTTGCTTCTTTCCCTGCTTCTCCCTTTGCCTCTCTCCCTTCTCATGCTTGTATTCTTGCTCTCTCAAATAAATAGATAAAATCTTAAAAAAAAATCAGAGAGATGAGACATAGCTTGTTCTACCTAAGCTGGCTGTAGACTTCCTACCACTTATAGTTTGTCAGTTTTTATGGCTCAGAAGGTGGAAAGTGAGATGATCATCCATTATATTTCTTCATTTAGTCTCATTGGTTCTGCAGTTATTAGAAACTTCTCTCTGAACTCTAATCTTTGCTTTCCATTGTTGTAGTTTCCCCTCTATTTTTACATCTTCATGATTATTTTAATGGTAACTCAGGAGAAGGACAAGGAAGCATCATCTTTTAGCAATGTATAGAGCTTCTTGACTGGCTTTTACACTAAGATAAACAATGAAGTAAAGAAATCATGGAAAAATATCATGATGAGAAACTAGAAGTTCCTCTTTCTTTGCTTAATGGAATGGTAGACAAGAAACTCGTCAGGCAATTACTAATCTGCCTGAGAATAGAAATCTCTTATAGTTAAGCTAAGATATATAGTAGTTTCCCCTTATCTATAGTTTCTACTCTTTGTAGCTTCAGTTACTTGCATCAGTTGTGCTCCAAAAGCAGATGATAGTACCCCAATGTTATGTCATGATGCCTACATCATTCACCTCATTTCATCTCATCATGTAATCATTTTATCATCTTACATCACCACAAGAAGAAGGATGAGTGCAGTACAATAAGATATTTTGAGACAGAGAAAGAGGGAAAGAGAGAGACAAGCACATACTTATTACATACATTGTTATAATCATTCTATTTTATTATTGTTAGTCTCTTATTTTACTTAATTTATAAATTAAATTTTATCATCGATATGCATGTATAGAAAAAAAACAGTATATACAGAATGTGGTACTGTGATTTCAGGCATTCACTGGGGGTCTTGGAATGCATCCTCCATGAATAAGGGGGACTACTGTATTTGGAAACTAAGAAACATCCCCATTCCAGTCATCAAATTGTGTTGTGAGGGTCTCCTATTTCACATCAGTTCTCACACTTTTTATCCTGACAAGTGCGTGTAAACTGATTCTCATGGCTTCAATATGTGACATGTGGTAACATGTGGTTGCAGTGAGGACACTTGAGAAATGGCTCAGTGCTCAAACACCCTTATAAAAAATCTGAAGTCTCCAAACTCGCTGAGAGAAGGCAGGGGCAGTGGTCTTGCCAAAATGAGTCAACCAAAGAATTTTTTTTTTTTTTTTTTTTTTACCTCTGGGAAGGGAGTTCAAAGCATAGTATTTCAGAAAATCAAGCAAAGAAAGTTCACTCCAATGATATGGATATTTGATTTTATACTTCTTAGCAAGATAAACTATTCTTTTGTGTGGGCTGATGGGGAGCCTCTTGCCAACATTCTATTTGGGTTTAATAGGATAGATTACCTCGGAGCTTCCCAGAGTCAAAACAAGCAACCAGCAGAGGTTGCTGAAGTCAGAGCAGCAAGATCTTTCAGAAATCACAGAGGAACCTCAAGTTAAAGAGCAAAACCACAGGAGTTCAACTTGATTTCAACCCTCACATTTCCTGGAAATCATTTGTGAAAACCCAGGTTTGGCAATGAATCCGTTAAATAATTGAGCTAAGGTCAAGATTAGCAATGTGTGTGGTGGGACGGTGGGCTCACAATTGAGACTTTGATTGAACAACTGCTTACATGGGCATATTGTAAAGGGGCTCAAACGAGGCTGTGCCGGCTGGCTGTTCAGAACAAGGCTCTGAGCTGAGCAGAACGACGCTCTCAGGACAGTGTTCTTATCCCACAGCCACTGCCGCTGCCTGTTTAGACTCTAGGAACCCCCTTCACACACAGAGTTTCTTCCCAAATTTTCTGGGAAGTTGGTGGCTACAAAGAAAACAAGGACAAAAAACCAGCAGCAGGATTTCTTGTAATGTGGAAACTGAGACACCATGCTCTGTCTCCATGACACCAGCCTGGTTCCCTCTCAGAAATGGGTTTGATTTTGTCAGACCTTCCAGCCTGCCACTGGCACGAAACCCCCTCATTTGCCCAGTTCTGGCAGAGGCAGGCTGATGCTGGGTCTACATGATGTCAAAGAAATAAAGGAAAGTGAGCAATTTACCTGAACTCTGGATATGGGGATGTCCCAACGCCTGAATGGTGGGAACTAACCAGACAGCCTGCAGTTTTCTCTCTTGCCACAAGGTGGAGGAGGAAGGAAGAAATGGACAGGAAAGGTTTGAAAACAAGATTGTTTAAGGGGCTGCCTTTTTCTCTAGCGTCTCCAGGGCAGGCCGAACAAACTGCCCCTTGTTTTTCTGCAGCAAAAGCTATTTAGCCCAAATCTCTCTCTGCTATCTGGTATCAGTAGGAGACCTTAAAAGTTCCTGAAATGAATCATGACTTAAATTCAGTGACTCCCCTAACCCTTCTCAAACCAGAAACCTGGGTGGGCTTTAGTCATTCTTTTCCATCAAGCCATATACCAAATCAACCACCAGGCACCGGGGACTCTCTTTCCCCAATCTCTCTGGGTCCTGCCTTCTTTCTCCATCTCCACTCTCACCTTCCAAGGCCACCATCATATGTCTCCCCTGGAGTAAGGTGAGGCCTTCCAACTAGTCCCTCAGCCAGGTGTGCTGTGCCTCCGGGCTTTGCACATGCTGATCCCTCTGTGTGCAAATGCACTGTCCGCCTCTGCCTGGCTTATTTGTCTTACACCTCCAAGAATTCCCCTACAAAGAATATAAGTGGGAACAAGCAATTTCAAGAAGGTGGTCATATCAGAAGAGGGAGTGGAAGGGAGATTGATAGAATTTAACTGCAGTATCCACAGCATCTTGAGGTTTTATTTCTTTTTTTAAAAAAGAGATTGTATTTATTTGAGAAGAGAGAGAGAGAGAGAGCACAAGCAGAGAGAGCAGCAGAGAAAGAGGGAGAAGCAGACTCCCCGCTGAGATCATGACCTGAGCCAAAGGCAGGTGCTCAACTGCTCACCCCCTCACCGGACTGAGTCATCCAGGTGCCCCAGGGTTTTATTTCTTAAGGGAAGGAGGGGAGATAGGAGGAGGGGGAGGGAGGGAGAGAAAGTGTGAAAGCGTGAGGAGGAATCTCAATCAAAACATTGACATCTATTAAATGTGGTTGATGGGTATACCGTTGTCTGTTTTATGTATGTTTGAGATACTTCATAATTTACAATAAAAAACATGACTCAATATGAGTGATCATCCTCCTTTGTTTTGCTGTAATCTTCCATGGTGAGTCCTTCCATAGGGCGTCTGACACGGAGCTGTAATCACAGGTTTACTTATCTGTTCTTTCTCCTGGACTCTAAGCTCCCCGTATCTTGTTTATGTTTCCATGTGCATCCTGTTAGTACCTGGTCGACACCCAGCTGGGTTTCTGAAGCATTGGCCACACAGTGAAGGCTGGAGCTCCACGGTGGGATTGGCTGTCGGCAGGGGTTGAGGGAGACGAGCAGAGGTGAGAGGAGGGAGCTGTGTAGAGCAGCTGGCAGAACCGCATCCATCCCAGCCCAGGAAGGCTATGCGTTAATGCCTGTGACAACCTTGATCCCAGCTGAGACCAAGCCAAGGGGATGGACGCTGTGGCTTTCAGGGAGGGTGGTGGGAGAGCCCTGTTCTTTGGCACCAGATGCCAGTTGGTAGCATTTTCAAGAAGCTGAAGGGGGCTGAATCTAGCTTATTAAGGAGGGTGAAGAATTCCTGGACAGGCTGGATGAACCAGGAAACAAACAAACAAACATGTAAACATAGGCTTACCTGATTTTGACAAAGGCATGGGAACCAGGGTGCAAAGATGGGGGGTGAAGGCAGGTGATGACAAGAAGGGAGGGCACCACCAGAGGATTTGGATATCTGGGCAATGTGAGATGATCTGGTTCTTTTATTTATTTAGCATTTATTTAGGACCTACTAGGGGCTGGATACAACATTAGGTGCTAGAAACAAAATGATGAGCAAAATAAGTTGTTGTGTGGCTAAGAAGCTTATTTTAGTCACATAGCTGAGGTCATTTGTTCACCAATGGTTCTGGATGACCTGGGGTCTGCAGAGCCCGACCCCCACCCCGCACACAACAACCCCATTCCTCCCTTATGTGATGGCACCGCAGACATCTCCAGCGCTCCCCATCCCCCAAATTCTCTTTTCTAGACTCCCCACTTCATCCTTGGAAGAGAAACCTGGTAGAAGGACCAGAGGGCTGGTGCTAGAGAGACACTGATCAAGAAGAAACCGGTCCATGTGGCTCCTGGACCATGGAGCCTCGAACACGTGAGGATCGGGTCTGCTCCTCTAATTCTCAGCAAGGCTGGGAAGAGCCGAGCCTGTTCGAGGGGACGTGCTCACGCCTGGCCTGCCATTGCTTCTGAGCTGCAGGACTTTCTGCACAAGGCAACTGGGAGAAGCCGGGTGCCCCAGGTTCCCACCTGAGGGCCCCATACATTGAAGAGGCTCAGAGCCAGCCCCATGCGTCCACCTCTTGATTCTTTTTCTTGTTTGGGGCTTCTTTTGTGCTCATTTGTAATTACAGCTTTACTAGATAGAATTCACATACCAGACAGTGCCCTCCCTCTCTCTGCTCCGTTTCAGCCTGCTGCCATCCAGATTAACCTCAGGGTAAACGGGGGAGGAGGAACGTCATCGATTTGGCATACACCAGTGCTGCCCCTTGGCTGCCTAGGGAGAGCCTGGCAGCCACGGCCCTGGCCTTGGGCAGGCAGGAGGGGGGGCCACTGAGAGCTCCCGGTTCATGAGCCAGCGGCACCTCCCTGGGGGGGGAGCGGAGGTCTCCACAGCCGCACACGTCTCTGCCGCTGCGCTCAGGGGCTGTAGGCCACTGCTGCAGCTCCCGGCCTGGAGACCACATCCTCAGGTCCATTATTAGGGGCACTTGAGGAAACGGCTCCTGATCCCTGGCCTGCCACTTCAGGCAATGAACCCCGAAGGGTCTGCGCGAGCATGGCATCCCAGCACAGCACCGCACCGCACCTCACCGAAGCGCTCCTGCGCTGAGGCACCTGCATCTCGTCTTCCACCTGGGAAACCGGACGGTGAGAGCGCTCCCGGCGGGCGCTGAGCACAGTGCAGGGCTGAGCGCTGACCAGCTCCAAGCCACCGCGGCCTCCTGGCCGCACACACGCTGACGCTCGGGCTGGCATGGCCCCAAGTGCGATGCTCCGAGACCTGGGGCGCCGCGCACGGTAGGCTGGGGCCCAGCGGCTCCCTCCCTCTGCCCGTTGCCCGCGCTGGAAGCCTAGGTGCGCTGGGTTGAGGTAATACCGAGGTGTGTGAGGTCCGCCTGAAAACGTGGCCCGAGGGCCACACGTCAGCCCGGGCAGCCCAAGGCCGAGCCACTTACCACAGGTGGACCCTCCAGAATTGGCAGGAGAAACGGTGGGAACAGCGCTTTAACTGTGCCCATGGCTGGATCACAGACGAATGAAGAAACGCCTTTGAAATTCTCTTATCATGAAAATTATGGAAAAATCCCAGTGGGATTCAAAGGTACGTTCATAAGTTGAGGGAGAGCTTTGTTTTACCTTGAATATTACCAGGTTTGGGCCAATGTGCAGGCTTCATTATCTCTGTGGTCAGGGGTCAGAGACAAAGAGTTATGTCAGCCCCTGGTGGGACTTTTATCCTGCAGGACACTCCCTGCTGCGGTAATTACTCCCAGGAGAATAAATATTCATGACTAAATGCTCCTTTCTAATAAAAAATAAATAAAAAATCAGATCAGAGAGGATAAAATCCAAGTTATGATCACTGGAATTTGCCAGAGGCCCCCTTCAGCAGAGAGAAAAACATGTGTTTTATGCCTAGAACACTCTATTTTTAGAGTTTTTAAACAATAACAAATGCTTAGTGATTTTACCTTGTGAGTTTCCCCTGAGAAGGTATATAAAATGCAACACTTAACCAGAAGGTCTCCTGGGAGATTCTTCCCAAATGAAAACTCAGCTTTTTGGCTTAAGGACAAGGCATTTGGGAAAATGTGTGATAATATTTTTGAAAAGTAAAGTAAATATAGGATGCCCTTATGGCGTTTGGGATCAGGAGGCCGAGGTTCTGGCCCCAATTCAAGCAGGATCTCAGGCCCTTAATCAAGCCATTTAACTTTTTGGTGCTCTATGTCTCCTCATTGACATCAGGGAACATATACCTCTTTTTATGCCTAAGAAGCTCGAATAACATTGCTTATTCCAGATTCAGGGAAAGCTCTGCCATTCCTGAATGCTAGCATAGGGAAGAATTTGGCAAATGGAATCCCAAAAGGATGACACCATTAGCTCGGTGTCTGCAAAGTTTTCTTAATTATAATGTCTGCCGCCGGCCAGGAGATGTTTCATATTTCTCACCATATGGTCCATAGTCAGCTGATTTCCCCTTATGTCAATCATCCCCTTCCAAAGCCCCACCAGGAGACCAGATCCCCAGCTGCTTCCTTTCTGGTTGCTTCTTGGAAGCGGGGGATGCCGGACTGTCATCCAAATGGATCTGGTTGCCCTTCAGGGTCACAGGCATGAATTTTCATGACAGGTTTGCAAATCATACCACAGATAATGAACTGAATCTCTCCTCAAAAGAAAAAAAAACTTTTATTTTTCGTCTATTGCATAAATAATGGTAAATTAGACTCTTTTTTTATACAGATTATATATTTACAGACAAGTTTGGTTACAGAAAACATCTGGTAGATATGGCAGTCAGTTTTCCTTTATACACTAAAAGAACATATTAATAATATATACTTCATTGGATTAGTAAGTTGCATGCCAAGTTAATTTATATTAATATTTACATTTTATATAAAGATTTTCTTTTGACTAGTTTGCTGACTCTCTCATCACTTATTAGCAGAAATCATCACCTAATACTGAATGAAAAAAAAAAAAAAAGGAACATGAATGAGGTAAATGGGAAGACTGTGACCCAGGATTTCAGTCTTAATGGCCCATTCTGGATATGAGAGCTGCCGGGCTCTGGGCGTCCTGGTCCTAAGAGTCCTCAGCTGTGCTCTGGTCCGCATCCAGCCACTAACTATACTGTGCTTTGAGAAACAAGTCACGTCTCAAGTCTAATGACTTCCAGGCTCACTGAGCCCTCCCTCCCCCATACTCAACAGGTGACAGTTTGCCAGCCCACTGCCTGGCCAGACTTCTGGATCTGATTTCCATCCAAGGGCATTGTCTTTGGTTAGTCCTTGGAGAAAGAGCTTCTTGCTGGATTCAGAATTGGGGGGCGGGGAGAATCAAATCCCACTAAGAAGCCATTCAAAGACCCCTGAAACCAGAATTCCAGGTCAGAAAGGAAGAATATTCGTTGATTTTCCTTGAAGAGAGCTGGGAAACACTGGCTTGTGTGAATTTCTACCAAGCTGAGAGGACCCTTTCCTGACCAATCTGGGCTTGTATAAAAACCTCAGTCCACTTCAGGAAGAGGAAGAGGGACAGAGACCCAGGGTGTTACATTGTCATGGGGCAGAAGGACTGGGGACTTTTATAGGTCCAGCAGCCACTCTTGTCCTGCTCTCACCCCTCATCAGGGTTGGGGTGCATCTAAACCAGGCATCTGTGCTCAGCATCCCTCAGCCTTCAAAAGACGATCGCAGTGGCTGGTCTCCGCAGACTGCTAATGTTATTCCTGACAATCATGAGACAGTGACTCTCTTCCTTCTGCAGTGTTACGAATAATTATAAGCCACGATCACATATACTGGAATGGCCAGGACAAAAAAAGGAAGGAAGGAAGGAAGGAAGGAAGGAAGGAAGGAAGGAAGGAAGGAAGGAAGGAAAGAAAGGAGGAAAGGAGGGAGGGAGGGAGGGAGGGAGGGAGGGAGGGAGGGAGGGAGGGAGGAACAGGAAATTGTGTTTTTTAGTCAGTAGCTTCCAGTTAGGCTTTCTCAGATGGAGAAACACACATCTTTTCCTGGGCTCTGGCTTTGTTTCAGCCCACTCATTCATGAATTCTGATGCACAAGATCTGCAATAAAGTGATCAAACCCCCTTACTTTTCGCACTGGCTAAGACAAGGACAGAGAGCCCATCTTTGATGTTCCCTTGAGTCAGCAAGACTTAGGGAGTAAACAAAACCTCTTACTTGCAAGACATCACACATTTGACATAAACTGATTTGCATTGTTTCATCTATAGACAATGGACATCAAAAGAGATACTTTATTACAACTGCCTCTTGGGACCTGTGTTCAAGAAGAAACTGCCAGTCCCTAATGCAATCCCTGGGGGGAATAGGGACCCTCTCAAGTCTAGGCGTCATTTTGACTTGTTTCAGACCAACTGATCACCGTGGGAGGGCTCTCTTGGTTTACCCTTCCTCTTTAGAGACGAGACACCCGAGGCCAGGAAGGAACGTCACTCAAAATTACCAGGCTGGTGGGTGGCAGAAGTACGTGGGGTCCTGCACGTGACCGCACTCCCATACTTCTGGCTCTAAACTCTGCTCTCCTGGCCTCAGCTCAACAGGCAGAAAGCCCCGGGAGAGGCACTTTGAGCTTGGCAGATGTCAGCATCTCCCAAGGGAAGGTGAGCTACCAGCCTCCCCTTGATGTTTGCCATGTGTGTCACTGCGATCAGGTTGATGGGCAGCAGCCCCGTGGCACTCTGTCCCTGGTATGTCACCAGGGTAGGCCAGACACACAGACACACACAGGAAATGTCCAGAGACTAGCCTCGGCAGCCCTTCACATTTTTTCTTTTTCTCTCACAGGTCCAGGGATGGAGCAACAGCACACTTGAATTTTTCATTCCCTGGAATATTCCTTCCTAATTAACCTGCTCTTCTACTCCCCTGGAAGACTCCAGCCTCTGCATCCCTTTCACTTGGACGATAACGTCCAAGTGAGAAGCACTGTTTTGAAAGCCAGCCCATCAAGTTCAAGGAAAAGAGGTGGATGAGAGCCACGCCCAGCATGGGTGTTCAACCCATAAGCTACCCAAGGTCAGGGCGGGGGCGGGGGGGGGGCGGCGGTGGCAGGAGGCTGGGCTAATCATTTCCAGTTTCAGAGCACTGTCTTTTGTGGGGCTGGCGAAACTTGATTCTTTGTGGCTATTATTTCAAGCCAATGAAATCAAATTGATTCTGCCATGAAGACTTTCCGAGTTTTGTTATCATGCCCATTTAAGAGGGTCCCAAACCAATATAAAGTAGAAACCATAGCCATGCGCTATGGCCATGCGCATTAGCAGCGAGCACAGGATACTAAGAAATGTTTGGTTGGTTTGTGCATTTGACCTTATTCCTCCCCAAACCAAACGTCTCTGGCAAGGCCACATAACCGAGGACAGTCCCCTGAGTGACTTAGTCAAAGGAAGTATGAAGTGAAGATGAACAGTTCTGACGTTTATATTGTCATGGAGACAAGGTTTATAGGGGGCAGCCCGAATCCTCCTCTACTTTACCATCGCTTTAAATAACTCAAGTTGAAAACCCCAGCTGTTGAATAACGTACTCTTCTATTTCTGATGGATTCCCCACCCCCCTCGGGGACAGTTGAGTAATGAGGTGGTGAAGAAAGATGGCTATGGCCAGGCCTTTAGGTCATGGACGCGTAGCCCTGCGAGGATCACTGAAGAGGCCAACGGCAAGGTTCTGATTTCAGGTCACTGCAGACAGCTGTTCTCCAGTCAGTCATTCTGGGAATACAAGCAGTATGTGCCAAAGTCTGGAAGCCTAGGCTCGGCCCGTGTGTCATCATGGCGTGATAGAACAACAGGGCCCTCTTTGCAGCGGGGTTCCAGATCTCCCTACATTCCGGGTGAGGAATACTATAGCTATGGGCTTTTGGAGAAATAGTGCAGTAAAATGACCCAGTAGGGTTGGGGACCTCCAGCTGGGAGAGCAGAGCTCAGTAGCTTCCGCGGGGATGGAGGGGAATGGCATCACGGAACGGGGTTTCGTGACATGCAGCCACACGTGGCCAGGCCAGCCAACCCAAGGACCTGTGCTTGGCGTCACACCCTTCCCCTTCTTGTCATGGTCCCAGGGAGGCTGCCAGCTATGAGTTAAGAGCAAAACTCTCTTTGATTTATAACCTGAGTCTGGACTTAAGCCTAGAGAAGGCATTTGGAATAAAAGAGAAATTTCTCTTTTGCGTTCTTAGATATATCACTCTGTGATTGTGTAGATGGGAGGAGAGGAGGGGCATTCCCGTCAACATGAGCTTGCCATCTTTCACTAGGTTCTTTTGGCTAACCACGAGACAGACCATTTGTCATGTGAAATTTGAGACAGGAACAGCTATCGAGAAAGAACACATCTCGTGGTACACATCTTGTTCTCTGCAAATAAAACACCTAGAAAGTTCTGAAGCCTCTGAGCTTGCCTAAGACCACATGTAAACCTCAGTTCACCTCAGTTCACATTTCTGGCTTGTGGGAGAGCATCTCAACAGGCAAACAGATGCTTTTAAAGACTGAAGCCTAAAATACTTTTTGCCTTCCAAATGACATTTCTGCCTTTTTGCCCAGATGAAGGGGTCCTCGCTCTGGGCCCTGGGAAGTGTGGCGGGGGGAGCAGCGGAGTGGGGAGGAAACCACCCGGTGCTCAGGTAGCTCCTGTTCCCAGAGCAAATGGAAGGGTGGTTCCAAAACACAAGAAAAGGCGGAGAAACCGCCAGATTTCTTGAGTGTAATTTACTCCACCGGTGGGATGTGGGTGCAGGGAATTGGGTTGCAATCAAGCAGAGCCCAAGTGTTCTTTAAGAAAATGTTCCCTATTTTTGTGTGCCTGGGCAAACCCAGGGTGGAATGCAAGTGTTGCCATGGCAACACCATCCCCCCTTTTTCTACAGATCAGTCACGTGGGACCCATGCACATTCTGGAAGCCACTTCTAATAGTTCCCGTGCTAGGTCCTGTCTGGGGGCCCTGTCTGCTTCTGGGGTGATAGGAGACAGCCTTCTATAAAGCCAAGGGGATCAGGGTCTAGGTTCCTTGTCCCCCAAGCCAAATGCCTCCCCGATCACCACTGTGTGGCCTGGGACACCCATTCTTACAGCAAGAAGGAGCCGCGCGCTACCCATGAGCATCACAAGTGCCACGGCGAGGGCCCCGCAGTAGCTCTGATGTGGACGGGACCCAGGGTGGGGCTGCGGAAAGTCAACATCGTAGGCCATACAAGGAACCCCAACACCTCTGACACACCGTCCAGGCGAGGCAGCCAGGGGTCATATCCCAACGACAAGCTCCTGGCTCCCAAGGTCTCAGGAATGCAATTCGCTCTGGGCTGTCTCCCCGCACCTCCGGCCCTGGGTGCCGTGTGTGAGGCCACCACGTGGGAGGTCAGCTCTAGGCCGCCCAGGAGAGTTCTGTAGCTTCTGTTTCATCCTCCCATCCTTACATGCTCCTCGAGTCCCTCCTGGGTGAGACAGCCTTGCTTGCTGGTCACTGGGAGAGGCGATGGGTCCTTTTTAGGGAGATGATGCTGAGGACTTGAGCAGGCTGCTGCTGTCTCTCCAGGGCTCCGCTTAACCCTCGCCCCTGCCTCATGGCTACAATCTCTTCTAAGCCTCACATCGTTTGGGGACCCCGTTCTCTGCTCTCCGGTGAGAAGTGGAAGAACTTGCAGACCCAGCCTTGAAGAAGCATCGCAATCCCCTCTCATGGGGCAGGCTCCTTTAGGAATCATCCCCTGGGGTCTCTATTCAATCCGCTTTGTACACCCCCCCCCCCCGGAGGACATGGTCTAGTGGCTCAGGCGGTCCTTCTTGTCCAAGTCCAGTTGAGGGGGAGGGAAGGTAAGCTGCTTTGGGCAAAAACTAATGACGAAGTTGTTTGAAGTGTTAGTGCTCTGTGTTTGGACCTGTCCTGGTTCTGGAAACCAATCCTGAGGACCATGGTGAGTTGGGCAGGGGGAGAGAGAGAAGAGGCAGATGTGCAGGGCAGGGTGGGTGAGAGGGACAGGCAGGCTGCTGCCTTCCTTGGCCTGGATGTACGGGACTCCAGGCATTTCCCCAGCGGGACCCTCAACCCCCAGGCTCCTGGGAGCTCACACCTGCTCCATCCTCTGTAATATGGCTCAAACCCTAGTTCTACTTGTGCTCATCATGAATATTTGCAGTCTCCCACAGTGAGGAAGTTTCTACAGCTGCCCGCTG
Source organism: Canis lupus familiaris (assembly GCF_011100685.1). Taxonomy (NCBI): domain Eukaryota; kingdom Metazoa; phylum Chordata; class Mammalia; order Carnivora; family Canidae; genus Canis; species Canis lupus. The sequence goes on along the minus strand of NC_049227.1, from coordinate 1,988,890 downwards.
GCTGTTGCCTGAAGTGCTTGCAGCGGTGAGGCGGAAAAAGACCCTAAAAGGCCAAGTCAGAGAAGGCAGGAAGGGACAAAACTCAGCGGGAGGGACTCTGGGGCACGGGGAGGGGACACATACCTGTCCTCACTGCAAAACCTAAAGAAGAAAGATTGTGGCATCTCAATAGTGGAAGAAAGGGGGAGAGGGAGCATGTAGCTTCAAGGATGCAATGGGGAGAAAGAGGGGCAGAACAATCCTACTACAGAAATAAAGACCCGAGTTTGAAAAGTACAAAGGAAAACATCACATCGAAACATTATCGGCGAATCAGACTATGCAAGCTTGAATCAACAGTGGTGGCCGATACGGCAATTGGGAGAAGTCGGGAAATTACAGACTTGAAATGGCGTTGAACACGGACCCCCGGACTCCGGCCCCTTCCCCAGCACAGGTATTCTGCAGGCAGGAGCGAGTCACCTGTTGTGTTGGCTAAGCTGATTCGCATATTTTGTTTCCTCATGAATAGGAGTCAGTTGTAGAATCTGGGTGCTGGAAGAGGTTATGTAAAATACAATAGTTTGATTGAAAGATCACTCTGGGTGGTACTTCTCTTTTCATCTGGGGAAGACTAACAAAGCAAATTTTAAGATGAAAAGAAGGTAGGATGCTCAAGGACCTGAATTACAGGGGTCTTCGGGCATGGAGGTGGGTTCAGGTCCCAGGACTCCTGGCAGTTGGGGTGTGGGCTGCAACACCCCCTCCCCACTGGTCTCAGTGCCTTCCGGCACCCACCCCCCGAAACTACCTGGCCCACCCCAGAGAGGCAGGGATGCATGTCAGAGGACAAGCTTCTATCAGGAGTAAGCGGTTAGGAAAGAATGACATCACACATGAAGAAGCCCAATGTCTACGTCTGTCTACTGTCTAGGTTATAGAGATGCCCACGATTATGCTTCTTTTTTTTTTTTTTTTTTCTCCACTAATGGCAGCACAGGTGGCAAAGCTGGGAGAAAGGCTCTCTGCAGATTCCAAAATGCTGGTGCGCGATGGGCTCTAGGAACAGAAAGCCAAGTGCCGACGGAAACTGAGAGCTCCCCAACTCTGCCCAGAGTCCTGTAGAAAAGGCAGTAAGAACGGAAGCAAGGGGTGCAACCTGCAGACTGCCAGGCACTGCACCCCGTTCGATGGCTTTCCCCTCACGCCTTGGGGGGGGGGGGTGCTCCACTGGGTGGAGGAAGGAAGCCAGGGTGGGATGGGATGGATAGCCCCCTCTTCCATGGCAACCCAGAAGTCAGCTTCTTGGAACTGAGGGTTTCCTCAGCGGGGAGTCTTCAGCTGACCCCTGGGTTGACAGAATGGGGCATGGAGATGACTGCATGTCGATGGCTCTCTCTTGCTCTCTGACACCACCAACCTGGATGGCCACTGGAATATTCTGAGATGAAAATGAAGTCTCTCTTCAGAGTTCCTAGGGGTGAATGATGCAGTCACTGGGAACTCCTGGCTATTTTATTGCATTAGGAAACAAAACCATTAAAGCATTTAAGACAGCCCTTTTGTGTCCCTGCCAAGGAGATGAAGTGGATTCGCAACACCTGTTGCCCCGCAGCCTTGGGCGCTTCACTGAACTGTGCCATGTCTGCATCATCCATACCCGCTTTCGTGGAGGAACAGAGTCTGCCCGCAGGGCATGCACATGCGCGGTGAGCCGGGACGCAGTGCGATGGGGGGAGGCTGCTACTCCATGCCACTCCGAAGGATCTGGTTGGCCGCGATCAGCATGACGCTTATGATGAAGGCCATGGCGAAGGCGCAGATGAGGCTCTTGCGGACGCAGGTCTGTCTGTTCTGTTTCTGGGAATGCACTGGGGTTGGGGGGGGGAGGAAGAAGAGAGAAATGACACAGTGAGACAGGCTGATCTCCTCCTCCACCAGCCCAGTTCATAGGCCAAAGAGCGGTCACATGGACAAGCATCTCTGGGACCATTCTCAGAGGCCGGACAGCACCTCTTCTGGCAAATGGTTCGAAACAGTAAAGCTTCTATAACAAAAACCATGAGAGATGAGATGTTCAGAGGAAGGTACAAACTTCCAGGCCCAGTAGACCTACAGTGACTTTCTGAGTGAGAAATATGGAACATTTCAGGGTTTCACAAAAGGCATCATCCAGGCATCACTGTGTCCCTTCCTGCAGAACACCGGGCTCCCATTTCTGAGATAGCTCTTGCTGACACAGCGAGGTTCTGATGCTTCCCTACTTATCCCCACCCAGCGGGAAGCAACTTACCCTCCCAGATCTCTTCTTGTGGCTGCTGGTGAAAATGACTAAATGCCTTCTGGTATTATTTTGGCTGTGCATACCAGTGGTTCTGGACTGGGGTCCCTAGGCAAGCAGCATCCGCATCACTGGGACTTAATAAAAATGCAGGTGCTCAGGCCAGACCCCATGCCCAATCTACTGAATCAGGAATTCCAGGGATGAGGCTAGTGATCTACATTTACTAGGGGATTCTGGTGAAATCTGAGAAGTGGAGACCACATGCTCTGTGGACAGGACCAATGTGAAGCATGGAGAGAGGCACAAAACCCTGCCAGACTTTTCAGAGGCAGGGTGTCCCTGCCCCCGTGCCCTGTTGCACCCGGGGTCTGACCTTGGATCCTAGGGTTGTGTTCTCTTAATCCTTTTTGTTGGGCTAGGTCTTGTACCATCATTTTTAGAAAGCCCTTGAGGAGCCATTAGTGTAGATCTGAATCAGTAGGAAAGTAATACAGACCAGATACAGGGAAATGGAAATCAGAAAGAAAAGCTTTGATAAAGTGTGCTGAGGATGAACAGGTCTCTTTTCCAGGCATTGCTTCCCATGCCAGAACTTCTTTTCTTGCTTTTTCTTCTATTAGTCTACACATTCCCCTTTCCCATCTGTCTGTCCATCCGTGATTTTTGCACACAATTTGCCACTTAACATATGGAAGAAATCTGTGCCCTGGAGGCAGGTGGGAAGCTGTGCACACCAGAGCTACTCACTGGACCAGCAGCAGCAGCACCATCTCAGAGTTTGATGTAAATGTAAAATCTTGGGTCCCACTGCAGAATTACCGAATCAAAATCTCTGGGTGTGGAGGCCAGGAATTCATGAATTGGTAAGTTCTCCAAGTGATTAGGGAATTGTGGGGCCCCAGCCCCAGAGTTTTTGATTCATTAGGACGGTGGGGAGTAAAGAATCTGATGAAGTTTGAGTTGCTGGGGGACCTGACAGGGGTGTGTGTGTGTGTGTGTGTGTGTGTGTGTGTGTGTGTGTTAGGGACACAGGGTGGGAGGCACTGGGAAAGATGGTTCTTTAGATTCAGACGTTAAGAAACCCAGGACCAGGACAGAAGAACATTTTCAGATTACTCTCCATTTTGAAAAGGGGTCCTTCTACCTTTGCAAACTTCCAGCTGAGGAGAGTGGTTTTTCTTTAGGCCAGATCATCGAAGGGGGAGAAAGAAATACAATATCCCTTCATATTACTTGCAGTCTCTCTCTGTGAGGAAAGAAGACTGGCAAAAGAGCAAGGTCAAGGTAGGGGCCACATGCCTTTAAAGAACCTAAAAATGGTTCAATTTCAGGTATGTCTTCCCTTTGACAATCAGTGGCTCCTCTGAAGTCCCTGGAAATAATAAGGAAGAAGTAGGAGGCCTGGGATGTTCCAAGGACAAACAGAGCATTCCCTGAGAGAAGGGGTCTCAGGGAGTCGTCCAGGGGTCTCTAAAAATTATATCAACCATGAGGGTTTCTCCAGCAAGCCACATTTCACAGAGATCCAGGGCTCCCTGGCACAGCTCTCCGTCACCAATGCTCGTTGGTTATTTCTGCCACCATCTCTTAGGTGCTGTCTTATTATCTTTAATCCTGGATCTTCTGGGCTTTTGCTTCTCTTGGGTGATTGGGAGTATTTTTGGCTCAGTTCTCCACTTGCTGATCATGTCTCAGTCTTAGAATCTTACAAATCCTTACCTGGAGGAAGAAAATTTCCTTGGTGCAGAGTTGTGCCTTCCCCTGCCCCCAGGAGTGAGCAAATGTAAAAACGTGCCAGCGCTCAGCAAGGAAAAGGGGAGGTGGTGTTTCAGAAGGATAAGGACCCTAGCAGAAAATAAAATGAAGATGCGGAAGTAGCGTATCTAACACTTTCTGAGGTCTGGCTAATTTATTCTGGGCAGCTCCTCAGCATAAAAATGCTTCTGAAGGCAGTCATCTACCTTTCTGTCCTGAGGGCTGGCGAAGGCCAAGAAAAATTGTGTGATTACGCTGAGGGAGAAATTTTTGGCTGAAGCTCTTCTTTGTGAAGGACACTCGGAAAACAAGGTTATGGGCAACAGGATTATCCCCCAGGAGAGTGGCTGCATCTTTGATCTGAAAATCCTTCAAAGCAGTAGGAAGGGAGAGATAGGGAAGGAGGAAAGGCCTGGAGACCTAATAGTTTATACTTGAGGCCCTGCAAATCTGAACCCAGACCAAAGTCCTGCAAGCAGAGTGGCGCTTCTAACTCGTTCCTCGGGAGCTCTGACACACGTCATTGTTTGAGTCTGCAATACTCAACATGCCCTGATGAGAGTCCTTTGACATCCGGTTCTCAAGTTGTCACCAATTGTGCAGCAGGGTACAAAAGTAACGACCCCAGAGCCAGAGCCAAGTCTGAGTCATGGCTGCTCCACATCTTGGCTGTGTGACCTTGGGCCAGCGAATTTGCCCCAGCCTCAAACAGTTCGCTCATCTATGAAATGGGACTAGTAAAACCTATCTTGTTGTGAAGATTAAGGATAGACGAAGGTACTGCGGTATCGTTTGTGCCCAGTAAATGCCAGTTCTCTCTTGTAAACCTTTTATAAACTCCCCTTTGCTTATTGAACACCGCCAGAGCAGGCCTGGCATGCGCAAAATTACACAGCATCTGTCCTGGAGAGCAGGGTGTGTGACCGTCACGTAATAGGCCACGGCTTGGAGAACTGGAGTCCAAGTTCATTTGGCAAGTGGCAGAGGTGGAGCGTGAGCCAGGTCTGATTCTAATAACCAGGTTCAAAACTTCTATCTCTTTGATCTTTTGCTCAGCAATAGAAAGCTCAGCATTTGCAAGATCCAAAGAAAATGCATTCAAATACCTGATGTGGTCGACAGAGTGCAACCCGGCACGAATTAATGTGTTTGTTGATAGTAATTTAAGGTCTGTCTTTGGCTATCATATATTTGCACTGTGTTATAGTTTTGGGGTTTTATTTACTTTCTTTGCTAGGCTTTGCTTCCCCTGCAAGACTACAGGTCAGCCCAGGATGAACTGTGGGGTCCGGCTTAGGGTTTCTATTAACCACACTTAGGAGCAGCTCCGGGCAAGTGAGTGAATTCTGAGCCTCAGTTTTTCTCTCGGTAAAAGGAGCTAGTGATAACTGTTCTGCCAATGTCAAGAATTATCTCAAAGATGAATGAGCTAATAAAAAAAAATGAAGGCTATGTCCAACTGTGAATTGCTAAAGAAATGCAAGACTTCCTCCTTTCCCTTCAGGGCTGGAGGAAAGGTCTGCTCATTTTTCTCCTGTTCCCTGTAGCCTCCAGCATGGGAATGCATATCCAAGCAGTGCTCCCAGACTTTGCTGTGATTCCTTCCCTCATTAATTCATTCCAGGCTGCAGTGAGTCGCATCTTCGTACAGTGGCACTTAGTATGCACCACTAGTGCCTGCAACCTTTCTGCAAAGATCTTGCTGGAGAAGTGCATTCCATCCAGCTCCTGAGCTCACTAGGGAGGACCACAGACCACCTCCTACCCTTTCCTACCTCTGCTCCTCAACCACCGTGCCTCTCTGCCATCAACCCCTGTTTCAGGCAAGCAGCTCATCCCCACACAAGACTCTGCGTTGCTACCCAAGACCTGGTGCCAGTTCCTTCTGCTATGGGTGCCTGCTGACCCTGCCTCTCATTTCTTTTGGGCCCACCCCAAACTACTTTCCTAGGAGGCTTCTAGGCTTCTCCTTTGTTGCTCTCAAAGAGCTTGGTCCTTTTACATTTTTGGATTCTCTAACTCCCAGTATATATTTAATTGTAATTGAGATGGCATTCCCATACCAGGACATTCACCCTTCTAGGGTGTACAATCCAATGGCATTTAGTACATTTGCAAGGTTGTGAAAGCATCACCACTACCTAATTCCAGAATGTTTTCATCACTGTAAAAAGAGGGATCCCACTCACATTAGATGTCATGCTTCATTCCCACCTCCCCAGCCCCTGTCACTCACTAATCTACTTTCTGTCTCTGTGGATATATCTAGCCTGGGTATTGCAAATATATTACAGGGCATGCAGCCTTTTGTGCCTTACTTCTTTCACTTAGCCAGGCCCATGCATGCTGTAGCATGCATTTGTACTTTATTCCTTTTTGTGTCACATTTTGTTTATCCGCTCACCAGCAGATGGACATTGGAGTTGTGTCCAATTTTTGGCTACTATGGGTAATGCTGCTATAACACTCTTATTCAACTTTTTGTGTGGACATGTTTTTGGCTCTCTTGGGTACAGATCTAGGAGTCAAATTTCTGGGTCATATGGTAACTCTTTTTGAGGAACCTAAAACTGAACACTGCAAATGGCAAGAATGCATCATGCTGCTGGCAATCCTTTTTATGTCTACCTTCCCATCAGGCCTTGAACTCCTTTCTAGGCTAGTGGTTGACAGATTAGGAGCCCTGAAAGTACATGGGGATAAAATGTGAGTTGAGGGACGCTGACACAGGAGGACACACAGAAGTGGGGTCTCGAGTCTTCTTGAAAGCTTGTTAGCAAGTCCTGAGCACCTGCAGGCTCTTGGCTGCTGTGACAGGACCTGGGTTTGTGAGCTCTAGCAGCAGATCCCTCCTTTAGCTTTCTCATTTTAACAGAGATTCACACTGCTCCATTCGGCAAATGACAGGCAGTGACTCTTGGATTTTCTCCTGGAGACAGGGGTCTGTACAGTTTTGCCACTGACTAGCTGGATGACCCTGGATATATGGAGTTCACAATCCCTCTGGCTTCTCTTAGAAATGGGGCTGCAGGTCTGCAGGCACTGGCTCCCCAATGAGGCAAACCAGAATCATGACAATTCTGATTAATTGCACCAACACAGAGCTAGGTAATTGATATTTCTGGCAGCAGGCACTTGGGGCTCAGGAATGTTTAAAAACAAAACAATATAAAACCCATTTTAGGTGATTCTCACAATGAGCCAGAACTACCAGGTGTGGGCGCTATTATTGCTCTGTGATCCTTCCAGCTCTAACATTTTATGATTTTATGAAACTGAATTATTTCCATAGCCTGAAGTGGAACTAGTTAAGAGCTTCTGAAAGAGATTTTTTTATTCGTCAGGAATGCTCAGGTACCCCAGTTAAGACCTGAAGACAAGATGGACAAGGTGGCCTCTGAGGAGACAGCAGGGAGGCTGGTATGTTTTATGATGCCCTTTAAGAGGAAGAGGGGCCACCTCTCATTCTGGGGGTGGGAGCTGGCTCCTCCTCTACCACAAAATCATCTCCAGTTTCTGGCCATCAGACAGCTGTGTCTTACTTTGAGGCTTCCACTATGGAGCAGGTGTTGTTTTGTCCTTTCCTCTTCTCGGAACAAAATTCATCTTTTGGTCTGGGGATCTGTCCCTGTCCACCTGGTGGACCTCTCAATCCAGCGTTTCACCTTTCCCACTGCAGCAAACCAGACTGGCCAAGTAGAGTGTGCCAAGCTCTTGGTTTGGTTTGGGGCTAGGCACGTGGGCCATGCACGATTGATAGCAGCCCCTTCTTGGAATGGAGAGGAGCCTTCGAGGAGGGAATCCTGTCACTTTGGGGAGAGCCAGCTTGCCCGGGAATGAAACTGATGGAGAAGAAAGAAGGATGAGAGATTGGAAATGAGACTGTGCGAGACCAGGGGGTGAGAAGGGGAGAATCTCACCAGAACTCCTTAGGTCCAGGTCAGCCAGAGTTCATCCCTTTGAGTTCTTATATTATTTGAGGCAGTGCTTTTTAGTTTAAGGGGGTCTGGGTCAAGTTTCTTTTACTTGAAACCAAGAGTCTTGACCAGTATTTTTAGTAAGTCCAGTGTTGGCGATGACTGTACTCTAGGCATGAATGTGTCAGGAAGAATGTTCAAACCCTGCCGATTTGATCCCTGTCCATCCTTCAAAGATGTGGCATTTTAGCTAGCAGTGGGTACTTGCTTGTCTCCAGGAAAACAAACAAACAAACAAACAAATAAACAAAACAGAACTGGGGTTAGGGACCAGCTAATTTGTTTGTTTCTTTGTTTGCGTTGAGTGCTTACTATTGTATTAAGCAGTACACAAAATATTCCCATGTGTTGCCTCACTTAACCCTCCTAATAACCACATGAGGTCATTATATGATTCCTATTTCACGGATGAAGAACATTAGGCTCCTAATATCTATTTCAGTGTCTCAGGCAAGTGACCTAATACATGGTGAAGCAGGATTTTGAGCCAGGCCTGTCCAGAGTGCAGAGCTGGAGTTCTTCACCGCCAGGTGAAGACTCAAAAACAGTCTCCAGCCTTCTGACCTGTGTCTCAGATTCTCATCTCTCCTCACTCATGGCTCCAGAAAATTTTCCTACAGGATTGCTGGAAAGGATTCCCAAATAGAAGACAAATCTCTTCCTTTCTGAAGCCCCAAATCTTTTTGAAAACTGTCTCCTGTCTCACCACCTGCCATGGACCTCAGCTACACCTTAACCTCTTACCTCTACCCAAGGAGGACAGGTTTTATTTAAGGAAAGTCAAAGCACCAGGCAAACCAGGAGCAGATGGTAGAGATGACATATTATGCCCTTTTCATTTGGATGGGCCTGAAATACCCAATGTGCACGGCCAGGTGATGGGGCAAGGCTTCCCATCTGGGTGTGCATTTGACATCCTGATAGGAATACTGCAACTTCAGCAGGAATGGCTGAGCAGGTGACCTTGGATTTGGCTGCAAATTCTTCCTGACCTTCCAGAGAGCCCAGAAATTGTTGAATCTGGATGTGACTGTCATTGTTCAATCTTTGCATTGGACAGATGAAGAAAAGAAGACCCAGAGAGTTTTTAAATAACTCACCCAGGGCCAGGGCGCCTGGGTAGCTCAGTTGGTTGAGCTTCCAACTCTTTGTTTTCACTCAGGTCATGATCTCAGGGTCATGAGACTGAGCCCCACATTGGACTCTGCACTCAGCAAGGTTGGGATTATCTCCCTCTCCCTCAGCCCCTCCCCTCACTTTCTCTCTCTCTCTCTCTCTTTATTGTTTTTTTTCTCCCTCAAATAAATAAATAAATCTTTTAAAAAATAATAACTAGCCCAGGGTCACATATCTAGTCTACACAGGGCTGGGAACGAAACACACACATCCACACAATGATGCCTTGGGGCTACCTGGCCTGTGTCACCTCCTTGGACTTTATTTCATTTGTCCATCCTCCCATCACTGAATGGTGCAGAGCAGCTTTGCCATGCCTTTCAGAGAAACTATTTATTCCCCTGTTGATGATTTTGCTTTACTTCCTTCTGCTGTGCGTGTTGTCAGAATGTCTAGAAAAATCTGACAGCTGGTATTCCATTTAGGGACAACATTTGGGGGATGTGTCTTGAAAGGGCTCACACACAGACTTGCTGCGCTTCTACTCAACTTCCAAATATAATATGATTTCACTGGTGATGAAATGAAAAATGAGTAATGATGGGATGTCATTCTGTAAGGAATCTGAAACACCTACATCTGGCTAAAGGACAAATGAAGAGGCCAGGACAGGGCTTTGTCAGAGAGCCCCAGGTTCAAATCCTTACCTGGCACTTGATTTTGGACAAGGGACAGCACTCTGCTGAGCCTCATTTCCCTCATCTGTACCAGTGGGGCCACAGAAATTATCTCCCGGGATGTGCTGACAGGTCAGTTGAATATGTTAACAGAAGACCAGCACCTGGCTGGCATGCTGGGCAGTGTTCCCCTGTCCTTTTACCTCCTGGACTGTATCAGTATGAATTAAGCAGTAAACATACTGGAAGCAATAAATCAAACTTAATATATAGTATAATGTTCTATGTGAACCCTTAATAAGGAGCCAGTGACGAGCAAATAGATGATTCAATCACAAGAGGGAGAAGCAGAGGGAGAAGCAGGCTCCATGCAGGGAGCCTGATGTGGGACTCGATTCCAGGACTCCAGGATCACACCTTGGGCCAAAGGCAGGCACTAAACCGCTGAGCCACCCAGAGATCCCCTGAAAGTCAATACTTTTAGTTGGGTATTCCCACTGGATCAGGGCCATATAGGTGACAGACTAGTGGGTTATGTCAGAGAGTCCCTGAATTCAGTGAGGTTCAATGTCCTCATGCCCAGAGCACCCAGCACGGTGGGTGACACCTGGTCAGGTGCCTGATTTAATCCGAGTAACTTCTCATCCAGAAGCCAGGTGTGAATAATGTGTGTGTTTGTATGTGTGTGCATGCCCGTGTATATCTGTGTTTTGTGTTGACTTAAAAATCAAACAAATAAAGACAACAAAATCAAGCCAAAAGGAAAATTAAAAGGAGAAAAAGAAAAACAAACCTCTTCCATTACCCATCACGAGGCCATACCCCTTGGACTCCTAGCCTATTTCTCCTTTATGTTTCCATTCATTAGAAGGAATGATGTGTATGTCCTGACTCCGTGGACAGAACCAGAGCATCTTCGTACAAGTCTCAGACTCAAAATTCATTAAGAGTGAAAAGTATAATCACTCATGTAAAACGATGCTGGTGGCATGTGGAAGCCCTCCTGCTAATGCCTAACTGGCTCGTGTCACACGGCTTGCACAAATCAGCACTTCCAAAGCTGTGCTGCACTCCCGAATCTCCGTCTTGACCCAAACATTGCTGTTAGTTCCCCCCCCCCCCCCACCAAACACCATCAGCTTCATTGACCACTTCCTCCTTCCTTGCTTAGAGACTTAGAGACGATGTGCCCTTTCACCTTTTAAGGCAGAGACCTGCACTTTTAGGTTTTTTCTTTTTCATAGATTCCTTCCTCTGACATAAGGAGGGCAAGACTCCCAATCCCCATGGATCTCCCGGCTTTCGTGGTGAGCTAACCAGCATGGGTACACGCTTGCTGCAGCAAAGTTGTTTTCTTTTGTTTGTTTGTTTGTTTGTTTGTTTGTTTTGCCGCAGCAAAGTTTTAACAAGAGCAGGAGGGAAGAGCTCCCTGGGTGGGAAGGGAAGAGGTGAAGCTCAGCCACTGAGTCTCAAATGGACTCTTCGAGTCCAAGGGCACCAGGGAGGAGCTCAGTGCTTGTGTGGCATCTCTCCCTAGACAACTCTGTCCAAAAATACAATCAGGGAATCCCCTTAAACAGGAGATGGCTATGGGCATATATCCACCCGTGACTTCGATCCCATCCAAAATTGGAAAAATCTGAAACCTGAACACAAGGCAATGAGGTTGTGTTTGGAGCCAAACAGCACTGACATGATATTTAAAATACAAGACACAAAGGACAGCTCTCTGACATGAAAAACAAGCAAGACGGATTATGTAATCAAAGTTGCAGAAGTCATTCAAAAGATCAATGTACTTACTGATCATAAAGCAATGATTCTCTTACTAAATAAGACCACAAAGTTTAAAGCATTTAGTAGAGTGACTGGAAGTTACCAGTTACCCCCCCCCCCCCTCGGTAGCTGTTGCCGATGTTATTCATCTGAATCAATTAAAGCAGACTCGGTAAGATTTCTATTTGGAAATCTCTTTCTCAGTCACTTAGTTTATTAATGTATGAGCTTTTGAATAATAAAAAGGCATTGCTTAGAGTTCAGATTATTTCCCCTTGCAGTCTGACCTTTCCCAAATTACTAAGACTTGTGACATTTCTCTGCACAAAACAGTGATCCATAAACAAAGGCTCTTGTGGAAAACAAAACGCCCAGAAATACTCTTCCCACCCACTTCAAGAGTGTCGCTGACAGTGGGGGGTTGGAGGCCCAGATGCTTCCACTGCTTGAACTCACAGTCTGCCATCAGGGAGGAACGAGACTGGGGACGCCGAGGAGAACGTACCCACATTCTTGTCCCATCTCTGCCTCTCCCCGCCCCCCTGTACCCACCCAGTCTCCAGGCCTGTCCCGCTGCAAATGGCCTTGGTGGTGCCCATTCTGCTCCTGTGTGGCTCCAACTCCAAATACAGCCATTCATGCTGCAGCTTGGGTGTCTCGTGGGGGCTGACCAAGGTGGCCTCTGGACCACCACTGGCTCATGCTTGCCATTCATAGCATTTTCAAAAAATTTAAATTTGGATGTCTTTAGAAGGGGCATTGCTGTCAGGTTTACCCCCATTCCCGTCCACCACTCCTTATTTCCCTGGCTTGGATTAATTTCATTTATCACCTCTGAGTAGAAGCATCTCCTCCTGTTTTCTCTTGTCATGGCTTTTGATCCTGCACATGGTGCATCCAGGCAGGACCCACGGGAGGCCAGGTCTGAAGGAACCACTGTGGCTGCCTAGACTGACTTCACCCAGAGAAGACTCTTGGCCACAGTGCTCGGCCAGCTCCAATGCGGCAACTCCAAGACCAGGCAGCCGAATGCCATTCTGGTGGCCATTTGACAGCTTACCGACTGTATACATGGATTTGTTTAGTGTTCAGAAAGAAAGAATAGAAATAATAGTTTGCTCCCTTTAAGAAATCTCAGCACCGAACGAGTTAAGAATTGCAGGTAGCCTGATAGCCTGCTTTAATGTAATTTCAATTTTTTTTTCTTTGCATCAGAGTTGCTAAAGCAATTCTGGTTTTCAAAGTTGGAAGGAGGGATTCAATCAGTTAGTTTTCCTGGAACTTTCTACTAATTAGTAAATTAGGTAGGAAGGTTTTTTTCTTCTTAAGTTTTCTTTCCTGAGCCCACCCAAAAAGGGCTTCTCATGGGTCTATATTTTGGCCCCAAGGCAACCTTATTTCTTCTGAAACTCCATGTTAAGGTCATGAAAGTCCTTTCATGAATGGGGCTCTTTCTGAACAGCACCTTCAGGGAGGAGAGCACAGAGGTAAGCCATTTCTGGTCCTGAGAAGTCGATGTAATTATCCTGATGCTTCTGGGTAGGGATACGCCCCCCGAGAAGGCACCCCTGGTGGCCAAGGTCATGCAGCCACTGGACTCAATCCACATTTGCTGTCAGCATAAACAGGCTGTTTGTAGCACTCTGTGGGGCCCCCAGCAAGAAAAGGCAAACATAACAAATGGCACATCTAATCACAGACCTCAGAGAATCACTGGAGGAAACACAGGGTCACTAGGCGTCCTGCCAAAATGCAGAATTTGGGGAAAAAAAGGAACAAAATTAATAACCTGCTGCATCTTTGCAGAAGGATCTGGTAACGTCAGTCTTGGATTCTTGGCTCCAGTCCAAGGTACTGCAGCCCTGACTGTAAACACATTTTCCATCAGTGGTAGATGTGGTGGTGTGGGCTGAGCCCCAAGCAGGTAAGAAGCAGGAGCATGGGTACCTACCTCCCTCAAACTCTGTTTGACAGTTCTCCGACGTCTCCTGCAGGCTCTCCTCCTCATTGATGATGATGTTCTCAATGTCCTTCATTGTTAAGTGGTCCCGGAAGGCGTGGTAGAGAATGTGCTTCAACTCCTCCAGAGTTATCCTCTGCATGTCGAACTGTGGGGACAAGAGGAGTGAGAAGGTCTCGGGCACACAGGGGTGAGAACCCAGCTTGGGGCATGACCAACAAGCCCTAACGCCCCGAAGTTGGTCTGCCGAAGCTTCTCTCAGCTTTCCTGGGTAGGAGGTGAGCGGGTTTTCTACCATGTTCAGCTCCATGCATACTTGTGAACTTGGAGGGACTTATGGGAATACAGTGAGTGCAACATAGCCTCTTCAATTGAGAGTCCTGGAGGAAAAAATGCCACCTGCTAGTTTGGCTTCCTACTCATCCAGCTATCTGCTGTCCCCTCTGCACACCCTGTGCACCTCACGTCCTTTGGAGTTGTGTCATACTTCAGACAATGCACATGTCTCTAAAGATGATATATCTCCCAAGGAGCCAGCCATTCCCATCTTGCTTTATTTTTTAAAAGATATTTTATTAATTTATTCATGTAAGACACAAAGAGAGAGAGAGAGAGAGAGAGGCAGAGACATAGGCAGAGGGAGAAGCAAGCTCCCCGCAGAGAGCTCGATGTGGGACTCGATCCCAGGACTGGGATCACGCCCTGGGCCAAAAGGCAGACGCTCAACTGCTGAGCCACCCAGGTGCTCCCCCATATTGCTTTAAATATGTATCTTGTTTGGGGCTCCTGGGTGGCTCAGTCGATTGAGCATCTGACTCTCGGTTTCCGCTCAGGTCGTGATCTCAGGGTCATGAGATCAAGCCCTGCATTGGGCTTCCTGCTTAGCACAGAGTCTGCTTCTCTCTCTCACTCTGCTCCCCCCCTCCACTCTCTCTCTAAAATAAATAGATAAATCTTTAAAGAAAATATGTACCTTGTTCTAACAAGATAAAATGCAAGTTCAATGCCATGTTTATGAGGAAGAGAAGCTAAAGGGCAGGTGTAGCATCCCCAGGTATGTTCCTCTTGTCCTAGGAAGAGGACTATACTCTCCCACTCCATTTCTATCAAATTTGGTCATATCACTTTCTTTGCCAATGAATGTGAGTAGAAGTCACATATACCACATCCAATGAAAAGCTTTAAGGGGGATCCCTGGGCGGCGCAGCGGTTTGGCGCCTGCCTTTGGCCCAGGGCGTGATCCTGGAGACCCGGGATCGAGTCCCACGTCGGGCTCCCGGTGCATGGAGCCTGCTTCTCCCTCTGCCTGTGTCTCTGCCTCTCTCTCTCTCTCTCTCTCTCTCCTTCTGTGACTATCATAAATAAATTTAAAATAAAATAAAATAAAATAAAAGCTTTAAGGGCGACTAGGCGATTCCAGCATGTGCTTTTTCCCCTCTGCTGTGACGACAGCATGCCTCACATGGGGGCTGTTCCTTCTGTCTGGGCCCCAGAGTAAGGATAAAGTGGAGAAGATCTGCAGATACCTGATAAAGGATAAGTAATGTGAATAAGAAATGCCATCTGTTATCAGCCATTAGAGATTTTGGGCTTGTTTCCTAACTTGGTTTAAGTCAATAGCACAAAAATTAATACACAGAAGTGAGGCTACCAAAACAAACATTCTAAAATCTGATGGTCCAGGACCAAGTGGTGAGAAATGAGAAAAATGTTATCAGAGGCTGGAAAGATAAAAACCCATGAATGCTATGCAGAAGCACAACATTTGGTAAGTTATTGCCTCTGATGACTAAAAGGACAGGTACATATTGAATGAGCTTGTGGCTTTAGGTAGTAAGTTTGGGGAACAGCATGGTTTCAACTGGTTGTATCTGACAGGGTGCCACAAGAAAGAGGTGAGTTCAGAGTGAAAGAAATAACACGAAGAAAGACAAATATTATATGATTTCACTTATATATGGAATCTAAAAACAAGCAACCAAACAAACAAAACCCTGAACTCAAAGATTGCTGGTTGCCAGATTTGGGCGGGGGGTGGATGGTGGGTGAAATGACTGAAGAGGGTCAAAAGGTAGACACTTTCAGTTATAAAATAAATAAGTTCTGGGGATCTAACATACAGCATGGTGACTACAGTTAATAACACTGTATTGCATATTTGAAACTAAGACAGTAGGTCCTAAAGGTTCTCATTAGAAGGCAAAAAGTGTGTAATTATGTGTGAGGATGGATGTTAATTAACATTTTTGTGATGGTCATTTTGCAATATATACAATCATTCTTATACGTATAAAGCTAATGTAATGTTATATGTAAATTATCTGGCAATTTTTTAAAAAGAGAAAAAAAAGCGAGATGAGTTCAGGAAAGAATTTGTTGGTTTGCAAGCCAAGAATAGAGACAACTCAAAAATTCCTGGTCTTACAGAATGGAAAGAAGCAATTGTTTCTCATTTTCAACTAGAAAGAGATAAAACCCAGAAATGCTATAAATAACAAAACAAATCTAAGCGTTGCTTATTAAAACCTCTGAATATGTTAAGTGACTCTCCAAGGAAGCTGGTTATTAAGTTTAGAGAGAGTTATGTCTCAAAATAATTGTGGATGTGGCTATTAGCAACAGACAATTGAAATCAAATAGATTTTAAAAATGACTAAGTTTTTGAGAGAGCTGTACTGGGCAAGAGCCAACAGCCTAGAATTAAAAGACTCGGTGACTATTCAAAACTTAAAATGATCTTTGGGCTTCCAACCTTTTATGGCCACAAGCCATTAGGAGAATAAGCTACACAGGCCCCAAGCAAGGCATATTTTCCAGAACCCTCATCAGATGAGTACTGGGCAACTAGTGCAAAGGATGGATCTCCGAGATGGTGAAGCTGGGAGCCATGCTTGAAATCATGTATGGACTCAAGAGCAGTTTCAGGAAGCAAAACTTAGGGTCTGATCAAGGAAGATTCCTCACCCCGAAGTCTGTTTAACAAGATTTCAGAATTGCGCCAAGCCTTTGACGGTGATGTGTCTTCATTTTTTGTCTTTCTGGATGGGATTTTTTCGGGTGGTTAGCCTGAATCTGTTCCCTTCTTATATGTTGAGTGTGTGTATTGTGATGGGGGTGGGGAACAAGAAGGGGAGAGTAGGGGGATTCGTTTTTTCAGTTTATATGTCTCCAGTTCAGGAGGAGCCATACCCACATTTTTTTAAAGATTAGTTTATTTAAGATTGACACACACACACACACACACACACACATATAGCATGACTGGGGTGGAGGGGCAGAAGGAGAAACAGACTCCATGCTGAGCAGGGAGCCCCACATGGGGCTCGATCCCAGGACCCTGAGATCATGACCTGAGCTGAAGGCAGAGGCTTAACCGACTGAGCCACCCAGGTACCCCAAGCCACACCCAGATTTAATGTATATCATGAGATTCTAGATCTGGAGTCTATATGTTATAATTGGATGGGGCTTGTGAGTATTTCCCTTGTGGATGGAGGAGTATATTTTGTGCCTGAAGGAAGGAAAATGAAAATCTGTGAGCAAGAGTGTGGGCTGTAATAGGTTTTATTATTTCCAATTATTTCTTTCCCCTCCCTGTGAGAAGATTCTATTTTCCTGCCCCCTGACGTTAGGCTTCGGCCAATTAAATGCCAGTGAAAGTCATATATGAAAGTGATGGATGTCCAAAGAGAAGTCTCAAAGCCATCTTGTCTCCTACCATTTCTTTCTCCCTTCTGTTACAAGAACACCTACACCAAATAGGGGCTACTCCTTTATTCTGGCTCCTAGAATGAATACAATGTGGAGCTAACTCACAAAGGGCATGTGATTTGAGAGAAATAAACCCTTATGTTGGTCATAAAGACTTTGGGATTTTGGCAGTGTAACTTGGCCAAGAATGAATACAGATAATATTTTAAATTAGTCTGGTCACAGTGAAAGAAAGTTCTAGACATCTTTCTTCCTCTCTCTTTGTAAGCAATCCTTACCTGCTTTAAATATGCCTTTATTCTAACAGATGAAATGGTGATACTAAAGTTTGCTGGAAATCTAAATGACTCAAGTTCAAAGCCATTTATGTAAGTAAGAACAACTGAAGTGGAGGTATGAAGTGGCTTTGTTTTCTGCCTGATAGTTTACTGACTATACAGTGAATTATGACACGTACTTAGGGTTGACCTATGGTCTAATCGCTCCTTAGATCTGATAGAGGAACATGTGGTTGTTAGCCAGGGTGCTGGGAGAAGGCTGGCAAAATGCATGGTGAGGGTGATAGATGTCACAGATGAGAAAATTTGGTCACCCACTCAGTGTGCCATGATCAAAGGTAAAAAGTGACAAAATCAAAGAGACTGAGAAAATGAGTAAGCATTTTCCTGGAAGACCAGCTGAAGGGCTGGAAGACCTGAAAAAACCGTAACCAGCTGAAAATTCACTGAAAATCAGAAATTAGGTTAAAAAAATCAGCCAGAGTATGACAAAGTGAAGGCAAAATGCAGGTTCCAGAAATCTCTATTTCTCTTCTATTCAGCCATCTGGGTCATCTTTTAATGACAGGATACTAATAGTTAAGCAAAATTAATTATGTAGGATTCCAAGTTTTCTATATTGTGAGAATAAATCTCTTTTACAAGTTTGAAAGACATCACTATGCTAAAAAGTATTCCTTCCATGATTATCAGTCCCATAACTTTTTAATTTTTCTCGAGTCAGTTTTGGAATTATGTTTTTTTTTCCAGAAAACCAGCCAAAAAATTAGCATGTAACTATACACACTAGTACCACAGTTTTAATTTTCCCTCAGTACTTCTTATATCTCATTCTGTATTTATAATCCTACTTGTTTTTCTTTCTTCTAGGTTTGCTTTTTGTTGTTTTATTCTGTTTGTGGTGGATCATGGTTAAAGAATGCAGCCTGTACATCTGTTAGTTTCTAGGAACATAAGGAGTTTTCCATCATGATATCTCTGCAGGGTCAATAACACAAACATATTTATCTTCATTAATTATATTACATAGCCTTACAATTATAATCTGTTCTCTCCTATAACCTTATTCTCTGGGGACTGCTTGATTTGTCAAAGACCATGAGTAACACATTAAAGTCTATGAAGAGAACTATATCCTACAATCCTAATATTTCTTAAATGAGGCTAGTCCTTAGTGCACAAAAGATTGATTTCCTAACCCAATAAATAGTCATTGAGGCTGACTCCATGCCAGACACTGATGGAGATGCAAAGGTGAGCAAGACCTGAATCTTGCTCTCCAAGGACAAGCCTATAAGTGATTTAATTCAACGTGTTATGAGCCATGACAAGTAGGAGCACAGGATGGCCTGGGAACCCCTGGGAAAGGCAGCAGGTTCTAGGGGGCTTCCTGTAGGACAGGCATGCAACCTGAGACCTAGAGGGAGAAGATTTGCCAGGTGAGTGGGAATGGGAGGAGGGCAAGGGGAAGGGAAGGGGGAAGGACATGATGGCCACAATTCATGGCTCTACCAAGACCTAGGGTGTGAAAGCTGACATGTTCCATGAATGGCCATAGATTGAGTTCTTATGAGGACTGGGAACAGTAGAAGATGGTGGGAGATGAGGAGAGATCTGTGGGAAGGATGATAATCAGTAAATTCTGTGACATGAAGTACATTCACATTGTTGTGTAACCGTCACCATCAACCATCTCCAGAACTTTTTTCATCTTCCTAAACTGAAACTCCACATCCATTCAACACTATGTCCCCATCCCTTTCTCTGCTCCCCTAACTCCTGGCAACCACCATTCTACTTTCTGAAGATAGTCTAATATGAATCTGATACCTCATATAAGTGGAATCATACAGTGTTTATCCTTTTGTGATTGGCTAATTTCACTTTGGTTCGACTGTGTTGCTTCCACCTTGTGGCTACTGTGAATAATGCTGCTACAAACATCAGAGTGCAAATATCTGATCTTGTCCTTGCTCTGTTTTCTTGGGTAGATACCATCCAGAACTGGAATTGATGAGTTATACAGTAATTCTAGGTTAAGTTTTTTGAGTAATGGAGCTTTGTTTTATCTTTTGGGCAGAATGGTGTACCCCTAAAGGAGTTTTACTGGAGAAATTATTTCATTGAGTTTCAGCTTGAGAAAGATTATCCTCGGTATACAAGGGGCAAGATGATGAGATAGGACTCCATTGAAGCGATAGGTTTAGAAACCTACAGTTCTAGGTCCAGGAGGAAACCACTCCTGAGGTGCCACATCAGCAAATAAGAATTTAGATAAATTTTGTGTCCTTGTAAATGTTCTTCTTGAGAATCAGTGCAATGTGTCCAGTCAGTCAATTTCCCAACACCAAGCTAATGCTGGGCCTTGTCACCCCAAACAAGGCTGACTGTGTGTCCCCAGGCAATCAGATATTTTCTGTTTTTCTCTTTCTTGCTCTTTATGCGTGATCCTAAAAAACCTTCCTGTCTCCCACCCCATTTTGCAGTTCTCTGAATGCAAACTGTCTGCTTCATAAAGTGTGAAAGTTTTCTTTCATCACCTAAATTGTCGTCTTCAATCATTTTTTACCACTGGGCTATGGTGACTGAGAGAATGAAGAACCATGCAAGAGAGCCATGTTAAGACTGTGATTGGCAAGCCTTAATGATTCATTGTGTGTGGAGCATGAAGGAGAATGAGCCAATCAGGATGACGCCCTCTGTTTTATGTTCAGCTGGATGGGAACAGAGAGAGAACAGGACTAGACAGAAAGGAGACCAGGTGAATTCTGGATGCGTGCCCTGGAGGCCCCTGAGGGACAGCCCAACAGAAAAGCCCAGGAGGATATCTAGATATGGGCTAATGATATAGCTTTGGAAGTCATTTGCATACAGATGATAATAAAAGTCATCAGAAAGGATGCCAACACCAAGGGAGAGGGTATGGAGTTTGAAAAGGCATTGGGCGGACATCAGGATAAACAGGTTATAGCCTCCGTTACAGAATGGGCAGTGTGAATACTGTGATTTATAGTAAATGTATACTTTTCATCTTCCATTTATTGTTCCTGGTTTCTGGCTCACAGCTCCCAAAACCCTTGGAATTTCCGAAGTGATAAGAGCAATGGGAGCATCTTTTGTTACAATATTTGGTCTCTTGGCCTCAGTTCCTGCAATTGCTTTCCAGCCATACATGGGTATTTTGTTATTCACAAGTCCCTTTCAACCCCAGCTGAGT
The DNA here is from genome assembly GCF_011100685.1 of Canis lupus familiaris. Lineage (NCBI taxonomy): Eukaryota > Metazoa > Chordata > Mammalia > Carnivora > Canidae > Canis > Canis lupus. Next base: position 1,968,160 of record NC_049227.1, on the reverse strand, counting down.
TTGTTAGTGAGGTGACTTTTGGAAATTCCTAAGATGGAAAGCTGGTTGCCAGGGGAACCAATCATGTATACAGGGTCCTAACTTTTAGTTCCATCCCCTGATTTCCAGGGAGGAGAAAGGGGTTGGAGGTTGACTCATTCAGCAATGGCCAACGTTTTAATCAATTGTGCCTTCATGGTTATGAAGCCCCCATAAAAACCCAAAAGGAGGGGATTTAGAGAGCTTGTAGCTTAGTGAACCAGGACACTTCCATGTGTCACTGTGCCGGGCCCCAAACTCCATGAGGACAGAGCTCCTTTGTTTGGGACCTCATCCCCTGTATATCTTTATCTGGCCATTGATCTGTGCCCTTTAATATCCTTTGCAGTAGGGATCCCTAGGTGGCGCAGTGGTTTGGCGCCTGCCTTTGGCCTAGGGCGCGATCCTGGAGACCCAGGATCGAATCCCACATCGGGCTCCCGGTGCATGGAGCCTGTTTCTCCCTCTGCCTGTGTCTCTGCCTCTCTCTCTCTCTCTCTGTTGACTATCATAAATAAATAAAAATTAAAAAAAAATATCCTTTGCAGTAAACCAGTAATCTGTGGGTAAACTGGTTTCCGGAGTTCTGTAAGCCACTCTAGCAAATTAATGGAACCCAAAAAGGATGTCCCGGGAATCTTTGACTTATAGGCAGCCAGTCAGAAGTACAGGTAACAAACTGGACTTGCAGTTGGCAGCTGAAGTGGGGGGCAGTCTTGTGGGATTGAATCCTCAATTTCTAGAATCTGATATTGTCACCAGGTAGATAAGGTTGGAATGGAGTTGGATTGCAGGACACTCAGCTAGTTAGTGTTGGAGAATTGCTTGGTAGTGTGGGGAAAAACCCACACATGGGAGTCAGGTATAGGATTGTACTATACCTTTTATCAATATACACAACCAGTCATTAAAAAAATATTCAAGTGCCGAAAAAAAAAAAAAAAGACCAGTAAACACCCCTGCCCCACAGACTCTTAAATAGGGAACAAATGGGTGGTTGCCAAAGGGGAGGCAGGTGGGGAGATGGGTGAAATAGGTGATGGGGATTAAAGAGTACATTTATCATGATGAGCACCAAGTACTGTATAGAATTGTTGAATTGCTATATTGTCCACCTGGACCTAATACGATGCATGTTAAAAATAAATACAAATTTAAAAACAAAAACCTAGAAGCCCTAAGTTTCAAGATATATCAAATTACTTTTCAGATCACCCATGCTATCAAATGATATTAAATTTCTCAGGCATATATAGTCCAAAATAATTTTCTAAAAATTTAAGTGACTTCTATTTGGAAAAAAAAAATCTGTTTTTACATCAATATGGCTATGCTTGTTTTCTTTTTGAATGGATTTTCTGCTAAATTCTCGTCTCCTTTTTGGTTCTTAAACTTTCTGTGTTGTATTAAATACATGTCTCTTTATTTTTATTTTATTATTAAATTTTTTTAGACGGGGGGAGGGGCAGAGGGAGTAGCTGAGAGAGAATCTTAGGCAGACTCCATGCTGAGTGTAGAGCCCAATGTGGGGCTCCATCCCAGGACCCTAGGATCATGTCCTGAGCCGAAATCAAGAGGTGGATACTTTAACTGACTGAGCCACCCAGGTGCCCCCAGTACATGTCTCTTTTAAAAAGTATGTGTCTTATAAAGAGAATCGAGTTGGATTTTTAAAAAAATCTAACTTCAGATTCTTTGCCTTCCCATGGTGGAGGCTAATTACATTTTTCTATTTCAAAAAAATTTTTGGCTGTACTCTTCTTATTTCATCCTCTGCTTTCTAGACTTCAGCTTTACCTATAGTTTCCTTGCTTTTTGTCTTTTGCAAAAAATAAAAAATAAAACCCCTAACCTACAGTTATCCTAGTTTTGATTATACTGGGGGATATCTTTCCATTTATCAAGTGCATTACTTAAGCTATAATTTCTTATATTATCAAATTGAAGAAATTAAATTGCATTTTCTCATCTTCCCTTGTACATGATAAGAAAGTTTATAATACCTTTATTTCTAACCTCTTATCCAACACTTTACAGTCTTGGTTAAGTTTAATTGGAGATTTATTATGACACATTTCCTACCATGTGCATTTTCTAGAATAGTGTTTGGTTTCTACATTTAATTTTACAACAGAATTTATAACAGCTACTGCCATTTCATTGTATTTGATTTCAATACTCATTTATTATTTTTTTTCATTTATTTTTCTATGACGGTCCCAACCCTGAGTACCTGATTTTCAGCCAAATATCTACTAAGAGGACTTTTAAAAATAGTTTGATAATGAAGCATTTGTGAACACCACATTTTCTGAGTTCTTATAATCTGATAATACGTTGTTCCCACCATCTCCTATGACAGAAAACTTAGCTTAGTATGAAATTCTAGAATCACACAAATCTTCCCCTGCAAGCTCTGTTGAAACGCCTCTGTATCTTCTATTGGTTAGTATGGGGTTAGCAAAGAGATCAGATGGTGGCCTAAGTTTTTACTTGGATGATCATTTCTTTTTTCTTCCTGGACACCAGCAGGAATAGTGCATTATCCACTGAATTTTAAAAACGTTTTCCATGCTGTGTTGTTATATGTTTTTGGAGTGATCTCGGCTGGAGTTTTGCGAGGGGGTTTTTAATGTTTATACCAATGCCATTTTCTGCCTCCTGCTGTCTTGGGACAACCACTTTGATTATTGTCTTGCTCCTGTTCCATCGAATAGGTCCTTTCCTCTGGAACACACATTATTCTAAAAATCTCTACCATCGTTTACATATTTTCCAACTTTTCCCTGATCATTTTCATCTCTTTGCTTTGTATTTCACATCATTGATATTTTTCCTCACTGATAATTCAGCTCCTACTCTCTCCAGTGAAGGTTTTATTTCTGCAGTGTTGTTGATTCCTTCTGTCATTCTGTCCATTCCCTTTGTCCCCAGATTGTTATTGTTGCTTTTTTAAAAAATTGATCCAAAATCTCTTGCATTGCTTTTAAAGATTAACATATTAAAGAATATCAAACAGAGTCTCCTACAATTCTTCCCTGATGCACTTTTCAGAGGCACCTCCTCCTCTGTATCTTTTTCCTTAGGCAAGCTACATTGTCATTAATCTGATGTTACAGTTGCTGCTGTTTTTGTGCATCTATACTTGAATGAGAAAATGCAGGACTTGCAGAAGAAGAGACTAGGTGGGCTATCTTGGTCACTCACTGCCCGGTTGGTCGCGGGATTTTTGCTTAGCGTCAGGAGCTGTGGGTACCCCGAGCTCCATCCCCGATTCCTGGGGCCATAGCTCGGGTGCCACTTTGTGGGTGCAAATTCTCTCTTGCTCAGGAAGCATGGTTCTCTCAAGGTGGGAAGATTGTTGCACATCCTCCTATAGTCTAACACTGAGGTTCTAAAGTGTGTTACCTGGACCAGCAGTGCTAGCAGCGCCTGGAAACTGTTGGAAACGCAATTTCTCCAGCCCTCCCCACTGCCCGCCGGGCCTACTGAGTCAGAGATTCTGGGGGGTGGGACCTAGCAACCTACATCCAACAGGCCTCCAAGGGATTCTCCTGCTCACTCAAGTCTGTACAAAGATACCTGGAATTCTAGTAGGGAAGGGAGACCGGGGCATGCTGCCCCCACGTGGCTGGCTACCGCGGTGAGGAAACCTGCCAGGCCCTCCCGCTCTGCGCTCCGCGTCATTGGACGCTGGGAATTGTCGTCTCTAAACAGGTGCACAAACAGAAGAGTTGGTGGGACCGGCTGGTGCCTCGGGCTTCCGGGGGCTCTTTATCACTGCTCTTCCCACGGGCCTTCTGTGGCTACTCCTGGGCCTCTGCCACTAGATGCCCAGCGCTCTGAAGGCGTGCACCTGCCTTACGCAGGGTCTACCGTCAGTCCAACCACAGAGCCTGGCCCCAGCCCGATGCAAGACAGGTGTTTGCTGAATGAAGAAACGTGAAGCCTCCATTCACTCCAAGCATTGTCTTCCTCGCTTGCCTTCCCTGCCCACTCAATGTCCCTAAACCCCAAATCCTACAGCAGACCAGGATAAGCCCCTGTGCAATGGGACCTCCCAAGTTCAGATTCTCTGCCATTTCAAGGTGGAGGAGCAGAGTAATTGAATGTATTTTCCTGCTGTGAGAAGAACCTCAGGGGCGCCTGAGTCTTCAGTGAAGTCCTGAATTCTTGATGAGATGAAATACTCAGCTGGAGGAAGGACGGGCCCTCCGCCCTCTGCGGGGCGTGCTGTGAGGAGCCTGCGAGCCTGGAGGCCCCAGCTTCCCTGATCAGACTTTAGGTGGATCCAAACTCACTCATCACAGAAGGTATGAAATTAATTTGAGGACAGAGAGAGAAGCATGGAGAGAAGGATGGGCTGAATAATCTCTGGAACACTGCCTACTTCTATTCTTTTCTCCATCCATCTGCAAAAGGCATCATGCTACCAAGAGAGAGCTGCCCAAGTCTGTGGGTTAGAGCTTCTCAGTCCTGGGGAGCAATTGTTTACAGTTTGCCACGGCAGCCCCCCCCCTCCCCCCCACCGTCATCTGGAATATCTGAACAGGATCTCGGGCAGCCAGAGTTCTACAAGCATCATTGAATGCTCTCATCCATTTATTGTAGTGCAGCATAAATACACAACCATTGTCTAAGTGTGTCCCGAAGATCAATGTGGCAGGGCTGCTCAAGGTCATTAGATCTGCAGCATTTTCTGCCCATGGTCTCTCTTTCATGCCTGGCCCCATACCATGGACATGCAGCTTCCCATCTAATAAGCAGACCTCCCCCTAGATGGGTCTGTCTCCCATCAGTCTGTCAATGGTGTCCGGATGTGAAGTGCAGGAGACCCCTTGTCACCAGGGGGACTTCCAGAGTCCTTTCTGGCTCTAAGATTTTCCCACATGGAGGAAGAAGGGAAACTGGGATGTCTCCCCACCACGAGCAAAGGGGTGGACACATCTGGATCCTGGACAAGATGAGCAGGCCAGGCAAAGGAATGGGAGGTTGGTGGAGGTCCCTGAAAGCAAGAGCAGGTGTCAGGCCATGATGGATCCATCTCACTCATGTGGTTTCTCCACCTTTGATGTGGGGACATGAGGACAGAGAGAAGGATATACTGGGTTCTGTGGTCCTACAAGGAATCTATTCAGGTTGGCACGGGGATTGGGTTGTAAGTCATGGCACAGCATCTGCAGACACTCCCCGGGATGCAGTGGTGACTCAGAAAAAAGATGAAGACCCATCATCACCCCAGAGCCTATTTATTGGCACATTCCAGAAGGAAGCTTCTACTAACTTCCAGACTCACGGAGCAGGCAGACGTGTGGCTCAGAATCTATGGCTGGCATGGAAAAAGCTCTGCCCTCTGGAAGAGACTCCCCATTCTGAATGGAAGCGAGGAGCTGCTTTGACCTGCCCTGGTTGGCACCCTGGCAGGTGCCCCCACCAGCCCCCGCTCCTGAGGGAGCTCAGACCCTGGGCCCAGCCTCTCCCAGCTAGTGGTTCTCCATCTGCTGCTCCTCAAAGGCCATCTCGGATGAGCAGCGCAGAAGGCACCCTAAAGGGGCCCGTCTCCCACCCAGCATGCAATGCAGCAAGATGTGTTTTGTCGCCCTCATTTGTCCCAGGCCCCCTGCGTTGGGAGGTCAGTCACCCTCCAAAGCAGTCAGAGTATCTCCAGCTTCGTATTTCTTCTCGAGCACGGCCCTGAACACAGACCAGCACAGCAGTGCGTGCTCACATGAACTGGCCTCCCAGCCCTGGAGGAAACGCTGGTCCCTGTGCATGTACTGACACGGTGTGGCCAGGGTCCGTGGCCACAGACTCCACGTGGCTTCTGTCTCGTCACAGAACCCAGGCCCACAGTGGATGTGTTTCACTGCTGTATGGGTCAAAAAGGGTTGCATTTTAATTGGCTGTGCCTTTCTGGATAAAAAATCTGTAAATATAGAGAACTTGCTTAGGACCTGTGCCCAATAATGGGTCCTCTGGTTGCAGATCTGAGACATGACATCCAATAAGACCAGACTGTTTGGATGTCACATGCCTAGTTTCCAGTTTGATGGTCTGGTAGCAGGTAGGAGGAGAGGGCAGATGTAGGGCAGGACTCCTCTCTGCCAGGCACATGGAGCTCCAGCCTCACTGGAGCCTCAGAGGGGTTACTGCCCTGAGGAAGTGCAGGCTACCTCATGCCCACTTCACAGATGAAGATGTTGGAGCTCAGAGAGGTTAAATAATGTAGCCGAAGATAAGAAGCAAGGGAATGGAATTTGTGATTTCAGATTTAGCACATGCCTTCTGCTTCCCTCTGCCAGGGCCACACCCTCTGCTGCTTTAATCTGAACTTGGATTTGGGGTGTGCACCTTGTTCTCCCCAGTGTGGCAGTTAAAACGTGCTGGCCAGGTTCCCCTGTGACAGGGGACAGCCATGGGTCGACCTCAGACTCTGACTGTGGCTGGGATATTTATTTTCTCTGTATGCTTTTTTTGACTTATTCAACAAATATATGTTGAGAACCTGCTAAGTGGTAGGCATTATTCTAGGTGCTGGGGATACATCAGGGAAGGGGACAGAGAAAATCCCGTCCTCATGGAGCTTAGAATATAGTTGGGACAGACCTAAAGTGTGGAAACAAAGAAGAGAACAGAAGGTCAGATGGTGAGGTATGTCATGGGCTCAGTGAAGCCAGAAGGAGGCTGGGGAGTTCTTGGTAGGGGTCGGGGTTGGGGAGTGGTGGTGGTGGTGGCGGTTCACTTTCAAATGAGGATATCAGGGGCATGTCCGTGAGATGGGGCCATTTGGGCAGAGACATAAATGGGGTGAGGGTGGGTGGTATGGCCCTTTGCGGAGCCTGCACTCCAGGCAGAGGAAATGGCTATTGCCAAGGCCCCGAGGTAGACACATGCTTGGGGACGGGGCTGGGGGTGCTGGAGGGCAGGGAGCGGGGGCACACTGTTCTGTAAGTCATATGTCACATGGTAAGAATCAGGAATATGTTTCTCCTCTTAAAATGGATATAATCACTGCACTGCAGTGCAGTCCCTGGAGTAAAATTAAAGGTATGGTGTCTGAGTATAGGTCAAAGGAGAGGACATTAACAGCTCTGTGCTCCCACTCTCAATTGCCATGGTGATTGGACCTTAGACTGAATAACAATCACTCATCTCAGTACCTTTCTACCAGCTTGATCTGTCCTACTGGAGTGAACCTGTGAGAGTTTCTCGGCCCTCCTAGACGTGGGTTTTGTGGAAGGTTAAATAACAGCCCAAAGACATCTACATCCTCATCCCAGGATTTGCAAATCTGTCCCTTTATGTGGTAAAAGGGACTTTGCAGATATGACCAAGTTAAGGACCTTGAGATGGGGAGATTATCCTGGATTCTCTGGGTGGACCCAAAATGTATTCACAAGGGTCCTTATAAGATGGAGGCCGAGGGAGGTTGGATGCAAGAGGACAAGGCAATATGATGAAGCGGTGGTGCCATTAAAGATGCAGGAAGGGCCACATGCCCGGAAGACAAGCAGCCATCAGAAGCTAGAAAAGACAAAGAAAAAGTGTCCCCCCAGGGCCTCTAGGAAGAACACAGCCCCATCGACACCTTGATTTTAGCCCAAATGAAACAAATTTCAGACTTCAGATTTCCAGAATGCTAAAACATTTATGTTTCTTTAAGCCACAAAATTTGTTGTAATTTGTTAGCACCACAATAAAAAGGTTTTTGTTTGTTTTTTGTTTGAAAAGGCAATTTACTAAAAGCCTACTCAGCTCTGGCCAGAACTCATCTCATCTTTGAGAGTTCAAACACAGGGGATGCTGTGGTTTGTCAGGCGGAGGTGCACACTACCGGACTGTCAAGTTTAGGGGCCAAAGGTCCCAATAAGGAGCCCACTCTACTCAACCCCTGGGAGGTGTCTGAAGTCTGCTATGTCTGAAAAAGAAGAAGTGGGACCATCAGAATCAAGCAGGAGGCCTAGGAAAAATATGTCCTCATAGCAACTCTTAAGAACAAAAACCACACACAATTCCCCTTTGCAAATTTAAGGGGACGTGGTGAGGCTCCGAGTGGTTTGTGTTATTAATAGGATGTAGAGTGTTAAGGTGAGCATGTAAGACAGATGTCTCTGAAGGGGAAGGCATAATGAAAAACGTGTGTGTGTGTGTGTGTGTGTGTGTGTGTGTGTGTGTCTAAGTCCTCAGTAGCAACACATTGAGAAATGTCTCATGACCTTGGTTTATATCCAGACATTGTCACATTGTAGTGGCTGTGTGACCTAGACAAAGTTTCTAAACTTCTCTGTTCCTTAGTTTTCCCCCATGAAATATAGAGTGTCATTTATATCATAGGGTCATTACGTGCATAACACTCTTTTTATTCTAAAATGCCCAGCAATTTGTACTTCATACATTTTGCTTGCCTGAGCCTCTGTTTTGTTGTGGCCCACACAAGAGCCAGTGTGACCTGGTCAGGTGTTACAGAGAAGATTCAACTGATTCAAATCCAGAATCTATTAACCACCCCTTCGTTGTCTACTGTGGCAGTTCTGGAAAATGCTATTAATCAGCTGAGACCTCTGGATCCCCATGCAAATAAACACAGAAAGGGGTTCAGAGCATTTGTGCCAGGGGCTGATGGAAGTGTCCTGTATGTAGAGACTAATAGAATTGTAATCGAGGATGGATTGTACCACTCACTAGCTGAGTGTCCATAGGCTGGTCACTTAACAGCTTGGAATAGGTTTCTTTATCCATTTAATATAGAAGAATACTACTAATAATAAAATGATAAGAATAGTAATAATGAGGTAATAATAACAATAATAGTAAGAAGCCACCTCACAGAGATTTTGGGAGTATCAAATAAAATAAGAATGTTAAATCTTTTTAATGAAAATGCAAGGTAATACAAATATAAGACATAATTTTGATATGCCTATTAATGATGTGATATCCAATTTCATCTCTGTATTTAGGTTCATGGCATCCATCTCTGCTCCAGGCTGGAAACTGAAGTCGACCAACACATAATTCTGTCTAAGAACAGTGAAATATAAGCTCCTCATGGCTATAGCATACCTGCTTTTTTTTCTCATTTACGGATTGTCATTTAGGCTTTTAGAATTCTCTTGACAGCTTCCACTGGGCATTCCGCAAAGCAATAGGGTGAAATATCATTGCATTACTTGTCTCGTTCTGGAGCGTTCCTTTTACCACATCCATGACCCCAGTCAAGTAATTCCTAGTGAAGACCTTAGGATAGAGAGGAAAGCCATTTCTGATGGGCTAGGAGTGGGGGGAGAAGAGACAGGTGGCAACTACCTGTAAATGTAGATAAGGAATGTAGAGCTGGTCAGGTGGAACAATGGGTGAGGTTTGGCTTTACTTCCATCCAGTCTGCAAGGACTGGGACCTTTCTGGATCTACGTACTGGTTGTGAAATAAGGTCCCAGAAGCCAAGGTGACCTTATGAAAACCCTCCAATTATTCCCCAGTTCTTTCATCATTAAGTCTAAGTTCTTCAACACAGCTTCTTATGAACTTTTATGATCTGGCTTTGCCATCATATCCTGCCTCATCCCACCCCTCCATCTGATTCCTCCATGAGCTGCCTATCCTGAGCACTTGGAGGCTGCTGTATCTGGAACACCATCCTCTGGCCCATGCCCTCCTCTAAACCAATTCCTTCTTCAGGTCTAAACTTCTCTAACATTCTTCTGGTAAGCCTTCTTGAGTCCCCTGGGGTTGAATGTGTTTCCCCTCACTTATGATCTATGTTATTCCATAACCAACTTGATCATCGCACCTATGAGAGTTATGAAAATTGTCTGCTGGCATTTCTGTTTTATCCAATAGACCAGAAGATCCTTGAGGATGGAGATATATCCTGTTGGTGGCTTTATTTCTACAGCACCCAACAAAAGTTGGCCCGAGCTCAGTATTGGTGGAATGGAAGAATGAACACATGCTGTCTTGAGAAATGGGTAAAAAACTCAGTGCACTGAGGAAAGTTCCCATGCACAAAAAGAAGGATGGCAAATGGGCCATGATTACATATGAAAGTTGAAAAAAGGATCAATTGAATAAAATCCAGGGATAATCATCATAATTAAAGAATGGAAAACACGGGATGCACAATGGATGAAGAAAACATGACTAGATACAGGATAAAGAATCAAAAGACCTCCCAAAATACACACAGATCAATGGAATGGAATGGAAAACCCAGAAATGGCCCTCAACCATATGGTCAATTAATCTTCAACAAAGCCGGAAAGAATATCCAATGGAAAAAAGATAGTCTCTTCAACAAATGGTGTTGGGAAAATTAGACATCCACATGCAGAATGAAACTTTCTTACACCATCCACAAAAATAAATTCAAAATGGATGAAAGACCTAAATGTGAGATAGGAAATCATCAAAATCCTAGAGGAGAGTACAGGCAGCAATCTCTTTGACATTGGTCATAGCAACTTCTTACTAGATATGTCTCCTAAGGCAAAGGAAATGAAAGCAAAAATAAACTATTGGGATTTCATCAAAATAAAAAGCTTCTGCACAGTGAAGGAAACAATCAACAAAACTAAAAGGCAATCTTCAGAATGGGAGAAGATATTTGCAAATGACATATCTGCTATAGGTTTAGTATCCAAAATCTATAAAGAATTGATCAAACTCAACACCCAAAAACCAAATAATACAGTTTAAAAATGGGCAGAAGACAAGAATAGACACTTTTCCAAAGGAGACATCCAGATGGCCAAAGGGCACATGAAAAGATGCCCAACATCACTCATCACTAGGGAAATACAAATCAAAACTACAATGAGCTATCACCTCACACCTGTCAGAATGGCTAAAATTAACAACTCAGGAAACAACAGGTGTTGGTGAGGATGAGGACAAAGGAGAATCCTCTTACACTATTGGTCAGAATGCAAACTGCTAAAAAAAGAAAAAAGAATGCAAACTGGTGCAGTCACTCTGGAAAACAGTGTGGAGGTTCCTCAAGAGGTTAAAAAAAGAACTACTCTATGATCCAGGAACTGTGCTATTGGGTATTTACTCAAAGGACACAAAAATATTGATTTGAAGGGATACAAGCACCCTGATGTTTTTTTTTTTTTAGCACCCTGATGTTTATAGCAGCATTATCAACAACAGCCAAATTATGAAAACATACCAAATGACCATCAATTGATGAATGGATGAAGAAGATGTGGTTATATATATATATATATATAATGATGTGATTATGTGTGTGTGTGTGTGTATATATATATATATATATATATATAATCAAAAAAATGAAACCTTGCCATTTGCAACAACATGGATGGAGCTATGTGAAATAAGTCAGAGGAAAGCGAAACAAAACTGATGAATGTAGGGGCAAAAAAGAAAGAGGCAAACCAGAAAACAGACTCTTACCTACACAGAATACACTAAGGGATTAAGGGATGCTGGAAGGGAGGAGGGTGAGGAGTGGGCTGGATGGGTGATGGATTAATATACAGGGCACTTGTCATGATGAGCACTGGATGTTGTATATAAGTGATGAATCATGAAATCCTACACCTGAAACTAATATTACACTGTATGTTAAGTAACTGGAAATTGTGTAAAAACTTGAAAAAAGGGCAAAAAAGAATCAAAAGACCAAAATCAAATGGGTCTAGACTGAATGGAGGGCAGAAAAGAAACGAGTATGTAGAAGAGAGAGAAGAATAGCAATGAAGGACTGTGTGTCCCTTCCCGGCTGTAGACTGTTAGCATTAGCGGTTAAAAATGATGAGACCTAAGGTACTTTGTTCTGAGATTGAGAATGGAAATGAAGGTAGTGACTTTTCCCTTAGAATCCCTAATTAGTTAGAATATCCTTGACCCAATTTTAGTTCCCAGAGGAAACCCCGTGCAGTTCAGAGACCTTTGTCCTCCAGAAAAACAGCCAGACAGGAGTCTGGGGTTAAGCCCATGGCTCTCTGTTCATGAACCGATCACAAATGCAGACTGTGTTAAGCCATATGGCCCTCGTTTTAGTGACTGGAACCCAATCGCCGTGTGGGGGAATGTGGCACAGCACACTGTTTAAGTAGCAGATCACAAACACAACATTTGGTTGGGCTGTGCAGGCCCCTGTTTAGTAACCAGATCACTAACATGGCACTTGGGTAAGTTATGCTTCCTTGTGCTCATCTCACCAAGTCACAACGAAGGCATGTGGTCAGGAATTACAACTCTGTTTTAGTAACCAAATCACAAACATGGCACATGGGTAAGTGGTATAACTTTCCAATTTAGGAACCAGATGACAAACTCAGGCTGTGGTTAAGCTGTAGCCTTTCCCTCTTAATACTCAGATCACACACGGAGCAGGTGGCTTTGCCTCTCAGATCACAAATTAAGCACACAGCAAAGCTGTGCAATGCTACATTTATTGGATTCAATTATACATCTCGATCTCATCTTTTAAAATTTTATTTGTTGCCTATGAAATTTTAATCAGCTAAAGATAAACATTTTATAGAAACAAGACAACTGAGGCCATAAAATAAGCAGCTCCATATAAACACTTGAAAAGGCAGGTTGAGATCATGTCAGGAAAGTTAGGGAGTTGAGATGAAGGACTCTGGAGCAAACCCACCAACCCTGCTGGATTTGGTGATGAGAGGGCATCAGAAGAGCAGTGGGATAGACCAAGGCCATTTCATTACAAGCTCTTTGCCACTGTGGACTGTCACATCAGAGAGGAACTGGGTGTTATAATTTGAATAATTGCAAAACAAATTCTTACTCTCTATACTTCGAATGGAGTATATCCTGGCTCCAATGGTGTAGGCCTTGGCCATGTGACTTGCGTTGGGCAATAAGAAGGTAGAGAAGTAGCATAAGCAGAGGCAGCTGGGCACACCTTCTCGTACCAATAACACCTCAATGCAAAAATCTTTCCATGAGTTTCTGCTGACTGGGCCCAGAATGAAAACAAGTGGGACAGACGGGAACCCAACTCGTGCTGGAAGCAGAACCTCCCAGCTGACCCTCGGCTTGGATCAATTGACTCCGCAGACCCAGAACATCATTGTAAGTGCCTCTGATTACATGCCACTGAGTTTTGGGGGTGGTTTCTTGTGCAGCATTGTTGTGCAACATTAACTGATACACTAGTAATTTCCAAGGGCACGAGTGACCACACCACAGGAGCAGGAAGCAGAACAAAGGAAAAGCGCACACAGCTGGATGTGGCTCTGAGTGAAGGTCGGGTCTAACAGAAAACAGGAGAAGAAAGGCTGACCCAGATTCTGCCTCTACCCTTTGCAGAGAAGCAGCCCCAAAGAGAGGGACTTCCCTGAATGTACCTGCCATGTTCTTGGTCCTCCCCCCACCCAAAAATGTTGCTGGCTCAGAGACTCACGCCAGTTTATTGCAAATTCTATTCCATTATTAATCTTAACTTTATGCAATGGACGGGTGTACTGGAGAAAATGAACACACAAAATTTGCAACCTGTGAAAAGAATTCAAGAAAAGAAATCCTACAAAAATTGCAGGAGAACCAAGCACTTTGGAAACTGAAGAAAACATACTTTTGAAAAACACAGGGAATAAAAGTAAACTTTACACAGAAATTGCTTTGTGCTCCTCACGGTACTCTTATATCCAAATAGTTGTTGATTAGATGGAAATTAGTTAATATATGAGAAGTAATGTTTTAAAAATCTAATAACACCATAGCAGAAATGACAACAGAAGCAGTAAAGAGCAAGATTTATAGAAGAGAAAATAGACTCCATGAATCAGATGGCAAAATAAATATCATTAGCTCTGACATACAGAAATAAGGATTCGAGGATGAAAAGCATAGGAGAGAAGATGATAAATACAAAGGACGTAGAATAGAGACATACAGAAAACCATTCTTTCTCTTTTTTTTTAAAGATTTTGTTTATTTATTTGACAGAAAGAGAGAGAGAACACAAGCAGAGGGGGCAGGAGAGGAAGAGGAAGAAGCAGGCTCCCCACTGACCAGGGAGCCTGGCACAGGGCTTGATCCCAGGACCCTGAGATCATGACCTCAGCTGAAGGAAGAGGCTTAACGGACTGAGCCACTCAGGCTCCCCGAAAACCATTATTTCTGAAGAAGAACCAAGAAGGCATAGAACAGAAGCAATAACCAAAACTTTTTAACAAAATTTATAATAATAAAAATATATAATAATAAAAAATACTTCCTAAAAGTTTAGTTCTTTAGATCTTTAGGGCTTATCATGAATCATGAAAGATACCAACACTTGGACATATCTTGGTGACACGTTTGAAATGCAAAAATGAAGAAAAAAATTCTGCAAAACATCTAGGCATAAAGAGTAGGTTAATTTCCAAGTAAGAAAACCAGGCCCTCTTGGACATGTCCTGTGCAAGTCTAAACGCTAGGAGACACTAGACAGATATCATCAAGATTTTAAGGGAAAATGCTTTTACTTAAGAATTTGACACCTAGCAGGTTTGATTCATCTTCAAAGACAACAGATCTCATAATAGCTCAGAAAGCATAAAATCTACCACCTTTCCTAAACAAATGATTTAAAATGTACATCAGCCCACTAAGAGATGAATAAAATAAGGAGTTTGGGAATGAGGAGAGCAGGATATAAACAAACTTTCTGAGAACTGAAACCATCCAATCTAAAATTTAATTTAAAATAAATATTACAAACGTGACTATAAAGCAAAATGCAAGTAAGGTGGCTACTTCTTAAAAAGAAAGACATAATATGAAATGCCAATAATTTAACAATAATAAATTGGATCTAAATCCCATTTTGCATAAACGAAGATCAAGAAGTAAAAACAGGAGAGATAAGCAAGGAGGAAAAAAGTACTAATTTTTTTCCTATGAAATCTGAGGTTGTGATGCCCCCAGCTTTGTTCTTCTTTCTCAAGATCGCTTTGGCTATTTGGGGTCTCTTGTGCTTCCACACATAGATTAAAATTATTTGTTCTAGCTCTGTGAAAAGTGTTGTTGGTATTTTGGTAACAGTTGCATTAAATCTATAGATTGCTTTGATGGCATGAACATTGTGGACATTAGAACAATATAGGTTCTTCCAATATTTAACAATATTAGCTATCCCTGAGCATGGGATATCTCTCCATTTTTTTGTCTCATCTTCAATTTCTCTCATCAGTGTTTTTTTTTTTTTTTTTCCATTTGTGTTTTATACTTTTGGAGTCTAGGTATTTCATCTCCTTGGGTATTTTTATTCTGAAAAAAAGTACTAATTTCTTTATTTAAATGAGGACAGAGTTCTTATTTAATTGTATTGGTTAGTAGATTAATGTTAAATGATAGTTGTGTTAACAGGCTTATGTATCATGATATTTATTTTAATGGAAGTGTCTAATTGCATTTTTTTTCTCCAAATTTTGTTCTGTAGAAGATAGTTCCAGGAAGTGAAGCACTCTTCTAAAAATTATTACATAAATAAATAGACTTTCATTGTAAACATGAATGAGAAATATGGCATATGATTTCCCCTACTGAAAATGACAAATATAATTAGTATCAATGTTTCTGAGCAGTCTTGTAGTTAAAAGATCAGATTAATTTTTTATATTTTAGTGTTTGCTAATAGTTAAACAGGGAAACCTTTTCTTAGGTAATATTGTTATAGACATTGAGGTTGTCCCCACCCCCATCCTGTCCCTGGTGGGCATGTGACTCACTTTTGACCAAAGAGACATGCTCTGATGCCCGATGGGGGTCCTGGGAAGCATTTTGTCCTAGAGAAAGAGGATCACAGAAAGAGATGGCCCCTCCTTAAGCTCTGGGCATTGTCAGGTTTAGATGTAATGTCTGGAACAGCTCCAATCATCTCGTTACTTGTATGAAGATGACATTGTTCTAGTTATCATGGTTTGTCTCTGCTCCACAATGTCTGGGGTCTATTTGGAAAGACTTGAAAGCTGGGGTGACTTGACAGTAGGGGCTGAATCCTTTAAAGGCTTGTTCACTCACAAGTCTGGCAGATCCAAGGAAGATTCCAAGACTAGGATTGCCAAGGATGGAGCCTATGTATTGCCTCTTCACGTGGCTTAGCTTCCTCACAGCATGGTGACCACACCATGGCAGGTAGCTGGACTTGCTACATGGAAACTCAAGGCTCCAAGTGGTAGTATTCCAGCAAACAAGGTAGGTGCTGCGTGGCCTTTCTGACCTAGCAGTGGAGAGCACACAACATCACTTCCACTGCATTCTGTTGCTTAAAACAAGTCACAAGCCCACCAGACTCAAGGGAGTGAGAAGGTGGACCACCTATCCTTGGGAGAAATTGCCAAGGTCACACTGCAGAACATGTAGTGCTATGGCCATAGTTGGAGAATACCATCTATATAGGTAGCAACATGGAGGAGGCAGAGGAGGGGTCAAAGCTTCTGACTCAACCAACCCTGAAGCTCATTCAAATCCAGACTTCTGTTTACTGAGGTGTTTCCTTACTCTTTAAGCCAGTTCAAATTGGTGTTTTTGCTACTTGCAACAAAAGCCTTCTAACAGAAACAGATATTAATATCCTGCAGAGCCAAGTGCATGAAGAAAATTGTCCAGAGAACGCTAGTGTACTGGCAGGGGATACAGACATTCTTGGCAGGGAGACCTGTGATTTAATTGCTGTGTCTTTTTGGGTATTTACTGAACCTCTCAGAGCTGAGCCTCAGTGTCTTTATCTGTAAGTGGGAATAATACTACTAATAGAGTTGTAGGGAGGACGGAATGAACCTGCATCTGTGAAATGCTTATTGTGTTATTGTGCCTGGCACAGGGGAAACAGTAAGTGACCACCCTCACTAACACTGTTTTGCCACTAAGTATGTGGCAGTATTTTGGGGGCAAAACACATTTAGGATGTAATCTTTGTATATTTTACAGGATGTGTGTGTTAGGTTTTTATTGAAGTAATCTCCACCACCACCACCACCCCACCACCGGCCACCCAAAGAATGCCCTTGTCAAAGAAAAAAAAAAATCATGGAAGACTGTGTCACAAAATGACCGCCAAAAGATCTCCGTTGTCTTAGTGGAGGAATTCTGCAAAAAGCAGAAACTCATCTGAAGTGAGTTAAGCAACAAACAGGGGCTCTTTTAGAAGGATACAAAGGAAGGGGATGACACCGAGTCCTGGGAGAGGGAGTGAGGGATAGGACAGCAGTTCTCAGGACCCACGGGCAACAAGGGCTGCCGTGCTCCCTAAAGACACTAAGAGCAGAACGTATGGACCACCGTCTTTCCCCAGAAGGCAGCTCCTGTTCCCTGTCCCTCCCTGGACTCATTGACCTTCAATTCTTTCTGTTTCCCTGTGTTCACAGGAAGAGGCCTGAATGACCACTCAGCTCATGCTAACAACCTGAGCATAATCAAGGAGGGCCAACTGCAACAAGACCGACACCTCCCAGCCCATCCAGGTCTAAGGCTCGCTCTGGGTTCTGGATGTTACATGAGGGAGAGGTGCCTGGCTCACACCTCTGTGGAGAGACTGGGGTAGGCTGGGCATACTAGGCCATGTGTCTGCCTTGGAAGGGTAGGATTCACTGGGTGTGACATTTGGAGAATCACAGCTTGAGCATGGGAACTCGGATGATTCAAGAAAGAAATGCCATGCCACCCTGCTGGGGATGCTCGTGTCTCCCAACAAGTGGGGGCTCTGCACTGTCCCACTAGCCGACTCCGACGCACTGGGTGTCCCTTTCAAAGTTCTCCTTGGATGTTGACAGCTGCCATTTTGTGTGGGTTCCCAGAGACTCAGAATCCATCCTCAGGGGACTCAACACTTGTTTCAGAAAATCAGGGGATGAGTCAGAGCTCTTGGTATTTTGCCCCTGTGGCTTAGCTGATTTCTTCCTGGGATGCTGGCAGCATGGTTGGTGGCATAAGAGCAAGATGTCCAAGTTTACAGTCAATTCTAAATTAAGAAAACCTCAGTGCATCCTGGAATCCTGCCAGAGAAATGCACCGGTACATTAGCTTCTCTGCTTTCATTTGTAGGCTTTCCGAATGCCAGCAAGCTGTGCTTGTTATGGAGAGCTTTGATAACACGCTAATACACTTAGCAAGGTAAAAATAAATAATAGGGCCTCTTGGAGCTTTCCTGGCTTTGAACCCTATAACTATGAGTACTTCTGTAAGTAATTATCCCAAACAGCTACAGGTCCCTCCCTGCACCCCCAGCATCGCCTAACATCCCAGTTATATCTCCTTGGAATTACATTTAGGTTATAACATAAATACATTAGAAGGTAATAATGCATTTTAACTTAACTGAAATCTATTTAGATTTTATCTGCTTTATGATGTTACTTGGAAAATCATTGAAGGAAAATCCTGGACACCCAGAAGTCTAGGGTGATGAAAGGGGGTTTAATTTGCTCTCCGCTGGGCACAAACTAATAAAGACAGAGATGTGAGGATGGGCATGTTCCAAGCACAAAATGTGAGTAAAAAACATGATTTATAGTAATCTGATCCTTTGTGATTTCTACATCTTATTCTTATTCCCCTCCACTCTTGATTAACAAGGAGACAGTCACCTTCTCCCTCTTTAAATATCTCTTTTCTGTGGTTCCTGAAGATCTCTTAGAAGTTGGGGCAGTTTGCAAGTGCACTGGACCACCATTCAGACTCAGCAATACAGAGAGAGACAGCCAGCCACACTAATGCACCAATCATGAGTAAGAATATGATTTAAAAAAAAAAATCAGTCCTTTCTACATTTAAAAAATAAATGTTTTAGAAATATAGATTGTCTTCATTTTGTTCTTTCAGATGGAATTGTGCTGGGCTCTGCGAGTCCTGGAAGGGTGGTCTAAGCAGCCAGGATGCTGAAGCAGCCCACTTGCTCAGGGCTTCTCTAGCGACAGCAGAGACTTGGAGTGCTGAGATGCTGGAGGCAAGGACAGCCTAGTTCTAAGCCAACAGGACTTTGCAGCAGAGACTGCTTGCTGCCTAACTACTATCTACTCTCCCCTTCATCCTATACTGTTGGGGTGGTTGAGTGCCAAGACTTTCACAGACATACGTAAAAGCAGTGGGTAGAATTTGAGGGGAGCTCTTCAATAGGAAGTCATGGAATCTGGCATCCTTTTCTGTTCCTCCCTCCTATTACTTTTCCTTCCTGCCTAGTCCTAATGGCTGGAGCTTCAGCAGCCATTTTGAGACAATGAGGGAAAGAACAAGCAAATTGCAGAGACCCCTAGTCCTGACAACCTTAAACTGCTGGACCAACAGCAAACATTGTTTCCTCTGACCATCTCCTTAGGTGAGAAAAATAGTTCCTTATGTGCTTATGTCATTGTAATTAGCACCCTTCACAGGCAGGCAAATGCAATTTCCATCTCATGCACACTCTGTCTTCCATAATAGGCCAAAAACTAGGGTTGGACAAATCCAGCGCTGGTTGCTATTTACTTCAGCAGGATCAAGTGGGCTTTCTGGTGTCACAACCATGCTCCAGGAGCAAAACCTCGCAATTCCTATCTCTGTTTATTGTTGATGATGTTGCCAGCGTGTGGTGACCACAGTTTTTCTCCAGAAAAACTTCCAGGGAAAGGAAAGAAAACATCAAACTGATTCTGACAAGGCTTTTCTGGGTGCAGCAAGAATTAACTCACTGTTGGAATCACTAGGGAAACTGGCATCTCTAAATCCAAAGAATCTTTAAAAAAGAAAAAAAAAAGATTTACTTATTTGAGAAAGAGAACGAGAGAGCACCTGTGATTGGGGGGAGGGAGAAAGAATCTCAAGCAGATTCCCTGCTGAGTGCGGAGCCTGATGCAGGCCTCCGTCTCATGACCCTGAGATCATGACCTGAGCTGAAACCAAGAGTCAGACGCTTAACTGACTGAGCCACCCAGGCACCCCCCTAAAGAGTCTTTATTAACTGACTCCCCCAAAGGTTCAGAGAGAATTAGGGAGGGGGATAGTCACCAACTAAAATCTGCTGGCAAGTCTGGTAATGGGGACAGCCAGACCAAGCTACCTGTCCATGTAAAGCCCATTTTTTCAGGTGACCAGGCCTTCCTGAATTTTGACTTTTTCCAGATTTAATGATTTGATGCAGTAGGTTTCTGACTCCATCCCATACTATCGTGTGAGCATCTGTTCCAGGTAACAGCCCAGCTCTGTCACTAGAAACACTACGGTGTTGTTAAGTGGTAAAGAGCGCAGACTTTTAGCCAGATTTCCTGGATTCACATCTTAGCTTGACTTTTAACAGCCCTGTGGACTTAGGCAAGTCACTTAAGCTTCTGCTCCTCAGTGCTGGCAACTATAAAGCGGGCATGAAAATAATGCTGTAGGACGGTTATGAGGATTAAGTAAACAGTGCCTGGCACCCCTGTGTGATAAGTGACGTAAGTACAATATTTTCATTTATGACAGAGGGCTCCGCAAGGTTCTTTATGGTGACGCTAAGCCCCGCTTTGCTCATTTGTAAAATGGGGACACGATGGAGCTAATCCATACACTCACCTCTGGGGCTGCTGCGACAAGAGGCGAGGTAAATGCCTGGCACACTGCCTTGCACCAGCAGGCCCTTGATAAATGTTACCTTCTTCCCCTGCCTCCTCTTTCCCCTCGTGCTGTCACTGACAGCCTATATGACAGATGGCCTGAGTGTGCCCAGTGTGCTTTATTCCATGGATTGCTATTTAAGGGAGGGAGGAACCAGGGTGAGGGCAGCAGATGAGACCCTAGTACGGAGGCTCCTCTGGCCTTGACCTCAGTAGCTTTGTAGCTGACGGTGCACTCGGCATCCTGGTGTTGACAGGGATGGGCCTTAACAGTGGGAGAGCGCTGCCGCTTTTGCAGAAGGAGCACATGGTGATTTGTCTTTTTTTCTTTGTCAGGCGAGTTAAAAGAGAGGATGCCTAGTTTTCCTGGGGTGGAAAAGCTGGATTTCTGAAGCTCTACACTTAGGGTGGATTCCTCACAACAGGATCTACCTCCCCCCTGTCTGGTGTCCCTCCTTCACCACAGCTGATATTTGCTCTTTGCGGGGAAAAGGTTTTAAGCCAGGCCCCATTTCTTCTCATTTAGTCTTACCTGACTCCTTTATAACAACCCAAAAATGTGATGTCGTAGGACACAACTTGGGCTCCAAGTTAATGCTCTGCTCACCCTGGAAAAGCTGGCTTATGGATGGCTGGCTTCTCGAGTGTAAATTTGGTATCAAGCATTAGAATATCCATAGGCAGAAAAATAACAAAAGAAGAAATAATTTAGTCATTTAAATCGGAACAAACTCCCAAAATATCTTCTTGTTATCACTTTGATGAATCAGACTCCAGAGTTCTTAGGGAATATATCAAAATAGCTAATTAAAGTTTTTAATATGCTGGGGAGGGATTAATATGAAATGGACTAGAGTGAGAGAGGGAGCCACAGCACCCGACCGGGAGGGCACAAGGCAAGAAAAACAAAAGAATCTGGACTAAGAAATGGTGGTGAAATGGGTTCATTGTCAATAAGTATGAGATAGGGACCTAGGGGGCTCAGCGGTTGAGCGTCTTCTGCATCAGGCTCCCTGGATAGAATCTGCTTCTCTCTCTGCCTGTGTCTCTGCCTCTCTCTGTGTGTCTCTCATGAATAAATAGATAAGATCATTTTTTAAAAAAGCATGAGATAGTATCATACAGTAAATTCTGCCTTGATGTTAGGATCTATGGTTTATTGGAAACATCACACATTATAAACAGGAGACAACACCCCCCCCCATCTGAGCTCTATAATGTGCCTTATTAATTTAGTTTCACAATGCTTCTGTCTCCTCATAAAGCAAGCTAAGTCCCAAACTCCATGCTAAGTCCGAGCATTTGATATTGGACATCCACACTGACAGACTGTCACTCCTCCCCTTCGGGACACACTGACCTGCCAAAAAGAAGGGATTGAGGAGAGGGTCTGCACAGGGTTTCCCTCACACGTGAGTTTTTCCTGAGGTGTGGTCCAGCCCTGGGTGCCTATATAGCCTACCCCGTTTTGGGACTTTCAGAAGCTGGCATTCAATGAAAACAAAGTCTTGACATCTTGGCACTGTCCATGCCCAGGTCCTGGTCTTGCTTCGGCCTTGCCCTCTGCCTCCTGACCTCTGTGTAAGACTCTGGACTTTTTCCTTAATGATATTTCGGTTCTAGTCCTTCCTCTCTAGTCCTGAACCCTAATGCAGGGGTTCAGCAGCACAGTTGGGGACCTTGTTAGAAATGGAGGGACTCAGGGGGTGGGGCCCAGCACCCAGAAACTGGGTATTCTGACTCATGACTTCAGGTGCTGCCCTGGGTTTTCCTGCTGGGTTTAGATGGCACTATCCAGGATCCCATCTGCTTCTGATCACTGTGAGTAACCACAGTGAGTGACTACACAGGAAGAGAGCTAATCTCTAGTAATGACTGGGACATTTAGGATATACCAACAAAGAATCACCCTGAGAAGACAAATGGCCTTCTTACTGGTTATATATTAATGTCAAGGGCTGGGGAACTTAAGATCCCTCAAATGGTGTACTTTTTGCAATTCTGATTCTCTTATTTTACAGAGATTAGAGGACCCTTGGGAGATGTGAGGCTGAGGTTATAGCCAGAACAAGGTCCTGTCCATGGCTGTGAAAGTAACACCACCACTCTGTTGTTTGCTGATCAGGAAAGGCACCAAGCACTGCTCCTTGAGCAGCTGTATTAGTGAGGGTTCTCCAGACACACAGAACCAACAGGAGATACATATACATCTCTTATTTATTATAAGGAATTGGTTATTCAATTCAACGTAAGGAACGGGTTCATACAATTCTGGAGGTGGCTGGCATGACCCAAGATCTGCAAGGTGCTCTGGCAAAATGGAGATCCTGCACAACTGATGGTATAGTTCCAGTCTGAAGGCTCAAGATTTAGGATGATCTCATATTTCAATTCACGTCTGGGGGTAGGCAAAAAATGATATCCCAGTTAGAAAACAGTTAGGCAGGAGGAAATCTCTCTTACTCAGCTTTTATGTTCTATTCAGACTTCCAAGTGAACTGATGAGGTCCACCCACATTAGGGAGGACAGTCTGCTTGACTCCGTCTACTGATTCAAAGATTCATCTTGTCCAAAAACACCTTCATAGGCATGCACAGAATTAATATTAGACCAAATATCTGAGTACACCGTGGCCCAGTCATGCTGACGCATAAAATTAACCATCACAGAAATGAAGTCAGTTTTAAGTATGACAGTAAGAGTAGACATCCTAGGAGAGGGATAGAAATTCCACTTCCTCTATATTGTTTTTAAGAAAGGACTTCAAACTGTGTCAGATAAGTCAGAAATGAAGCATACTCCCATAGTCAGAAGAAAGGGTGATAGATTCTCCTCCTCAGGACTGCACCAAATTTATGCTTTGCTAATCAAATTTGGTGCCAGCAGCCATCTTGAAACTAAGTGGCTTCTTCAGTACAAGAACCAATTTTGGAAACCTACTTACACCCAGAAGGCCAAAGGAGAAGACGAAGAATCCATTTGCTCTGTGCCCTGAAATCACCAACCAAGGCTAGACCTTTCCTCTTGGAAGGATAAACAGAAAAAAAAAATATTGCAAAGAAAATTTCTACACAGTAAAAAGAGAGGTAGCCACTGGGGTTAGAGCAAAGGAGAGAGAGAAGTTTCCTTACAGGAAAAAAAGCTCACAAAGCATTTATTTTGTGTTCTTAGTGAAATACACACACATACTCACACCACAAAAATTGTATCTATGAAGCAAAAGTTATGATTTAAGACCGTGATAAAAAATTTTTTAAGTTAAGAACAAAAGGGAATTCATCAAGAGAAGTAAAAGAAACTCAAGGAATTTTAAAACATAATAGAAAAAACAGCAGGAGAGATAATAAAGAACAGGGCCAATGATGTTTAAATTCCAACTCAGGTTACAGAAAACAAACTTGGAAAGCTTACCAGAAATGCAGACCGAAAGAACAGAGGTGAAAATTATGATAACCTGGCTTTGGATTGCTTGTCAATAAATAGCATAGCTGAAGAGGAAACCAGAAGATAAGCCATCATCAAGAACATAACAAAATACATGTCAGCAGATTGACAGAGTAAACTATTGCTCATAGAAATTTTAATAAGAAAATACTCCAAGACGACCAGATACGGTGTCACTGCACAAAATTCAACACTTTCCCATCATCAATGATAACTCATTAGTAAACATAGTGGTAAAACAGATGCCATTTCTTACAGAAAAAAATTCAAGTACCTAGGAGTGAATCTAAGAAGAAACTATTAAAATAGCTATAAAGGCCATAAAAATCTATAATAAAGCAAGAGAAACAGTGTATTCATGCATGAAAAGACTTTCTATTTTAAATATATCCATTATGAAATTAATGAACCATTCAATTCAATCCCAATCAAAACCCAAACCAGATTTGTCGGGGAAATATTAAATTGATCCTAAAATGTGTATGACAAGGAAAATAAGCAGGAAGAGCCAAGATAAAAAATAAGAGCAGAGACTTGCACTACCAGATATCCAGATATACTGTAAACCTGCATGGTATTGTATGCTAACAAAAATAGTCTACTTGACTCTGGGAAACAAACAAGCCTTAATAGCTTTTGGAAGGGGAGGTGGGTGGGGGGATGGGGTGACTGGGTGATGGGCACGGAGGAGGGCGCTTGATAGGATGAGCCCTGGGTGTTATACTATATGTTGGCAAATTGAATTTATATAAAAAAACAAAATGGAGTCTAGATCAGTGGAACAGATTATGGAGTTCAGAAATATGCCAACTATATATAAGGATTTAGCATGAAGGTGGCATTTCAAATCATTTAGGTTAAGGATTCAGTGGAGTTGGGACAACTGCCTATCTATTTAGGATGTAAAAAAATTACATACTTATAATATTTATAAAAATAAGTTCAGGCAGATGAAATATACATAAATTCTTTTAAAAAGCAAATATAATACATATATAATTATATAAAATAATTATTGTATCATTAATATAGTAACATATATAAATATAATTATAAATATATATTGAGATAAATATCTTAAACCAAACAAAAACAATAGCCAGAAGGAAAAGATAGAGCTTTACTGACTGAAAATTTAAAACCTCTGCATGGTGAAAGCTCTTTGCAACATAATCAGCAAGGGATTAGCCTCTAGACTACACGAAGGGAGCATGAATAGAAAAGGATGGGTAAATCAAGAGTAAAGTGAGTACCAGAGGAGGAAATATGAGCAGCTACTACATATATGAAAAACTGTTTATCCTTTTTTTTTGTTTGTTTATCCTTTTTAGAAGCCAAAGCAATGAGAATTAAAAATATGTTATTTTTAATCTATCCAGTTGGTAAAAAAATTTAACATTTGATGGCTTTGCTGGTTGGAGAAAATGTGGTGAGAAAAGGTCTTCTATTTTGGGACAGCAACTGTTAAGGGTGATTTGACAGTATCTATCAAAGTTGAAAATGTTGCAAAGCCTATAACATACCAATTTGACTTCCCTGCATTTCCCTAGAGAAACCATCCCAGGTGTGTGCACATAGAGGCAAGAACAGGCAGGTTTCCTGTAGGATTTTTGTAAAAGGAAGAAAACACTGGAACTCAGTTTCTATTAACAAGAAAATGGCCAAGTAAAATACATGATCTCCTTAATATGGAATCTGCACAACAGTTTAAAAGATATGACTGCTCAATATACTGACAAATTGTTGAGTGAAGTAAAAACAAGAATTCTATGAGGTGTCTGGGTGGCTCAGTTGGTTAAGCATCTGACTTTTGATTTTGGCTCATGTCATGATCTCAGGGTCCTGAGATGGAGCCCTGCATCAGGGTCTGTGCTGAACATGGAGCCTGCTTGAGATTCTCTCTCTCTCTCTCTCTCTCTCTCTCTCCCTCCCTCTCCCCTTCTACTAAAATGAATGAATGAATGAATGAATGAATGAATAAATAAATAAATAAAAATTTTAAAAAAGAATGCTAAATTAGCATGGTATTATTTATGGAAAGAGGAAAAAACTCAACAAGTAGTACTTTTTCCTGGGATTAAGCACAGTAGAAATTCTAAAAGGATCCATACTGAGGTGATAATAGTGATTAGCTAGCTCTAGAGACTCCCAGGGTTGGCAGGTGCATGCAGTCGTGAGGTGGATGCACACACAGCAGCATGGCTAATTCTTAAAAGTACAGATTAAAGGGACAGAATGAAATAGATTGTGTCAATTTTGACTACTGCTGTATCCCTGTGCCTTGAATAGTGCCTGGCATATACTGGGTGTTCAGTAAGTATTGAAATGAATGAAAAACAATACCATTTATGTCTGTGAGGAGTGCATGCACTCAAAACAAAAATACAACCTTTACCCTAAGAGGCATAGTAAAATGGGGTGGAGGCAAAACAGAAGTAGGAAAAGGAAATAAATTAATTAATAAGAGGGAGGTTTTTCATAAGGATCTGAGGTGATGTTGTGTCATACACTGAGAAATATGATTAATTCAACTCGGTGGCCGATGCACAGAAACCAACAAAAGTATCTGAACTGGCAGGAAAGTAAGGGTTCTCCAAACTCTAAGTGCAGGCAGGAATCCAGAAAATTAAGGAGAGCTCTGGGCTGTCTTTCTTCCTAAGAGAGTCTGCCAATCCTCATGGCCTTAAGCCATGGCTTTGATGAGCCTGCACAAATCAGGGACAGGAGGCAAAACCTGTGGACCATGTCAGAAAAAGAGTCTATTAAGAAGTTCTGCAAAGGGGGACCTGGGTGGCTCAGCAGTTGAGTGTCTGCCTTTGGCTCAAGTCGGGATCCTAGGGTCCCAGGATTGAGTCCCACATAGGGTTCCCCGCAGGGAGCCTGCTTCTCTCTCTGCCTGTGCCTCTCATGAATAAATAAAATCTTAAACAATTTTTTCATAATTAGAAAGAAGTACACCATACTATAGCAATCGAAAAGTTACTTTGAACAATGAAGATTGGCAGTTTCACGTAGACAATACAATGAAGTGCAGCACACATTGCCAAATCACTCTCAAAAGATTACAGAAAATTCCAAACTTGGAGATGCTATGTGGCTGATTCATTTGTTGTGAATGTCTATCACTCAGGGGGTGATACCTGTCAGGATTTGAAGAGAAACTATTTCATGTGAAGCTAAGCAGAATTTAATTAAGAAAGAAAAAGAAACTATAGCTTCACTAAATATGAATAGCACAAAGTCTCAGAATTCTTTGATACATGTCAACATTATGCTGTAATTCTAAACAATGCTAAAGCTGTCACGACAAGGGGTATATATTGTAAAAAGCTGCGTGTTGTTTGGAGGTTCTGTATAAAGAATTGCTAATGGCTGAAAGTGATTTAGAACATTTTTTATATCAAATGTGAATATGGTTTAAACTCAAACTGTACCAGTAAGAAAAAAGTGATATATAATTGCGTGCGTTGATATATGCCATGGGCAGTTAATGATAAACAGGTGCTAAGGGATAAGCAGTGCTCAAGGGATCCCTGGGTGGCGCAGTGGTTTAGCGCCTGCCTTTGGCCCAGGGCGCGATCCTGGAGACCCGGGATCGAATCCCACGTTGGGCTCCCGGTGCATGGAGCCTGCTTCTCCCTCTGCCTGTGTCTCTGCCTCTCTCTCTCTCTCTCTGTGACTATCATAAAAAACAAACAAACAAACAAAAAAAACCTAAAGCAGTGCTCAAAGTGTGGTCAGTCACAGGAGCATCGCCATCGCCTGAGCACTTACCACAAATGCAGTGTGGCGGTCTCACACTAGACCTTGCAATTTCAAGAGATGCAGCTTTACGAAGAACCCAGGCTTTATGAAGCTCTTCATGCTATTCCTTTGCTAAAGTTGGAGAGTTACTGCTCTAGTAGAAATTGGATTATTTAAGATGTGTGGTATCTGGGATGATTAATTTCAGGTGTCAACTTGATTGGGCTAAGGGATGCCCAGATAGCTAGTCCAGCCTTATTTCCGGGTGTGTCTGTATGGGTGCTTCTGGAAGACAGAAGCATTTGAATTGGTAGATTGAGTAAAGGAAACCACCTCACTGTTGGGGGCTGGTATCAGGCCATCTGCTGAGTGGCAGGACTGAACAAAAAGGTGGAGAAAGAGCAAATCGCTGTATGTTTGGACTGGGACATCCATCTTTTGCCCACAGACATCGATGCTTTTGGTTCCTGGGCCTTTGGACTTAGACCAAATTATGAATTCCATCAGTGGTTTTCCTAGGTCTCCAGCTTGCAGATGAAAGACTGTGAGGCTTCCTAGCCTCCGTAATTGTATGAGCCAATTCCTGCAATAAGTCTGCTTTCATAGGTGTGTGCGCACACACATATGAGATTTATTGTAATTATTAATAATAATCATTATTAGTATATATTTCTTAATTTTATGTACACATGTGTATTTTAGCAGTGTATATATATGTGTGTTCCATACATTAAAAATGTATCTATGTATACATGTGTGTGTATACATATATACTTCTTGTTGGTTTTGTTTATCTAGAGAACTCTAATACAATACCTAAAATTCCTTCCTGTGTTTGGAGAGTCCTCTATCTTATAAGCCTTGAGACATAACATCTACCTCACCTAAAAAGCCTCAAGAACCATAAATGTCACCAACTTCCCATGCAAATGCAATGTGGGCATGTGACCCAGGCTTGGCCAATCAGAGACAACCTCAAGGTTTCAGTCTGGAGCTAGATCTGCAAGGAAGCCACTATGGAGGTTCCATGTGACCTCGGACAGCAGTTGCATGGCACCTAGTGGCACTCAGAATCCAGGTGTGCCAGCAACAGTCCTTAGGGAAGGGTTCTGTGCTGGGGTTTGGACTCTGGTGCTGGCTATACAGCCTCACTTCCTAAAACTTTCCCAAGCCTGGTTCACTAGCCTTCCTATCAATTCTGTGAGCTACCCACATCTTAACATAAAATTCTTTTATTTATATTAGCTTACATTAGCCAGAATTGAGTTCTGCGGCTGGCATTAAGCATCCTGACTCCATATGCATTTAATGCAGTGCTTACTGATTTGTTTTATTCACCCCCTCACCAAGGGGTTTTTTCATATGGATGATATATTTTAGGTTGAAAGCATTTTAGAACAAAAAAATATAGCTACATATATGAACATACATACATCTGTATGTGGAGGTAAAAAAAAATCTAAAATGAAAAAATAGGGGTGCCTTGGTGGCTCAGTTGGTTAAGTGTCTGCCTTTGGCTCAGATCATGATCCCAGGGTCCTGAGATTGAGTCCAACATCGGGCTCCCTGCTCAACGGGGAGACTACTTCTCTCTCTCTCCCTTTGCCCCTTGACCCCACTTGTGCTCTCTCTCACACACTCTGTTTCTCAACCAAATAAATAAAATCTTTTTAAAAGTGAAAAAAACAGACCAGACTATTAACTGTTTCATTTTCCACTTTTCTGTAATTTTAAATCTGTTTTCCCAAGTACATTATTTCTCAAATAAAAAATTATTAACATCTCACTTTTGGACAGGATCATAGTGTGTGTTTGTGTGTGTGTGTGTGTGTGTAGTATAAACTCTAAACTTCTCAAGGCTTAAGTGTAGAACTCCTGTTATCCAAATGGAACAGCCCCCTTTAAAAAAAATCACAAGTTCAAACAAAGATTTATGTCAAAGATATCTATTATAGTTATTTGTAATTAGCACAAAGGAAATGAGTTTAAGAATCTCACAAATGAATAACAGCTAAGTAAATTTTGGCATACCCATACCCTGTAATCTTATATGACTATGAAATATTCAAATTTCGAAGATGTGTTCATTATGTGTCTTCATGCCTCTGGCACCATCAAAGCAAATGCCATATTGCTCGGAGTTTAGAATTCAACATAAAGAACCCGTAAGAAATGTGTGATGTGGGAATTCAGTCTGTGAATCAAAGAAAGTTAAATGCAAGGGCTGGAAGTGCTGCCTGAGATGGCTGCTCACCCATGCTGGCTGGGAGCTGCTGTCTAGGGCATTTCAAAGGATTGATCTCCTTGAAAATCATCAGGGGGAGGTTTGCACCCATCCATTCCTTCATTCCCATCTCCAGACAACTGGCTGTCTCACCAACTCCTTTTCCCTTGTCTGTCTTGCTCTCTCAGCCAACAGAATTGCCCACGCTCACTTAATCAGGCCAGTGGTGGAGGCTGGAGGTGGCAGTGAGTGACCACACAGGAGAGGGCTCTGCACTTTCATATTACCTTAATTCTAATGTAAATTGTTTAATTACTTCTCCCATGGGAGAAGAGCAAAGGACCAAGGTATTTTTAACCAAGATGTTTGATGAAAACATAAAACAATAATTAGAAAAGGAAATAATAAGTAGTAGTTGAGTTCCTCATGGTTCAGAGGCTCCAAAGAGCACACAGTGTTCATGGGAACGTTGCTCATTCTGTCTTTGTGTTATCAAGAAAGCAGGCCAGAGAGTTGCAGAATCCTGGTGCATAAGAAATAAGGCAATGATTAAAATGTTACGGAAGATTTAAAATAAAGAAGACTCCCTGAGCTCTGAGTGGCAGGGCTTCTCTCCAAGGGAACAGTTTTTCCTTTGACTGTTTACCTAATGACACTCCATCAACCCTCAGCACACTCTCCCTATCACTCATGCCTGTCTTTGAAAGGAAGGCTGTGGATTGTTCCAGAGGCTTCTATGAACTTTGATTTCTACTTCAACCTCTGACTTCCAATTTACACCATGACCCTTACCTATCTTAATTTAAGACTGAGCATTGATTCTTACATCTGGATGTACCCTAAATTCATCTGATCTGATGCCTCTTCCCATTTAAAACTTGAAAGTTTCTGCACTAGTGAAGAATATCAAACCAGAACCAAATCCAGTATTGCCCTTCTTGGCCACCTGGTAACATCAGTGCATTTGGATGAGTGTAGGATGGAATAGCTACTGCTGGTAGCTCACCCTAATTGAGTGAGCCCACGATGACACAAACCCATGATTATGGCATAAGCCATAAAAAGTGGAATGACATTGATCACCAGGTCAACATTGTGCTGCAAGCTTTTAAAGCCACCTACCACTGCCAGGAGAGAGAGTCAAAAGTGAAAGAATACAGGCAGTGATGAAGTCTTCAGAGCAATGGATGCACATAAAAGGACACTTTCAGGAAGCCCTCTGTCCAGGTCCCTTAGTGCCTAAGCTGTCTGCAGTGCTCCCCTCACTGAATATATAGGAAGCATTTGCTGAGGGGACATTTACAGCAGAGGAACACTTCACAGAGAATCCAAAGTGATTGGTACATCAACAGGGATAAAGGAAAACACCTAATCCAAGGCAGCCTAGATTACAAGATTAACACCCGGTCCCTTGTGGATCTTCAAAGAGGACAATTTGCATCAGATCCATAGAGAACAAGGAAAGAACAAACAGAACAGACACTCCCTACTCATATCTCCACAAAGGCTTCTCTAATCCCTAATGTGTGGAGGCGTGGGGTTAACCCTAGACCCCAGAATGTATGAGGCAAATTGGTGTGTGTGTGTGTTGGTGTGATGCATTTGCAAGAATGACTCAGCCACTCCATAAACATCTCTTGGGTTTCTACTTGAGGTGGGCACCAAATATTCCCTGCCATCAAGGTGCCCATAATTGTTCTGTGCATGATTGTTTGAAGCTCTGTTCACTTAATTTTCTTGTCCTTATAAAATCTCCCTTTTAATTTCTTCAGCTATTATTTAACAGTGTCAGGTGACAGATTTTACTCAGTGTTTTTCTAAGTAAGGCACTCTGGTTACCTATAATTCCATTGGTTCAGCTTATCAAAGAATCCAGCTATGGCAAGCACATCAGAGCTGCCCAGTATTTTAACTATTAAAAACCAGAGGGACACCTGGGTGGCTCAGGGGTTGAGTGTCTGCCTTCGGCTCAGGGCATGATCCTGGCCCAGACCAAGTCCCGCATTGGGCTCCCTGTGAAGAGCTTGCTTCTCCCTCACCAGTGTCTCTCTGCCTCTCTCTCTCTCCCTCTCTCTCTCTCTGTGTGTGTGTGTGTGTGTCTCTCATGAATAAATAAATAAAATCTTTAAAAAAATAAAAAAATGAAATCTAGAGATCCAGGTAGGAGATTTAATCAAATGGAAAGACAATAAGCCCTATCCAATGATAAGAACTCAATGTGTACAGAACTTGCCTCAATAGAGGATTCATAAAGGAAAAAAAACCCCTCTGCTAAGTTGATGCCATAGAAAATACACTGCCAAACAATGGGGTCACTTCTGGGAAGACTCCAGGCAGGAGTCTGTTGTACCTGATTGTAAGGCCAAGAAATATAATTTACGAAACAGCAGCATCTGCAGTGATCTGGTGGCCTCTCTAGATCTTCCCTCCTAGTCTCTTGTCAAGTGATTGGAGCTCACATTCTACTCCAGCTGATAATCTCTCAATCCCATTTCCAGCTCTGGTCTCTCACGTGAACTCCATGTATGTCCATCTAACTCTGTTGGATACCTAACTAGAGTGGAATCTAGAATGCAGTTGTAGCAACTTGAGCTCTACATTTTCACCTCCCTGCTCTTCTTGATCTAAGAAAATGGTACCAACTTTGGCTTATTGAAGCCAAAATCCAATTAAACCTCCACATAGCACCCAGTTAGCTTTGTTCTTTATGGATCCTCTATTGATGTTAGTTTTATTTAACCGTAAATGGTATCTGCTATCCCATGATTAGAATCCTTCAAATAGCCCCTCATGGCAAAGAGAAAAAAAAAATTCTCTTCATTATCTGATAGGTAGAATTCTAAGATTATCCCCAGTGACTCACAGTCTTCTATGATCCCCTTCCCTTTGGTATGGGATATCACTCCCATGATTAGATTACTAATCTGTGGACTTTAAGTTAATCAAAATGCAAATTACACTGGGACGGCCTGACTGAATCACAGGAACCATTAAAAGAAGGTAAAACCAAGGGCCCCTGGGTGGTTCAGTTGGTGAAGCATCCAACTCTTGATCTCAGCTCAGGTCTTGATCTCAGAGCTGTGAGTTCAAGACCTGCACTGGGCAAGAGAGTACATACATACATACATACATACATACATACATACATAAATGGTGAAACCAATGAGATATGCTCTTGCTGACCTGAGAAAAGCAAATATCTTCTCTGTGACATGTGGTCCATATAACAAGGAACTGTGGGCAGCTTTTAAGAGCTGAGAGTGACCCTTGTCCTGCAGCTAGCTAGTAACTAAACAAGGAGATCAGACCTGTAGCCCATAAGAAACTAAATTTTGACAACAAACTGGAGTGAGCCTGGACGAGCTTGAATTCCAAATGAGCACCACAGTGCAGCTGGCACCTGGTGAAGCCCAGAGCGGAGGATCCAATTGAGCGGTTCCCAGACTCTTGACCAACAGGAACTGGGAGACAGCAAGTTTGTATTATTTGCCACCTGGCAATCTGTCATGGCTAATACACTGTGGTTCTCAGAGCCCTACCTTATCTGACTTTTCCCTGTCTCACTGGCTTCATCTGCTATTCCTTTCCCCCCTCACTCACTCAGCAGCCATTAAAACACAGTATTGTCACATGGTTAACTTCAGTGTTGAGTGACTAGGAGGGGCACCAGAAGGGTTCTGGAGTGCTGGTAATACTTCATTCCTTGACCTGAGTGCTGTTTGGTCAGGTGTGTGGTTTATGAAAATTCATTGAGCTATATGTTAAGATTTGTGCATTTTTATTTCTGTATGTTAGATTCAACATAAAGTTTAGCTAAAATTACTTTTATAGAGTAATATTTAGTGACATGATACAATGCTCATTTATTAAAGTGAAAAAATTCAAATAAAAATTACCAGTTTTGGAAGGAATAGCAAATAAAACTTAAAAGTATATTAATAGAAGTTTTCTGAGGAATGCAAAAATTATTTAGTGTTAGGCAAATTTTAAAATATTTATCATATATATTATGCATATACATATGTAATACATATACATATGTAAAACATATACATATGTAATATATACTAATGTATTATATATAATATATCTAAGTAACATTGCAGACATTTCCCTCTTTTGCTATTTATTTTAATTTATATTTATTAATATAAAATGGCATAGGTTAAAAATGTGTTTAATTGATAGGTGCTAAAGATATTTGATCAAATGAAATACTTGGTTCAGCTTTTTAAACCTTTTAGGAAGTTAATAATGGGATAAACAGAATCCTTAACATGATTGAGAATATCCAACTGAAACCACTAGTCAATATTCCACTGAACACTAAAGCCTAGAAATGATGCAGTTAAACATTAGGGATAATACAAGATGCCTTTCAACTTCAAAATAGTTTTACATTACACTGGAATTTCAAACAAATATAGTATAAGCATAAAATAGGAAAAAATCACTATGTTAAGAAAAGGAAAAAAGTGACATTATTTGCAGACAATTTGTCTACTAGAAAAATCTACGAGCACTTAAGGTAACATTGTGTGAACTAATAGAGTGTTATCTGGAATGAAAACATACAAAATTGATAGCTATCTTACATACCAGAAATCTATCAGAAAATATGAGGAAAAAATCCTACTTACAACAACATAAAATCACAAAATAGATAAAAATACCATTAGAGAGATAAAAGGGATTTGAGCCCACTGGAATTAAACCATGTGTGGATTTGAATCTGTTTTATGGTGGGTTGCGGGTAAGATAGGGACCACCTTGCCTAGTGCTTTTTTCCCTTTCTTTTATTTTCTTCTTCTTCTCCCTCTTCCTCTCCTTCCCCTTCTTTTCTTTGGTGTTTTTTTAACCATCGAGAATCTACATAATTTTTTGATAGCTCTATCAGGACTACAAGAAAAACATAGCCATGCTAAATCATGCTTACAGATTTATAGATACCTGAACTCTTTTCTGACTCGGCTGTTATTAATTTATGAGATCTATTTACATGTTATAAGTATATGATAGACATTTCTTGCTTTTCATTATTTATTTTAGTTTATGGTATATTATATATAAAAGTTTTAATTTTTGGTTTCAAATCTATCACCAATTTTTAAATTTATTTTTGCTTTCAAAACATTTATATTGTGAGGATTCTGGGAAGGTGGTGGACTAGGAAGCACCAGGAATCTGTCTCCCCACCTAAATAACAACTGAAATCTGTCTGATGTAACTCTGAAGTATGTTAGAGGCTTGCAACTTTTGGAGGAAGTTTACCAGGTGGTAAACTGGGGCTAACTGTAGACAATTTTAATTCTTAGCACAATAGCAACTACCCATCCCCTACCCCAGCTCCATGGCAGGCAGAGATGCACATGTTTCTGAAGAAGCTTGCACACAGAGCCAGGTGTGCAAAAAGGACTCTGTCCTTGAAATATTGAGGATCTGTATTCTGATCTCTGATTGCTGCTTCAGACCAATCGTGGTGCAAAGAGGCAGGTGGTCATTGTTGTTTCTATCACTTTTTGCTGCAAAACCCTCCTCCTCTGGCTAAAGTAACTTCCAGGGGATTTAAACAGCCTGGTGCTCTTCCCCCCACCTTAAATTTTCTCTTTTTCTCCTTTGGGACCCAGACATTAAAGAGCAGGACATTAAAAAAATAATAATGACATACACAGGGAAAATTAGAAAACGACTTTGCATGTCCAGGCTCGGGGAAGACCTGAGAAAACCTTAAGTTTATAACTGAGGTTGATCCACGGCACAGAGAGAGCCTACAACAACCAAAACCGAAACCAAAGCCAAAACAAAGCAATAATCTCCCACCCCTGCAAAACAGCAAACCATGGATAAAGAGAAGACTCATTTCCAGAGTTATCAGAATAACCTGAATTATCATTTCAAATGTCCAGTTTTCAACAATAAAAGAATCAAGATATATAAAGAAACAGGAAAGTGTGAAACATTCAAAGGAAAATTAAAACAACAGAAACTGTCCCTGAAATAAGACCTGATGGTAGATATCTTAGACAAAGATTTTTAAAAATCACCTTAAAGATGCTCAGAGAACTAAAGGACGATGTGGAGAAAGTAAAACAGAATATTAACAAAATTAAAATATCAATAAAGAGATTGAAAATCTAGAAAGAAACCAATAAAAAATTCTAGCTATGAAAGGTATAGTAACTGAATTGAAAATTCACTAGAGAGAGTGAAAGGCAGATTTGAGCTGAAGAATCAATGAACTTGTAGATAGGGCAATGGAAATTATTGAGACTGAAGAACAGAAAGAAAAATATTGAAGAAAAAAATGAGCAGAGCTTATTGGACTTGTGAGACACCACCACAAGGACCAACGTATGCATTGTGGGTGTCCCAGAAGGAAGACAGAGAAAGTAGTAGAAAGGATATTTGGATAAATAATGGCTGAAAATATCCCAAATTGGATGAAACACATGAATATAAACATCCAATAAGATGAACTCAAAAGACCCACACTTCAGACACATTATAATCAAACTTTTGAAAGCAAAAGAAAAATAGAGTCTTTAAAGCAGCAAAAGAAAAGTGAATCATTACATGCAAGGAAGTCTCTATAAGATTATCAGCAAATTTCACAACAGAAATTTTGAGGCCAGAGGCTATGTGCTGATATATGTGAAGTGGTGGAATAAAAAAAAAACTGTCAACCAAGAACCCTATATCTGGAAAAATTGGCCGTCAAAAGTACGGGAGAAATTATGACATTTTTTCAGGTGTAGAAAAGCTGAGAAAGACACCTGGCTGGCTCAGCAGTTAAGCAACTGCCCTTGGCTCAGGGAGTGATCCTGGAGTCCTGGGATTGAGTCCCACATAGGGCTCCCTGCATGGAACCTGCTCCTCCCTCTGCCTGTGTCTCTGCCTCTTTCTCTGTGTGTCTCTCATGAATAAGTAAATAAAATCTTAAAAAAAAAAAAAAAGAAAAGAAAACCTAAGGAATTTGTAACCACTAGACCTGCTCTGGAAGAAATGCCCTGAAAGATGAAAGGAAAAGATATTAGACAGTAATCAACTCAAAAGCTGTATGGACAAATAAAGATTGAAATAAGAGTAAATATATGAACAATTACAAACTCAGGTACTATTTTAATAATTTTTTTTAATTTTTATTTATTTATGATAGTCTCACAGAGAGAGAGAGAGAGGCAGAGACACAGGCAGAGGGAGAAGCAGGCTCCATGCACCAGGAGCCCGACGTGGGATTCAATCCGGGGTCTCCAGGATCGCGCCCTGGGCCAAAGGCAGGCGCCAAACCGCTGCGCCACCCAGGGATCCCTTAATAATGGTTTGTAAGTGTACTTTTTGTTTTCTACACAATTTAAGAAAAAAATTAAAAAATTGTTAGTCTAAAAGCTAGTATTATTGTTTGGTTAGTGACACCAAATCTTGTTTTCTTTTTTTTTTTTTTTTAATTTTTTACTTATTTATGATAGTCACAGAGAGAGAGAGAGAGAGAGGCAGAGACATAGGCAGAGGGAGAAGCAGGCTCCATGCACCGGGAGCCTGATGTGGGATTCGATCCCGGGTCTCCAGGATCGCGCCCTGGGCCAAAGGCAGGCGCTAAACCGCTGCGCCACCCAGGGATCCCCAAATCTTGTTTTCTACACAATTTAAGACACTAATGAATTTGAAAGAATTATTAATTGATGCTTTGAGGCACACAATGTATACAGATGTAATTTTTGTGCTATCAATACCTAGAAGGGATGAGGACAGAGCTATTAAGGAGTAGTTTTTGTTTATTTTGAAGTTAAGCTGGTATAAATTCAAATTAGAGCATTATAAATTTAGGATGGTAAATGTAATGCCCATGGTTACCACTGATTCCTTTAGATCTAGGACACAAACACATTAAAAGTGAAAAGCTGGAAAAAATATTCCATGGAAATAATCACCAAAGAATAATAGAGCTGGCTATACTAATATTAGACAAAACAGACTTTACAATAATATCTCTATAAAACTTTCCAATGAAACAGTTCTACAATAATCATTGGAGACTTCAACACTCTACTTACAATAATGGATAGAACAACCAAACAGAAATAAGTAAGGAAATAGAGGACGTAACACAACAGACCAATCAAATCCAACAAATTTATATAGAACATTCTACCTAACAATAGCATATACATTTTTCTCAAGTGCACATGAGACATTTTCTAGGATATACAATATCTTAGGACACAAATTAAATGTCAATATATACCGTACAAAGTATCTTTTCTGACCATAACAGGATGAAGCTAGAAATGACTAACATAAGGAAAACTGAAAAATATAAAAAATTGTGGCAAACAACACACTTTTAAACCACCAATGGGTAAGAGAATAAATCACAAGAAAAGTGAGAAAAAACCCCTAGAGGTGAGTGAAAACAAAAACACCACGTAACAAAACTTACAGGATACAGTATAAGTGGTGTCAATGGGGTGTTCAGAGCTATAAACATTACATTAAACAATAAGATTCCAAACCAACAATCCGATGTTACAACTTAAGGAATTCAAAAAAGAACAAGATGAATTTAAAGTTAGCAGAAGGATTGTGGTCTGAAAATATGCAGGGGACAATCCCAATCTTTTGGTATTTGTTGAGACCTGATTTGTGACCCAGTATGTGGTCTATTCTGGAGAAAGTTCCATGTGCACTTGAGAGGAATGTGTATTCGGTTGTGTTCTGATGGAAAGTTCTGTATATATCTGTGAAATCCATCTGGTCCAGTGTATCATTTAAGGCTCTTGTTTCTTTGCTGATGTTATGTTTAGAGTATTTGTCATTTGCAGAAAGTGTTGTGTTGAAGTCCCCTACTACTAGTGTATTATTATCTATGCCTCAATGTCCTTTGACAGATGAATGGATAAAGAAGATATGGTCTACATATACAATGGAATATTACTCAGCCTTCAGAAAGGACGAATACACACCATTTGCTTTGACATGGATGGAACTGGAGGGTATTATGCTGAGTAAAGTAAGTCAGTTGGAGACAGACAATCATTATATGGTCTCACTCATGGGGAATATAAGAAATAGTGAAAGGAATTATAAGGGAAAGGAGGGAAAATGAGTGGGAAAAATCAGAGAGGGTGATAAACCATGAAAGACTCCTACCTTTGGGAAATGAAAAAAGGGTAGTGGAAGGGGAGGTGGGAGGGGGGATGGGATAACTGGGTGATGGGCACAGAGGAGGGCACTTGATGGGATGATCACTGAGTGTTATACTTTATGTTGGTAAATCAAACTTCAAAAAAAAAAAAGAGGAAAAAAAGATTAAAACATATGTGATTGGAGAGCAATAAAAGACAGTGTGTCATTATGTCCCCCCTAAAAAAATAGATTTAGCAGAAGGAAGGAAATAATATAGATTAAAGCAGAGATAAATGAAATAGAGAATAGAAAAACAATAGCGAAAGTTACTAAAGCCAAAAATTAGTTCTGCGTAAGGATCTGCAAAAGTGCCAAACCTTTAGCCAGATAAACTCAGCAAAGGGAGAAGACTCAAGTTACTAAAATCAGAATGAAAGCAAGGGCACTGCTACCAACTCTCTCTCTCTCTCTCTCTCTCTCTCTCTCTCTCTATATATATATATATATATATATATATATAAAAGGTTTCTAAAAGAGTATGATGAACAACTACATCATGCTGACAGATTGGATAACCTAGAAGAAATGGACAAATTCCTAGAAACACAAAACTTACCAAGATTAAATCACACAGAAATAGAAAATCTAAATAGACCAAAAACTAGAAAGATGATTGAATCAGTAATCAAAAAATCTGACAAACAAAAGACTTGGACTTGATGGCTTCATTGGAGAATTTTACCAAACATTTAAAGTAGAACTAATACCAATTCTTTTCACACTTTTCAATGAAACTGAAGAGTGAGCACTTCTTAACTCATTCTATGGGTCCAGCCTTACTCTGATAACAAACCAGACAAAAACAATATAAGAAAACTACAGACCAATATCCCTTATGAACACTGATGCAAAAATCCTCAAGAAAATACTAGCAAACTGAATCCAGCTTCATATTTAAAAGATTATGCAGCATGATCAAGTGGGATGTATTCCTGGAATGCAAGATCAGCTCAACATATGAAAATGGACCAATGGAATACACCATTAAAAGAATGAAGGGGAAAAAAAAAACACATGTTCATTTCAGTTGATGCAGAAAAAAGCTGCAGAAAAAGCATTTGATAAAATTCAACACATTTTCATGATAAAAACATTAAAAAAAAACTAAAGACTAGGGACTGAAGGAAATTATCTCAACACAGTAAAACCATATATGAAAAAAACACAGCAAACTCAATGGTGAAAGACTGAATGCTTTCTCTTTATCTTTAAGATTAGGAACAAATTGGGCAGCCCCGGTGGCGCAGCGGTTTAGTGCTGCCTGCAGCCCGGGGCGTGATCCTGGAGACCCTGGATCAAGTCCCACGTCAGGCTCTCTGCATGGAGCCTGCTTCTCCCTCTGCCTGTGTCTCTGCCTCTCATTCTCTCTCTGTGTCTCTATGAATAAATAAATAAAATCTTTAAAAAAAAAAAGATTAGGAACAAATCAAGGATGTCTACTCTCACCATTTCTATTTAGCATAATATTAGAAGTTCCAGACAGAGCAATTAGGCAAAATAAGAAACAAACCAAAAAAAAACCACCACCAACAACAAAAAGCCATCCAGAGTGAAAGGAATAAATAAAATTCTTTGTTTGCAAATGATATGATCTTATACATAGAAAACCCTAAAGACTCCACAAAAAGATTGCTAGAATAGGTGAATGTGGCAAAGTAGCAGGATACAAGGTTAACACGCAAAACATTGCTGAAATAAATTAGACATGAGTAACTGTAAATATATCCCATATTCATGTATTAGAAGGCTTAATATTGTTAAAATGTCAATATTACCCAGTGATCTACAGATTTAGTGTAATCCCTATTAAAATCCCAATGGCATTTCTCTCAGAAACAGAAACTCATCATAAAATTCATATGGAATCTCAAGAGACCCAGAATGCCCAAAACAAACTTGAAAATGAATAAAACTGGAGGATTCTACTTATTGATCGCAAAACTAACGGCAAAGCTACAGTAATCAAAACACTGTGGCACTATAGTAAGACAGGCATACAGACCAATGCAGTAGAGTAGAAAGCCCAGAAATAAACCCTGCCATATACAGTCAAATGATTTTTGACAAAGGCATCATGATGATTCAGTGGGAAAAGGATAGTCTTTTCAACAAATGGTCTTGGAAAAACTGGATATCCACATGTAAAAAAGCAAAGTTAGAACTATACCTAACACTATCTACAAAAATTAACCCAGACTGGATCAATGAGTTGGATGTAAGACCTAAAATAGTATAATTCTTAGAAGAAAACAGGACAAACTTTTCCTAATTTTGGATTTGGCAATGCTTTCTTGAATAGGATACTAAAGGCCCACATGACAAAGGGAAAAAGTGGCAAATTGGGTTTCATAAAAAATTTTAAATTCTGTGCATTAAAAGTCACTATCAACAGAATAAAAAGGCAACCCACAGAATGGGTGAAAATGTTCACAAATTATGTATCTGATAAAAGATTAATATCTAGAATTTACAGGAAAACTCTTAAGACTCAGCAACAACATAAAAACAAGCAACCTGATTCGAAAGTGGGCAAAGGACTTGAATAGACATTTCTCTTAAGAAGATACACAAATGGCCAACAAGCACGTGAAAACATGCTTAACATCACTAATCATGAAGTAAATGCAAACCAAAACTACAATGAGATAACACATCATACCTATAGGATGAGTGCTATTGAAAAATACCAGAAAATAACAAGTGTTGACAAGGATGTGAAGAGACTGGACTCCTTGGGCCCTGCTCATAAGACCGTGAAGTGGTGCAGCCACCATGGTGAACACCAGTGTGGTGGTTCCTCAAAGAATTAAAAATTTAATCACTAATGGTCCAGCAATTCCACTTCTGAGCCTGTCCGAGAGAATTGAAAGCAGATACTCAAAGAGATAGATGTCCACCCATGTTCACAGCAGCATCATTCATAATAGCCAAAAATCTGGAAAGCTGCCCGAGTGTCCACTGAAAGATGATTGGATAAGCCAAACATGGTCTCTGATACATAAAATGGAATATTATCCATCCTTAAAAAGGAAGGAACTCCCAACACCTGCTACAATGTGGATAAACCTGAGGACATAATGCTAAGTGACATAAGCTAGCCAAAAAAAGACAAATATAGTAGAATTCCACATTATAGGTAGTCAGTGTGGTCAAAGTCATAGAGACAGGAAGTAGGATGATGGCTGCCAGGGGCTGGAAGGTAGGGAGAATGGGGAGCTAGTGTTTCGTAGGCATAGAGTGTCCATTTGGCAAGATGAAAGAGTTCTGGCCGGTAGATGGTGGTGACGGTTGCAGAAGAGTATGAGGATATTTAATGGCACTGAACTGTACACTGAAAAATGGTGAAGATGGTAAATTACGTTATGTGTACTTTACCACAAGGAAAACATTGTAGAAACATTTTTAAAAGATTACAAAGTCTATCCCCATCCTATAATCAAAATGATTGATGGGAGGGGAGAAAGAAGGATTTGCTGTATTAATATCAAAAGAAGATTCAAAGCGATGACCTTCCAAACAGTGTGTTCAGGGTCCAAGAATATATGTAATCTTTGAAACATAAACTGACTCTAGGAGGTAAATGGCCAGAAAATACAAACAGAAAATTAATTAAAGAAGCTATGCCCAGAACTTTTAAGGAGTAGAAAAAACCAAGCTAATACTGAAATAATAGAAATAACGAGCCACCTTTAAAAATCCCTAGCAACTAAAAAAAAAGAAAAGAAAAGAAAAGAAAGAAAAAAGAATCTCTAGCAACTAGAATTAGCAGTTTCTTTGTTCTTTTTTTTTTCGGTTTATTTGTTTTAATTTGGGAATACCTAAGAAATATATGCTTAAATGCACAGAAACAAATCTTTAAATAAAACTGATTTTTTTTTCTGGAAATATGTTACCAACTGTATGTTTTCCTCACTGAGCCCATTCCTCCTGCTTCACCAGTGGGGAGGAGGATGGTGGAGGTGTGTCGTCTTTCTCTTTTAGAAGGATTGCAGCCCTACCCATGGAGCCAGCTCCTGCTTAATGGGATCAAGAGAAAGCATCCATTATGCCAGGGTCAGGGTCTGGTCAGGCATAGCTGTGGCTTTCAGAGCTCACTCCTCAGAGGTTCCCATTTTGAGCAACAGGAACTGGGTCCTGTAATGACCAGTGCTACCAATTTCCTGCTCCTTTTGGCTTTGGTTGCACTGAGTCACAGTTTCTGAGTCCACCCTGAACTTCTCTCTCTGCCTTTCATCAAGTTCCATTGATGCTTTGTCTTAAAAGTCATAAGCATCCTCCTTTTGCTCTTCCACACCTAGTCCCCAAAATCCCTCTACCAGTTAGGAACAACAGTCTTGGTTATTCTCGTGCATCTTGACAATTGTTGCTTACTCAATCATTTATTTAGTGTGTTTTTATCTAAAATGTTCCTCTGTGCTCTTTTGCCAAGTTCCCAATAGCTGCCATGACCCCAATCCTGTTGGCGTGCCTGCCTGCTTGCCTGCCTGCCTTCCATCTATCCATCCCTTTTTTCCCTTTTCCACTCTTTCTTTGTTTTATTTGTATTTGAGTCCATTTTTAAAAAAAGTAGTTTTACTGAGGGTAATCAACATATACTAAATGATATACATTTAAAGTGCACAGCTCAGTAAGTGTTAGCATATGTATATACTCATGCAACCATA
Source organism: Canis lupus familiaris (assembly GCF_011100685.1). Lineage (NCBI taxonomy): Eukaryota > Metazoa > Chordata > Mammalia > Carnivora > Canidae > Canis > Canis lupus. Next base: position 1,924,336 of record NC_049227.1, on the reverse strand, counting down.
ACTACTTTCAATATAGTGAACATCCCAGTCACCTCCCGAAAGTCTCCTTTATGTCCCTTAGTAATCCCTCCATACCTTCCCTCTCTGCCTCTTCTCCATCCCCAGGCAGTCTCTATCCTATACCTATACCTATATCCTATACCTATATCCTATACCTATACCTGCTCTCTATCACTATAAGTCAGTTAGCATTTTCTAACATCGTATATAAGTGGAATCATATATTATGTTTAACTTCTTATGTCTGGCTTCTTTCACTGAGCATAATTATTTTGAGATTCATCCCTGTTGTTACATTATCAATGGTTCTTTTTGTTTCTTGCTGTGTAGGACTCTGTTGCAGGGCTAGGCCACAATTTGCTAATTCATTCACCTGTCCATGAACATTTGGGTGGTTTCCAATCTTTGGCTATTACAAATACAGCTGAAAAGAACATATATATATATATATATATATATATATATATATATATATACACATACACATTTTCATTTCTCTTGGGAAGACACCTGGGAGCAGAATGGGTGGATCCTGTGACAGGTGTATGTTTCACATTCTAAGAAACTGCCAAACTATTTGCCAAAGTGGTCATATATCATTTTATTTCCCCCACCTGCAGTATCTGGGTTTCAACCCCTCTACATCCTTGCCCACATTGGTTATCGTTTTACTGCAGCTATTCGCACAGGTGTGTAGTGGTATCTCTTTGTGGTGTTAGTCTGCATTTATATTGTCCATATTTCCTTGTTGGTGAAAGGTCTGTTCAAATCTTTTGTGATTTTCAAAAACTGAATTATTTTCTTACTATTGAGTTTTGAGAGTTCTTTATAAATTTTGTATACAAAATACAAGTCCTTGTAGAATGTATTATATGCGAGTATTTTTTTCCAAGTCTGTAGCTGGCATTTTCATTCTCTTAAAGGTATCTTTGGCAGAGCAAAAGTTACTAATTTTAATGAAATCTGATTTACCAAGTTTCTGTTTTTCTCTTTTGGATCAGGCTTTTGGTGTCAAATCTAAGAAATCATTGCCGAACCCAAGAGGATAGCAATTTTCTCCTATTATTTCTTCTGGGAGTCTTATAGTTTTTGGTTTCACACTTAGAGGTGATCCACTTTGAGTTATTTTGTACATGGCAGAAGGTACAGATCCAAATTATGTGCGTGTGTATGGATATCTAATTATTCCAGTACCATTTATTGAAAAGATTGAACTTACTCCACAGCATTGCCTTTCCACCTGTGCCAAGATCATCTATTTTGCCCCAGTCCCATCAGGCACAACATCACCACCTACTTCCTTGATGTTGGTAATGACCATGGCAAACGCAGAGGGCTGACTGCCACATGAAGGACAAGTTTCCAGTTTAGCAGGAACTGCTTTCGGAAGTCCCATGAGAAACTTCCTTGACATTATTAGGTTTGGTTACTCAGATCAATAAACCATGTGCCAGGCAAGAACCAGCATCTGGCCCCTCTTCCTGCATTTGCAGGGGGCCATTTGGTGTTGGTGGAAAAGGATGCCAGGAGACGCCAGTTCAGCTGACCAAACTGTCATTCTGAATCCTTTCCTCTTTGATTAGAGGATCTCCTTTTCAAAGACAAGTGGGTGAGTTCTCTCTTTCCACTTGCAGCAATCGCAGCGATTGCACAATGGCAGGAGGGGCAGAGTGCTTCTCCCTCTCTCCTGCAGTGGGAGAAACAAAATGCTCCTAGGACCTAAACATTACCATTACTGCAGTGCCATATACTAGGGGAGTTCATCAGACTTTTTTTGAGACCTGGAAAAAATACTCCTTAAATACAGATGCATGGTCACTCAGTATTTCTCTGAGTGTGAATCTAAAGTCAAGAGCAGATCATTTGAACCTAGAGATAAATATTTGTATGAGGTAGTCCATTTTACACTCCACACTTTGGGTTATTATACATTGTCTGAAGGAGAAAATGGAGTCTTGTAATTTAGCTGGAAAATGCCAGAGAAAGGTAAATGGGTGAGGCAGCTGGCTGCTTCAATAATGTCTTGTGGGTGGATATAGCCATCTCCAGGGGCTGGGCTAAAGCTCTGCCCACCAAACCCCCGGAGGTTTCCTCACATTATCAAAACTGGGACACCAGACCTAGAAGGCCACTGATTAGTGAGCTGTAGGCAATAGCCAAGGGCAGCTGTTACCTCTAGAGAGAGAAGGAGGGGTGAGAAATGGACATGGGCTTTACCTGGATCTAGATTTTATTTCTTAAAAAACAAAGAGTGCTCTAAAGCAAATACAGCAAAATGTTAACATCTGTTAATCTGGATTGCTTGTTAATTATTTTCTGTGCTTGCCTGTACATTTGAAATAATTCATAATTAGAGATTAGTTTTTAAGAAGAACAAGGCTAAAAAGAAAGACAAAATATTATTAGTGGCTGTCTTTGTATAGCAGGCTCTTTGTCCTTTCTACTTTTGTGTATTTTCTGAAATTTTTATATGGAGTCTTTGTTAATAGGAAAAATAATCTCGTTTTAAGGTCACAGAACTAATCAAGTGAGATAAATGAGGGTGGACTGAGAAAGAAAAATGGACCAAGAATGATGCTGATAAAAAGGCAAATGAAACAAGCATGAAATGTGGTTAAACCTCATTAATTTGTACTTTACTTAGTCTAATTAATTAGTGGACAATTTGGTTGAACCTTCCACAAGTGGTCAAGAAAGACTTGCTTATTACTACCAGGTGGCACTCCATCCTTAATTCTAATACCCTGGGGCCCAACGCCAGGTGTCATGTTGTTGGGGGACATGTTGCCTGCATATCAGGTTTTGCCTTCCAGGGAATCTACATTCCAGGGCTTTCTGGGCCCTGACTGGCTGAAAAACCGCTCCGTGGAAGCAATGATTCAGCAAAAAAGGTAAGCAAAATTGCAGGAAGATTTTCAATCTACTTAAGAGAACAAACTCTTAATAGCTGTTAGCTCATTAAGTGTTGAAATGTAAATATTGTAGGTAATTAAAAACAGCTTTATTTATTCATTTTAGCAGATCCAGCTGAACATCAATCACAGAATACATTTTTAATGAGTAAAAGAGCTTTTTTAAAAAATGCATCTGCTAACACGGACTGACCTTTTTTTCAATTAATGTGAATTATCATAAAGCCTCATTTCCCTGGTCTCTGTAGCCTGCAGGACTTTTTCAAACAAATATTGGGCACATCCAGCTCTCCACCTCGCCAGGCCTGCACCCACACAGCTAAATGTGGCTGGAGCAGAACACCTGCCAGGTGGCCTGGTCTCAGTGGAAATTCACCAGCTCCATCCTCAAGAGGGCCCATGCTACAGCCCAGTCACCACAGCACATTCCTCTGTCCATGCTCTCCTGCTCCTCTAGACAAGGGGTCCGCCGTTCTCTTCTGCCCCCACTCCCTTCTCACATGCCTATGCCTCCATCCTTCCTCTCAGTGGATGACTTGAACTTTCTGTTTTACTGAAAAGCATTAAATTACATATAAGAGAACATCCGCAGGATTCCAAACCACCCCCTCCCATTGCTCTGCACCTGAACCAGTACACCTGTCCTTCCCTTCTGTGCCCCTGTGAGGGCGCCCCCTTAACACCATAGTTCAGCCCCTCATTTCTCTAGATGTCTTATCTCTATCTTGCATCATCAATTTTCCTCTCTACTGGATCTTCCCCATCAGCATACAAATGAGCTGTTATTTTTCTTACATTGTAAGAACAAAAGCTAAAACTAAAACCTGTCTTGACCCCATTTCCCTTCCAGCCACCACTCTATTTCTTGTCACAGCAAAACTCCGCCAAAGAGCTGATGATGCTATCTCCAAAACCTTCTTCCCCTGTACTCTCAAGAACCCATTCTATCGCACCACCCAAGTCCTCTTGTCAAGGTCACCAATGACCACCATGTGGCTAAATTCAATGGTTCATTTCTCACTTGACCAATTAGTAGGGTGACAATTTATTATAATTTATTATGATGTGGATTTTTTAAAGAAGATTTTATTTATTTATTCATGAGAGACACACACAAAGAGAGAGGCAGAGACACAGGCAGAGGGAAAAGCAGGCTCCATGCAGGGAGCCTGACGTGGGACTTGATCCGGGGACTCCAGGATCACACTGTAGGTTGAAGGCAGATGCTAAACCACTGAGCCACTCAGGGATCCCCTGTAATGTGGATGTTGACAATGAAGAGACACCAGTAACACTTGCAACAGGATAACAGGTAGGACTCCAGAACTGTATCCAGCAAATCAGGAAGGAGATATGATTATCTGACCTGTCAACATTTTTGACACCTTGAAATCCCTTCTGTTGTCTTCTGAGACACCAACCCCCAGATCCCCTCCTTCTCTGCCTCCTGTGTTGGGTCCTCCTCATCACAGAGGCCTTATAATGTTCAAGTGTTCAGATGGCTGCTAGAAACTCTTCTTAACCTACCCTTACTTGCCACATGATCTCATCCAGTCTAATGGCCAAGATACAGGTGATTATTGGAGATACATCTCTGGCCTGCACCTTTCCTCTAAACTCCAGACCATGTATCCCATTGTCTCTTCCACTTCTACACTTTCATGTCCAGAAGGCATTTCAGTCTTAACACATCATACCTTGGACTTCTGATTGTTCCCACCAAATGTGCTTATTTCACGATCTTATACATCTCAGGGAATGCAAGTCGGTCGTGCCAACTGCTCAGGCCCAAATCCTTAACTCTGGTGGGCTCATCCCTAACTCTTCTCCCTTAAACCTGACATCCAGAAAATCTTCTTGTCTCTACTTACATAGAGTATCCAGAATCTGACCACTTCTTCCCACCACATTGCTACCATGTTGCTTCAAATCACCATGAACTCTTATTGAGACTACAGTTGGCCAGTGAACAACACGGGTTTGAACCGCAAGGGGCTTCCTTTTATGAGATTTTTTTTCTTTTTCTTTGTTTTCTTTTAAATGTTTTATTTATTTATTTGAGAGAGAGTAAGAGAGCACTACAGAGAAAGAGTAAGCACAAGTGAGGGCAGAGGGAGAGGGAGAAGCAGACTGACTCCCCACTGAGCAGGGAGCCGACATGGGGCTTGATCCCAGGACCCTGGGATCATGACCTGAGCTGAAGGCAGATGCTTAACCGACTGAGCTACCCAGGCATCCTGAGAATTTTTTTCAATAAACACAGTACAGTAATATAAATATGTTTTCTCTTAAGATTTTCTTAATAAACATTTTCTTTCCTCTAGCTTACTTTATTGTTAAGAACATAGTATACAGTATGTTTGTATATAACATACAGAATATGTTTTCATTGATTTTTATATTATTAGTAGGCTTCCAGTCAACCATAGGCTATTATTGGTAGTTAAACTTTTAGAGAGTCAAGAATTATACATGGATTTTTGACTGTATAGGGTGGCCGCACCCCCAATCTCTACATTGTTCAAGTATTAGCTGTAATTTTAAAGTCTCCTAACTGGTCCCTGTTTCAGCCCTTGGGCTCTGTCTATGCAGCACACAACAGTGGGGTGGCTCTCCAAACAAGAAGGGACATTCTCACAACGGAGGTAAGGTGGTACTTTTCACCTTAGTCTTTGACTTCATCCCCTCCATCTGTCCCACACCACATGGATCTCCCTGTTATTCTTGGACTGCCCCAGACTTGCCTCCTCCTTAGGGCATTTGTGCTTTCTGTTCCCTCTCCTGCAATGCTCTTCCCTCTGATGTCCCATAGTTTGCTCTCTTCTCTTTCATGCCCTTCTTCAAATGTCACCTTCTAAGACATATTCTCAGATCTATTTAAATAGCAACCCCCTTGTTCCCAGCATGATCTGTCATCCTGTTCTGCTTATTTTACACCATAGTATATTTTATCTTCTACCATATTCTAGATCAGCACTGTTCACTAGAACTTTCTGTGATAATGGAAATATCAATTCTATACTGTCCCAATATACATGTGGCTGTTGAACACTCAAAAGTGGCTGGTGCAATTGAAGAACTGATCTTTTAATGATATTTAATTTTATTAAATTTAACTAGTTAATTTAATTAATTTAAATTAAGTTTAGATAGTCACATGGAACTTGTGGCTACCATATTATGCTTTACCATTATTACTTCTTGTCCCACTCATTTTTCCAAAGGTTGGTTGACTGCTAATATGATCTTCATGACAATACCTATCCTCCTTTCGAATATAAGCTCCATGAAGGCAGATTTCCTTTGTGTTCAGCAAATAATAGATGTTCAATAAATATTTGCTGAATAAATGACCTTTACCTCAAGTTTATAATTTCAAGTGCCAAACTTTGTTTTGTTTTTAAACATTTTTAAAATTCTTCAAAGCTCTATATATGTCATTTTCTTAATTTAGTACCAGAATATATTGTTTCCTTGCAATTTCAATGTCACTATTCTGTACATAAATTGCTATGTTGCAATAAATTATGTCCTCAAAGACCATTAATGTCATCCCTTCATTATCTATACCAGACTGCTATGTTTTTATAGACTGTCTACTGACTATCATTACGTTCTTACTGCTGTCTCTGATATGTGCCTTACTTTTCAACAGAGGTAACTGGATAAGGTTTGAGGGTATTTCTCAGAATTTTTGATGACTCTTTTTTTTTTAAGATTTATTTATTTATTTATTAGAGACACACAGAGAGAGAGAGAGAGAGAGAGAGAGAGAAAGGCCGAGACACAGGCAGAGAGAGAAGCAGGCTCCATGCAGGGAGCCTGACGTGGGGACTCGACCCTGGGTCTCCAGGATCACACCCTGGGCTGAAGGCGGCGCTAAACCGCTGGGCCACCAGGGCTGCCCTTTTTTTTTTTTTTTTTTCAAGATTTTTTTTGATTTTTGATGACTCTTACTGTGGGTACATTCACAGTCTGTTCAAAGAGGTTGGTTGCCTATAAATGCAATCTGTATGAAAATAAGATCTGTGATCAGGAGAGCTGTTACTGCCATTCCCCTCTTACAGATTGGAAATTAAAATCCAAGATTTGAAACCTAAGGCCATTGAGCTGGAATTAAACTTTTGGACTCCAAAGTTCTCTCACCTAATCCAGATCTTTCAAAGATGTGGATCAAGGGGCACCTGGGTAGCTCAGTCAGTTAAGTCTCTGCCTTCAGCTTGGGTCATGATCTCGGGATCCTGGAATCCAGTCCTGAGTCAGGCTCCCTGCTCAGTGGAGAGCCTGCTTCTCCCTCTCCCTCTGCCTCCACTCATGCTCTCTCTTGCTACCTCTCTCTCTCTCTCTCTCTCTCTCTGAAAAAAATAAATAATTTTTTAAAAAAAGAAGTGGATCAAAACCATTTACTAAAAATCATCTGCTCTGGGCTTCCCCACTAAACCTCCTGGCTTAGAATCTTGGGGTCTGGGGTGTGAGACTCCCTGTGCTAAGTTTACTTTCTGCTGAGAAATATAATGCTACCTTGAGTTTTTATTCCACAGGGAAAAGAATGGTGGTATTTTTATTAGTTTCCCTACTCATAAGCTTGTAGCGACTGCTCTGTTGCAAACCAAATGAGGATTTTAAGCACTGATACATTTGTTCAACTGATCCGACTACACTGGACTACACTGTACCGTCAGTAGAGATGTGATCAATAGAAAATGTGTTTCGGTAACAGATTATAGGTCAAGAAATACTTCCAGATTCTTTCACTGCCTCCCAGAGAGCAGAGGGATCCATTTGTCAAGTATGAAGACCTAGGAGGATATCATTGACATCAAAATTAATGACAGCAACCTGAAAGGTGATTATTCCTTGAGGTATACAAGGTCACCCGCAGCTGAAGGAAATGCATGTGTCCAGCTGCTACGCTCACCTGCTCTCGTGGTCCCGAGCACGCAGACTGGGACGGCAGCCCCAGCTGATACGTGAACCGGCGCAGCCTTGAGTTTTGCTGATATTTGTATACAGCTGCCAGTCATCGTAGCAACCAGGTCGGGGAAACAGAACAACTCTCTTCCTCTCTGATGCCCTGGGCCATTTCTAGCAAGAAGAGATCATAGCAAAGCTCTTGGGTTTAAATGTAATTTCTGAAACTCGGAGTGGCAACAGGCAGGTCTAGAGGAGACCAGGGTTCAGTGGGAAGTGCAGGTAGACACAGGCTCAGAGTGGAATACAGGAGCCAAATCAAGACAGGTGCACAGTCAGAAGAGTTAAGTGTATTTGAAGGGGGGCGGGGGAACTGGTAATATGAGGTCCCCAGTGGCTGGCAGCACAGCTGTGTTAGCAGATGTGCAAACACAAGGAATGATGGGGGAGTCTGGAGCTCTACTAGGACTGGGACAAACCACCCCAAAGTGGGGGCCCCATAGACTCAGCCCAGTGGGCCTCAGGGATCAGTTTACAGGGAAGCCTGGACTCCCAGACAGGAACTGAGTCCATGGAGGCTCCGCGTGCAGAGAGGTAAATCACTCCAGGGGCTGGGAAAGGCAGTGGAAAGCCAACCGAGGGAGTGCTGAGCTGTGGTCTAATGAAGCCGGTTAGTTAGGGTCTGGGTCACAGGGCATAGTCCTCAGAAGCCAACGAGGGAAAGTAGTGGTCGGAAGCCAAACACTGGGACCCTGAAACCGAGAAGAGAGATGGAATAGCATGTCCTGAATTCTCTGCTCAGCCACTGAGTGAGCATCTGCCGTCAGGAGCACGTGAAGAAGGGTTAGCAAGGACCTGCCAGCCTGGTGATCCCCGGGTGGCTCAGTGGTTTAGCGTCTGCCTTCAGCCCAGGGCGTGATCCTGGAGACCTGGGATCGAGTCCCACATCGGGCTCCCTGCAGGGAGCCTGCTTCTCCCTCTGCCTGTGTCTCTGTCTCTGTGTGTGTATCTCTTATAAATAAATAAAATCTTAAAAAAAAAAAAAAAAAAAACCTGCCAGCCTTACCTTGGAAGGTGAGAAGGGGTTGGGGCCCCTGTTAAGGAAGCTCAGGCCGGCTCTTACCCTGCACACTGGTCAAGCTCAAATTCCAGGAACCCCAGAAGTGTCTGTCCCTGGGACAGCGCATGAGAAGATTGTGGCTTTTGTTATTTCCTGCTTAGTCCACTACGACGAGGAAAAGGCAGCGCTCACAGACTATGGTCAGTAGGAAAGTGGTGTCTGCTCATCAGTACCAGCTAAAGGACAGCAGTCAAAAAGGAAACTTCCGTGGGAATCTATTTATCAGATGAGAGACTTGGGGCATTTGGCCAAGAATATAAGGGACTCCCTGCGCTTCATGGTAGGTGAATTTCTGACAGTTAAAAAGGAAAAAGAAAAGTCTTCTTATGAAAAAAAAAATCCTTAATGGAGAGGACAGAGCTAACTTGTTGGAATTCCTTGCAATTCATGTTACAACAACATCGTGTAGCAGCCACAATGCTCTGTTTAGTAAGGGGGAAGGATGTGATAGATTGAAGTGAAGCAAGTAACCGAAAGGGATCCACATAAAATGCTTAGAAAAACACAGTAAGAATTCAATGCATGCTAGCCATTTTTAATAGCTGAAGTTGTTCAGTGGGCAAGTGGCAAAACCAAGATCTGAACCCAGAGCTGTCTGTCATGGAAACCTGGGCTCTGACTCCTATGCATTTACCTGCTCCGATTATTCATTTTTACTCGTAATTTTGTTTGGCTTCCTGGTAAAAAATGAAGTAGCTCCCAGAGTCAGGTGGCCTGCATTTGTGTTGCAGCTTATCAGACTCATGTCTTCCCCCTCAGCCTCTTGGCTACAGATCACTTATCCCACTAAGCAATTAGAATCCTTGTTCTTCTTTTTCTTTTTTAAAAATAAAACTAGTATGACAGAGAAATTGATTGAGATAGTAATTTGTGTTTCCTTCCTGCTACAGAAAGACACTCCCAAAAACGAGAACAATGCATTGGAGGAAAAAACAAACAAGCATATGAACATATCAATAGATGCTGCAAAGATATCTGATAAAAATCAGCAGCCATTTCTAACAGAAATCTTGATTAAAATAAAACTAGAAGAAAATCATTTACAGGTATTGAAGATCACCAAAGTCCAACAGTAAATATTATTCCAAACGTTGAAATAGTAAAGTCATTTCAAACTGAACAGGAACCAGACAGGTGCATTTGCTTTCACTACGATTTTTTTCAGCATTGCTTTGTAAGTTCTAGTGAGTGCAGCACAACAAAGTGGAAAAGTGTATAAATGCAGGAGAAAAAAAAGAAATACTGCTATGTTTGTGCTGGAAATGTCAGTGTTGAAAATTACAAATTATTGGAATTAAGGGAATTTAATAAAGTGCGTGCAAGATATTTGCTTATCTTACAGTTCTCTGTTAATTCCAGAAATGACAATCTAGAAATAGAAATGGAAGAAGTATTTAACCCAGTATTGTGATCACAAATAATTGTTATTTAGGAATAAATTTGACAATAAAGTTAGATAATTTTTATGAAAAGAAATCAATTCTATCTAATTTCTGACAAATGAGAAGATATTTTATATTCTCAAATATAAACACTTAATGTCACAAAAATGCCAATTATCTCACATGAATATATAATTTATCACAATTTCCCATTGGCAACACATGCTTTTTTTTTAATTGGATGAAATTATCTTAATGTTCATTTGAAAGAACAAATGCTCAAGAAGAGCCAAGAAAGTCTGGAATAAAAAAGCTAATTAGGGGGAATTTGCTCAATGACACAGTGTAACACATAAACATGTACTGGAAAACCATTTGAAAGCATCCTCAAACATTAGCATGCATCAGAATCTCCTGGGAGTACTTGTTAAAACAGTTAAAACAGATTACTGGACCCCCTAGAGTTTCTGATCTACTAGGTCTGGGCTGGGGTGCAATAATTTGCATTGCTAACAAGTTCCCAGGTGATGCTGATGCTGCTGGGTTACAGAATATTCTTTGAGAGCTATTACTGTGACAAATAAACATAATATTGGCAAGACAAAAGGACAAACCAGTGGAATATACAAGAAGCCAGTAACTAGCCTCATGCATATGAGTACCTAATAAATGACAAAGGATATCCATAAAGTGTGAATAAGAAAAATTTGACGTGTAAAAGTTTGTATAATGTGGTCTCAAATAAAATACAATAGTGTGTGTGTGTGTAAACGCATATGTATTTTGTATATATGTACATGATGAACAAGGATTGAGGGAAATGAGGATGAGAGGAAAGAGAAGGAATAGGAAGTTCAGTCAGAAGGAAAAGAATACAACAGCACTAGGGGCACCTGGTGGCTCAGGCCGTGATCCTGGGGTCCCAGGATTGAGTCCTGCATTGGGCTCCCTGCATGGAGCCTGCTTCTCCCTCGGCCTATGTCTCTGCCTCTCTGTGTCTCTCATGAATAAACAAATAAAATCTTAAAAAAAAAAAAAAAAAAGAATACAGCAGCACTAAAAAATTGCCAGTATATATGATATTATCACACTGATGTATTTACATAAAATTACCCATGGCCATGATTAAACATATTTTTTATTTATTTTTTATTTTTTAATGATAGTCACAGAGAGAGAGAGAGAGAGGCATAGACACAGGCAGAGGGAGAAGCAGGCTCCATGCACCGGGAGCCCGACGTGGTATTCGATCCTGGGTCTCCAGGATCGCACCCTGGGCCAAAGGCAGGCGCCAAACTGCTGCGCCACCCAGGGATCCCCTGGCCATGATTAATGGTATGCTCAAATGGAGTTTGAGCTATGACCCAAAGACAACAGGAAGTACATTCCAAAATAAGATGCCAGACACTCCCATTTATCTTTTGCTCTACAAATAAATACTAACTGGCTACTATGTATGAAGCTCAGATCTGGATAGGGAAGGAAATAAAGAGCGCTCTCTCTCATGTAACTCACATTTGAGTGGATTTGCACTGTGAAGAATTTGTCAAAAAGATGAGAGAAGCTAGTTATTGGGCTCTCAGTGTTCCCTGACATCACAGGCGTTGGCACTGTTTTGGGGAAGAGGCGATTCAGAGAGAGCCATAGCAGGCTGTGGGTCCTCCTTCATGGAAAACACAAGTCGAGGGCCCCCGCCCCTCCTCTCAAGAAGGGTCTCCAGTGGGACTCCTGTAGCTCAGGCACAGAGTGGCCTGTGGCCTGACATGTGCCTGGGAAATCTAAAAGGCTTGCTAAGTGGTAGAAGGAAGGAAGGGTGGTGGTGTTGGGTATTTTATTCTCCACTCCCAGAAGTTGTGGAAACATCACTTTTTCATCCCAAATGGGAATCATGAGCATGAAAGCATTACGCTGGGCAAGCAGGCATACACAGGATGGCCCTGGGCAAGCTGAGTCTGGCCCTGTAGGCTCAAAAGGAGTTGAGCCATATGAGACAGAGCTGGTATGGGGTTGTCAGGAGGCCACTGTAGAATAACAGAAAACATTTATGTTCATTCCTGCCTCTGGTTCCTGGCACCAAGCTCCTAAAACCCTTGTAATTTCCCAGGTGACAAGAACAATAGGAGAGGTTCTTTTGTTCTAGTATTTCGTCTTTCAACTTGGTTGCTGACAGAGCTTCTAAATCCTTTGGAATTTCCTGGGAGATAGGAGTGTCTTTTGTTCTAATGAGGTGACTCCTGGGACCTCTTGGATGACTTCAGAACAAGGGCTAGACCCAGCCATCAAAACCACAATGAGATAGCACCTCACAGAGGTTAGGGTGTTTTGTCAAAAAGATTAGAGAGGGGCACCTGGGTAACTCAGTCGGTTAAGCATCTACCTTCCACTCAGGTCGTGATCCTGGGGTCCTGGAATTGAGTCCTGCATCAGGCTCCCTGTTCAGTGGGGAGTCTGTTTCTCCCTCTCCTTCTGTGCTCTCTCTCTCTCAAGTAAATAAATAAAACATCTTTAAAAAAAAAAAAAAGAAGACAAGAGATAACAAATATTGGCTAGGTTTTGGTAAAAAGGAAACCCTGTATATTGCTGGTAGGAATGTAAACTGGAATAGCCCCTAAGGAAAACAGTAAGGAGGCTCCTCAAGAAACCAAAAATAGAACTACTCTGTGATCCAGCAATCCCACTTCTGGGTGTATATCCGAAGCAAATGCAATCACTACCTTGAAGAGAGAGCTGTTTTCTCATGTTCAGTGCTACATTCCTCACAATAGCCAAATACAGAAACAGCCTAAATGCCCCAAACGTGGCATATACATATAAAATGGAATATTATTTGGCCTTTAAAGGGAAGGAAATCCCAGGGTGCCTGGGTAGCTCAGTCAGTTGAGCAGCTGCGTCTTGGTTTTGGCTCAGTTCCTGGTCTCAGGGTCCTGGGATCAAGCCCTGTGTTGGGCTCCGTGCTCAACAGGGAGTCTGCTTGAGACTCTCCCTCTTTCTCTCACTCCCCCATGCCCCTCCTCCCTTCTTCTGTGCATTCTCTCTCTCTCTCTCAAAATAAATAAGTCTTCTTTAAAAGAAAAAAAGAAAGAAAGAAATCCTGTTATTTGTGACAACACAGTTGAACGTGGAGTGCATGAAGCTGAGTGAATTACACCAGAGAAAGATGGATAACTGTAGGGTATCACTTATAATGGAATCTAAAACAACAGCAACAGGGATCCCTGGGTGGCGCAGCGGTTTGGCGCCTGCCTTTGGCCCAGGGCGCGATCCTGGAGACCCAGGATCGAATCCCACATCAGGCTCCCGGTGCATGGAGCCTGCTTCTCCCTCTGCCTGTGTCTCTGCCTCTCTCTCTCTCTCTCTGTGACTATCATAAATAAATAAAAATTAAAAAAAAAATAAAACAACAGCAACAAAAAAGTCAAATTCACAAAAACAGGGAGCTGGTGGTTGCCAGGGGCTGTGGTGGTGGTGGTGAGGGGGTGAGGGGGTGAGGGGCTGGGGGAAATTGGAGAATCTGCTAAAGTGGCACAACTTTCAGTACTAAGATGCATACCTTCTGAAGATCAAATACCTATCAAAGTGACTCCAGTTGACAATCCGTATTGTATAACTGAGATTTGCTAGGGGGTAAACCTTAAGTGTTCTCTCACACACAGGCACATATTGAGGTGATGGATGTGTTAACTGACACATGGTGAGACTCCTCTCACCATGTATACATACACATATAGCAAACCATCTTGTTAACACACTTTAAGTATATTATAATTTTATGTATCTCAATAAAGCTGAAAAACGAGACAGTGATGAAGAAAATGTTAATAACAAACAACCAAGCCATGATTAGAAGCTTGGAGTTCCAAGCTCCACATCCTCTGGGAAGAGAAGAGAAGCTGGAAATTGCAATGATGATCCATCATGCCTACACTATGAAGCTTCCAGAAAAATCCCCAAAATATGGGGTTTGGGGAGCTTCCAAGTTGGTGAACACATCTAGGTGCCAGGAGGGTGGCATACCCCAACTCCGTGGTAACAGAAGCTCCTGTGCTCAGGATCTTTCTGGACCTCACCTGGGTATCTCTTCATCTGGCTGTTTATTTATATCCTTTACAGAATCCTTCCTAATAAACTGGCAATAGTCAGTAAACTGTTTTCCTGGATTGCATGAGCCACTCTAGCAAATTATTGAACCTGAGGAGGGGGTTATGGGAACATCAATTTATAGCTGCTTGGTCAGAAATACAGGTGACAGACAACCTACGGTTGGCATCTGAAAGTGGGGGGTGGCGGGAGGCAGTTGTCTGGGACTGAGGCCCTAACCTGTGAGATCTGATGCTACACCCAGACAGTCAGTAGCAGAAATGCCTGGCATAGAAAGCCCACACATCTGATGTCAGCAGTGTTGTGTGAGAGTAAAAGAGAAATAGAGAGATTTTCCCAGATGGTCACTGAGAAGGGACAAGGGACCTCAGTGCAGAGAAGCTAGAGGGACCACCCAGGCCCCTAGGGGCCGAGGCAGAAGAAGTGGCAGCCAGAACGGGGATGGATTTGCCTTGCCATGGGAATGGTAGGGGAGACGTCCTGAGCGATGGAAGGCAGGGCGTGTTCTTGAAAATGTGAAAATGTCCATGTGAAGAAGAGGAGGCCTGAAGCAGATGCCAAGTCTGGAGAGCTGCTAGGAATGACCCCCTCTTCTTTGCTGCAGCCCAGTCCCAGTCCCAGTCCCTGCTGGCTCTGAGACCACAGCTTGGAGCTGGGGGAAGAGCAGCCGGGAACCCACTGGGAAAGAGACACGTGTGGACAGAGGTCCTCCCTGAACTGCTGATTCCCTGCCACCCAAACCTGGGGCAGGGGCAGGGCACTGGCAGAAATGAGGCCTTTAAATCCAATTTACAGTTCTGGTCAGACACGTTAATGACTGAATTAAGAGTGTTCTTCAACTTAAAGTAACCAGAGCACAGAATATTTTTCCTACCAGTGACCAGAAAATCCCACCACGTATTTCCCCAAGGACAGAAGAATCAAGCTCAGGGACATTGGGAGACAAAAACAGAGTTGCCTTCTCTCAAGAGGGCATTGGTTCAACTTGAGTTAAAGAAAATCATAAAATATTGAAACGAGTTGCAATAGAAAAAGTTGAGATGCATTTTTGTCTCCCCATCAGAAGAATGTTTCTTTTCTGTGCTCTGAGTGGGGGACACCTTATCCTGGGGGCCAGTAATGGCTATAGAGTTTCAACACCAAGAATGGAGTGGTCTGGCATCCAGAAGATAACCCCGCCCACAACGCTGTGTGAAATGTGGAAGAGGAGAAGGCCCTTGTAGGAGACGGGAGAGAAATTCTTGCTAGTAGTGGAAAGGCAATAGTGTCCTCTGGGTAGAAGCTTTCCTTTCCGAGGCTGAGAAAGGGCAGGATTTGTGGGGTCTTTGCAGGTTGTAGAGACCTGGCTCCTCCTGTAGATATTTTCCCAGATGTGGTGAACCCAGGATGGCTGTTAGGCTGGCCAGTCTTTTCTCAAGCTTAGAGAGTGACAGCTGAATGGAGAAGATACTCTAGGAGCACTTGACCCAAGAGATGCAGAGAGAAAACTCTCGAGCATCATCCCACAGCCCCGGGCAGGAGGGTGACTATGGTGACCTCCACAGAAGGGCTCGAGGTACCACTCGGGTTCTCATGCTCCCCTCGGGATTAGAAGGCACTCCTGAAATATGATGGAGATTGAATTTCTTGCCACTCTGTGAAAGAGACTTAGAACCCATTAGATTTGATGGTGAAGTGAATTAACAGCCACTTTGTGAGGTGGACGTGTTTGGGCTATACCCAGCTCTGCTCTGAACACAGACTGTAAGTGAAAGCTGCCACCAGCAGAGGTGAGAGATTTTCACATTTTCCAACAATTGCTCAAGGCTGATTAATTTGATCCTTAAATTGAGCTCATCAACTAAAGGTGAGGCTGGGGAAGAAATTCACCAGGCACAGCTAATTCCACATGCCATGGCACTCTCCTAGGGTGGATTTCTATTTCCTCTACCAGCTTCTATTCTGGCTCCGAAGAGATGTACTTGCTGCATTGTTACTGGCGAGTGCATTTTGTTCTCCCTTTCTGTGGCTGCATGGCTCTGGCTGGCCTCTAAATTCAGGAATGCCCCAAGGGTCAGTCCCCCTCTGCATGTTCCTTTCCACCTGTTCTCTTCCTTCCCTTTCCTTCCCATCTGGCTTTCTGTTAAGGACTCTTGTATTTATTTTTCTGGTCCAACCCGTTCCTTGAAGAGTTGGAAAGACCCACTCCTCCCATATTTCTCCTTTACTCACTTACACCTACTACTACACTCACAACACTCTGACCCCAGGTGTGTGCACTTTCTCTCACGCCAGGCAATTTTCTATGACACCAGTTGGTTGTCCTATAATTCAGTTCAATTCTGATACTAACCAGAGGTAGTGTAGACCCCACAGCTTAAGGGCTCAGCCCCATAAGACTGCCCCTCACTTTGGATTCTAAGGAATAGATACCCAGTTACCCACAACTTCTGTCAAACTTGGCCACAAATTGGAGGTTCCCATGAGCACCCCCATGTTGAATATGATTATTTGCTAGAACAGCTTACAGAACTCAGGGAAACACTTACTTATGCTTACCAAGTTATTGTATAATAAAGATATGATAGAAGATACGGAGGAACAGCCAGATGAAGAGACACACAGGGTGAAGTCTGGAAAGATCCCGAGCATAGAAGCCTCTGTCCCCATGGATATGACTTCCTGAAATGTGAATGCATTCACCAACTTGGAAATTCCCCAAACCCCATGCTTTTGGGATTTTTATAAAGTCTTCATCAATCATCATTAACTGATTGATGACCATGAGCAACATTTAACTCAATTTTCAACCCCTCTTCCCCACCCAGAAGATGGTGTTGGGGCTGAAACTTCCAAGCTTCTATGCCTTTCTAGTGACCAGCCACCATCTGGGACCTCACCAAGAGCTGCTCAATAGAACAAAAGATATTCCCACCACCCAGAAGATTCCAAGGGATTTAGGAGCTCCATGTCAGGAAGCTGGGTCAAAGTCTAAATATTAAAACAAAAGATGTTTCTAGTTCCCTTATCACTTAGGAAAATTACAAGGAGTTTAGGAGTTCTGTGCCAGGAACTGGGGCAGATATATACATATATATATTCTATTATTTCACACCTGAGTTCTAGACTACTATGTAAAGCTGATTACTAACCTCATTTGAGCATCTAATGACCATCTCAAAATTAAGTCCCAAACAATTCTTAAGCCCTCTCATTCTATAAAATAACAAAAACCACTTTGGGGTAGCCCAGGTGGCTCAGTGGTTTAGCACCGCCTTCAGCCCAGGGTGTGATCCTGGAGACCCGGGATCGAGTCCCACGTCAGGTTCCCTGCATAGAGCCTGCTTCTCCTTCTACCTGTGTCTGCCTCTCTCTCTCTCTCTCTCTCTTTGTGTGTCTCATGAATAAATAAATAAAATTAGCTGAGTGAAGTAAGTCAGTCGGAGAAGGACAAACATTATATGTTCTCATTCATGTGGGGAATATAAATAATAGTGAAAGGGAATATAAGGGAAGGGGGAAGAAATGTGTGGGAAATATCAGAAGGGGAGACAGAACGTAAAGACTGCTAACTCTGGGAAACGAACTAGGGGTGGTAGAAGGGGAGGAGGGCGGGGGGTGGGAGTGATTGGGTGACGGGCACTGGGGGTTATTCTGTATGTTGGTAAGTTGAACACCAATAAAATAAATAAATTAATTAATTAGCATAAAAAAATAAATAAAATTAGAAAAAAACAATTAAATAAGCAACAATAAAACACCCCCAGACTCTCTCCATCCCAGTCTTCTGCATTCCAATATTGGTAATTCCATCCCATCAGCTACTCTAGCCATTTACTAGGATTGATCCTCGCTACTTCTCCTCCAATCCAGTTCATTAGCAAGTCCTACTGTCTTTGCCTTTGAAACATCCCCGACCTGACTCCTTCTCACCACCTCCCCCACTACCCCAACACCACCTCTCTCTCTCTAGTCCCCAGACTTCAATTTCTCCCTCTCAGAGTCTATTTCCTGCTCATAAGCCTAAATGATTCTGTAAACCCAAAAGTTGGGTCACCGCTCTCCTTTGCTTAGAACTTTCGCTGGTTTTGATTCACACTCAGATTAAAGATCCCTATCCTCACCTATAGGAATACTAGGTCCAACATCATCTGACCCCTGTATTAGTTTCCTATTGCTATTGTAACAAATTGCCCATGTACTCAGTGCTTGAATAACACAAATTTATTCCCTTACAATTTTGGAGGTTAGAAGTCTAACCGGACTTCAGGTTGTCACGAGGGCTGTGTTCTTTCTGGAGGATGAAGGGTAGAATCTGTTCCCTTGCCATTGCCGGCTTCTCCAGGCTGTTCACATTCCATGGCCCATGGCCCATTCCTCCAACTCTGAAGACAGGGGCCTAGAATCTTCTCTCATCTCTGACTTCTGCTTCTTTCTATCTTGTCTATCTAACTCTCTTGCTTCTTTCTTATAAAGAACCTTGTCATCACACTGAGCCTACCTGGATAATCCAGGATAATCTCCCCATCTCAAGATCTTTACTCAATGACATCTGCAAAGTCCCTTTTCCCATGTGGCAACAGCAGTAGTTTCCAGGGATGGACAGGGACATTTTTGATGGGCCATTATGCAGCCTAATGTCCACTTAATTCCAACTGTCTCCTACTTCGCATCTCAACACTTCGGCCTCAGTCATATTGGCTATCTTGCCAATCTTGATACATATTAAACTTACTGCTAACCTTTCAGAGAAGTCTTCTTTTCCCAGTTTGGAGTAGGACCCCCTCCATATTTTATTCCCTCATCTGACTCAATTTTTTATAGCACTTATCACTGATCTATTATGCATTTATTATTAATCATTTTCTTTTTCCTCTGCCAAATTAAGTTCTATGAGAATAGTGGTATATGTACATACATACACAGACACAGACATACACTTTGTTTACTGTCATATCTAGAAAAGTTTGTGACACAAAACAGGCACTCAAAAGTAATTGATACTGTATGAATAAATGAATGAGTAAATGAATAAATAAATGTTTATCCAACATTATATAATGGCAGCAGGAATGAGAAGCAGTAGTTTCCAGGGATGGACACTAAACACTACCTTTAGTGTTTTCAGAACTCCAGAGCATCTTAAGTCCCAAAATTGTAAATCTCTCTTTTTCCTTTCCTCCTATTTCTTCTTAGGAATATTATGAGCAAGAGGATATGTGAGCATTTTCTACACCTCTAAGGTGTGACTCTCTGCTTCCCTTCCCTCCATCAAAGCACAGGACAAGGCTGAAGCATTACCTTGTCATGCCACAGAATGCCACAAAAACCACTGGAATAAAAAACTGGACAAAGACACAGACCCTGGGGCCGGGGAAGGTGGACACTGGGGTCATGAAGTCAACATGCTCCCATTTTGGGCCAGATCAGCTCCTTGATGATGGAGTGTACTGTGGGACTTTAAAAAATAAATAAATAACATTGTCCTTGTCTTAGAAAGTGAGTTGTGTCAAAGCAAGGAAGTGCTGAGCTTAGCACATAAACCATAAACAAAACAAATAAACAAGACTGGGATGCACTGACCTGGAGCAAAGAGATTTGCCAAATGTTTTTGACTATTACAAATCCCTGGCTCTCTATCCCTATGATTCTATTTTCATCCTTTCCTCTCTTTGGGGAGAAATTCACAGGAGCATTGCAAATGTTGCTGTACAGCCTGAAAATCAGGAAGGAACCACAGAAGTAAAAAATTCATTTCCATAGTAACAGGCTCAAAACCATCCCTGCTGCTAGTAGAATGAGTCGATTTGATTCATTCCAGCAAACATATCCACAATTTTAAAATGTGAATGACACAAAGAAGTCAATCTGAGGGTTGAGAGAAAGAGTTCGCTCAGAAATTCAGGGTGGCTTCCGAGTCCTAACAAATAACCCAACACAATTTTAATGCACATCTCAAAGACAGTAGCAAGTTTTCTCTGCTTTGAAGGCAGTGATTCATCATCTCATGGTGACCTACAAAGTCCTTGCCCCCTGAGGCAAACGTCCCCTTTGAAAGCTTCATTATTAAATCAGCTGGGTCCACATGACAACTCAAAGTCATGGCAGCCAAAGTGAAGATGCTGGCCTCAAGTGCCCCAGAAGGGATTTGACAGAGCCAGTATTTCAGCCACTCCTGTTTCTCCTTTAGCAAGTCATGTCCTTGTTGAAAAGGTTCATTTGCCCATCCATCCATCCATCCATCCATCCATGCAATTAATCAGGCATTACTGCCTTCCTTCTTCTCCTGGGTGTAGTAATAGATTCTGAGGATCCCAGAGGACTAAGAGGTACCCCAGGGGTACTTGTTCTTGAAGAATTTATATTCTTCTGGGCACAGGAACGTGTAACAAGATCACAAAAATGTGGAAATGGCAAAATAGGATTAGGGTACAAGGTCCCGTAGGAACTTAGAGGAGAGCATCTACCTTTCAACCTATATCTTAAGAGGATGAGAGAGATGCTGCTAAGGGGAAATTCTTAACAGAGAACATTCTAAACAGTTTCAAATATATGAAGGTTTTAACCTTCTTTAGAAGACGGCATGTATGGAGAATATCACCCATGTGGGATAGGTGTGGAGGGATGGGTGTGTAGGAGAAGAGAGGTATGAGGCAGACAAGGTGCTGCTCCTGCAGGATATCTGGGGTACTCGGGTATCTGGGCTTGACCTGTTATGCGAAGTGCACTAGGCACACATCGCTGATGGCTCTTTGGCCAGCAGGACCATGATTATGTCTGTAGTTTAGGAAAGGAGCCCTGGTGGTAGCAAATTTGAAGTTAGGGAAACCAAATAGATGGGTGAGGGAGGGTGTCTCGACAAGAGTCAAAGCAAGGTCATGGTGATAATGTGTGAACTAAGCAGCAGTGCTGGTAGAGGGAGGGGGATGCAGACAAGACATGCCTAGGAATTTAGAATCATCAGAACTTAGTGACAGGCTAGAGAAGGAGGGTGAGGGCGAGGGAGGAACACGGAATAATGAAGCTTCCCTTGAGTGACAGACAATGCTACCGATGTGTGCGTGCGAAATGTGTAGGACCAGAGGAAGAGCACGTCTGATGGAAGAATAGGTGAGTGGGCTGGAAGGGCAAGACACATTTAATTTGGGACCCACAGAGTTTGAAATGTCTGGAGGACAACGGGGTGGATATGTGCATTTGGAAAGTGCAACGAGAAGACTGAAGCATAGGAT
Organism: Canis lupus familiaris; assembly: GCF_011100685.1. NCBI lineage: Eukaryota > Metazoa > Chordata > Mammalia > Carnivora > Canidae > Canis > Canis lupus. The sequence goes on along the minus strand of NC_049227.1, from coordinate 1,902,702 downwards.
TGAAGTGTGGGGTTAGTTAGAGCAGAGCTACAAGAGTCAGAATTGCCAGGTTACAATTCTTGGCTTGAGTGAAACCTCCTCAAGTGTGAAAATAATATAATATGAGGGGAGAGAGGAGGGGGTTATGGGGGATGGGCATTAGAAAGGCATGTGATGTAATGAGCACTGGGTCTTACAGGTCTTACAGGCAAAGGATGAATAACTGAACTTTACATCTGGAACGAATGGTACACTATATGTTAAACTAACTGAATTTAAATACATTTAAAAAAAAGAATAATATAATATGAAGAGAGCTATGGAAGGTGGTCTGGAGAACAGAAATATTTAAGACATTGGAAGAAGAAAAGACTAAGAGAAAAATGTCAAACCAATGTACATCACCCTGAATGGGTTAATTGTATGGTACATGAATTATAACCCTACAGAGCTGCTATAGTTTTAAAAAGGAGGAAGGAGTTTCAAAAAAGAAGACAAGGAGTATTTGTGTCAAATATAGACAAAGGTCAAGAAAGAGAAGGGCTATAAGGTAATCCTTGAGTTTCCCCATTAGTGGGATATCCCATTAGTGTAGGATGAAGGCCGAGATGCCTCCAAAGTGGAGGAGACAGAAGCCGGACAGTGATGGGTTGGAAGAGAAGAAAGTTCATTGTCCTAATGATCGGTCAGTTATTGGCAAGTTTGTGGGCCAAGAATTGGGAGCCTGGAGGTAAGAAGTTGTGAAGTGGCAGAGAGAGGGGTGAACGGATGTGGCACAGTCCTAGAGCGGAGTGGGATCTAGGGGCCCTGTGGGTGGAGGGCCTAGGGCAGAAGTGAGCAGAGTGATGCCCCTGAGTTTGGGAAAATAGGCAAAGGGAGTCCAGGATGTTGACCTCTGATGCCTCTCTGTTGTTCTTGAAGTAGGAGGGAGGCCTCTGCTTAGAAGGAGGAAGGAAGGACTGTGGTTGGGGGACCCAGAACAGCATCAGAAGCTTGAAGGACCAGTCATGGTGGCAAGGGCAGGAAAGGTAGAGGCAGGGGACAAAAGCCAAGGATGAACCACAGAGCTGGGAACCTGGGGGGTGTCAGGGGGGAGGCTGAGAACAGGGACCTATGATGCCTTGGAAAGAGCTGGATCACTTTAGGGTCTACACTCTGGGAAAGATACTACAGTGCCTGACCTAGAGGGAATCTGAATGACTTCTCTTCCCTTCTCCCTGGACAAGGGGAGGGAGGGAAAATGAGAGCACAACTTTTAGGAACAGAACTCCAAGACGGGTACCTCTGCTATGATGGGAGGAGCCAGGGCAGGCACCGTGCATTGTGGTCTTTTCTGCCAGTGAGGCCTGGGTCCAGTCCATGCTCTGGCTCCCTAACGAGACTCAACTTCCTTTCCTTCTTTCACGGGCCTGGGGCTGTGGACACCCTCTGTCTCCATGCTGCATTTCTCCTTGATTCTATCAATATTTTGTGAAAAAATACTATGACAGCATCACATGCTTATTATATAAAATAGAAAACTCTCAAGAAGAAAAATAACCTCCCATAATATTTTACCCAGACTTATCTACTACTAGTACTTGGCATATTTCTTTTCCACATCTTTCTATGCATCTGCACGTTTTAACATGGTTAACACCAAATGTGTAACTTTGCTTCCAGCCCTTAATGCAAATTTCTATTCTAAATGTCCTTGAATATTAAAAAAAAAAATCTTCCTGTGAATATAATTTTAATGGCTGCCTAATATTCCACTGATTGGCTATATAATCATAGAGAAACGTTCTTTCACTCTTAGGTTGCTTCTATTTTTATGTTATTAAAAATGAGGCTAAAGCAAACAACTGCATACTTTTTGTCTGTGGCTCCAGTCTCCTGGAAGTGGAATCACATGTCCAAGATGCCATGAGTATTTTAAAGACTCTTCTTACCTAATAGGCACTGCCCAACGGCTTTCCAGAAGGCTCATCCAACTTACCTTCCCACCCTCAGTGTCTGAGAGAACCCCCTCCTCTGTTCGGTTACACTTTCTCCATCAAAATTCCAGTGAAACTTTTAATGCAATGACAGATGTCTTCCAATTCTGTCTGGAAAAATTATAACTTGCTAATATGAAGTAAAAATGTGGTTGAGTGATGCTTGGAAGGAATAATTAATACTTGTCCAACTAGGTATTAAAACGTATTTCTAAATATGTTTAGAAACGTATTTCTAAAACAAATAAACTATTCGTTTATTTTTTAAGATTGTATTTATTTCTTTGAAAGAGACAGCAAGAGAGTGCACAAGAGCAAGGGGAAGGGGAGGAGCAGAGAGAGAGAGAGAGCAGCAGGATCCCCTCTGAGCAGGACCCTGAGGTCATGACCTGAGCCAATCTGACACTTAAGCAACTGAGCCACCCAGGTGCCCCATGCTGCCAATATTTAATCAGTAAAATCTGCAGAGGTTGGCCCCCAAATAGACCCCTGCATAAATAAGAATGTCGGCTATGCTATGGAGGTGCTTTAAGTCAGTATGGGGAAATCCACACACAGGACCTGGGAATCTGGTTAGGATATCAGGTATCAGCACCCACTCTCAGTAGCTGTGGGATGTTAAATCCTGGGGAAACTTGACAGAGTATACGAGACCAATTGCTCCAAGCTTGATAAATCCTGGGAGATTTTATTGACTTCATCATGTCTAGCTTGGGTAGAACCCTGGGAAGTAGTCCAAACCTGATTTGCAAGGGAAATATTCACAAATCCTTCAAAGATGACCTCTGGCCCAATATTATTTCTTTAGCTTTTCCTCAGATCTGCCCTTCCCTTGCCACAAAGGGTCAAATCTGAAATGAGAAGAACAGAAGAGGCTCAGAGGAAACCCTAAGGGCTCATGTCATGGTATTTTCTTTTTGACATTCCAAACACAGCCTCAGAATTCCCAGAAACATCTTATTCTAGCTAGATTTCATTCTTTGGGTTAAAGCAGGGTTTCTCAACCTCAACATTATTGACATTTAGGGCCAGATAATTCTTTGTAGCAGGGGCGGGGGGTGTCCTGGACTTTGAAAGATGTTTAGCAGCATTCCTGGCCTCTGCTTACTAGGTGCCAGTAGCACAACTTCTACCTCTTCTGAGCTGTGATCATCAAAAACTGTTTCCAGATATGACCCAATGTCCCTTGGGTGGGGGATAGGGATGTGTGTGTGCTCCTGTGTGCAAAATCTCCCTGGCTGAAAATCACTGGGTTAAAATTGTTTACAGGGGGAAATGTGGACTGCAAGAGTGGTATTTCAAAGTAATTAACTGAACAAAAAAAGAAGGAAATTGTTCAATGCAGAGTGTTGGCTTTTTGGAGACAATGTCAGAGTCACCTTGACACATCACACCCCCAACATCATTTCAAGTTTCCTAAAAGTTAGGTATTTAGGGACAAAAACTTAAGTGTAATCCTCACCTTACACACCAAAAGAAGTACGGATGGATTGGAGAATTGATAGTTTTAAAAAGCAGACCATATAAAGAATAAAAAGAAACAGAAGTCCACGTTTTTCAAAGTTCTGCATGAGGAGGGCTTTCTAAGTCTCTGCGGGTCAACCCTCCATCATCAAAGACCAGCAGAGATGAAATTAAATATCAAACAACAAACCAGGAAAAGTATCTGCATCACTTATGGCAGAGTATTTTGGGTCTTTATTTGATGAGAAAAACACTGGGACCTCAATAATTAAATGAAGAAAAGGCAAAAAGCGGGGACAGAAATGAGAGAAAGCAGAAAAACTGGTAGCAAATGATGTTTTGAAAAAAAAATCTATCCACTTCACTAACAAAGAAATAGACATCCAAGTAAGATAAAATGTCTATCAAATCAGCAAAAATTAAATAGCAATGAAAGAGCCCAGTGTGGACCAGTCTCTGTGCCTTTTGATGAATTTTTTTAAAAGGTTTTATTTATTCATTCATGAGAGACACAGAGAGAGGCAGAGACAGAAGAGGAGGGAGTAGCAGGCTCCCCGTGGGGAGCCCGATGTGGGACTTGATCCCAGGACCCCGGGATCACACCCTGAGCTGAAGGCAGACGCTCAACTGCTGAGCCACCCAGGTGTTCCTGGTGAATGTTTATCAATTTTTTTAATGTTTTTTTAATTTTTATTTATTTATGATAGTCACAGAGAGAGAGAGAGAGAGAGGCAGAGACATAGGCAGAGGGAGAAGCAGGCTCCATGCACCAGGAGCCAGACGTGGGATTCGATTTCGGGTCTCCAGGATCGCGCCCTGGGCCAAAGGCAGGCGCTAAACCGCTGCGCCACCCAGGGATCCCGAATGTTTATCAATTGAGCATCTCTGTATCAAGGACCAAGTGGGGACGGGACTTCTGGATACCAGGATCAGAAAGATGTAGTCTCTGCCCACAGGCTTCTGGTCGGCTTAGTCAGTTGAATTTAACAAACACATAGTACATACCAGAAAGGCACTTCACAAATATTGACACTTTCACTTCGCCTAAAAACAGTACATAAAATGATTATTATAATCCTCCCATTTTACTGATGGGAGAACCGAGGCATGGAGAGGGTACGAAGTTTGCCTGGTCACACGACTGTGGCAGAGGGGGAGTCCGGTGTGAGGGGTTTTGCTGCAGAGCCCCCGGCTCTCAACCGCTGTGCTAGGCTTAGGCTGGCTTCAGAGCCCACGTGCTGCTCAGCCTGCATTACTGTATACGCATTAACTCGAAGAAGCAAGCCCATGCCTTGACTGTATTTACTTTGCTTTCTGAGGGCATGATAGGCTTCTTCATTCAAACATCCTTCATTCTAATTCCTAGCAGTTTGGTGTCATTCCATATGTTTCTTATTAAGGTTATCCCTACATGTTTTACATTTTTGTTTTCCTAGGAATGAAATATTTTCTCATATTTCTGACTGGCTTCGCTATGCACGAGAAATTGGCTTTGTAATATTTAATCTGTATTTGGCTATCTTGTTGGAGTCTCATTTTTTCTTCTAGTGTTACTCCTAGTGATTCCCTTGACAATTTTATCTCATTTTAATTGTTCCCCGTGTTTTTATTTCATTGAACTGCCTAGAACTTTTAGAAGAATGTCAAATAATTACGATGATCCTGATTTTTTATTCATTCGACTAATGACTTGTTTTGTTTCTGGGATTCGCGGGAATGCTTCCCATGTGTCATAGTTGGCAGGCTTGATTCTCCCTGGTGAAAATCTGATTTTCTCTCACAGGGACTGAATTCTGATATACATGTTATACTCATCCATGTGGCCATGCCTCTAAGAGCCGTGGTCAAGTAACACAACTGTATGAAGGGGAACAAAATTACCTTTAAAAGGAGACCTGGAAAGAAGGATTAGGCCTTCCAGAATTGCACCCAATGAGGCCAGGGTTTGGTCCAGACCAATGATTCCACAACCATTCCAGCCAAGGATGAAGCTATATTCAAATGGTTTCCACAACACTATTAACTGAGATTCTAAACTTCTGAAGGGATGCTACACATTTCAATAGTTAATAAGCTTGGAATCATGCTGGCCAGAGAAATATCTTAAAATGCTTATTTCCTACAAATAATATCTCTGTAAGCTATTTGAAATAGGAGGAGAACGCCTATATAATGCCTGCTGTGTCTCAGAAGTCAATTGAATTTTACAAAGGGCACCAATTATTATGAAAATAACACATACTATGTCTTTCAATTTCAATAATATATGCTTTGATTTTTTTTTTTAGTTGTCTGTTCACTTAGAGTCATCGCCCAGAAGTGAGAAAGGATGTGACTTGATTGGTAATGCCATATTTCTTTGCAGGGACACTGAACTTCGTAGACAATATAGATATTGGAAAATCTGTGACTGTATAAACTTGGCAATTGAGGGCCGATTTGTCACCAACTATCATCTCCCTTTATTAATTCGGCATGTCCCCAGAGAATTTGTTTCTCTCTTGCAAGCTCAGCACTTCCTAATGTTTAATAAAAGATTAGGTTCCAAAAAATAGCTGAGCTAGTTAAAATGGAATATGCCTACCAGTCCTGATGCCAACAGTTCCCAAATTCTCACTAAAATACTTGTGAAAGAACAGAAAAACAATAAACTGAAATTGGATCAGAATCCTGAAGGAATTCACAACTGAAGGCCCATGGTGGTGCTGGATTAATAAGCATAATAGGATGCATTGTGTAGGTCCATTAAGCCTCCTCCTTTAAAGCATGAAAGGAAGGAGGAAAAAAGGCTTTGGAAAATCTTTAGCATGATCCTTGAGCCCTTGAGCATAGACCGAACCAACAGAACAGCTGGGCAAACACCTTTGTTTTGGGCTGTGAGTGAGTAGGGGGAGCTGTTAGTGCCTCCCCTCCTTTGACTTCCACCTTAGCCTCTTCCTCTGTCCACACAGAGCCTGCAACCCCCAGATAACACTCTGTTTCCAAGCAGAGGAGGACTGGCCAGCTTCCTGGGAGAAGAGTTATCACTAGCAGAGCACGTGTCTGACAGGAGAACAGAACATGCTGGGGCTGGGTTCCTCTATGGTACCTTTCCCATGTTTCAGGGAACCAGTAAATAAAGCCATGAGCGGATCCCATCTCAGTCTACAGAACCCGAGTGGATAAAGATCTGCTAAAACAAAACAAAACTCTGGAAATTTGCAAGCAACTCTGGAATTAAATGCATCCTTCAGACATGGCTATATCTAAATGATGTACCAGCACCCAAATGTCCAAGGAGCAGAACCGGGGATTTGCCACTTGAGTTGTCTTTTGGTAAACACCTGCTCTGCATACATTTCCCCCTGTTCAAGGGTGAAAAACTTGGAAAGAAGAATTCTACGTTGAACCTGTGGAAGATGACTCCAACACAAGGTAAAGGGAATGTAACTGAGTATTCAGACTAAGTATATACCTTTGAAATTTATTTCCTAAAGGAAACAGGGATGGAAATTGAGCATTTGTTCAATATCAATAGGATGCAAGACCCTGCTCTGGAAAGAAAAAGAGGGGCCGGAGAGAGATAATGTCATTCTAGACCTCAACATTAAACATAGTGTCTAAATCCAATGTCCAGCAAACAATAAAAAAAAAAAAATCGCGTGGCACATGGAGAGACTGTGAGCCAGAACCAGCAGGAACAAGAGAGAACAGAAATAGACCAGCAGGGACTTCAATATTGAGGTTAGAGACAGAGATGGTAAAACGACGGGTTTTACAATGCTCAAGGTGAAATAAACCAAGCCTGATAATTTTGGCAATGAATTGGAAACTATGAAAAATAACACAGACACTGCAAATTGGAAAGAAAGAAAGAAAAGGACTGTATAATAGAATATCCCGCCATGAAGAACTCATGGTGGGTTTTAGAGCAGATTAGACACAGCTAATGGAAGGATTGATGAACTGAAATATAGTGAGAAGACGTAGTCTGGAATGAAGAAGGTAGAGGCAGGAGAGTATATGAAACATACAGGGCAAAGATCTAACTGAAAGGTTAATTCCAGAGTTCCAGAAGGAGAGGAGAGAGTGGGGAGTAGGCAACACATGAGCATTTAAAGGCTGAGATATGCAATCTGTGGTTTGAAGAAGTCCAGCAGAGCCGAAGGAAGATACATGAAAAGAAATCCACAACCAGACCTGTTAATAATAAAGCTGCAAAATGCAAAAACAAAGCAAACTCCCCAAAGCAGCCATAAAAAGAAAAATGAGGTTATCCTCAAGCAAGCAACAGGTAGACTGACCACTGACAAATTATCCTCTCTGACATGTTCAGAGAGTAGTCGTCTCAGCAACAGAAGCAAGATGTTGGAATGTGGTGGCACGATGGGGATGGGGAAGGGGCTATCTGCCTAGAATTTTATTCTAGAAACAAGGGGCATAACTATCAGAAATGAGGAGCCAAATTATAAATACTGAACTCTGTATAATCACATGTATCTATAAAAGGTAAGAGGTTCAGATCCAATTGGATTAGTGAAATTCAGCAAAACTCGATGGCTTATCTGCAGCCAATACTAAAACATAAGGAAAAAGAATTCCACTCACAACAGACACTCACATTTCCTCTCCCACTCTCCCTCCCAGACCAGCCCTCCCCTCCCCCACACTTTTCATAAAATGTCAAGGGATAATGCTAACAAGAAACGTATGGAACTGTGATGGAAAGCAGTGAAAAATCTCTACTGAAATTTGTAAAGGGAAAACAAATATTTAGAGAGCCAGTCCACGTTTCTGAATGGCAAGAGCCTATATCTTAAAGGTGTCAGTCTTTAATGTAATAAACACCCCAATGATATTTATTTTGGAATTAGAAAGAACATTCTAAAGTTCATGTGCAAAATAAACATGGAAGAATAAGGTGGGAGGACAGTATTTCCAGATATTAAAGCGTGCAATATGGTTCAGAATAACTGACACAGTGTGGTAATGGTGAAATAATCAACATACGTATCCATGGCATAGAATCTGTCTAGACATAGAAAGACGCATGAGGATATTTGGTTCTCCAGGGGGAAAAAATCAAGTGAAATTCTCATCATGTAAATGAAGGTAAGCCCCAGAAGGATTTTAGAATTTAATGTCACTTACCAAATCAAACTATAAACCATAAAAAGGAGAAGGATAGCTTAAGTACTTAAGTAAGCACTGGCGGGGAAAAGCCTTTTTAAAAATCATAAAAGCAAGACAACAAAGTAAAACATTTCTAGACTTACCAACTTTAAATTTTTAAAATGTTACCATGTCAAAAACCAGAGAAACAAAACTAAAATACAAAAGGAAACTTACAAAACATTTTCCGTGACTGTGACAGACAAACATCTAACATCCCGAGTACTGAAGTTTTATAGATCAGTAAGTAAAACAGTTGCTTTTTATAGATCGAGAAGTGAAACAGTTAAGGTCGCCGAAAAGAAAATGCAAGGAGCTACGGCTCTCTTTTAAAATGGCAAATTTAAGTGAGAAACTTTTAATGTATGATGCCGTGAGGGGGACACTCTGCCACTGCTGGGGGCAGCGTACTTGGTGCAAACCCTCTGGCGTGTTCTGTCGACTGTTAACAGAAACACCACGCTGTGGAATCTGGCAGCAGGAGAGCGTAACTTTCCGCTTTCCAGGCTTTGGAAAGTGCTGTTCAGATGTAGACGATGTATTTCCGGGGCCAGGAGCCAGCAGGCAGTGAGGGGGAGAACTCAGACACTGATCCAGAGGCTTGGAATGTGTGGGGGGCTGTTTAAGGGATTCGGAATTCAAGGAGGGATACGGGAAGATCGCTGGAGTTCCCAAGCCCAGGACCGCAGGCAGGGGTGAGGGTTGGGTTAAGGTCAGCGGGCATAAGGACTCACTTAAGCAAGCTGAATAAGCTGCACAGCGTTGTACTTGATGCCAACAATACCGTTGCACACTTAAAAATTTGTGAAGAGCGTAGATCTCATGTTAAGTGTTCTTAGCACAATGTTAAGTGTTCTTAGATTCTAATGCCATGGATACGTATGTTGATTATTTCACCATTACCATACTGTGTCAGTTATTCTGAACCTTGTTGTACGCTTTAATATCTGGAAAAGAAAAGGAAAGAAAGAAAAGAAAAGGAAAGGAAAGGAAAGGAAAGGAAAGGAAAGGAAAGGAAAGGAAAGGAAAGGAAAGGAAAGGAAAGGAGAGAAAAGGAAAGAAAAGAAATCTTGGTCTGAGCCAGGAGGACAGCACACAGTGATGGCATGTCAGAGCAGAATGGAAGATGGATTCGTTGACTCAACGAACGATACGGAGCAGGAGTTAGAGGTGGAGCAGCGCGGGAAGGATGGGAGGCACGCTGGTGACAAGACAGGTGCACCTGGCACCAAGGAGCTAACATTCTAGGAAACAAGATTAAAAAAAAAAACACAAATGGGCAAACAGACTAATAATGCAAGTTCTCACGAGCATGCACAACATAGGATATAAGCAGGCGTTGAGATGGCGTTGGGATGCAGGCCCTGATTTACAGGGTACACCAGAAAGCGGGGAGTGAGGCTGCAGCAGCCCAGGTCATGATTGGGTTGCCCAGGTGGCAAACGGGTCACGGCGCCTCTTTTTGCAGAAAGAAATGGCTGCGTGTGTTTTGAGGCCCACGACTCTGCCCCAAGTCTGGCCTCTGTGCATCTGGGATGGGGAGGGGTCCTGGCCTGGTTCAGGTGACAGAGGCAGAGGGCCTGGGCTGGGGCGGCCCTGGCTTCACACGGAGCACTTCTCTCAGGGCCGCCTGCAGGCTGTTGCCGGTGGAGAGGGAGCCAGAGGGAGCCATGCCGTGGGTGTGGTTTGCCTGCATGCCTCCTCTGGCCTTTTCTGCTTAGGATAATTGAACATTTAAGTGATTGTTCCACTTCATAAAGTATGGTCCAGGGAGGCACTGTGCAAATTGCTAAATCAATTTATTTTTAAACAGAAATGAGGTTTTAAAAAAAAAACAACTTAATGAAGGCTTGATGTGTCTCATAGCAAGGGTCTGCAGAACACTGCCTTTCCCTCCCTGTGAAGCCATTACCACGCATTCTTGTGCAGCAAACCCAAATGGCCAACTGGGGGGCAAAGGGAATGGGCAGCATTCTGTTTGCTTGCTTGCAAAGGTCAGTGACTCTGCATGCATAAATTACAAAGAACACCACGCAGGGCGTCCACATCAGCAAATGATGTGGTGAATAGGAGCTGGGTGCGGACTCCGAAAAAGACCCAGATTCCAGTTGCAGCTCTACTGTGTAACTCTGGGGCAGGTCACTTAACTTGGAGGCCTCGCTTTCATTTGGTTAGTGAGAATACCCACTTTGCCAGGCCTTGCTGAGCACTGAAGGACTCAATAATAACAGGACTCGTGAACCTACAGTAAGCGTTTATTATCCACTAGGCACAACGTTCGGCCCTTGAGCTGTGAATTCTCAGAGGTCGGTCTCCCTAGCAGGTGGAGACAATTCCATTCCCACGTTAGAGCTTGTGTGTGTGACGTGTGCCACACACACTGCTACGGCTTCTACCAGACTATGAGATGATTCTTCATGTTCATAGTTGGTATTCATGGTGTTAGATCTGATGATCTCCTGTCCTCGACATAAAAGACTGACAAAAGTGGTGTGTGTGTGCGTGTGTGTGAGTCTGTGTGTGTGTGTGTGTGCATGCATGCAGTGTGTAGACCTGCTCTTTTGAATCAGAAATTATTCCTATACTAGATTATTGTGGGTCTTGGGTCCAGGCTTGAGATTATTGTCCTAATCAGTTTTACTTGGTTCTGTGATCCTTCAGACACATAACTTTTCTAGGTGTATCATTTCACACCTGCAGTTAATTCAAATTAAAACCTGTTTTCTCTCTCTCCCACTTACCGACCCCTTTTGCCCAGCCTGACCTCCACCCAAAGCTAATCCCATTTTGGGCTCCAGTCTCCCACAAATTTGAGCTTCGGTGTTGCAAACCTGGACTTTTTCCCCCTATACTTACATCATATAATTTCTTTAAAGATCACACTGTTTTACTTGGGAGTTATCTTTCTTCCATTGTAGACCCAATCTCCAAGCATAGAGTTTGGTCAAGAATAACCACTTTCATTACCGAATGGGAGACAGAACATAAATCAAAAAGTTAACACTGAAAGGTTTTTGGGGATCCTGGAGAAAGACCAAACCTAAAGGTGACCCGGGAAGTTTGGCCCAGAATGGAAAACAAAAATTACTTTGCTTAATTTTCAAAGTTCTCAGTTTTAGGAGAAAAGCAGACATGTTTAAAGAACACTGGGAAATATATTGAAAAATAAATATAATGATGCATAACTTGCTGCATTTTATTCAAAACCCTCTCCCCTCTGCCTAACTTGCTACCTTTACCACAACCTCAAGTAATGGGGATAGGCGAGGCACCTGGGTGGCTCAGTGGTTGAGTGTCTGCCTTCGGCTCAGGGCATATCCTGGGGTCCTGGGATCGAGTCCCACATCGGGCTCTCCCTCTGCCCATGTCTGCCTCTTTCTGTGTGTCTTTCAAAAAAAATAAATAAAATGGAGAAAGGCAAGCAGAGAAATGGCCTTCTCATTCTGCTTTCTGAAAGGGAACCTAGCCAAGGGCTCCTCAAGCCCAGACTGCTTGAGCCCACCATGCCAAGTCACATGTGTCTGTCCCCATCCCGCCTCCCAGTGAATAAACTGAGTCTTCTGACTGAAGGTAAATCAGGGAGTTTTAACTAAATATATAAAGTGTATGTGGTAACCAGGAAAGCCCCTGGTGAACCAATTAGTTCTAATTCATTAATTCAATCATTCATTCAGTCAATCCAATAATTCATTGTTCATTAATCCAATTAATTCATTTATCTATATATCTATATCTTCTTTAGGGAATCCAGCAACTTCCAGTTGTATGTTTTTATGCTCCTCCATGTTTCATTTCTTTTTTTTTTTTAATTTTTTTTTTTATTTACTTATGATAGGCACACAGAGAGAGAGGCAGAGACACAGGCAGAGGGAGAAGCAGGCTCCATGCACCGGGAGCCCGACATGGGATTCGATCCTGAATCTTCAGGATCGCACCCTGGGCCAAAGGCAGGGGCTAAACTACTGCGCCACCAGGGGATCCCGCATGTTTCATTTCTGCATACATAATTTTCTGACTTCTCTATGATGTTTGATTTTGAGTTTCCCAAAGCATCAAACCAGCTTTTTTTGTCAGATAGAATTTCCCTGAGATAAAATCAAGTATGCAGGGATAGGCAGATGTCTCTTATACAAATCCACCGTTGAGTCCTCCTTTATACAAATACTCCCTGGTTAAAACCAACCAACCAACGAGCCAACCAACCAACGAATCAACCAACCAAGCTGACTGCTAACAGAGGCATTTTGTGCCTGACATCCTAAACACACTGGTTTTCTACCCAATAATAGCCCTGTAAATCTGTGAGTGTGAGATTGATAGGGTGAAATTAGTCAGATACTCAGCTGAACAGGTTGGAGTAAACCGAGAGGCTATTCCAGGTTTTTGACGTAGTTATGGTGCTTTAAGTTTCCAGGCAGATTTCTCACCAAGTTAGGTGGTGGTGAGGTGATGGGATATTTAACATGTCTGTGTGCCCTTGACGTGAACACTCTGGAGGGCATTCTGTAAGTGGTAAGTGGGCACACTGGTTTTGACAGTCTAGGATATGTTGTTATAACAACCCCCAGAGACCCTGCTGATGACCGTCCCTCAGAGACCCAGGTGACAGAGGTTGCATTAGCTTCTGATGCTGCCAGGTTGATAGGAATCCCAAGGCTTGGACATGGGGAGGGGAGAACAGGTGGAGGCACATACCAGCTCTTAAGTGCCTCCATACTGGAAGTGACCCACAGCACTCCTGCTCATTTCATAATTTAATCGAGCTACATGTTTATGTCTAACTTCCAGGCCATGGGAAGGGAGGTCAGGAAATGCTGGCCAACACTAGGAATGTCTGGACATGTGGCAGTTTGGGCTGTTTAGCATCCACACCTAAGGGTGCCGGTAAGCCAAGCTGGGCCAGCTGGACCCTCTTCTTCTTTAGGATCTCTAATCCACTGACTGCTTGAGCTGGACAATCTTAGCCTGTAATACCAGTGACCTAGCTGGAGGTCAAAGTCTCTCCTTCACTCTTGAGTGGAGTTATCAAAGAGCAGAAAAAAGGACCCATTCATTCTAGCAGCTTCCCCCTGCTAATCATTTCCTGAAATCCAGTCCCCCTGAAACTACCTTTAGTTTCTGCCCCTTTTTGTTCAGCCTGCTTCTTTAGCATTCCTATGAGTTTTGAGGGCTACCCATACTCTACCAATATACTCCTTTTCTGCTTCCTAAGAGTCGGTTTTTGTTACTTACACCCCAAAATTTCCCAAACAGAAAACAAAATGCCCTGCGGCTATGATTTGCCAGGTGCTAAATAAGATTTATCTACAGGTGTGGACTGGCAGGGGGAAGATGGGAGAGAACACCTGGCTTGAAGCCACGAAAATCAGGTTCCAGTCTCAGCTCTGTCGCTCGTTTTGCTGTGTGAACACGAGCAAACCCAGAAACTCATGTAAAATGAAGGTCTGGGACAAGTTTATCTTCAAAGTCCTTTCTGACTCCAGTGGACCATGACTGTGTCATTTTGGGATTGCTGAAACAAGCACAAACCCTGTATTTTCGTCCCTGATTGAAACCAAAACCAGGCCCCACACTTTGATAAATAACCTGTCAATTCTACACATTCACTAGAAATCACATTAGCCTCGGAAATCACAGATTGCTTATATTTTACATTTCAAATGCACAGCAGTCCTGGCATCTATCTGAGGACATGCCATCCACCGGGGACTTCACCTCAGGAGTAAGGCTAGAATTCAATACAGGTGATCAGGCTTTTACCCATCTGATTGCTATTTATCAAGTACTACCTCCTTTAGTTTTTTGAGATGGGCTGGGTTCCTTCATTTATGTCACTTAGTTCCCAAGAGGCAGTAGAACCTGACATTTCCATGACATTGTGATATATTAATATAAATAAAAGTAATGATTGCAAACCCTTCAGCTCTCCATCTCTGATTAGAAGAATCCCAGGAGCTGGGCAGGGAGAAAATCCTAAGTATTTCTCAGCAGGTGGGTGCACGGATGAAAAACGAGATGACTTTCCCTATGGATAAGATTCACCTCTGATTAAAATTCTGCCTGGAATAAAAGGGTAATATATTGAGATATGAATGACTCACTAAATCAGAACGGCTTCTCTGTACACATTATTCTCCCTGCCTTTAGCCATAGACTCTCTTGAACTCTTACATGAGAGAAAAAAGGCATTTTTTAGGGTTCCCTGCCTCAGCAAAGTGAGGCTGAAGACCAGAAAGCTATGATGACATTCTGTCTTTGACACACACAGGAAGGGGCTTCACCGAATCACAGAAGACCACGGTCAAGGGAACCTCGGGGGCCTTTGGTCCCATAGGCTGTGGTCAGAGGGCAAACCCTTTTTTCCTCTCTCTGCAAGCTGACTGAGTGCAAAGGGCTTAATCATCTAAGACTTTGGCCTCTCTGCTCCAGGACTGAATCTATGCTCCAGTGCATGTTAAACTTCTGGATGAGGTGAGAAGAGGGGCGGGAGGGAAAGACTTGAGTAGTTGAGCAGAAGAGACATTAGTTGCTCAGAGATTCCAGAAGGTCCCGACAAGCCAGGGCCCCTTCTTGTGAAATCTGAGGATTTCTGCTGGGCGCATTGTGCCCAGCAAATGCTCCCCATAACCAGTCCCACCCCAGGATAGCAGACTGCGTGCCCTGTCAAACCAAAGCACTTGGCAATTTGAGGGTATGCTCGCTCTCCCTCTAGATTCTCAAGTGTTTCAAATGCAGTTTGCCTTTTTACTACAGTTGCAACTTTTCCACTTGCAAGAACCTAAAGGCAGAGAAACCAGTCATGCAAAATAGGTGCCTGTTTGCAATTGCCCTCGGAAATGCGGCTGGACATGTTTCCCTCCTTAATGCGAAGTAGGGAGGTTTTTATTTATTTATTTTTTTAAATGAGTTCCTATTCCCGAGTTCTGGCTATTTCTCAGCTAGGACTCACGCAGCAGATTAACTGAGTTCCTGCTGACCTTGGCAGGAGACAGCGAACCCAAGAATTTGGCAGAACGGAAGCTATGTCCGCGCAACCTGAGAAGCCACACGTCCGACCCAGGGCGCGGTGGGTTTGGGGTGGGATTATCCTCTGGATCCGGGAACCTGGTGTCCAACGATTCCGTTAGGGCCTTAACTACGGATCTGGCAGCCGAGAGTTGTGTTTTTCAGGGTTGGGTTTCAGTACATCACCTTATAAAAACAATCGGCGCACGGGATTCTCACAGACTCAGCAGTTTCGGCTCAGACCAGCCCGAGGAGCTGAGCCAAGGCCGTGACCAGGCCAGAATTCCTTGGGGTGAAGGCTCTGGGTGCTGAGCTGGGGGCGAGCCAGCACCTATAAAGTGGATGCTGGGAACAGCATCCAGCACAAACATGTGCAGATGAACTAAAGAATATTTCCCATTACCAGCTGATGCAGAGACCAGATGTGCACGCTCCCCCAGGGCTACCTCATCCCCTGTGGCTGCCGCTGACAGCTGCCCCCCCGCCCCCAGGAAAAGGGAGAGGTAAAGGGGGAGGTGGAAAGAGCTATGGGAAGTTCGCCAGGCCCCGCTTGGAGGCTGGCTTCTCTCCGTTCCAAATATTCCAGCAGTTAATCACTTGACTGTGCACCAGGGAGCTCTCGCTGCCATGCTAGGCAAAGCCCTACAACGGCAACTCTTAGGATTCTACAGCCTAGCTTCTGGAAGCTCCTCTGGCAAGGAGTTATTCCGAAGACTGGAGGGCCCATTGCCCTCTGGGGACAATGTGTTCAGCTGAGGAGTTAAACTGTGTCCACTGCCCAGGTCCTAGTTACAGAAGCCAGGGGCTGGCCTCTCGTCCTCACAAGAGCTCTGGGAGACCGATGGCAGCAGAATCACTCCTGTCCCTTCCCTACCATGCGAGTTGCAAATGGTTTCAACACATGCTGTCCATTAGGTCCTCATCACAAGCTGTGAGAAGGGCCAGGAATCGCTGTCTCTGGTCGCAGATGATAGAACGGGAGAGCCGAGGGGAGGTGCCTGGTCCAGGGTCACATGGTGGTAAGGGGCGCAGCTGGATTTCTTTAATTTGCTCCACTGCTTCTCTAAAACTAGAGTTTATAAAATGCCTCCAGCTCTTACTGAAGGATATACACCCGACATACAAAGCATGGTGGCATTGGGTCGCGGGCACACAACCACTTCTGTGTGTTGTTTAAGGCAAAATCAGAAAGGGATTAGGGCCTCTGCAGGAAAACTTTCAAGAAAGCCTGTCTCCTCTGCTTTATAACTTTAAATCTCCATTCTGGGCCCAGATCTCACCCTCTGATAGGTTCAAGCTCCTCAGAGCAAGAGATTGAGCAAAGATGAACGCTAGCCAACACTTACACTTCCTTCCTTCAAAATGAGACAAGAAATGAGCCACCTTCAATAGCACTGCCTTTTGAAGAGAGGTGAGCCAATTAGGTTTCTGACAGTTTCTGTCTCCCTGTTCACTTCTTCCTCTCAAAATGATCACCTAAGGCTTTGAAACCAAATGTCTAGGAATAGGGGCACAGCCTGGCAGATGTGAAGCAACTATATATATATAAAAAAAAAATAGAGATAAGAAACACCAATCTGACCAAGGGGAGGAGCAGGGGCCTGAAGCCAAGATATTACCTTTTTATTTTTATTTTTATTTTATTTTTATTTTTTTAAGATATTACCTTAAAGATACCATGCTTGAGATTTCCAGGGATGTAGCCATTTCCGGACCCAGCCCACCCCCCTCCCCTTCCAACAGCAGGCATCATTGTCATTGCACATCTGTAGCAACACGTACCTAGTAGCTTAAAAGACATGATCCAAATTCCACCAATTCTAGGGACAAATGAAAGCAACTGGGCTGGATGTGGATTTCAGGAGCCCAGAGGCTCATGCTCACTAAGGTTGGACAGGACAGCCATCTAAAGGAGAGAATTCTGAGTCTGTATTAGAGATGTAGTGTAGCTGATAAGTAGTCAAGCATTCTCAGTCCAGGAAAGGAGAGATGGTCTGGGAGGTATAGATTCCTTCTCCAGAGGAGATGGTAAATCACCTGCAGCCAAGCAGAGGATATGGCTGAAGCACATGGGTATTTTTTTTAAGCATCAAAAAGAGAGGTGAGGGATCCCTGGGTGGTGCAGCGGTTTGGCGCCTGCCTTTGGCCCAGGGAGTGATCCCGGAGACCCGGGATCGAGTCCCACGTCAGGCACCCGGTGCATGGAGCCTGCTTCTCCCTCTCTCTGCCTGTGTCTCTGCCTCTCTCTCTCTGTAACTATCATAAATAAATAAAAATTTTTTAAAAAATTAAAAAAAAAAGAGAGGTGAGACACAGAACAGGTGGAAAAGGAAAGAAAGGCGTGGAGGGGATGGCAGCATGGGTGCTGAACAACCAGTGAGGGTCTTTTCCTGGGCTGTGGGCAGCCTCCTGGTTCTTATCAAACCATGAGGGTCTTACCCAGGGAGTCAGGGCCAAATGGTCCTCTTCCCCACCTTCTACTCAGCAGAGAAGACAAAAACCAACACATTTACTCTAAAGAAAATGGACATCACAGCCTATAAGAGAGAATTGAGTTTGCTCAATTCAGAGCAGCTGAGCACTGGAATGGACTGGGATGGAGAGCTGGGGAACTTTAAATACCCCAGGATCAGAAAATCCAGACTTAGAAGCAATGCATTCAAGATTGATGGCACACATTTGCAAAATAATACTCATTGGTTCCTCATTTTGCTCCAGATACCTCACCTTATACAATGTGGATAATAATCTCTGACTTACCTAGAAGAGAGGGAATAGCGTAAGGATCAAACCAAACAGTCCACAGACAAATATTTTGTAACATAATGCAAATATATGCTCTCACCACCATCCTCACCAATATCGAAACACCCTGTGTCCTGCCTGAGTGAAATTATTTTTATGAAGACCTGAGAAAAAGGTGTCTCTAACCAACTTTGTCCAACTGAAGACTCTTAGAGACTGTCCAACTGTAAGGCAGGTTACTAATCAACAGTTCCCTTTGACATGTTGTATCAAAGGACTTGTCAATATTGAGCTGATCCAAGACTGAAATTGAACAAATATGTAACATCTCTGAGCTCAAGTTTCTTCATCTGTATAATGGCAACAATAACTCAGCACTCACGAGGCTTCCATGATTACAGGAGATGGTGGAGATGGTGGAGATGGTGGATGTAGATTGCTTTCTCCACCAGGACAACTCAGGTATGTCAAGGCTTTTGTTCCTTTGTTTTGCATTCAAGCAGGGGAATGGAAAAACCTGGAGGAATAGACAGTTGGCCCTATGCCTTAAGTTTTTGAAGAAGATATCAGGGAGAAAGACCTCCTCACCTCCCCAGGCAGAAAATGCATGTCCCTCAAAGGAAGAGGGTCAACCAGATCCAGCTTCGATCACAGACACTGGCTGAGACTCACCAACACTCATCATTCTTGGTGTCCACTAGATTCTCAGACCCTAGCCCCTTGGAATGCCATCCATCTCCCAAGGCCAAGTCCTCCCTCCTCTGTGAGACAGTCTCAGACCTCCTCAGTTGGAGTTTCCATGGTTTCTCTAGTTCTGTGACCTTTTTTTGTTGTTGTTCCACTACATAAAACATACTGAGAGTTTGCAATAGTTTATTTTTCGTGTGTGCATCTTGGATCAATCTTGATCAATCTGTGAGATTTTGGACACTAAGGAATATGTTATTTTCATCTTTGTATCCCTTATACTGCTCCATAATGATATCTGCTTTTTGAATAAAATATACTTCCAGCTCTTACCTCATCATCCATCTAAAGCCAATCCTATAAATAAGCAATGAGAGCTGTCTTTGCCATCATCACCTAAGGCTTAGATGCCGCCACACTTACCAGACCTCTCGTCTTCAAGCTGGCCTCACCAATTTATCTTCTTTAAATGCCATTTTAAAACATCTTATTCAAATTTCCCACTCAAAATCTTTTTAAAGGCTTTGCACTGCTTATATGGTAAGGTAAAAACTTTAAAGCCTTGAAGGTAAGGCTCTCCACCACATGGTTCCAATCCAGCTATTTAAACTCATTTAACCCACGCACTTCCAAACCAGTGAGGCTAACTCATTCATTCATTCATTCATTCATTCATTTTCATTCATTCATTCAAGCATGGGTTAAGTGCCTACTGTATGCCAGCCATTGTGTTAGGTGGTTGGGATCTATATACAAAGACATTGTCCCTGATCTCAATGCAGTTGCCATCCAGTGGATTGAAAGTAAATTGCCTATTATAACTCTAAGTCCCAAGACATTCTGGAGGTACACAGGAGCCAGTTCCCAGAATGGCCTGAGGAAATTGGGGGAAGGTCGGCAGCGTGGTTTTCCAAAAAGGACCCCTACACGCCGGGTAAAGAGAGGGCATTTGAGACAGAGAGAAAAGGATATGCAGAACAATTAAGGATGTTATGAGAACATGGTATAAACTCAAAAGTGGCTCAGGAAGACCTAGCGGAAGCTAACCTCAAACAAAAAGAGATCCCCAGGGTGTGTGATGTGATATTTATTACCTCTGTTGGTATTTCTTAACTTGTGTTCTTGACCCTGGCTCTGAAAGACATCAGGCAGGTCACTCCAGGACAGAAGAATTCTAAGGGTTCCATGGTTGAAAAGTTTGCAGAGTAAATGCATGCTTTCCTCCACCTTGGAAGGTTATAATGTTCATAAGCATATTGAAGGTTTTGCTAAGCCTTGCAATGAAACAAGCGGTTTAAAGCATCCCAAATTTATTTATCCAAGGAAAATGACCCACTGTGTGTTTCCTGCAGGATGGAATCCAAGGACCACCAGAAGTTTGGGAAATGCTGGCCTCTACCTCTACCCCACTCATCGGGCACACTTGTCCTGGCCCCGAAATTGAAGGCCTGGGCTACCCATGGCTATGAATCTTGTTTCCATCACTTCCTTACTTTTTGACCTTGGACAAGTTACTTAACATCTTTGATGGACCATTTCCTCATCTGTAAAATGGTCATAAAATATACTTTATCCACAGGGTGGTTTCATAGAGCACATCTGCCTGACACATAATAGGTGCTTAAAATTTTTCCTTTCATTTATCATCGGTTGACAATTATGAATCTAGTACATCTGCTGAAATAACTCTAAGAACCTTCTGAGGTATACAGCTTTGTTCTTCCCTTAACATCCTGGCACAGCTTCTTCATAGACTCTCACAAAAGATTCTTATTTTACTGATACTCAAACCTCAGCACAAAAGTATTCTCTGAAATATTGCAATAGAAAAACCGCAACAGAAGAAGAAAAAAACAACTGAGTACACACATTCTTGGGAACGGACTGGTTTTCTTAAGGGAGGTACCATAGTGTTCAGAGAAGCTCATTGCTCTGTAATGACTGAAAAATAAGCTATATAAAATACTGTCCTAAGAAGAGAAATATTTGCCATGTTAAGATTAAGATGATGATGGCATATTAGAGTTGGTAGGAATTTTAATATGCAGGTTTTTAAAAGCAGATGAATAAATGCTCTTCCACATGTCTATCCTTGGCCTTGAAAACTCTTTTTCACTTTGGCCCCTTGGAAACTTTCACTGTGGATACATGTCCTTGAAGATTCAACCCAAGCGTCATTTCCTTTGTAAAGTCATCCTTGACTCCCCAACCTGGGGTAGGTAGGACCCCCTTGGTTCCTAGAGTATCCCATGAACACTTCCATTAGGTGGTATTTACTGCTATGGCCATGGCACTTCAGACATAATTGATGGTCAAATAGAAGGGGTCCTGCCTTCATGGAGCTTATGGTCTGATAGGACAGCAGACACCAAACAGGTGAACAGATAAGAAAGGGACTGCAAATAGAGCAAGTACTATGAGGCAATAGAAGAGTCATAATAGAGTATCAAGGGTTCTGTTTTAATTATTTACCTGCTCTCTGCTCCCCTGGCTGTGAAGTATTTCAATGTAACACCCGGCTCACATGTGCGCAACTTGGCATAGTCCTGTGACATAGTACATAGAACTTAGTGTGAATTACCTGATGAATGAATGTATGACTGAATGAGTTCAAAGAGCTAAAACTAAGACACATAGGATTTACCTAAGGTAACAACTAATTAGTTACAATTTTGACTATTGCCTTTGTTTAAAGTTGGAGAACACTTGTAACAAATATATATATATTTAAATATTATATATAAATATTACATATTTAAATATATTATATTATATAAATATATATATATATTTTTTGACAGTACACACTAACAACTTTTGCCACTTGAATTCCAGGCCTAAGCAACAGGTAACTGTTGGGAGCCCTTACTTGACTTCTGGCCCAATCTCTGGCTGCTGTTTCCTGCAGATACATGAGCATGTAGTCTCACAGTGGGCTTCATGTCACACTATGCAGAGAAGATGCTCTCTAGGTACACCTGTTCTCTAGGGCCAAAAAAGCCCACAGCCAACCTCAGAACAATTACTTCTGTGTTCCATTGATACTTGGTTTTATGTGGCTCTTTGGTTCTCCCAGGCCCTATAAAATTGCAAACCTAATCAATGGCTTCAAATTAGAGCTGGCTAGAAGGAAGAATGCATTTTATTTGGGAAATGGTGGCTCCCCATGCACTTGTGATTAAAACAGGATGGAAGCTAATGTGATTCATCCAATTAACCTCAACAGCGTGTCATTCAAGCAAGGACCAGAGAGAAGACTCACTCCGTTATTCCAAATCCTTCATTAAATCAGTCTCATCTGCAGCCCACACTTGCCTGCCTTCCTTGTGATTCTGTGGGGCAGACAGTGTGATTATCTAATTTTAAAAAAAGAGCTAGCTCATTGCTTTTTTTTCTGGATGCCAAGAAGATTTAGAGCAATGACCTGGCTCAGGGATAATATTCTCATATAATTTTCAGATTCAGTGAAAAAGTGCTCATACAGATGTTCACATCCCTCCCAGAGAGAGCCTGACAGAGATGCACACATTTTTTCCTATTTTTTTAATTTAAATTCAATTGGCCAACATATAGTACATCATTAATTTTGGATCACATGATGTGATGAGCACTGGGTGTTAGACACAACTGATAAATTATTGAAAACCGCACATAATTTTTTAGAGCATCACCAAAGACACTGTCACTTACAGCCCCAAGGACACTTGATTTTTAAAAGTCACCAATGTTAGGACTACCTTTAATGAATCTGTAACCAGAAGCTTGCAGCCTAAGACAGGGAATTCAGAGGTTTTTTTTTTTTTTTGTTTTTTTTGTTTTTTTTCAGCAGATAGAATTCACTCCTCACCTCAGAACCTACTTTTCTGGATACAGACTACATTTTCTTGGTGGAAGACATGACATTAAATGGCTTCAAAACTTTGAATATTTAATACATACAAAAGAATGTGTTTACGTTTCTGGCAAAGCTATGGAGCATAGTAGACCAAACACCTGTACACCAACACCCATGAAGCCATGATCCATCTGGAGAACCAGAATAAGACCAATACTCATGAATTTATCTATGGGGTCTTCATGGTCACACCAACTACATACTACCTCAAATGATATGTGAAGTTTATGTTTCTAATTCCTTGCTTTTAAATCGCTCTACCTTATTTTGTTTCTCTCTATATGCTGTTTCCTTTTTCCCTGTCTGCCTTTGTGATTCCTTGGATTTTCAGCAATTTGGCTATGATATATTTACCTTCAAATAATACCATGATACATTACATATAACAACCTGAAGACAGCATTCTCCCAACTGTTCTTGCATATCTTTTGTTCTATTGCCATCATACATTTAGCTTCACATGTGCTACAAACACAATACCTTAGAACTATATTTGCCTTAAAAGGTCAATTTTTAAAGTGATTAAATATTAAATTTATATTGCCCTGCATCAACTATTCCTGGAAATCTTCATTTCTTTATGTAAACCTGTATTTCTCTCACCCTCTTATTTGTTCTGCTTTAAGACTGTCCTTTGTCATTTTTTATAGTACAGGTCTGCTGATAATCAATCCTCAAGGCCCGTTTTGTCTGAAAAAGTCATAATTTTGCCCTTCATTTCAAAAACTATTTTCACAGGGGACAGAATTCTAGGTTGACACATTCTTTTCTATGAGCAATTGAAAGATGTCACTTTTTCTTTTTAGATCTACACAGTTGCTGATAAGAGGCCTGTTGTGATTCTAATACATTTTAAAACTACTTTTAAGTATTTATTTAATTTTAATTCCAATGTAGGTAACCTACAGTGGCATATTAATTTCAGGTGTACAATATCGTGATTCAGCACTTCCATACTATCTCAGTGCTCATGACAAGTGCGCTTCTTAACCCCCATCACCTAGTTCACCTATCTTCCCACCCGCCTCCCCTCTGGTATCCATCTATTTTCTTTTTAGTTAAGACTCTGCTTTTTGGTTCATCTCTCTCCCCCCCTCCTTTTTTTCTTTTGTTTCTTAAATTCCACAAGAGTGAAATCATATGATATTTGTCTTTCTCTGGCGTATTTTATTAGGCATAATACTTTCTAGACCCATCCATGTTGTTGCAAATGGCAAGATTTCATTCTTTTTTATGGCTGAATGATATCCCATTGTATCCATCTATACTACATCTACTTTATCCATTCATCTATCATGGGCACTTGGGCTGCTTCCATATCTTGGCTATTATAAATAACACTGCAATAACCATTGGGGTGCATATGTTTTTTTGAATTAGTGCTTTTATATTCCTTAGGTAAATCCCCATTTAGTAGAATTACTGGATCACATGGTAATTCTGTTTTTAATTTTTTGAGGAATCTCCATACCATTTTCCACAGTGACTGTACTAGTTTGCATTTCCACCAACAGTGCATGAGGGTTCCTTTTTCTCTACATCTTTGCCAACACTGTTGTTTCTCGTATTTTTTATTTTAGCCATTCTGACAGGTGTGAGGTGATATTTCATTGTGGTTTTCACCTGTATTTCCCTGATGACGAGTGATGTTGAACATCTTTTCATGTGTCTGTTGGCCATCTGTATGTCTGCCTTGGAGAAATGTCTGTTCATGTCTTCCACTCACTTTTTTATTTGGATTGTTTGTGATATTATATTGTGGGTTTCTTCAGTGTTGAGTTCTATAAGTTCTTTATACATTTTGGATCCTAGCCCTTTATCAAGTATGTCATTTGCAAATATCTTCTTCCATTCAGTAGTGTGATTCTTATATTTAGGTGATGTATTTAGGTGGATGTGTGTGTATGGGTGTTATTCTGTGTGCATTTTTCCTACGTGGGGTTTGGGCCAATAATCCATCTACTGTCTCTCAGCCCTGAAAGCACCCTCTAATATGTGTTCTGTGATAAACAGTGGAATTCTTTTGAGCATTTCTACTTTGGAGTGAGCACAGTGGAGGTCCATGGAGAAGGGCCTGGGAGTGCGTGCAAGCATATGTTCTCATGTTAGCCCACACTCAGAACGTAGAAATTTGTTAGAAATTTTTTTTTGAATTCTTCTTTCTCACTAATATGGTACCAGACCTTTCTTCCTCTGTGACCTCCCAGTGGTGACTCAGTGCTTGTGTCCCATCTGTCTTTGGAGGGGCCAGTCTTTCCATACATTTCAGAATACGTGGTTGCTCTGGGGCTTCAGCTCTCTGAGGGGTTCAAGAAAAATTGTAGCTTTCCCATATTTTTCAGTGGGAGCAAAACTCTTTCCTATTTCTCACATCCTAGGTAGAGGAGGAATTTCAACTTTATAATGCAAAATATTTCATTCTCTCCCTTTAATCTGCCTCTTAGGTCTTAGGTAAATCCTTGTATCTTTACTAATTTTTGTAAACTATTAATAATTTAGAGAAGTGTGCTAAAATGTCCTCCTATAATTGGCCAATTCCTGCTCATATCTTATCAATATTTTGCTTTATATATTTTGAAGCTATGATAATATGTGCGGAGAATTTTTAAAAATTCTATCTTGCTGGTTAAATATTTTATTATTAAATAATGTTTCTTTTTGTCCCAATAATGTTTTTCTTTCTCTTAAAGTCTAATTTATCTATTTTTTTATTAATACAGTCACCTCAGGTTTCTTTTGGTTAGTCTTTGAATGTTATTTTTTCTAACCCTTTATTCTGTTTTTCTATGTTCATATATTTTAGATTTTAGATGTATCACTTAAGTAGCATATAACTGATCTATTTAAAAAAAACGATCTGATACGCTCCTTTTGCATAACAATTATTGAAGATTTTAGAACTGGCTTATTATATTGTGATTAATCTTTCTGCCACTGAATACAATTTAGAAATTCAAACCTATAACTCCACACGGAACTATGTTATTACCTATTACTTCTCCACCTCTGAAATTGTTAATTAAAATAGTTCTTGGACTCCATTTTCTAACATCCTACAGCTCTTCCGTGCTACTCCCAATATATTGTCCTTTTGGTAACATCGAAACTTCTAGTCCCTTGGTTCTATATTCCCTCTGGCATGATCACTCCCAGATGAGATGGCTATAGTATCCTCCCTCTTCTCTTTACCTCCACTCACTCCACCTGTAATGCATCCTCCATCCTGTTGCCAGAGTAACCCAAGACTCAAATATAATCAGGTCACTGCCTTGCTTACTGTGCAAAAATAAAACTGAAATCACATTGATGAGCCTACAGTGCCCTGTGTTATCTGGACACTATCTATGTCTCTATTCTGGCTGTTTTACTGCTACATCATGTTATTTCCCCCTCCCCCCCCCCCCATCAGAAATCTCCTATGAACTCATTTTATTCTTTGAAATAGATTTATTGAGATGTAATTCACATGCCACGCAACTCACATAATTTAAAATATACAACTCAAGGATTTCAGTGTATTCACAAGGTTGTACAATCATATTAATTTTATAACTTTAGAATATATTCACCACCACAAGACGACACACTCCTCCTTTTAGCCATCACCTCTCAATCCCATCTGCACCCTCCCTGCCTTAGGCAACCACTGGTCTTCTTTCTGATTCTATGGATCTATTTTTGATGTTTCACATTAAAGGGATCATGCAATATGTAATCTTTTTCTGTCTGGCTTCTTTCACTTGTCAAGTTTCATTCATATTGTAGCATGGATTGGGATTTCATTTCTCTTTATTGCTCAATAATATCTGTTGTATGGATATACTACATTCTATATTGTTTATCCATTTATCCATTGGTGTATATTTGGATTGCTTCTAATTTTTGGCTGTTATGAATAATGGTGCTATGGCCACTCTTAAAATGTTTTTGTGTGGATGTGTGTTTTTATTCCTGTTGGATATTACTTAGGAGTGGAATTGCTGGGTAATATAGTCAAACTATGTTTACCTGTTTGGAGAACTGCCAGACTGTTCTCCAAGCTGGCAGCATGATTTGTATTCATGCGGCAATGTCTGTGAGTTCCAATTTCTCCCAGTCCTTGCCAGCACTCATTATTATCTATTTGTTTAAAATTGTTATCACAGCCATCCTAGTGAGCATGAAGCAGTCTCGTTGTGATTTTGACATGCATTTCCCTAATGACATGATGTTAAGCATTTTTTCATGTGATCAATGGCCTTTTATACATCTTTTTTTGGAAAACTGTCTTTTCAGATACCTGCCCCATTTTTCCATTGAGTTGTTTGTCTTTTTACTATAGAGTTGAAAGAGTTCTTTACATATTCTAGATACAAGTCCTTTATAAGCCATGACTTATTTCATTGTGAGGGCTGTCTTTTCACTTTCTTGATAGTGCCATCTTCTTAAATTTTCTTAAATGAAGTTTTTAATTTTAATGAAGTCCCATTATCTATCTTTTGTCACTGTGCTTTTGATGTCACATTGAAGAAGGCTTTACCTAACTCAAGATTATGAAGATTTGCTCTTCAGCTCCTTGAATTTCTTCTAAGCATTTTATATTTTCAGCTCTTATATTTAGATCTATGATCCCTTTTGAGGTCACCACTGTGTTTGGTATAATGAAGGAGTCCAACTGCATTCTTTGGCATGTGTATATCCTGTTGTCTCAGCTCCATACGCTTCTGTGCTTCTCATGTGCTGCTTCTTATGCCCCTAAACTCCTTCCCTTCTCTTCTCTGTTTTTATTTTTTATTATTTTTTATTTTTTTATTTATGATAGTCACACACACACACACACACACAGAGAGAGAGAGAGAGAGAGAGGCAGAGACATAGGCAGAGGGAGAAGCAGGCTCCATGCACCGGGAGCCCGATGTGGGATTCGATCCCAGGTCTCCAGGATCATGCCCTGGGCCAAAGGCAGGCGCTAAACCGCTGAGCCACCCAGGGATCCCCCTCTTCTCTGTTTTTAAAGTTCTTCCTTACATTCCAGACTGAACATAGTTTAAGCCAGAGACTTCTTTGACTTCTCAGTCTAATTTAGATGTCCCTTGCTGGTGCTTCTATAACACCATGCATTCTTCCTAGGTTAGTAAATATTCTCAGCTTTGTGTGCAAAGAGGCAAAAATCAAGAAAATTATGTAAGTACTTAACTAGCAAGGGAGAAAACAAATTACCAAAAATAAAATAAAATAACGAAATTAAAAATGTAACAATAGGGATGTCTGGGTGGCTCAGTGGCTGAGCAACTGCCTTTGGCTCAGGGAGTGATCCTGGGATCTGGGATCAAATCCTGAAGGGGCTCCCCACAGGAAGCCTGCTTCTCCCTCTGCCTATGTCTCTCTCTCTCTCTCTCTCTCGGTCTCTCATAAGTAATAAATAAATAAATAAATAAATAAATACATTTGAAATGTAATAATAATAGAGAACATTTTTTGGTAACACAGACCTATGAATGAGAAAAATCAAACTCTATTTTGAGAGGAGATAACATCTTGCTTACTTGGGTTTCGAATTTAGTATTCTCTATCATTAAATTAATGACACATGTTTATCTGTGAAAATCATTATTAAAAAAAAAAAAAAAAGAAAATCATTATTAGCTTAGGGCCATACAAAAACAGGTGGTGTGCTAGATTTGGTGAATTGACCAGAATTCCTGGCTTTGTTAGAGGTTAAAAGTTTCAGCCCCTTTTTAGACCTGACATACCTGAGGGAAGAAGTGCAATCCCAGCTGTAATTGTGGATGGCTAGACAGGTATCCTCCTTGAGGAGGGTGATGAGGGGAGGTTTGCAGTGGCAGGTGGTATAGACCAGATTAATCAGAAGCCTTGCCAATGCTCTTCTGTTATGTCCTCCCGTATTACAGATTATAGTGCTTGGAGAGCTAAAACTTATTTTCCAGCTTGTCTTGCAGCCAGAGGTCTACTAACCTAATGTACTTACATAATCTGTTGATTTAGAAATGAGACAGATGCATGGGAAGAGGATAAGGGCATGAGGCATGCAAACTGCTGGTGTGAATTATGCACCTGGTGGATTAGGCTTCTGGGGCTAAAGGTTGTGGTCGCTTGATTCAGCAAATGGTTTCTTGAATCACCAGCTTCCCTGTCATGCCTAAGGCAGTAGGTTCTTTGGAGGCCTACGTCTATAGTGTGATAGAGGAAGTGGTTCTTGGAAGCTGAACTTTTTTTTTAAGATTTATTTATTTATTTATTTATTTATGATAGACAGAGAGAGAGAGAGAGAGAGAGAGAGAGGGAGAGGCAGAGACACAAGCAGAGGGAGAAGCAGGCTCCATGCAGGGAGCCCCACATGGGACTCGATCCTGGGTCTCCAGGACCACACCCTGGGCCGAAGGTGGCTCTAAACCGCTGAGCCACCCAGGCTGTGCTCCTACTATTTGATTCAGTAATTCCACTTCTGGGAATATATTTCTCCCCAAATAAAAACAGTATGTTGAAGAGATATCTGCATTGCCATGTTCACAGCACCATTATTTACAATAGCCAAGACATGGAATCTATGTCCATCAGAGGATGAATGAATAGAGAAGTTCTATATCTAAGCAATGCAAAATCACTCAACCATTAAAAAAGAGAAGGAAATCCTGCCATTGTGACAATACTGATTGATCTTGAGGGCATTACACTAAGTGAAATAAGTCAGAGAAAGGCAAATATTGATGATTTCTGTCTTCAAATTTTTAAAAAAGATTTTATGTATGTATGTGTGTATGTATGTATGTATTTATTTATTTATTTATATTTATTTATTTCTAAAGCACGTGACTGGGGGGAGAGGCAGGGGAAGAAAGAGAGAGAAAACCTCAAACAGATTCCACACTGAGTGCAGAGCGTGACCATGGGGCTCGATCACACCTCCAAGATCATGACCTGATCCGAAATCAAGAGTCGGACACTCAACTGACTGAGCCACTCAGGCGCCCCAAATATTGTATGATCTTAAGTGAGATTTCTTACTTGCATGTGGAATCAAACAAAACAAAATAAGACAAAACCAACCTCATAAAAACAGAGAGCAGATTTGTGGTTACCAGAAATAGGGGATAGGGAGAGTGGGTTTTGGAGGAATGTGGTCAAAAGGTTACAAAGTTCCAGTTACAAGAGGAATAAGTATTAGGGATTTTAATGTACAACATGATGGCTACAGTTGACACTGCTGTTAGTGTACTTAAAAGTTGTTAAGATAGTAAACACTAAAAACTGTTATCACAAGGAAAAAATGTTTCTTTTTTTGGTATCTATATGAGATGATGAATGATAACAAAGCTTATTGTGGTCATCATTTCACAATATATGTAAGTCAAATCATTAAGCTTACACTTTAAACTGATAGTGTTGTAGCCCAATTGTATCTCAATAAAACTGAAAAAAGTCTTAAATTAATGCACAACTTGGTTGCATAGGCATTTTTGAGTTTTTAATGTTCTCTAATTTATTCCTCTAGCTAAATATGTTACCTTATTTCCCAGTGAGAATGTAAGCTCCTTTATGAAAGAGGCTTTTTAAAGTAAAATATGCTATGTCACAGTGCTAGGCTCACAACAGTATTGACAGTTACTGGCCTTGGAGGAATCAAAGAGTGTCAACCCCAGGGCCAGGCAGGTCACGTACGTGGTGAAATGGGGCGGGTGAAGAGCGGTTGGGCTGACAGGACAGAGGAAATGTGTGCCTTGTTCAAAGGTAGCAGCTATGTTCAGCTTCACCAGGGTTACCAGGGGGAAACACAAGCCTGCCCTTTTCAGAACAGCTCATCTGAGGTTTTATGTAGAATGACCCCCTTTTAAAATGTTGTCAACCAATTCCAAAATCTTTAACTTGTATTTGCCAGACACAATAGGGCTATAGGATAGATCTGGCTGGTGGGTCAACAGTTTGCAACCTCTATCTCTAATGGTTCTCATGACATCTCCCTCAAAAGAAAGAATATATTCAGTGAGAACTGTGTTTGCATCTTGTATCTGAGAAGATTCTGTTGACCAGAATAGATGGATACCCTGGGGAGGGTTGTCAGTACTCATCGGATACATGAAGCTGGGGTCCCCAGTGTGGATGTTGTTGTCTCTTGGTCTGTAGGGGCAAAGGCTTCCCAGACAAGGGAATGGTGGGGAATCTTCTGGAGAACAACCCAGCAGGGAGCTGCTAGTGGGCTAGATTTGCATCCACCTGGCAAAGGAATCGTTTCAGCTATTCCTAGATGGGAGAGGACTGTAATGAAGAAAAGAGAGTGGGGTACAGAATAGAAATGACTCATAAGAGTGAAAGAGAGACAAGGTAGTCATGTCCCTAGTGAGGAATGGGGAGGCCTGTCTGCCAGGAGCAAGGCTGTCTGGAGAATGAATCAGCAGCTGTCGAGGAATGAATGAAGACATACCCCTCCCATCACAGCACAAGGCCACTGCTTTTTCCTTCTTACTCCTTTAGCTGTGAGTGAAGTGAACCTAGCCATATGCCCAGTGATAATGAACATTTGGGGGCACTCAGCCACAAAATGCAGACTACAAAGTTACATGTACCTGCTATTGCTTCTGCTCTTCACAGAACATGTTCCTATAACCTAATTTTGACAATGCAGGCAAGTGGGGAGTGTTGACTTGTCAGCGTAGTAGAGACTGCCAGGTGTGCTGGGTGAAGTTGGGCAGAGGACTGGGATGTTCTTAAAATAATACCCTGGAAGTTCTTCTCTGCATGACCAGAAACCATGCCAGGCCTCTAATGGCATAGCCTGCTGAGTTAGAAAAAGGCTTCCAAAAACCACAGTTTTAATCTAACAATAAACAGTATCCAGGGCCTCTTAGCACGGCTGCATAAATCTGACTGCTTAAAAATAGATGTGCACAGAGCTTTGCTTCACTCCCCTGGCACTGAACGCCAAGCCAGAAGGGCCAGGGATACTACTTTTGAGTCCTCTGGGTCTTCAGGAAGTTCTAGTAGGAGGGTCAACATGGATTTTTGACTTCAGAGCAGTGGACTTTCCACGTCAGATATGGGCTGTGACAAAGACTCAGCGTGGATGTCCGGGTCTGGTTTGCCAAGCTGCTCTTGTTCCCAAGGTATTCTGCTCCTGTCATCCACTTGACAGCATCTCCCAATTTTGTTCCCCAATCCCCAAATCTACTAGACAGCTCTTTAAATATTTGAAGGCTGTACCCATGTCTTCCTATCTGCTCTTCTTCAGGAAAAAAAAAAAAAAATCCAGGTCCCATTAACCTCTACTCAAGTGAGACAGAGCCTATACTTCCATCAATCTGGTTGTCCTTTTTCAGAATAACACTTGTTTTATCCAGGTTTGTATTTATTCAACATAGACTTATGTAGTCAGAGGAGGTTTGATATCTTAGGCAACATCTGCGTTGCACAATAAGAAATAGTTAAGCAGACAGAAAGTGGGTAACGTTCCCAAGAAATAACATCAGAGAGTATCACAGGGGTCAGGGTGGCATTTTCTCCTGGTGCTGCAAGCCAAACAGGCTTCCTCCTTACCCTCCACCAGGAATACTGGAACTTCATTCTATGTCCACAATTTCCAGAGAAAGAGATAAGTAGTTGTTTCTATGCTGCTGAGAAAGACACAGCATAATAAGGACTGGAATAGTTGTTGCTTGTTCAGTGCTATATCCCTAGCGTCTAGAGCTACGAAGGTGCTCAATAAATACTTGGTAAATGAATGCAATGAGGTCAGAGACAGAAAGGGCAGAAATCAGGGCAAGATCTCATTTATTTATGCTTCCAAGAGCTTCCTGTTGGGGGGTATGACAGTCATCGTGTGTGTGTGTGTGTGTGTGTGTGTGTGTGTGTCTAGGAAAGGTGGACAGAGGAGAATGTGAGGAAGAGGAACATCTCAGGATGAGCTGGCACACAGATCCATCAAGAATTGAGGGAGGCCTGGTGGTATCCCATCAGGAAGGCACAAGGCATACAGGAGCAAGAGAGAGCCAAATTTTGCAGTTGATCCATGCTTTTGGGATGAACGAATAATTGAAGGATTAAACCTAATGTGGAAGGCTGGAAGGAAATAAAAAATACAAAAGAAAGAAAAAAATTTTCTGTAAAATTCTTTTTTTTTTAAAGATTGCTTTGTTTATATGAGAGAGAAAGAGAGAGAAAAAGGATGAGTGAGGGAGGGGCAGAGGGAGACGGAGAGAATCTCAAGCAAAACTTCACTGAGCATGGAGCCTGACATGGGGCTTGATCTCATGACCCTGAGAGATCATGACCTGAGCTGAAATCAAGAGTCAGACAAGTGCCTGAGCCACCCAGGTGGCCTAGCGAAGTTCTAATAAAAGAAGAGGACTGAGTAAAGGAAGGTATAAATGTTAAGCTCCTTGCTAACACAAATGACAGACAAGGGTGCATCATGTCAGGGATTAATAAAATTAGGTAATATCTTTTGTGATACTAGATATTTATTCTGTGTTTGCAGTGGGCCAGATGTGGTACAAGGTGCTGGCAATATAGTAATGACCACAGGTTTACAAATGGTAATTATATGACAGTCATGACTTCCCGTCTTATACATAAGGAAAATAGGCAGGAGCAGGAAGGAACTTGCCAAGTCACATCTCTTAGAAGTGATGGAGCTGGGATGGGGGTTGACATCCAGTTGTCTGGATCCACAGTCCAGGATCTCACTCTGTGTGCTACATACTCTAGAAAACAATACACTGAGATCTAAGGGTGGGATTCCGATTGCTGCAAAGGTGGAAATCCAGCTGCTAAGGTTGGCTTGCCTCCTGAACCTATCCTGGAGCAAGGATGGCACTGGCATTACACTGCTATTACTACTACTACTACTGCTACTACCACTACTACTACTACTACTACTACTACTACTACTACTGCTGCTGCTGCTGTTATTACTACTTCTTCTTTCTTTTCTGAGTATAGCTGACACACAATGTTACTCTAGTTTCAGGTGTACAACCTAGAGATCCAACAAGTTTACATATACACTGTGCTATGTTCACCACTAGTGTAGCTCCCATCTGTCCTGATACATCACTATGACAATATCATTGGCTCTTACTCCTTACTCAGTGTCTTTTATTCTTGTGACTTATTCACTCCATAACTGCAGTCTCCCACTGCATCATACTTCATAAGGGCAACACTGGATTTAAATGCTGTCATTTAAATGATAAACACTGGATTTAAATGTTTTAAATCCTTTCACCCAGCAAATCCACCCCAACAAATATATCTCCCAGTTATGTCTGTACATACATAATTGTCAAAACTACAAGGCTGTTTCAAAGGGTTTGTAATAGCAAAATCCTGGAAACTATTTTTATGACCATTAATAGATGAATGGTAATGGGATACAAGGGTTATCTAGAGAAAAAATATTGAATCCCATCTCATAGCATATGCTAGCATCAATTCCAAATGGATGCATATTTAAATATAAAAATATACATAAAAGTACTAGAAAAACATAGAGTGGGGATAGATTTCCTAACTATGATATAAAATCCCAAAGTCATGAAAGAAATTTACAAATTTGATTACATAAGAATTTTTAATAGGAACTTTCACTGTGTACTTAAAAAGACAAAAGGCATACCAAAGGAAATTGTGACTTAAATTACATAAAAACCACTAATTTGGGGCACCAGGGTCACTCAGATGACTGATAGCTGCCTTCAGCGCAGGTCATGACCTCAGGGTCCTGGGATTGAGCCCCACATCGGGCTCCCTTCTCAGTAGGGAGTCTGCTTCTCCCACTCCTTCTGTTTTTCCCCCTGCTTGTGCTCTCTTTCTCTCTCTCTAATGAATAAACAAATCTTTTTTTTAAAAAAAAAAAAAACACTTTGTTTCAAAAAGCTTTTGGGGTTTTTTAAAGATTTTATTTATTTATTCAGGAGAGACATAGAGAGAGGCAGAGACACAGGCAGAAGGAGAAGCAGGCTCCATTCAGGGAGCCCGATGTGGGGTCTTGATCCCAGGACCCTGGGATCACTACCTGAGCCAAAGGCAGATGCTCAACTACTGAGCCATCCAGGTGCCCTAACAACAAAAAAATCTTTAAAAAACCCCACTAACTTATTTATTATATTAAAAGTTCCTACAAATCCAGAAGACCAAAGACCAATAGAAAGAGAGAAACTCACAGTTCACAGAACAAGAAATACAAATGCTTTTTAAATATATGGATTCCACATAATCATTCTATTGTGGTTTCTTTTTAACTTATTTTGGAGTGTATTGAAGATATTTAATTGCTCTTTCAGCTATTGTTTTCTAGCTTAATTCCAGTGATCAAAGACATATGTCACTATTTCACTTTTGAAAATTGTTGAGATTTGTTTTAAGCTCCCCTACATGGTCTATATTGGTGAATGTTCCATATGCACTTGAAAGCAGTATATGATGTGCGGTTGTTGGATGGATGTTTTTCATTATCAATTAAGACATATTTGTTATTCATGATGCTCAAAACTCCTACGTCCTCACCGATTAACTGTCTGCTTGTTCTAGCAGTTATTAAAAAAAGTATATGGAGGTTGAGAAATATCACTGTGGATTTGTCTGTTTCTCCTTTTAGTTGAGCCTGTTTTTATTTTATAAATTTTGAAACAATGCTATTAGGTGCACAGAAATTTAGGATTGCCACATATTCCTGCTGAACTGACCTTTTTATCTCTAGTAATGCTTCTTGTCTTAAAGTCCACTCTGATATTGATATAACCATGCCGCTTTTGTTTTAGCTTATGTTTGCTGGGTACAGATTTTTTGCCTTTACATTTACAATGTTTCTGTATCTTTATATTCAGTGTGTTCTCATGTAAGCTACATGCTCTTGGATTTTTCAGTTTGAAAAATCTGCCTTTTATTAGAATATTCAGTCCATTGAAAGCTAATGTCATTACTGATATATTTGGGCTTAAATATAGTGTGTTAATTGCATCCTTGAGCTATAAAGTGTGACCTTGAATTAACATACTCAGCACTTTTGAGAAAATGTAAGGACCCTAAAACACTATAATCCAATCTACTTCCTTTCCTTTTTGTACTATTGTTATCATGCTTTTAATTATACATATTTATAACTCCACATATATTATTTGATCAGTAGTTCAAAACACTCAATGTTCATTAGTGTTACCCAAATATCTACCACATTTTTATCTTTTCTAGTCCTTTTCATTCTTTCTTGAATCCTCACATTTCCATCTGGGATCCTTCTGCCTGAAGAATTCTCCCTAGCAGTTCTGTTTAGTTCAGATCTGTTGGCAAACACATTCTCCCCATTTTTGTGTGTCTGTAAATGTCTTTATTTCAATTTCATTTCTGAAGGATATTTTTTATGGGTGTAGATTTTTACAATAGTGGTTTTTTCTTTTAGCATTTTATGGATTCCATTTATTATTTTCTGACTTTTATCATTTCTATGGTAAAGTCGTCTGTCAGTGGTGTCACTTCTTAGGAGAGAATGTCTTTTTCTCTGCTTTTAAGATGTTTTGTCTTTATTTTTCATGAGTTTTACTGTAACGTTTGTGATAGTTTTTGAATTTATCTTGATCAAGTATCATAGAGCTTCTAAGAAAAAAGGAGTACATGAATTTTACCTTAAGGCATTGGCCAGTTCCTAAGCTGTAAAATTCACAAGTGGCTTGATATTCTTTTCATCATTTTCAGAAAATCTTCAGTTGATAGTTCTTCAGATATTGCTTCTGTCCAGTCCTTTCTCAATTCTCCTTTGGATACTTCAATTACACATAAGTTATGGACTTTTTAATTACATCTTTCTATATGTATTATCATTTTTCTTTTGCTTTAATCTGGATATTTTCTCTCGTTTGTCTTCCAGTTCATTTAATCTATGGTCTGCTGTGTCTGGTTTGCTATTAAATCTAGTGAGTTATTAATTTCAGTGAATATGTTTCTCATTTCCAGAATTTAATTTGGACATTTCTTTAAAAACAAACAAAAACAATGATTCTAGACCTCTGGTAAGTTTTTGTATATTTTTGTCTATTTCCTTGAATAAATTAATCATAGTTTTCTTGAAGCCGTGTTTGATAACTCAGATATAGTTGACTTTTGGGTCTGTTTCCATCATTTATATTTTCTACTGATTTGGGTCATATGGCCCCATCTCTTGGCATGTCTGGTTATTCTTTTTTTTTAGATTTTATTTATTTATTCATCAGAGACACAGAGAGAGGCAGAGACACAGGCAGAGGGAGAAGCAGGCTCCATGCAGGCAGCCCAATGTGGGACTCAATTCCAGGACCCCGGGATCACGCCCTGAGCCGAAGGCCGATGCTCAACCACTGAGCCACCCAGGCATCCGGTGTCTAGAAATTCTTGATTCATGGAGGATTCAATTTCATTCTGTCAGTATACAGAGCACAGACTAATGTCTTAAGCTCCTTAAGATGAGTTTCGTGCTTTTCTCCAGTTTTTCCTTACTTCTAGGTCAGATCCCTTTAAGGGTCTATTTGGAGGCCTGGGATGCTCACCAGGGCTGCTTCTTCTTTGCAGACCCTGAACTCCTATTTTTTCTCTCTCCAGAACTATGAGACTGACAAAATCTCTGATTAACATTTATCCCCTTAGAACTTAGAAAGGAAGATTCTTAAGCTTGAATATTTGCAACTTACAAGTTGGCAAATACCCTGACAGCAAATATCATGCAGTCCCTCATTTCCAACTTTGTATCCTTATTCCTGTGGGAACACCACAAGCTCAAAGCCATTGCTTTCCATTCTACCTTTAAAGTGTTATAGAAAATTCCCTAGAGGTAAAATGCTATGGCAAATGACAGTGCCCCACCCTCCTTTTCTGAGTTTCTGGACCCTCAAAGCTTCAGTTTCCTTGGTTACTTTCCAATGTCTTCAAACATCTGATTTTTTTTCCTCTTTATTTAGCTTGTACAGTTCTTCATGAAAGAAGTTTTATCCAAAATGGATGTGTTTGATTGTTTATTTATTTTGGTGCCGCTTAGGTTTTAATAGGATGTTTCCTCTTCATTTGTTTTTTTCAAAATATCAGTTATTTTAATATTAGAAGTGTATACAGGTACAAAATACACAGTACATAGAAATAATTTTCTTGACTAGTCTATATTGGCTGATAAAAATACACTGAAGGGGTTGAATAAATGGAAGCCATGATCTCTCCCTCCACAGGGTAAACAAGTTACTCATTTTGAATAAGAGATATTTTTGGTAAGTGATTTTACACAAAAATCACTCCATTATTTTCCAGAAGGGGATGCCTAGAGGAGTTATTTTGAAAACAAAACTCCAAATTCACATCATAGAAGAAAAATGTCAGTGGATATAATTGAACCCATATTAGAAATTTATTTAACAAAGGACACCACAAAGCTAACTGAAGGGTGGAAGACAGAGAGCTAATACTTGCAAACTCTAAGACTGACCAACAGCTGGTATTAAGACACAATGAGATAGGAGACCCAGAATAGAAAATGGGCAAAACACTGTGAAAAACCAATTCACAGAAATGTAAACCACACCACAAGCTTATGAAGAGATGTTCAATTTCATGACATGAAAATCAAAACAACAATGTTATACCACTTTATAATAATCAAAATAGTAGAAATCGAAAAGTCAGATAAGTCTTTATGAGAATTGGGGGAAGAAAGAATCTTTTACCCTGCCAGTGAGGGAGTTGGCCTCACCATACCAGAAATTAATCTTCTAGGCTGTATGTACTTTATAGCTCAGCAATCCTGTTCCAAATGACATATTCTAAGGAAATTCACACGGGTCTATATAAGGATAAGTATGACGATGTTTACATGAACAATAATGGGGATTACAAACTGGGAGAAATTGTGTGTGTCCATCACTAAGAAAATTAGAGTTAACTGGAATGGATGTGTATGATTGAATGCTACATGGCAATCAATGATCTAGGGGTACATTTAGCAATTGTTTAAATCTAAAAACCTAACATAGGATGAAAAAAAGTAAGGTATAGACAGAAATTTATAATACCATGATAAGATTCAAATCTACTTTTAAAACATAAATATGGGGGAATCCCTGGGTGGCTCAGCGGTTTAGCGCCTGCCTTTGGCCCAGGGTGTGATCCTGGAGTCCCGGGATCGAGTCCCGCATCGGGCTCCCTGCATGGAGCCTGCTTCTCCCTCTGCCTGTGTCTCTGCCTCTCTCTCTCTCTCTCTCTCTCTCTCTCTCTCTCATGAATAAATAAATAAAATCTTAAAAAAATAAAACAACACTCTAAATTTTTATATATATGGTAGATATATAGTCCTGCAGAGTGTATACAGACCAGGCTTTCTACATAGGTTACCTGTGTGAGTCCTTTATCTGCCATCAAGTGGGGATCTTGGGAAAGTCACTGAATGTTGTCTGTTCCTCATATGTTAAGTGGGAACAATGAAAGAACTCATCTCATAGTATGGTTGGTAAGATTAAAAATGATCAAGTATAAAAAAGTGCTTAGAACAACAGGACCTTAGTAAATCCAATTAGAGTTGGCAATAATTATTATTTTCAAAGGCACTGATTAAAACTTCCAGAGTAGGGATCCCTGGGTGGTGCAGCAGTTAGCATCCGCCTTCAGCCCAGGGCGTGATCCTGGAGACCCGGGATCGAGTCCCACATTGGGCTCCCTGCATGGAGACTGCGTCTCCCTCTGCCTGTGTCTCTGCCTCTCTCTGTGTGTCTCTCATGAATAAATAAATAAAATCTTAAAAAAAAAAAAAAAAACTTCCAGAGTAGGGAGGGCACCTGGGTGTCTCAGTTGCTTAAGCATCTGCCTCAAGCTCCGGTCACAATCCCAAGGTCCTGGGATCAAGCCCTCCATCGGGCTCTCTGTTCAGTGGGAAGTCTTCTGTCCCTCTGCCCTGCTTGTGCTCCCACTGTATCTCTTAAATAAATAAATAAAAATCTTTAAAAATATAAAAAATAAAACTTCCAGAGTAGGTATATATAGTTAGTATGAAAATGGGGGAATGAGGATGCAGATGAAAACATAATCAAATAAGTAATGATGGTTTGGGCAACCCCTTCTTCCCAGGACACATACACATTACTGAATTAGGACTTTTTCATGAGCTAGTGGTCATGGTATGCCCTGAACTGATAAGAATAATCAACTCAACTTTCTGAGCCTGAGACTCCCAAACCTGAAAAAGTTAAACTCAAAATAAACACACCAAAGCTCTGGGCATGGACCTAATAATTCCTTAGTAGTTAGCTTATACTGCCTTCCTCCTAGGAGGAGCTCAGTGGCCTAAACTAGTATCTCACTTACACAACATGTCTGTCATGTTGAACAAGCCTGCTGAATAAATTCATGTAATAATTTACCTATTGTGTCTGATTAAATTATTCCTTTTTTTATTAATAAATTCACTTTTTATTGGTGTTCAATTTACCAACATACAGAATAACACTCAGTGCTCATCCTGTCAAGTGCCCCCCTCAGTGCCTGTCACCCACTCACCCCCACCCCCCGCCCTCCTCCCCTTCCACCACCCCTAGTTCGTTTCCCAGAGTTAGGAGTCTTTATCTTCTGTCTCCCTTTCTGATACTTCCCACACATTTCTTCTCCCTTCCCTTATATTCCCTTTCAATTATTTATATTCCCCACATGAATGAGAACATACAATGTTTGTCCTTCTCTGATTGACTTACTTCACTCAGCATAATACCCTCCAGGTCCATCCACGTTGAAGCAAATGGTGGGTATTTGTCGTTTCTAATGGCTGAGGAATATTCCATTGTATACATGAACCACATCTTCTTTATCCATTCATCTTTCGATGGACACTGAAGCTCCTTCCACAGTTTGGCTATTGTGGACATTGCTGCTAGAAACATCGGGGTGCAGGTGTCCCGGCGTTTCATTGCATCTGAATCTTTGGGGTAAATCCCCAACAGTGCAATTGCTGGGTCGTAGGGCAGGTATATTTTTAACTCTTTGAGGAACCTCCACACAGTTTTCCAGAGTGGCTGCACCAGTTCACATTCCCACCAACAGTGCAAGAGGGTTCCCTTTTCTCCGCATCCTCTCCAACATTTGTGGTTTCCTGCCTTGTTAATTTTCCCCATTCTCACTGGTGTGAGGTGGTATCTCACTGTGGTTTGGATTCGTATTTCCCTAATGGCAAGTGATGCAGAACATTTTCTCATGTGCATGTTGGCCATGTCTATGTCTTCCTCTGTGAGATTTCTCTTCATGTCTTTTGCCCATTTCATGATTGGATTGTTTGTTTCTTTGCTGTTGAGTTTAATAAGTTCTTTATAGATCTTGGAAACTAGCCCTTTATCTGATAGGTCATTTGCAAATATCTTCTCCTATTATGTAGGTTGTCTTTTCGTTTTGTTGACTGTATCCTTTGCTGTGCAAAAGCTTCTTATCTTGATGAAGTCCCAATAGTTCATTTTTGCTTTTGTTTCTTTTGCCTTCGTGGATGTATCTTGCAAGAAGTTACTGTGCCTGAGTTCAAAAAGGGTGTTGCCTGTGTTCTCCTCTAGGATTTTGCTGGAATCTTGTCTCACATTTAGATCTTTCATCCATTTTGAGTTTATCTTTGTGTATGGTGCAAGGGAGTGGTCTAGTTTCATTCTTCTGCATGTGGATGTCCAATTTCCCAGCACCATCTATTGAAGAGACTGTCTTTCTTCCAGTGGATAGTCTTTCCTCCTTTATCGAATATTAGTTGACCATAAAGTTGAGGGTCCACTTCTGGGTTCTCTATTCTGTTGCATTGATCTATGTGTCTGTTTTTGTGCCAGTACCACACTGTCTTGATGACCACAGCTTTGTAGTACAACCTGAAATCTGGCATTGTGATGCCCCCAGATATGGTTTTCTTTTTTAAAATTCCCCTGGTTATTCGGGGTCTTTTCTGATTCCACACAAATCTTAAAATAATTTGTTCCTAGTAGGATTTATCCCCAGAACACAAGGCTGGTTCAACACTCGTAAAACAATCAATGTGATTCATCATATCAGCAAGAGAAAAACCAAGAACCATACGATCCTCTCATTAGATGCAGATAAAGCATTTGACAAAATACAGCATCCATTCCTGATCAAAACTCTTCAGAGTGTAGGGATAGAGGGAACATTCCTCGACATCTTAAAAGCCATCTACGAAAAGCCCACAGCAAATATCATTCTCAATGGGGAAGCACTGGGAGCCTTTCCCCGAAGATCAGGAACAAGACAGGGATGTCCACTCTCACCACTGCTATTCAACATAGTACTGGAAGTCCTAGCCTCAGCAATCAGACAACTAAAAGCAATAAAGGCATTCAAATTGGCAAAAAAGAAGTCAAACTCTCCCTCTTCGCCGATGACATGATACTCTACATAGAAAACCCAAAAGCCCCCACCCCAAGATTGCTAGAACTCATACAGCAATAATTTGGTAGCGTGGCAGGATACAATATCAATGCCCAGAAGTCAGTGGCATTTCTATACACTAACAGTGAGACTGAAGAAAGAGAAATTAAGGAGTCAATCCCATTTACAATTGCACCCAAAAGCATAAGATACCTAGGAATAAACCTAACCAAAGAGGTAAAGGATCTATACCCTAAAAACTACAGAACACTTCTGAAAGAAATTGAGGAAGACACAAAGAGATGGAAAAATATTCCATGCTCATGGATTGGCAGAATTAATATTGTGAAAATTTCAATGTTACCCAGGGCAATTTACACGTTTAATGCAATCCCTATCAAAATACCATGGACCTTCTTCAGAGAGTTAGAACATGTTATTCCTTTTTAAAAGATTTTATGTATTTATTTTAGAAAGAGCGAGAGAGAGTGAGTGGGAAGGGTTAGAAGAAGGATAAAACCTCAAGCAGACTCCACACTGAGCTCGAAGCCTGATACAAGGTCCCATGCTGCGACCCTGAGATCATGGCCTGAGCCTCAACCAAGAATTGGATGCTTAACCGACTGAGACACCCAGGCACTCCTAAGTTATTTTTATAACAACTAATTTCTGCTTAGTTACTAATTACTAATTACGAGTCAATTACTGAAAATGTCCTGAGTTAACAATCTGTCATGTTTACAAACACTTGCTACCCTCCCTCTGCTATCTGATCTCTGTTGATGAAGATACTAGGTGCCAATTTAGTACCTGCCTCCCAGCATCCTTGGACATGAGGGGAGGGAAGAAAACCCACATTAGTGGCTTCTCTTTGAAGTGACCACACTGAAAGCTAACGAAGTGAACATGACACACTTAAGTACTGAGACAAGACTGAACACTGTATGAAAACAAGTGCAGAGCAG
Organism: Canis lupus familiaris; assembly: GCF_011100685.1. Classification (NCBI taxonomy): domain Eukaryota; kingdom Metazoa; phylum Chordata; class Mammalia; order Carnivora; family Canidae; genus Canis; species Canis lupus. The sequence goes on along the minus strand of NC_049227.1, from coordinate 1,859,494 downwards.
AAGTGCACCAGGAGTTCAGATGAGGTCACAGGATGAAGCTTCTGGGTGGCACCTAAAGGACCTCTCCACTCAGTGGGGTTCTGCTGAGGACAGGTAAGGGGTAAAGGCTGCTTTGCGGGTTACCCCTGGCAGAGGCCTGAGTGCTGGCTCTGTAGATCAGCTAGGCAGTTCGGGTCCCAAAGCATTTCTGGAAATAGTAGACCTCAGGGAAACGGCAGGCTCTGGGTTTATTTTCTTTTAATTAGCTGCATAACATTACAAGGAAAAAGTCTCTCCAAGAGAGGGAAGTCAGGATATCTTCACACACTTCTATTTTTGTCTGTTTCCAAAGACCTTGAGTAATGAGATCCAATTCGTATAAAATTGTGGTAGTCTGAATTTATGTATCCTCTGACATCCAGAGGGCTCCAAGAACTTTTTAGATGACACATAATTTTTCCACACTTGTCTTAGCGAGGTGAGCACTGCAAGGCCCCTTTTTTTTTCTTTTTCCCCTGACATGGAAAATAGGCTCTAGGCATAGGGCAATACCTGAGACAGACTAGAACCAGGCTTCCTGCTTTTGACTCCAGGGCAGGTGTGTGATGGCAAGGAAGGAAGTTTGTAATATCTGAAACCTGAGGGGAGTGGCTGCAGTTACAAATGATAAGCACCATTCACTGAGTATCTAGTAGGTGCCAGCTCTTGCTAAGTTTTCTGTTCATGATCTCAGTCAATGTGACCATACCATGAGCTAATGCTATTTTACACAATAGGCTATGAATCAGAAAGTTTGAGCAACTTGTTTAAGCTACAGTGCTTATAATAAAAATTCGAGCAGGAATTTAAGCCCCAAATTCACCATGCAGTTTCCCTGTGCCATAGTCTGTTTTGGAAATTCTGAAAATACTATTGGACATAAAAATGAAAAAAAAAATGTACTGAAGGTATTTTTCCCTAAAAATAATCCACATAAATTGGGCTGCTTTATAATACTGTTCCCATAATGAGGTTGTGATTAGAAAAATCAACAGGAGTAAATGGCCCCTAACTATTCAAGTTCACCTCTTTTTTGGTATTACCAACCTCTTGCTGTTAACATGTTACTTGTTCTAAGGACTACTATTTGAACATATTAAGCTAGCTTTTCTCAATGATTCCTGGCAGTTTCTAAAACCCACTGCTGTAGCTATATGGACTGTGTGTCCTCATTATCCCCTTAATTCCTCTGAATCTATCCATCCTCAGGTTTGGGCTCAAATCTTCCAGAGAAACATCCAGGCTAGCCATAGGATTCTTGCCTTCCCCTCTAGTTGACTAATTTAGAAGGAAGGCAGAAATGGGTAGGGGCGTGGATGAATTAGAGATATCTAGTCCCAAAGCAAGACACCTAGACTGATAAGAGGAAGGCCAAAGCAGTCATGAACAATAATTAGAAACTTCACAGCACAGGTAGATCTTAGAGAGGCTATGGGTGAGCTTTCCTTCTCTCCTTTCCAGGGAGGTAAAGATAAGGGTAGATCCGTAATGGTTGGTATATTCACTGGGGAATGACTCCCAGATTTTGTTCAGGTGATCATGTGTCTGCCAGAGTCGCAAAAGATAAGGCAGTGGAGGATGACAGGAGGCGTACACTGAATAAGCACCCCTTAGGGAGATGGTAGACAGTAAGGTGAGTCAGCAGTGGGTCTAGGCAAGGTGTGAATGTCTGCAGACAAAGGGCTGTTCCCATACACGGACTCGGCTCTGGGTAGGCGGAAGGGGTGCCTGGTGGTCTCTTCTACTGGCCAGGTAGCAAAGGTTCTTCCGTGGGCCACTTGGCAAGTAAGAACTGACTTGACAGGTCTTCAAAATGCTTGATCTCTCTGTCACTCCCATGATCCAAGGGAGCCATGACTATCTGAGAGGAAGGCCTCATTCATGCTACTCTGGGATCCACTGGAATTTGTTTTCTAGGCTACCCGTTGTCATAATACAGAGCAGTCTGGGCTGAAGGGTTGGCCATAAATATGATGGCCAGAAGGATGCTGTTCCTTGACTGTCTGGAGAAGTTCCTAATGAACTCACATCTGTTTCATCCCACATTCAGGCCTGGGCAAGTGGAAAAGGATTATGCATGGGACCTCCTCTAACTCTATCGTTTTATATATAGATGGGAAAGCTGAGGCAGAGGAGGGGTAGTCCAGGGTCACGCCAGGATGGGCAGAAGGATTGAGAATAGGAGCTAGGTCTCTGACTCCTACTACCATGCTTTTTGATATTCTAGACTATTTCTTGCTGAAAGAATCTACTTCCTACTCTCCCTCCATCCCTCACACCTCTGATAGGCACAGGCATCCGAGTCAGCTTTTAAAACCATGAATCCAATCAGGACACACCTATTCAAACTCACAATGGCTTCCCAATTCCTTAGCATGGGCTCCACGCTCCCACTAGTCTGCCCCTGCCCACCTTCCTGCCTCACTGTACTCTAGCCAGACCAGCTATATTGCTGTTCTGGGCATATGCCAAGTTTTCCCACCTTAGGAGTCGGAACTTGCTATTCCTTCTGCAAAGAATGCCATTCCTGCCATTCTTGATAAAGGCACCTACTTATTCCTTTCCAAGCCACATCACCTCCTCCAGGAAGCCTGCTCTAACCAGCCATACCCAATTAGCCCCCAGTCTCTATCCTACCACTCTGCTTTATTTTCATCATAGTATTTATCAGGAAATGACATTTCCTTATTATCTGTCTCTCCCTCTGTTCCATTCACTGCAAATGCCAAAACCTGCCTGGCATATAGTAGGTTCTTAACTACAGATGAATTACTATGGTGAAGGATGACTACCATGTTGCTCCTAGGGAACCATACACCTTTTTTGGATCCATAATGGAATTTTTTTTAAAGATTTTATTTATTTATTCATGAGAGACACAGAGAGAGAGATGCAGAGACACAGGCAGAGGGAGAAGTAGGCTCCATGCAGGGAGCCCGACGTGGGTCCTGATCCTGGGTCTCCAGGATCACGCCCTGGGCTGAAGGCGGCACTAAACTGCTGAGCCACCAGGGCTGCCCTCCATAATGGAATTTGATCAAAGCACCCTGGCACTAGGTAGCCTCAGGAAAACACTTCACTTCCAGTGAAGAATACCAGAAACAAGGCTTTCCAGATTCCCTAAGAACTTAATGTACAGTTGGTTTATTACAGCATCCCAAAATATATTCTTTGGACTTGAAGGTGTCACATTCCATACTAAGACCACACAGATAACAACCAGAAAAGCCTCACCCTGAGCCAAACCACTTGACTTTATAATGCACTCAAGGACCTGAATGATTGTCGATCTTCTTCCTTCTCCTGCTTTTTCTGTGTTTTAGTTTCTCAAACTGCTGCAGCCTCCCCCTCAAAGTCCCCTGCTAGGAGGCAGACTCAACCCATCAATCACTTGGCCAAACTAACAGATGCAGCTGCTGATTGCAGAGTGAGAACCAGGGCAGGACCACCCCAGAACTGAATCCTGTTTTCTGGGGCATCTCAGAGGGAATCAATTGCTCGCTGAGGCATGAACAATGAACCAGCCTAGCCATTCCAACAGCTTCTTCCCTGTGTCTCAATCAAGTCGCTGATCTGTTGAATTGGATACGCTGACTGCAATTGCTAAATTGAAGAAATCAGAAGCAACTTGGCAGCACTTTCCCGAGCCATGAAATCCTCATGCTCAATGCCCTCACATTCTTGGTTCCACCCCAGGTGCCTCCACATCCTCCCAGTGGCCTCCCACATGTAACTGAAATCCTTCCCTCCTCTACAGTGTCTGTGCTTTTCATCCCTTGCCTACCATCTACCTGACACCCCTCAGCACTTACCTGGATGACTACAGGAGCATCCTTTTTACACTCCAGCCTCTGGACTGGTCCACCTTGCACAACCAGCTAGATTATCCTTTCTAAAACCAAGGTTCCACCAGGCTCTTGTCAGCTCAGTACGGTGGGTTCCCTACATCCCTCTCACCTTCGTATGCAAAGTCCATGAGAACCTGTCCAGCTTCTAATCACCCCTCAAGTCATCTCTATAAAGTCTTCTTTGATTCCTCTAGTTGTACAAGTGCTTCCCCTTATAAATTTTCATAAATGCCAGTGCACTTCTTTTGTATTTCAATCCTCTGTACTTTTTTAAAAGGTATTTTATTTATTTATTTGAGAGATACAGAGACAGGGAGCATGAGTGGGAGGGGCAGAGGAAGAGAGAATCTCAAGCAGACTCCATGCTGAGCACAGAGCCTGCTGCAGGGCTCAACCCCACAAATCATGAGATTAGGACCTGAGCCAAAACCAAGAGTCAGAGGCTTAACCGACTGTGCCACCCAGGCAGCCTAGTCCTCCGTACTTTCTACCTTGTCAGTGCCCATGGCTTACCTTTTGCACCTCATTGTTCATCTCTGTGTTCTCTACACAGCTTTGCGCCCTGCATTTTCTAAATACATGCTATCAACACACACTCATGTTAAGAGAATAGGTTTATTATTTTAAAGATCTTAAATGATCACTCCAGGTTAATAGAAATAGCTGTATCATTGGCAGGGGAAAGATGCCATTACCTCTTTTGTCTTTTATACATCACCAAAGTTTTTCTGAAAGGTCTTTCGCATTTGTAATATACATTCTTTTCATAGTGATTTTAGCTTTATTAAGTGTTATGGCATTTTATCTGCATACTAAGTCTTCCAAAATGTGTGTAAAAGTACACTGAATAATTGTAAATAAGATTTCTTGAGGAAGAAATATATACTGAGTGCTGTTTTTTGTGCTAGATATTGTGCTGGGTACCAGGGGCCCAATGCTTGGCAGGGCTTGCAAGCTTATGACAGACAGCAATTTCCATTTCATGTGGTAAATACTTTGATGGCAGTGGGCATATGTTTCTACAGGGGCATAGAGAAGGGACCCCCCAACCCCTTCAGAAGTGAAAGCTAGGGACAGTCTTGAAAGGCAAGTTGGGGTTTTAGGTTGGCAGGGCAGAAAAAAAAAACCCACAGCTTAGGTTCAGAGGTGAGAGAGAACTTAGCTTATTAGAACAACTGCAATTAATTCATTATTGCGAGAGAATCCAGGGTGTGATGGAAATGGAGAGTGACTGCCATTATTTTTAGGGCAGTTATTAATACTCTCAAATTTGCAATGTGGAAACTCAGACTCAAAGAAGGGAAGTCACTTATAAAGATCTAATGCACACCCGAAATCCTTTTGGGAAGACCCCTGTGGAATCTACAGTTCTAATCACAGTCAAACCAAGCTCACACTGACACAACTTTTTTTTATTATGTCTCACTTTACATCAGAGGGTTCTTGAATCTTCAGATTTCCACACTTATTCTTCCCTAAGAGAGTTATCAAAGGACATCAAAAGAATTTTGAAAGACTGAGAGGGGATTTATATATATCGGTTTGACTTTGGTCATTAGTTAAACACTTCTTTAAAATGCTTTTAGTGGGTAGCTACGGTTCAATAAATGTGTATCAATGAAATGCTCCTAACCTTTTCACCATTTCTCATTGGCCCCAGCTAAAAAGAAAACACGATAATGCAAAAAAAAAAATTTTTTTTTCATATGGTGCTTCATACTGTACAAATAACACAATAATAATAAAGATAGGTGACATTTACTAGAATGGGCAGTGATTTGCAATTAACCACACTACAACCCCAAGAGATGGGTTCTTTATTTTTTTTTAATTTTTTAAAATTTATTTATGATAGTCACACACAGAGAGAGAGAGAGAGAGAGAGAGAGGCAGAGACACAGGCAGAGGGAGAAGCAGGCTCCATGCACCAGGAGCCCGACGTGGGACTCGATCCCGGGTCTCCAGGATTGTGCCCTGGGCCAAAGGCAGGCGCTAAACTGCTGCGCCACCCAGGGATCCCGAGATGGGTTCTTTATCACCCTTCTTTATCCTCAGAGGCATAGAGGAGTAAAATTACTCACTTAAGGTTACAGGGTATGCACAGAAGGTGCTGACATCAGCAATCTGCACCTTATCACTTTGCCAGATCTTCTGTGTGGACTAAGCATTTGCCTATCTTTTTTTTTTTTTTTTTTTTTTTCTGATCTTACGAACTCTGTCAAGGCAGAGGAAATACAATACTTCACTTCTGGTATATTTTGGAAATATTATAAATACTTCATTTTTTATATATTTTGGAAATTGAGGTTTTGACACACACTGCTGCTTGCCCACGGCCACTCATCCCATTTCCTGGCCTCCATGACCCCCTCAGCAGCCTCATCTATCCTGTCTGTTAGTATATGAGGAGACATTTCAGCTTTTTATCTAGTTGTAAGAAGAAAAGCCTTCCCATAGGTAGGTACCCAAGGATGGTAGAAGCAGGAACCCCTTGGAATTCTCTTTATTGACAATGATGACAATAGAATTAATGTCTTACATGCAGGTAGCACTTTTAAATATTTTCAGTGCATTTCTATATGTGTTAACATGTCTGTTCCTCACAATGTCCTTGGAGGGGTGACCAGAAAATGGGACTCTTTAACCCATTGGCTATATGAGGAAACTGGAACAGAGGTTCCATAACTTGATGAATGAGCTTATTTTTTAAATGAGGGAAGACAGTAAACTAATAAAAAGTGATATTTTATGAAAGAATTGTGGAAACTGTCATGGAGAAAATTAAGGCATGGCAAGAGGGGTAAGGAAAGCCAAGAGAGGTTGAGGGAAGGGGTTGTTACTTTATACAGTGTGTCCACAGACTTCTCTAACACGTGCGCAGGGAACTAAAGAGGAAATGAGCCCTGAGATGTTCTGGGGGACAGGTTTCCAACTAGAAGAAACTGTGAATGCAAAGGCCCTGCTTGATGTGTCTGAGAATCAGCCAAGAAGCCAGTGTGGTTACAGCAGAGTGAGAGCAGAAGCAAAGGTAGCAGAGGCACACCATGGAGGATTTCAACTTTTAAAAAAGACAAAGGGGGAGCAAAAGAGTGACAGAGCTGTTTCACATTGTAACTCAAGTCTGGTTGCATTAGTAAGGGGGGGAGCAGGCAAGGGCAGAAACAAAAAGATCAGTGAAGAGGCTATTGCACTAATACAGGCAAAATACAATGGTGGCTTGGACCCGGAGATAGGGAGAAGCAGCCAGATGCTGGATTTGTTTCAATACTACTTGCTGATATGCAGTATGTGACAAAGTGGTGGTATCTAAGAGAGATGTGACAAAGTGGGGATATCCAAGAGAGGATGTCATAGACACTGGAGTTCAGAGGAAATGTCCGAATGTATGAATTTGGGAACCTTCAGCATATGGAAGTATTTAAATCCACAGGTATGGGTGAGGCCTACTATGAAATGAGTTCAAGGACAGTCAGGCTCCTCTGGTGTTTAGTGTTACTGAGGAGACTCAGTAAAGGGGCTGGAGAAGGAGATCAGAGAACAGAAGTATCTGCCATCCTGAAATCCAAGTGGAGGGAGTATTTCAAGGAAGAGAGCGTGACAAATCATGCCAGGGCTGCTGGGAGGCCAAGAAGAGATGGACTGAAAATGGACTGCTGAATTTAACAACATGGAAGTTATCAGTGACTTTGACTAGAGCTTTTTATGGAGTAGCAGGAACGGAAATCTGGCCGATCCGAGTGGATTCACAAGTCAATGTGAGGACAGAATTGACAGCAGTGAGTGAGTACAGACTACTCTTCAGAAGGGCTATCAATGGAGGGGAGAAGAGAAATGATTTATAAGCTGGAGGGGTGTGAAAAGTTTAATTTCTTGTTTTTAGGGTGAGAGTTGTCTTAAAAGGTTTGTATCCCAGTGAGATGCTATAGTGGAGAAAGCAAAGTTGATGAACTTTTGATATATGTTCTCTCCTTAAGCCTCAAGATGCCCAATGAAGTGGCCATAATCCTACTTTATAAGTGAGGACTGTAAGTGAATTTAGAGATTACATAGTAAATGGTACAGTTGGGGTTCAAACCCAGGTCTGTTGGATCTCAACATAAGCATTTTTCCCACTGTTCTGTGTGGGACATGGAACATGGCACACTGGCTTATTTAGATTCAAAAAGCAATAAGTATTGGGTCAGTATATAGGAATGACCTAAGAGTTTGAGGGTACCCAGGATCAACGGGCCCAGAATGCTTTGGGACTCTGGAGAGCTACCCAGGCTCGAAATTCTACCATAACGAGACTATAATGTATGTGATGCCAAATGGGTAGACAGCCACCCCTGGAAGGAGGGTTACAAATATAACATATTTCATGTGGGCCTGGGGCCTCAAGACTGAAATCCTCCATGCAGTCTGGCAGCCAGGTTGTCCCAGGTGAGCCCAAAGCAGATGGTTTCACCGAAATCCCCTGCCGAGGAAGTGCAGACTGAGTGGTCCACATCTCTGAAATCGAAATCTTACCAGCAGAAAAGAGCTCCTTCTGTGATGGATGGGATGACTGAGCACATGTAGATGCTGCAGGGGAGGAAATGCAACCAGAAAAGTTGCAGATATGGGTGTCTGAAAATTTTATGCTTCTGTGTTATTCCAACGCAAGTCTTGATTGAACTTAGCAATGCAGATACAGTGAGCCAAAAGTATTTATATTTTATTTGTAATAGTTGGTCCCTTCATCTCCCTTCACAGGGAGCTTTATGAATTGGTAGGTGGATGAGGAATGCTAAATGTGACACTGGAAGAGACTCTGCAATTAATCAACTTGTTCTTATCTTGGTAAAAGTTGTGGTTTGGACACTGGAAAAATCTAGCAGCCACTCATCTCTGATTGACAGTCCTCTTTCATTTTCTGTGAAAGAATTTTGATTTATTCTTTTTGGTGAAGTTGATAGGAGGTAGTGGGTCTGTGACTCTTTGATTCATGGTTAAAGCTAAAATTTTTCTTGATTGCAAGAAATTTATCATTATTGATTCTGGAATGATGAAAACATGAGGCAATCTGATATAAAAGCATAAAAGTGAAAACAAAAAGGTTTGAAAAAGGAAAAATCTTTTGCAGTAGGGAACTCAAGAGTGAAATATTTCACCCTCCAAAAGCTCAAATCCCCCTCCTCCAAAGACACTACTTCCAACCTCACTCCCCTCCGCCATGGCAAGGCCCTCAGCTTACCTATACTCATCACAGAAAACCCCAGATGCTTTCCTCAGCTTACCAATCACAAGCCCCTGATGAATTAACTTCAGTCCTCGGACATATGAATGCAATTTCCACATGCTGACTTAAATAGAAATGAGCTGGTTGATTCTTTGGATTCAGAGAACATAGAAGCGTTTTTATTTTAAGATTGGGAAATTTGGGGGGCACCTGAGTGGCTCAGTCAGTTAAGTGTCAGGCTCTTGATTTCAGCTCAGGTCATGGTCTCAGGGTCATAAGATCAAGCCCAGCAGCGGGCTCTGGGCTTAGTGGGGAGTCCCTGAAATTCTTTCCCTCTGCCCCTCTCCTCACTCATGTGCTCTTTCTCTCTCTCTCTCTCTCTCTCTCCCTCTCTCCACCCCCCCAATCTCTCTGTCAAATGATAAATAAATAAATCTTAAAAAAAAAAAAAGCCTGGGAAATTTTTCTTTGCTCTCATGTGCTACATTCAGTGTTTGTGAAGTTGGTGAGGGTGCTCGGCCTTCTGTTCGTGTCACTGTACCCCCACTGCCTGCAGTGTGTCTTCTTTCATTGCTATATAGTATTCCAGAGAATCAGTACGTTATGATTTATTCTTCAGTCTTTTTGATGGCTATCTGGGTTATCTCCAGTTAAAGCTAGGATGGTACTGTTTTGAATATGGCACTCCTGGGTCTTGGTGCTCTGTGTGCTCTCCTCTGGAACATACACAGTGAGAGATGTTCTCAGACACAGGCATACACAGCATTAGGACCAGGCACCAGAATTTTCCAAAAATGCATACCCCCCTTGTAGGGAATGAAGCTGGCTGCTCCATGTCCTTGCCAACATTTGGTATTGCCATCCTTTTTCATGTTAACCATGCAGATAAGGGTGCAGTCGTATTTCATTATGATTTATTTGATTTACCAATATTTTTATTCTTTATTGAGGTATACTTGACATTCCACAAAAAATCACCAATTTTAAGTGTTCAATAAGTTTGGATGAATGCATATACTTGTGTGACTACCACCCTATCACACACACATGTACACACACATACATGGTTCCAGTGGGGTTCTTTTCTTGGGGTTATGTATGATTTTATAAACCTGATAGACTCATGATCTTTTTAAAAGATTTTATTTTTTATTTGAGAGAGAGAGAACAAGCAAGGGGAGGGGCAGACAGAGAGAGACAAGCAGATTCCCTGTTGAGTGGGGAACCTGATGCAGGGGTCAATCCCAGGACCCTGAAATCATGACCTGAGCTAAACTCAGACGTTTAACCAACTGAGCCACGTGAGTGTTCCAACCCATCATCTTTTCTGAAGGCCTGATAGACTATTATAACCATCCCATAATCAGGGGATACTGATACTATAAAGTTCCTTCATCCCCCCCAAATAGTTTTGTGTATCCTTTTGTGGTCAAACCCATCCCTCACCCCCAAATCCTGACAACCACTCCTCTGTCTGCTGTCCCTATAATCCTATCTTTTCCAGAGTGCCCTATAAATGGAATCATACAATACATATCTTTTTAAAGACAAGCTTCTTTCACTCAGCCTAAAGGCCTTTGAGATCCACTTACATTCCTACATACATTCCCCATGCTGTACTTTACAACCAGAGACTTATTCATTTTATAACTGGAAGTTAATACCTCTCAATCCCCTTTACCTATTTCATCCATTCCACCAACCCCCTCCTCTCTGGTAACCACCACTTTGTTCTCTGTACCTATGAGTCCATTTCTGTTTTGTTTAGTTTGTTTGTTTGTTTTGTTTTTGAAATTCCACATATAAGTGAGATCATATGGTACTTGTCTTTCTGTGTCTAGCTTATTTCACTTGCATTGTTCTCTGTAGGTCCATCCATGTTTTCATAAATGACAGGATTTCATTCTATGTATGGCTGATTAATATTCCATCGTGCATGTGTGTGTGAGCATGGGTGCGAGCACCACATCCTTATCCATTCATTACTGCTGGACACTTAGGCAGCTTCTATATCCTGGCTATTGTAAATAATATTGCAATGAACATAGGGGTGCATACTTTTCTTTGAATTGCTGTTTTTTGTTTTTCTTAGGTGAATACCCAGAAGTGGAACTGCTGCATCATACAGTGGTTCTATTTTTAATTTTCTGAGGAACTTTCATCCTGATTTCTGCTTCATTCCTGTCAAGAGTGCACAGAGGTTCCTTTTCTCCAGAGCCCTACCAATACTTGGTATTGCTGTCTTTTTTATAATAGCCAATCCGACTGGTGTGAGTTGATATCTCATGGATTCACATTAAAAATTTTATTTTTTATGAGGTCCAATTCATTTTTTTCTTTTCACAGGTTGTGCTTTTGGTGTCCTATCTAAGAACTCTTTGCTCAACTGAAGGTCATGAAGGTCTTTGCCCAATATCAAGTCCACAAGTTCTGATTTACTCCCTGTGGTTCCAAAATCAGCTTAGTTTACAAAGCCTTTGCAGTGATATTCGCATCTGTCCTGGGAGGTGTGCAATCTACTGGTCAGTCTGCAACCTGGGAGGTTGTCACACCATGAATCAGTTCTCAAAGCCTTTATTATGCTGTTTAGAATCAGTTGCATGTATGTGCAACCTGGGAGTGAGCCCAGAAGTTCATACAACTTTATGTTGTTGCTTTTCCAAGGCCCTTCTCTGTGTGAACTCAGCACCTCCCTTCCTAGCATTCTGGCTAGAAAGTGGAGCCTTAGCTTCCACGCTCTACTGTACACTTTCCACAGCTGGTTCAGCAAGGCAGGACAGAGAAGATACACAGAGAGGGAGAATGCAACCAGCTGGGTGTAGAGGAAACAGGAAAAATAACAAGGTTCCTCCCAGGGTCCTGGCACAAAGGCATAGGCACCATGATGCTGGTGCTATCACAGCTCCTCTCTGCAGGGCACAGTATGGGTGCTGGGACAGAAGACAATGGAAAATACACAAACAGAAAGAGTGGGGGATGCCTCCACTCTCTCTGTCTTGTAGGGGCCTGCTTCCCATCCCATGGACCAAGACAAAAGAATGTTCTTTTTAAAGTCTCAAGAGGTCTCAAGTTATGCACCTCGTGTGCACTCTGGGGGCTTGGGGCTATCTCTGAGTCTGGGCCTGGGAGACATCAGAAAATAAAAATGACAAGTCACTATCAGGTCAGTGGTACTTTGAGCTTGCCAATCCACCTGCTTGTGTTTCCTTCTCTGAGTTCACAGACAGCTGCTCCATGCACATTGTTCTGTTGCATTCTGTGAGTGTATAGTCCTTACTTAGGACTAGAACCTCTCCTACTGTGAATTTAACTTGCATTTATCTGATGACAGATAATCTTCCTGTAAGTTTGTTGGTCATTTGAATCTACTCCTTTGTAAGGTGCTTATTTGAGTCTTTGCCTATTTTTCTATCAGGCCACCTATATTTGTCTTCCTGGTATCTTGTTTATTCTTCATATGTTTTGGAGGTATCCTTTTATGTATATGTGTATGCATATGTGTGTGCATGTATATATACATATATGTACATATATGTAACTATGTTTTCCCAATCTGTGGCTTGTCTTAATGGTGTCTTTGCATGAACTCACTTCATGTATTTTTATTTTTTAAGTAGGCTCCATGTCCAGCATGGAGCTCAATACAGAGCTTGAACTCACAACCCTGCGTTTAAGACTGAGCTGATATCAAGAGCCAGACACCTAACCAACTGAGCTACCCAGGTGCCCCTGAGTTTATTTTTAATATAGTCGTAATTGTCAGTCTTTTCCTTTGTGATGAATGTTCTTTATATCCTGTTTAAAAACTCTCTGCCTCTCCAAGGTCATAAAAATATCTTTCATATTCTTTATTAAAAGCCGTATTATTTTTAATTAGCAATAATTATGTGTTGGATAAACTTCATTGGCTACAATACTGCCACTGCACCAAGATGCAGAAGCCATATTATTTTTTGTTTTTGCGTTGACATTTACAATGTACCTGGAGTTGATATTTGTTCATAGTATAAGAGAGGGGTCCAGATTTAAACAACTGACACCTTTGGAAAGGCCATCTTTCCTTCATCGCATTGTCGTTTCACTGTTGCCATAAATGAACTAATCATACATGTCTTGTGGACCTGTTTTTATACCTCCTGTTCTGTGTCATAGGCTTTGTTTTATACTTTCCCTGAAGATTGAGCCAAACCATACACAAGATACTCCCAGATCCACTGGGGCTACATACCAATTCCTTCCTTTCCATAGTAGAGCTCTACTATCCCTTCCATGGATACTTAAAAATACCTTGTCTTCATGACTTGGGAAACGTAGATTAATTCTCCCCTAGGCAATAAGCATCCTTTCCATGTAGATGGCACTTAAATCCACCAGAATAGTATGGCTTTCCACATCAGGCCTTCCTTGGAGAGTTGCTCATTCTGTCATCTGGTTTCTAACACATGGATCCCTGGACTGGGGGAAATCCATTCTCAGGGGCCACTGGCCAGCAGCAGATAATGGGATATGAGTCCTACACCCTCTGATGGATATTAATGGGCTGGGAGTTGGGCTTCTCACCCTGCTTTCATCTTAGCCCATCTGAAAACAACTCAGCAAGGCTCCTTGGATAGTGGATAGTCTTCCCATTTATCAGAGGCTTTATCAGTTGGCCCAGAGATACCTGGCATATACAATTCTGGAGAGAAGGGGAGACCCATTTACTTCTTCTCAGGAGGACTTGACTCTCCCACCCATCTCAGGAAAGTTGTCCAGATCCATGAAAACAACAGTCTGGATTCCCCAAGCCTATGTCTGTGGTCTCGCACTTTGGGACAACTTGTTCAGCTTTTAGAACTCATCATAATGGCAAAGGCCTCATGACATAATTCCTTTCATTAGACTTCATGTTAGCTTATCTGTGAGATTCAGCAAGGGGGTAACTTCTTCCCCAATATAAGACCTGACCCGTCACCATGTACCTTGACAGGTTCTATCTCCCACTCAACTTCATAATAGACATTGCCCATAGCATTTTCTTGACTGAGAGATTAGATCCTCAGATCACTTCCCTACACACTGCTTGACCTCTCATATTGGCTTACCCTATATTGGGTTACCTACAGTGTTAAGCCTTCAGATGCTTCTACTTTGGAGTGCTTGTCATAAAAAATGAGTATAGGCTTCTCAGTCTCAAGCAACCCATTCTACAGGAAGCTGTGACATTTTCAGAAGTTAGGACAAACAGTAACCTGAATGATTTGCTTTCCTCCTTTTTAATCAGGTTTAGTAGCATCCTCAGAATGTCCATCAAAATGACCAAGAATCTTCTCCCAAAACATGAAGAATATGAGCATACCAGTTTTTCTGATAAGCTTTAATGTTATATATCTCCAAAGAGATTTGGAGTTTACGACATCTCTGTATATTCTAGGCTTTTGACTTTACATTTCTCATTTTTGTGGGGGAAGGCTAAGTGCAGTGAATACTTGCAGGAAAGATAAGAGAGAAATGCCATTCCACTCTTACCTTCATCAGCATAAGAGGGCCATGGTCAAACTCCATGGCTCAGAGGACCAGAATCTCTTTCTAGTCCTAATTCCTTTCTGTTCCTTGGCAAACTGAACATAATTATCTTAGTTATAAGCCTCCATTTTACCATCAAGGTGCAAGCACCTACATGGCTATCTGGTCCCATCATGATAATCGTTTGTTTTTACGGAATTTTACATAATCAGCAAAATGACTATCATATTCTCTGGAGTGGAGACAATGAATCCATACCTAGACCATATAAGGTGCATGAAGATCACTTCCCATTCATTCATTCACAATGCCAGGAGGCACTGTGTGAGATGCTGGGTATACAATGGCAAAGAAGACAATGAATTGGAAATGGAGCTTACATTCCCTGGGGACTTTTCTTCTAAAGACAGATATCTAAATCTTAATAGAAATTTGCCTACCAAATGTATTTATAAATAGAACCTAGTTGTGCTCAAAGATAGCAAACTAGAGAGGAAAATGTTACCCAAAGTTCTACCCTGGGAGACCGCCTCATAGACCAGTAATTTGCAGTCTCTTTTCTGCCATAAAATACTTAACATATTATGTTCACATTTGTACCACACTCCCATAGGTATAAAGAAGAGTCTCAAACTTCTCTCTTTGTAAAAAAGAAAGAGAAAGAAAGAAAGAAAGAAGAAAGAAAGAAAGAAAGAAAGAAAGAAAGAAAGAAAGAAAGAAAGAAAGAAAGAAAGAAATGTATGCTGACAGTTCTCCATTTGCCACCCCCCAATCCACTCTTTGTTCCTCTCTGTCCTGGGCCCTGGGAAGCTGATACCTGTGGGTTGCATCTCCTAGACAACCTTACAACTGGCTTCCAGTTGGGTTAAGCCAGTGGGAGAGAATGGCAGGAAATCTGAGGGCATGAGATAAGAGAGGTCAGAGTATATCTCCCCTGTTCACTCTCTGATAGAGCTGTGCTGCTCTAGCAGTGGCAATTCCCACTCAGTGGCTCCTCTTCCAGCTCTAATGGGTTTCGGTAACCCTTTCCTTCCAGCCCTTGGTGAGTGGGAATATCTTCCATCTGTGTGAGTCTCAGGGAGCCTCACCATCTCATTTGTTCCTTAACCTGCCTACACTATGTAAACAGCCTCTTCATTAACACCTCCTCATTTGTATCTGGGTGCATACTGTTTCTTCATGAAATTCTGATACAAAATGCAAATAACAAAGAAGGAAGTTATTATAGGAATAATCTGGATCCACTCACACACACAAAAAACTAATGTTAGTAGAAGCAAATTACTTGTAACAAACCTCACTACGAATACTGCCTCCATGTTAAGGAGCTGCTGACCAAGACCAAGTTATATTTGGTCCCTCTGTGCTTGTGACCAGCATTTGGAAGGACATTCTGGACTATATAAAGACTGGCATGTCCCCTCATTTTAACCCTTTACAGTGGTGAGATTGGGGGCTCAAAACAATGAGACTCACTAGAAAGACTTCAAATTACACTAGTAATATTTCATAATCCAGTGACTTTTAAAATTCCATCTTGGCTGCCCGGAGGAAAAGATTTTTCTCCCATATCTTCCCTACAAATTGCTGAACACTTAAAACCAGTTTTATTTATAACATGCCACAGCAGATGTCGGCCTCTCCCTTCTTGTGCCTGATTTGCCAGAGACTGCCAAGCCAAAAAAATACATTAGGTAAAATAAATAAATAAAGCAAATCCTGATGATAATAATAAAGTGATAAGGAAAAGTGAAATCAGAAGGGATCATTAGAGCTCTCATCAATTCAACACTTGCTCAAAATGCTAGTAACCTTGAAAGATTCAGGTACAATCCATTCTTATACAAGGATCTAAGTTTGGCTTTCAAATACTGTAACAAGGACAGGTCTAGACATAGGTATCTAAGACTTGAAAGTGGTTTTGAAGTTTTGGAATCTCAGAGACCAGGGACACCTGGAAAATTTACTCTCCCCAGTGTCACAAATTAAGGTCCCCTGCCCCAACAGTAAGCTCTAAATAATTTTCTTTTTCCTTTTATTTCCTCCTCTCCTCTTCATCTCCAAATCCTACTCCTTTTCTTTTACCCCCTTGGCCACCCACTCTAATGTGTTTGATACATGTCTTGAGGCATATTCTTTTGTAATAATATTTATAATAGATAATAGTCTTGGAGCGCTTATGATATGTCCCAAATGCTTCACATACATTAACTCACCCAATCTGGATAACAGTACAATGAGGTGTCACCATTTTACAAATGAGAAAACTGAGGCACAAAGCAACTAAGTAGCTCACCCAAGATAAGCAGTACGTAGTGGAAATGGGATTTGGGTCCCTAAATTCTGGCTCCAGAATCCATGTTCTTGTGCCCCCTTGATACACTGCCTCAAAATGTATGTTGTTTCAAACATCCATGTGTTTTAAATTACATAAATGTACCATACTATGAATCTCATTGTGTTTCTTACTTTTCTGACTAAAGAATCTTTTTTTTTTTATCCTCATTGCTGTTTATGTACATCTGGATCGTTGCAAAGTATTTCATGTTATTCATACCTACCCTTAGGGATGGACACCTAGGCTACCTCCAACTCAGTCCCACAAACAGACCATACATAATCAGCATCCTCCTACATGCCCTTTTATAGTCCTGAGTGAGAACATCTCTAGGAAGAATACTCAGCCTGGGATATGCTGGGTATATGCCTACTTTTTTTTTTAAAGATTTTATTTATTTATTCATTCATGAGAGAGACACAGGCAGAGGGAGAAGCAGGCTGCATGCAGGGAGCCCAACGGACTCGATCTGGGGTCTCCAGGATCACGACCCGGGCAGAAGGTGGCATTAAACCACTGGGCCACTGGGGCTGGCCTATATGCCTACTTTTAAATACTTAAGATTGCCCAAGCAGCTTTTGAACTGGGTCCAGGAAATACTCATTCATTCATTAATTCTTTCTTTCTTTCTTTGCCTACTATGTGACAGGCCCTGAGCTAGAAACTGAGGATATAAGCATGAATAGGAAAGATGTGGACCCTATTCACACTGAGCTTAGGGTCTAGCTCCTTGTGAACTTATTAAAAGTGTTTCCATCAGACAGAGAAAGACAAATACTTTATGATCTCACTGATATGTGGAAACTAAAAAAGAAATCCTGAACTCATAGATACACAGAACAGATTGGAGGTTGTCAGGTGGGGAGCAGTGGGTGAGTGAAATGGGTTAAAGTGGTCAAACGGTTAAAAAAAAAAAGTGTTTCCATCAAGTCCTTGGCTATGACCCCATCTAGTTTTATTCTGTGACCATTAAATCACTTTCAAAAGGACAACTCTAAAAAGAAAACAAAAAACAAAAGGACAACTCTTTATTCCCTTCCAATATATAGATATATTTATTTTATGGAACATTTCATTG
Organism: Canis lupus familiaris; assembly: GCF_011100685.1. Lineage (NCBI taxonomy): Eukaryota > Metazoa > Chordata > Mammalia > Carnivora > Canidae > Canis > Canis lupus. Next base: position 1,841,507 of record NC_049227.1, on the reverse strand, counting down.
AAAGTGTATGCCTGTTTTCCTCTATATAAATCTGAAGTCTGAGCTTCTCAGACAATATTCTAAATGAGGTGATCTTTAGATCTGGTTCTTCCAATATTGGCCAATGCAATACCCTATTACCTAGGGAGTAATCTATAGAGGATAAGATGGTTTTATTGACTTGGGTTGAACACAAAATCAGCACCTTAAAAATATCACTGGGGTGTAAGTTGGTAGAAATAGTTTTTGAGGATTCCAGGAAAAACAGAAATGCCTTCTGGCTCACATTTTAAAAGCGTGCTTTTAATTGCTTAGATACTACTTTTGGAAAAGCTCAATCCTTTGTATGTGCTCTTTCCGCCAACCTTCTATAAAACAATACTAAAAACTTCCTCCTGTTTGCAGACAACATGATTTTACTTGTCATGAGTCAGAAGTATATTTACCATATACCTAATTCATTCAAGAAAGAAGGGCTTCTGAGTTAATATTAAGAAACAATAAACTAACCAAAAAAAGTGACGAACAAAAAACAGACTCTTAAATACAGAGAATAAACTGGTGGTTGCCAGAGAGGAGGTGGGTGAGGAGATGGGTGACATAGGTGATGGAGATTAAAACTACACTTGCCATGAGCACTGAGTGGCATGTGAAGTTGCTAAATTGGCATATCACACACCAGAAACTTGTGTGGCACTACATGTTAAGTATACTTGAATTTTAAAAATAAATAAAAATTTTAAAAAGAAACAATAACAATTAACTAACAAACACTAAATGCATATAATCTACCACTGGATTATGTCAGAGCAACAGAGAGATATGTCCTTGGTTCAGCTTCCCCAACAGACATTATTTCTGGTATATTCTTTGACACAATGTCATTAACTTTTATTGAGAACTGTTTAAGAACAGAGACGCCAGGATGGCTCCGTCAGTTAAGCATCTGGCTCTTAATTTCAGCTCAAGTCATGATCTCAGGATGTGAGAGAAAGCCTGGTGTACAGCTCTGCACTCAGCACAGAATCTGCTTAAGATTCTCTCCTTCTCCCTCTGCCCTTCACCCCACTTGTGTGTGGGCACATATGCTCGTTAGCTCTCTCTCTCTCTCTCTCTCTCTCTCAAATAAATAAATAAATAAATAAACTTTAAGAACTGTCTAAGAACAATATCATTGAAACTGACTCACATACTATTCCAATAATGCAATGGATAGAGTGTCCAAAACTAACACAGCCCAAATATTAAACCTAAAATGATAAAACACATAGAGGAAAACACAGGAGACCCTGCCTGAGTTAGGTAGGACACATAAAACATGAATCATAAAAGGAAAATATGACAAACAGGGCTTCACAAAAATTGGAGACTTCTTTTTTTAAAAAGTGCTCTTAAGACGATGAAAACGCAAGCCATCATCTGGCATAAATATTTGCAAAATGAATATGTTAAAAAATTTTATGTAGAATACATCAAGAGCCCTCAAACTCATTAAGGAAAAAGTCAATACAGTAAAAGATGGGCAACAGATATAAACATCTGTATCACTACAGGCCATCAAGCAAATGTAAAGAAAGCTAATAGAAGTCATGATGGGATAGATACCACTATATACATACTAGAGTGTCTAAATTTTACAAGGAAAGAAGAGCTGAGAATATCCAGTGCTGACAAGGATGGAGAGCAACTAGAATGCTCATACATCACTAGTGGGCACTAAAAAGGGCACAGCTACTTTGGAAAACATTTTAGCAGTTTCTCATCAAGTTAAAGATACACTTACCATAGGATCCGGCATTCCACCTACATATCTACTCAAGAGAAATGATAAAAACATAATCCACATAAAGACACGTACATGAATGTTAATAGCAACTGTATTCATAATCATTTTGCACTAGACTGAATGTGTCCCCCAGCAATTCCTAACCCTCAAGGTGGTGGCATTTGAAGGCGGGGCCTCTGGGAGGTGATTAGGTCATAAGGATGGAGCCCTTGTGGATGGAACTAGTGCCCTCATAAAAGAGACCCCAGGGTGCTCTCTTGTTCCTTCCACCATGTGAGAACACATGGAAAATATGGCTGTCTATGAACCAGGAAGCAGGTCCTACCAGAACCAGATATGCTGGTGCCTGGTCTTGGACTTACTCCAGAACTGTGAGCAATAAATTCTTGTTGTTTTTAGGCCACCTGGGATATGGTGTTTTTGTTATAGCAGTCCAAATGGGCTAAGACAACACTCTAAACTGGGAACAGTGTGAATGTCCGCTAATTGATAAAGGGATAAACAAACTGGGTGCAAGCTACAGTAGGGCATTGGGGTGCTACAAAACAATAAAAAGGAATGGACTACAGACAGACAGACAAGACACAGTACAGATGAAACTCAGAGCATTATACTGAATGAAAGAAGGCAAAAAGGTGACACACTATATGACTATTTATATGACACAGAAATGGCCAAACTGTAGACAATAAGATTAGGACAGTAGTTGCCAGGCACTGAGGCTAGGGAAACTGAGTCCAAAGGGGCATGAGGAAATTTTGGGGGCGATGGAAGTATTTTCTGTCTTTATTGTGGTGGTGGTTACACACATGTATAAACTTATTAAAATTCATAGATCTGTACATCTAAAAGGCATTTTGGAAATTATATCTCTAAATATTCCATCCAGTGTCTTTTTCACATGGAGTCAATAATATCTCAATACCAAAACTGGTTGTATTTCTTTTGAGTACTGGGGTTGCTGTTATCTTCTGGAGACTGTGAATCATATAACTGATTAGAGTTATCATCTTTTCTTTTTTTTAAAGATTTTATTTATTTCTTCATTCATGAAAGCCATCTTGCTTCAGCTGTGGAAGCAGGGGGCTGGGTGTCTGACAGGCATTGGGTATTAATCTTACCTTTGATATAATTTTATTTCTCCTACTGTCATTTGCCTTTTGATCCGATTTCTTCCTAACAAATTCTTTTACCTTAATGCGATCTATGTACTTTTCTAAGATTAAGACTAAATATTAATCTTAGACTAAATATTTTTTTTTTACCAAGGCACAGTATACACAACCAAATAAATAAGTACATCATGGGATATATAATAAATCATAGAAGTGTTTTCTCCCGACACATGCCATAAAATTGCATGCCATAAAATCCTAACTCATGAAAGCATACTATCATGTTAATATCTAACTTGTTCTATTCATTTTTGGACACTTCCCTTTACAAAGAATGGGATAAAAATCAGAGAGGGAGACAAACCATGAGAAAATCTTAACTCTTGGAAACAAACTGAGGGTTGCTGGAGGGGAGGTGGTTGGGGAATGGGGTAACTGGGTGACAAGCATTAAGAAGGGCATGTGATGGGATGAGCACTGGGTGTTATACACAACTAATGAATTGTTGAGAACTATATCTGAAACTAATGATGTATTATATTTTGGCTAATAAAATTTAAACTAAAAACAAAAAAAGGAACGAGGATCAAACAGAGCATTATCAGGATGAAGTCAACAGGGATGGTATGTAGGAAAGAGAGGACTAGGGAAGCTTACCTTGGACAAGAGAAAAGACAGGGCAAATGTAAAAGCTGCCTTCAAATATTTTATACCTTGTCAGCTAGAAGAGAGGTGAAATAATTCTGATTTGTTCTATTAGATCAGGAGTGGGATCAGTGGGTACAGGGTATACCAGGACCAACTGGAACATAATACAGAGAACAGATTTCTAATGGAGCACGGCAAAGGTATGATGTTACATCCAAGGAAAAAGAGCTTCTGGCAGTAGATAAAACCAAACATAGGTTAGGTAATCACTTGGTTGGGATCTCATACAAAGATTCATTTAGATAAATGATTGCTCCCTTCTGATCCCAAGATTTAATAGTTATTTAACTCTGTGAGAAAACAGTATCCTTCCAATATGAAACAAACTTATTTTGGCTATGCAAACACCATTATTTTTTTACCGATCAATCTGCTTTATTATATTAAGTCGTATCATAATCCCAATACATTAGAACAAATAAAAAAGTTGTAGCAAGGGAATACTTTTACAGCTATTCTGGGATCAAGCCCTTAAAAAAATGAAACACAGAACTTTAGGGACACTTATTTGCAAAATACACCCTTTTCTTGCATGGCCAACTGCCCTTCATACCCGCTGGAAAAAGGCAGGCAATATAGCACCCTGAATGAAAGTTAAAGTAATTTCCTACTTTGTCCTTGTGCTTTAACACTTAGGCAATAAAGCTCATGCCATTTCCAATAAAAAGCAGAGACGGAGAAGTGCTCCTTCGTCACGGAAGAGCTCAAGCCAGCATCACCCAGGCATTCTCCCATTTGATAAAGCCCAGTCTTTGCTAAGTAGGCCAGACCTACGATTTAAAACTCACTTCCCAGGCAGCCCTGATGGTGCAGTGGTTTAGTGCTGCCTGCGGCCTGGGGTGTGATCCTGGAGACCCAGGATCGAGTCCCATGTTGGGCTCCCTGCCTGGAGCCTGCTTCTCCCTCTGCCTCTCTCTCTCTCTCTCTCTCTCTCTCTCTGTGTGTGTGTGTCTCAATAAAATAAATAAATAAATAAATAAAATAAAATCTAAAAAAATAAAAAATAAAAAACTCACTTCCCTCGGCATGAAGGACCTGAGGGTACTTGGTTCTGCAAAACTGAGAGCTAATTTCAAGCTGGCTTGAATGCCTAAATTCCAAGGCAGGGTCAGTTCACCAACAATTCCCAATAGACACATGTAATTGGTGAGAAACACCCTGAAGGCCTTTTAGGTCTACTAATAAGCAAGATAGGAACTGAGCAAAGGGGAGGAAAAATGATGCTGTAGTATGACTGGGAATCATAGACACATAAATATGGAAGAAGGCTGGGAAGTGGGGGAATAATCAGTGTGTTTACTGGAAGGTACAGTAGAAGAGAGATGAAAAACAAAGGACCTGAAGAGATATTTTTTCCCAAGAAGACATACAAACGGCTAACGGGTACAATGGAAAGGTACTCGACAGCACTCATCATCAGGAAATGCAAGTCAAAACCACAGTGAGCTCTCACCACCACACAAGTGTTAGAAGGGCCATTACCAAAAAGACAAGAGATCACAAGAGCTAGAGAGGATTTCCATAGTGCCACCACTATAGAAAACAGTATGGAGATTCCTCAAAAGATTAAAAATATAAATACCATTAAAAATCCCGCTTCTGAGTATCTACCCAGAGGAAAGAAAATCACTGTCTTGAAGAGATAACTGCACCCCCATCTTCACTGCGGCATTACCCACAACAGCCAAGACATAGAAACAATGTAAGCATCTCTCAATGGATATATGGATGGAGAAAATGTGACATACATTGGCATATTTTTCAGTCATCAAAAAGAAGGAAATCTTGCCATTTTCAACAACATGGATGACCCCAAAGGGTACCAGGTGGAAAGAAGTCAGTTTGAGAAAGAAAATACTTAAGATCTCACTCATATGTGGAATCTAAGAAAGCTGAATTCATAGAGAGTGTTGGTGGTTGCCAAGAGCTAGGGGTGAGAGAAATGGGTGAAGGTGGTCAAAAGGTACAAACTTCCAGTTTGAAGATGAGTAAGTCCTGGGGATCTTTCCACACACCAAGGTTCATGATACTGTATTGTATACCTGAAAGTTGCTAGAGAGTAGATTTTAAATGTTCTCAACAACAATAAAAACAAAAAATGCTAACTCTGTGAGGTTAGAGTGTTAACTAGCCTTATTGTGGTCATCATTTTGCAATATATACGTATATCAAATCATCACACTGTACACCTGAAACTTGGACAATGTTATTTGTCAATTATATCTCAATAAAGCTGAGGAGGGGGGAGTCACCAACAAGAGGAGACAAAGGAGGGGCATCTGGATGGCTCCATCAGATAAGCATCTGTCTTGGCTCAGGTCATGATCCCAGGATCCTGGGATCAAGGCCCGCATTGGGCTCCCTACTTGGGAGTCTGCTTCTCCCTCTTCCTCTGCCTCTTCCCTGGCTTATGCACTCTGTCCTTCTCTCAAATAAATAAATAAAATATTTTAAAAAGAAGAGGAGACAAAAGATGATGTCAGAATGCACTAGCTGCCTCACCAGGTATTAACATCCTCCCCAAACCACAAAGATAATTCTCCACGGCAAGATGGTTCATGTCAGTAATTTCACAGACCTTAAAAGGTTCCACTGCAGCATTAGTATTTTAGAGCAGAAATCATGCTCTATGCAGAATGCAGAAATCAAAGCAGCAAATATCTACTGAGCACCTACTATGTGCTAAGTTCCAAAGTAGGTATTTTATGTGCATGTTGCATGATCCACATGACTGCAAGAAGCTGTGGCCTATCATTATCCCCATAGGACAGGTGTAGAAACAGGTTCTGAGCATTTAAGTGGTCTATCCAAGTTCGATCTAACTAAAAATTGGTGAATGTAGGTTTAATACCCATAAGTGAATCCAACAAATGGATGCAGAATGGCCTCCAGATATCTGGACTGTGATATATTAGAATTTTCATATCTCTGAAATCTTCAGCCTTCCGTGGATACACAGGTCCAACACTTAACACTGACCTTCAGCTAGTTCTGAGCTTCCCATAGGAAGCTTCAGTAGTGGGTATTTGCATTTTGTTGCATGCCTGGAGGAAAACCAATTTTGTGTATATCTGACTTCAAAGTGGTTTGGCCAACAGACTTCGAGTTATGTGGCCTTTGGAGGAATCATTTTATGGAAGGGTTTTTTGTTTTTTATTGTTTGAGTTGTTATCTGAAAGGAGAACATTTTTACCTTCTCATCTATTTATGTCTGCTGGGAGAAAGTTGAGGCACCTCTATGCGTGCAGAAAAAACCAGCCCAAGTGTGATGATTTGGTCAAAGGTGCGTCCTCTTCTCTGGTAGTATTTTGTCACATGTGATAAATAATGTCAGACATAACTGTCAGATGAGATTTAGAAGGTGTGCAGGGAGGGAACCATCAATTTCTAAGTTGGGGAATTTAATAGATTTTAATCAGCTACTCTTCGTTGATTACCGGACAGCTTTTGATTTAGAGCTTCCCTAGCACGTGTGCTTAGCGGTGACTGACAGGCATTTTCACTCTCCTAATTTGATTCCTGTAAAGCAATCAAGCATCATTGGCTGCCTCAGCTGCAGTCAGGAGAAGCTCATTTTGCAGACCTGCGGAGCACATGGCCGGAGCACAGTCTCTTGTGATCTGTTTGTTACGCAGATTTTGCAGCTCAGAACAGTCATCACATGCTAGCTCACGAAAGGACTGATCACGCTGCCAGCACGGAGCCCCAAGAGATGCCCAGCAGGTCACAGCCATGCTTGCCCTTCGAAGCCCTCACGCCATCCCCAAACCAGGTGGTAGGCCCTTTGAGAGCTCACGCTTGTGGTCTCATAGCACCCAGCACAGGCAGGTGCCCGATGCATTTTTGAAAAAATTATCCTGTACTACTTACCAGATGCATTTCCTGAAAGTTGAGTTCTGCCTCAAGTGTTTCCTGTTTCTGATGTTTGCACCAAAGAATAAATGGATAAACTAGTAGATACGGGTCTGTGAGCCAGAACCCAGCAAACTTACTGTGTGGTTTGAACAGAAATGTGTTTTTTCCTTGTTCGAAATGTAGGCTTTTGAAACCAAAGATGCATTTATAAACTAAAGCCCTCATTAAGAAATTTGGACTTGGCAGATTTTTAGAATTTATGATGATTTGATACGAGTATGACCTAAGTCTTCCTCTTCATTATTGAAGAAGAGCTGCCGGAGCAAACAAATTGGATAAATAAAATTACAGAGCTATATTTAAGTAACTCAAGAAGAAAGAAAAGTGTTAGGGACTTTGGCAGTTTAATTGAGGGTGTAAAAGGATGCTAATTATCAATGTGTCTCAGAGCTTCCATTTAAAGGTACTTTTTAAAAGTAGCAGTTAAGTCCAATTACCTAGATACATAAAAATATGGTGAAATACTGTGATAAAAAAAAATCACCACTTCTTGAAAATGCCTATGTAATGAGATATCTCTAACTAATTCAGGCTGACCTTGCCTGTGTAGTCTGAATGGATACAGTTCAACCAAATATGCAGTAAACATGCTGATCGTCTTTATGGATTGGATCAGCCTTGCTGTAAGGACACAACAATTAGTGCTGTTTTCTCGGCTCCTGGGCAGGAATGAATGGCCGGCCAGCTCTCCCGGGCAGGGGGGCACTTGCTCCACTGATTTCTTAGGGTGTTTTCTTCTGCTACTATTGTAACTGATCATTCCATCCCAAAAGGCTCTCAGACCGGATTTGGTGGACAACAGTGACACATGATACCTTGTGACCTGGATGAGTTGGCAAGAGTAAGTGGGCAGAGACCAGCAAGTTCTGAGGAATAAGCCATCAGCAGAGACAGCTATGAGTTGGAAAATGTGGGAGCAGGTGTTCTTTCCCCAGCCCTGCTGTCAGTTGGAAAGAAGTTTCCCAGCACCGGGGTGGCGGGGAGAGAAGCAGGTCACAACTTGGTCCTGGCTCTACTCGTGGCTCTGCACCCCTGCCTGGATGGGGGCACTTCTGCTTAGATTAGCAATTAGCTTGGAAGCCAGCACAGGGTCTGTTTGGGCAGCAGTTCCAGGAGCAGGGACCAAGGCCCTGAAATCTGTTGTTCTCTGTTCCCATTAACCTTCTTTCTGTCTGGGGAAGAAAGGGCCTGCCCTCCAGCCAGGAGCCCACACTGGGGCTTCACATCAACTGGGCCTTCCACTGAATCCAATCAGTCTCTAGCTCAATTTCCTCTCATCAGAAAGAAGGCTGCTGTGCATATATAGATGTGCATTTCTGGGCAGACCCATGGGAAACAAGCAGACCCAGAGAGAGCACCACAGCAGAGGCACATGCTTAGTAGGGAATCTGAGCTATGTTTTTGGATTTGTATGCCATCCATCTGACATTGATTCCTCTGGTCCATGGCATCTGAGTTTGAGGTCATTTAAAAGAATAAAGTTTAAACACTAACTTGAAGAGACATCTGCACCCCTATGTTCATTGCACTGTTATTTACAATAGCCAAGACATGCAAGCAACCTAAATGTCCACTGATGGATGAGGGGATAAGGAAAATGTGGTGTGTGCGAAATCTTGCCATTTGCAACAACATGGATGAACCTGGAAGGCATTACACTAAGTGAATTAGAGAAAGACAAATACTACATGATCTCACTTAAATGTGGATCTAAAAAACAAACAAAACTCCAAACTTGTAGATACAGAAAACAGATTGATGGTTGTCAGAGGTGGGGATGTGAGGGGGATCGGGGGTCAAAAGGTCAAACCTGGGGCACCTGGGTGGCTCAGTTGGTTGAGTGTCTGCCTTCAGCTCACGTCATGATCCCAAGGTCCTAGAATTGAGTCCCACATCAGGCTCTCTGCTTAGTGGGGAGCCTGCTTCTCCCTCTCCTGCTCCTCCTGCTTGTGCTCTCTCTCTGGCAAATAATATATATATTTTTAAAGGCACAGGGGCACCTTGGTAGCTCAGCAGTTAAGCATCCGCCTTTGGCTCAGGGTGTGATCCCAGAGTCCTGGGATCGAGTTCTGCATTAGGCTCCCCACCGGGAGCCTGCTTCTCCCACTGCCTGTGTCTCTGCCTCTCTCTGTGTCTCTCATGAATAAATAAATAAAAAAAAATTTTTTTTAAAAAAGGTGCAAACTTCCAGTTGTAAGACAAACAAGTCATGGGGATGTAATGTGCAGTGTGGTGACTGTAGTTAATGATACTGTATTGTGTACTCGAAAATTGCTAAGAGAATAGATCTTCAAAGTTCTCATCACAAGAAAATAAAATGGTGACTATATGTGGTGATGGATGTTAACCAGACTTACTGTGGTGATCATTTTGCAATATAGACATATATTGAATCATTATATACCTGAAACTCATAAAATATCATGTTAGTTATATCTCAATTTTAAAAATACAAAATAAGAATGAATTTTAAGTCCAATGTCAGAACCAATATTTATATTCTCTCTCCCATCCATCATCCTTTGTTAATTTTTCTGACATGATCAATACCCCACGTCTACCATGTGCTTCATGAGAAACACTGTGTTCTTGAAGGCTCTGTGCCTCTGGGTCCCTCCTCTATGTCTCTTGCTCCTTCATCTTCTCTTTATGATATCAATTCCAGTATGAAACACAGTACTATCAGTTACATTAAGGTGCCTATATTTGAAATCTTGAGAATATTCCAATTATACCAGACTTAGTCGCTCCATGAGAGACAATTTTCAACTGTGCACAACTGATTTAGAGGATTCTCAACCTAAACCTTTTGCGGGGGCGGGGGGTCAGTATTTGGGCCTAGGTCAACCAATGATTTTGGATAATGATTTCAGTCAAGAACAACAACAAATACAGCATAGGATAAAGTACTGTGAAATGTATAAAAGTAAAAAATAAGGCTGCTCATCTGGTCATGGCGAGGACTAAAAGGTCATGGAGAACACAGTGTCTCTGAGCAGGGTTGACAAGGAAGCAGAGCAAAAGGCAAATTGGCAGCTGGACAGGCCATCCCAGGAAGCCCTTACATTAGAGAGGAAAGGAAAGGGGATAGTCTGGGACTGCATTCTCCCAGTACTGAGCTCTGCTCTTTCTCCCAGAGCTGCTCTCTTCCCAAATGCAGAAATATCAGAAGATTTTGTCTATGAACAATGGTTGCATCTGCAGATTCCTAGGTTCACATCAGCTGGGGAAGGAGAGCCAGCCAGGGGAAGGGCTGAGGTGTTCCCAGAAATGGGAGGTGAAGTACGTCCTGCATTTTACACTTATCGTACTTGAAAATATGTGCATTTGATGAGGACTTACAACCAGGTAAACCTGTTTCCTCCCACCAGATTTTACAGTCAGAGGGGCTGATATATGGCACTCAGCCTGGCAGGCCTGTCACAAGGGTGATGGACACTTGCAGGGGCTGACCTGATAGATGCATGTACCACAGTGCTTACAAAACACAATGCAAAGAGAACAAAATTGTCTGTCTTCATGCCTATCCACTCATGAACCACAGCAAAGCCAACTAATACATATATTAGCTACTACTAAGGATGTGTGTGAAAGCAAAGTATAGGCTCAGAATCTGAATTTCCTTCTTGTGTCTGGAAACTTTCCCAGCGTAAGTGTCTCAGTGGGAATCTGAACCCACTTCTATGTCCAACCAGATGTATTTACCCAGGATCCTGAATCTGAGCCAGTGTTGCAAAAACCCAGGGATTCTAGAGAGTTCTTTATAGGGTTGGCAGAGGAGCAACCATGGCCCAAATACTGAGAGTTGGAGGGAACACCAGCTATGCTTCCAGAGATGAGCAGCAGAGGTTGTGGGGTCCTGTGAGACCCCTTCTTGACAGGCCTTTGCCAACTAGCCTATCCTCCCAATGCACATAAATGGAGACCAAATTGCACTGAATGTGAGAGCCTGCTTGCTTTAGGTATAGTGACAGAGGTAGCAGGGGGTTCCTGTCCTGCTGGGAACAGAAAACTGAACCGGCCCCCTCCCCTTATGAAATGGGAAGCCTGGGTGGGGCTCCCTGCTGAGACGGGACCCTGCCACTGTCTTACTTACGGGAATCATAGAGACACTGAATAATTCTGAACTTTGTAAAAAAACAAAATGTTAAAACATTTATTTTTAAATGTAAAATAATAGAAATTTGGAGCTTCCAAATCAGGAAAGAAAAAGGGTGTGTGGGTGGGTGGCAGCATGGAGGATTATCTGTTCAACAGGTAAGACAATGCAATCTGTCCAATAGTACACAAAAGCAGGCAACACAAAACAAGGATAGAACAAATGATTCTAAAGGTGTCTCTAATCTCCTCCCTGACCCCTACACATAAAGTGTATTAAATTTATCTATTTAAAGACAGACTACTGGTTGAATTTTTTTAAAAAAATCTAGCTATCTGCTGCTTATAAAGACAGGCCCAAGAAAAAAAATAATACAGAAATGTTGAAAAGAAATAGAATGGAACTATGTCAAAGAGCAGACATGAGTCAATTATGATCTAAAAGGTAGATAATAAACCAAACCAAAAAATATTAGTTTGAAAAGACTAATGAAATAGATGGATCTCTAACTAATCTCAAAAATTTTCTATAGATTATTAGGTATAAACAGTGAATCAAAGGAATAACCTCTTACAAGGAGGTCAAGATAAATGACCTGGTTACCTAGTCAGCAAAGTTTAGCAGATTCAGGGAGAAGAGACTAGGTCAGTCAGGCCTTGCAGAAAGAGTTGGATCCTACTGGAGGGCACAGAAGAGAGCAAGAGAAAGCAGGCAGAAGTGTGGCCATATAATGAGGAGGCCAAGAAAATAGTAGGGATCCTACCAAGTAGAAGTAAATGCTTGATCAAGGCTGCAAGGTGTGTAATCCCTCAGGGTTGCCCTAACCTTGCGACCCCCTCACCCAATGAAGTGGTAATCTGAAGAGAGATTTAGTGAGCTCCCCTCAAGAGTCACCTAACCAAAACAGCAAGAATGATGTTATGAAGGGGAATAAGCTGAGTTACATGTAACAGGGTTCACTTGGCCCTGAAAGCCCAGAAGACAATCTGAGTAATGCTAATGGGTCTCAGCATCTAGTGATACTGGCAGAGCCAGTCTAAAAAACAAACCATGGAACTGCAAATCCTGCAGTTACACAGCCACACTACATTTTACTCATTTCATCTAGATACTTCTACCGCGGAAAGATGGAAGCTCTCTCTCTCCTGGAATTGTGGTGATTTGGCTTGAGTTTGCAGCAATATAGGCTTAAATTATTTTCTCTACCTTTGCTATTACCCAGAGCACTGAGTCACCCAGAGGTAGGAGTAGAACAGTGAGTCAACAGATCAAGAGAAGATGCAGCATCAAATTGAAAATTTGGCAAAGAATATGAACAGGCAAATCACAAGAGAGAAAAACCAAATGGCCGATACACATGGGGGAAATGGTCACCCTCTCCAGTATTAAAGGCAGAACAAGATTAAATGACCACAAAACACAATTTCACATTCTGCATGTCAGCAAAGATTTAGTTCTCAAGGATACAGTAAGCAGGAGCACACATAAAGTACAGGTGGGGTTATAAATTGAAGCCAGCTCTTCAGGAAACATTTTGGCAGTTCTTAAGGAACTGAGGATGTGCCTCCCCACACCAGGGCAGTTCCAATTCCATGTATCTGCTCTGGAGATACTCATCCACAGGGACTTGAGAGGATTGCAATAGCAGTACTACTTACAATACTGAAAACTTACAGACAACCTTAAATGACCAATAACATGACATTGAAGCTATCAATGATAGCTGCTATCAATGGACTGCTCTTCAGGACTTAAAATAATCGAAATCTATACAGAGCAACATGGATAAATAAAAAAAAAAGTCTCTTGAATAAAAATAAACACCCATTCTAGTTGCAGTATTACTCCATTTAGAGGAAATTTTAAGACAAGATCTTGTAGACCCACAGTGTGTGCGAATCTGGTTGTGTAGAAATGAAAGTCTTGATTTTAAGGCTATATCAGTTTAAGGGGGCTCCAGGTGTCACCTCCTGTTAATACCTTTTTTTAAGGTTTTTTGTTGTTTTAGAAATCCCAATACCCAATGTGAGGCTGGAACTCAACAGACCCTGAGATGAAGAGTCCCACGTTCCATCGACTGAGCCAGCCAGGTATCATCTCCTGTTGATACCTTTTATGTAAAGCTGTAAAACAAATTACTGTTTACAGAACATACACACACAGCAAATGTACAAAAATATGAGAAGATAAAAGGCAACTTTAGCATAATAAGAGAAGCCAAGTCCCTAATATTTAATTTCCTAAATTCTGAAGCAAATATTGTTACTATTTGTTCAATATGGGTGACTTGTTATATAACACCCTGGTATATTTGCTCTGTACTTTCCTGTATGAGTAAAATATTTAGTTCTTAAGAGTCTCTTTTCATGGACAAAAAAAAAAAAAAAGTCACAGGACCACCAGAGTTTTCATCTAGGAGCAGAGTGACATGGCTATAACTGGATACACTTTAAAGGGGCAAAGGGGACAAAAATAAAGTTGTGCTTTGTTGATGTCCCAAGTGCTGCTTTTTGGGCATCCTCTTACTATAAGAAACTGCTGGTTTCAAGCAGGTGGCCTGTGTGCTGTTAGGTAAGCTGACACAGGATACTTTAAGGACAGGAGCAGGGCGCCAGTGGCAGGGCAGAGGGTGTGCTTCCTTAGTAAGGACCAACTGATACAGAGGTTGTGCCACAGGGTGGGGGACACAAGGGTTCCCTGGGTCCAGGGAGGGGGGCGGGAAGGGAGGGGCTGTCCTGGCAAAGCTGTGTGCCAGTGGGAAGGTGTGGAGGTGCGGGGAAGTATGATGTGGTCAGGACCATGTGTAATTGTGGAGGCTTGTGAGGGGGATGGCTGGGGATGCTGAAGAGGAAAGCAGGGCAGATGGTACAGTGTTCTGGAATTTGTGCTCTGTCCCGAGGGAGAAGTGGAGTCTTTGAAGGATTTTGAACAGAATCACGGCCTTGAAGGATCATCCAGTTCAGTTTCTTGCCTTTGGGCAGATAAATGTCTAAATCTCCTTGGATGGTGGGCTTGTCTCCCATTCGATGTCTCCAAGGATAGGGCCTCTTAAGTCTCCATCCTCTCATCTGCCACAATGCTAGGTGAATATACCTGGGCATAGAGAAGGTGACTGCCATAGGGAGGGAAAGTTGGGAGGGGAATCAGAACCAACCCCTGGGGTCCAACAGTCACAGGAGTGTAGGCGGCGGGGCAGGGGAGGGGTGGCAGTGCATTGGCTGCATTGCAGAACATGGTGTGCCCAGATGTGGGAGTCTGCAGCATGAGAGTCTAATGATGATGGTGAAAGCTGCCATCATCATCACCATCATGATCAGCATCACCATCATCATGACCATCATCATTACCATTAGCACTACCACAGCAAACACGGATACCATACTTACCATGTGTCAGGAACCATTCTAAAGGGTTTACACAGTTCAATTAACCCAATGAGGCAGATAAATCATTATCCCCATTTTGAAGATGAGGAAAAGGAATCAGAGAGAAGGAGAAAGAGTTGGACTATGGTTCCATAGGTTATAAGGAGCAGATCTAGAAATTAGACCACCTGGGATCCCAACTTTATAGTCTGCTTCTCAAAAAGAAGTGCCTGGGAGTGTCCTGCCAGGCACAGAAGGGGTGGTGGGGGACTACTGAGCATCCCAAGACCACAGTCTATATGGAAAGCATCTCTAAATATGAAGTATGCCCTGGCTGCAAGAATGGGGTCCAGGCACAGATAGAACCTGGGTCACGAGAGAAGAGTTGGTTGACCAGAAGGTCAACTTGATGCTTGCTATTTCTCTGCAGAGCATTGGGAACAGGAGGGAGGGGACTGAACACACAGTGAGTGTGACAGTGTGTCATGCACCTCAGATGTAGTATCCATCCTATTTTATCTTTTCAGAGACCTTGTCACTTGGCTATTCCTATTAGCTGAGGGAGTCAATGCTCTGAGGGGTACAGTGATGGGCTTACAGTCACACAGCATGCAGGAGGCAGAGCTGGGAGTCAGACTACTAACTAGGAAGCTCCGTGCTTTTCCCTATTACTGAACATTGCCTCTCGGGGGATTTTGCAAGTACCCACCAACTGGATATGAGTGCTGGCCCAGAGTCAGACTAGATTTCCTTTCTAATTTCCCCAAAGAATACATGCAGAAATAAATAAAAAGGAAGGATAGTCAGTACCAACTGTGAAAGGAAGATAAGAGAAGAACACAGGCCAAAATCTGGGAGAAATTTCCACTGAAGGGCCATGTTCCTGGAATAGATGTAGAAAGAAATCACCAGCCATACCCTTTGAGCCAGAGGAGGAAGAACACACTCCCAGAGAAGTTGGAAAGCCACACTAAACTACCTCCACGCTCTGACAAATCTCAGGACACTGGGGTAATGTGGATTAGGAAAAAAAAAAAAAGTTAGCATAGTACTTTCAAAAAGACAATGAAGAACAAGGGAAATAATACCCTGATGAAGAAGGAAAAAAAATCACTGTTCACAAAATAATGATGATGCTTTAAAATATCTTAGAGTCTTCGAAACATCCAAGAGGATTTGGTCACAGTGGAACAGAAGGAGGAAGCCACAGGGACTCCTGGGTGGCTCAGCGGTTGAGCATCTGCCTTTGGCTCAGGTCATGATCCCGGGGTCCTGGGGTCAAGTTCTGCATCAGGCTCCCTGCAGGGAGCCTGCCTCTCCCTCTGCCTCATCTCTGCCTCTCTCTGTGTGTCTTTCAGGAATAAATAAATAAAATATATTTTTTTAAAAAAAGAGCAAGCCACAGAAGGAGAAAAACGTTGAAATAAGGAAACAGAAAAGGAATTCAATAAGAGAAAAGAGAATGTTAAGGAACTCAAAAGCCAGGAGCAAAACTAAATTTACATTGAAGGTCATATCCGGCAGGACATACACTCTACAAATCAGCAGACTAGGGTTAGTTCTCAGACCTTGGATGGGAAAGGAATGAAACAGAAAAAGAGAAGTTGACAAATAGAAAGGAAGACAAAAAAAAAAAAAAAAAGAGAGAAAGAAAAGAAAGAAGAAAGAAAGAAAGAAAGAAAGAAAGAAAGAAAGAAAGAAAGAAAGAAAGAAAGAAAGAAAAGTCCAACTTAAGGATTTTGTCTGTTGTTCAGGAGAAAAACAAAACAAGAGCAAAAGCAATAATTAAATAGAGAATGCTAGAAAGTTGTGTCCAGTGGAAAGAAGGACTAAGTCGACATAACAGAAAAGCTTCCTAAGATCCAGGCCACGTAATAAAAGACCCATTCTGCTCAACATATGATTTTAAATAAATAAAAATTACAAGTGTCAGATAGAACAAAACAGGTTCTCTACAAGGAACATAAAACAAATTGTCCTCCAACTTCTCTACAAAGCACAAAAATTGGTGAACACACATCAGAAAGAATTTCTGATGGTGTATCATGTCTGCCACTTTCCTTAGAGGAAGATTGTGGCAGGCACCACTTGTGGCATACCCAGCAACCACTCCTCTCCCATCTTCCTTTCTTAGAGAAACTTGATTTGATTTGGGAGACCAATGAGTCAAGCCTCAAGGGTAGATCAGAACAGATCTAAGGTGGGCAAGCCATCATACCCCCCTTGCCAGGTATCCATCTTCTTAAGTCCCGCTGTGGCTGGGAGCAAGCATGTGATTTTGCTTGGACCAATGACATGTAAAGGGAACACCTGCCAGGAGCCTTCTGAGAAAGGTTTCCTTTATAAACTCAGAGAACAATCAGCACAAAGAAGGCCTCTTGCTGCCACGTCACCCCACTGCGAACACGGTTCTGATGCCCAAAGTTGTAGCAACCTTCCTTCTGCCAGAAGGCAACATGGATGAAGGTGAGCCTCCAGCAGGCTGAGGATGGGGGTACAAAAGACCAAGCTTCAGGATGACATCACTGAGGCTCTGCTCCTGTCCCGATGGTCCACTCCAGACATCCCTCTATTTAATTCATGGTTAGTTGTTTGTTTGTTTGTTTGTTTTTTACTTCTGAGAGTATTGAGGATATAAATATTAATAGGCAAAGCACAGAAAGAAAGTGCATCATCATCATTGCATCATTTGAGAAACAATAGGCCAAACAAAATTGGACAAGTTTGTCAAATGAAGGCTATATCAGAGTTTTCATGAAGCTGATATATTTTCTGGAACTTCAAGAAATGAACTGCCTGAAGTATGAAACATTTCTACAATTTATTTGATCATGGAATTTTAGTTTTCCCTCCAGGGAGCATCTGGAAGAGTAAGGTACTACATAAAATTCTATGAGAAATGATTGCAGGATACTGCAGTGAACATTTCATGTCCCAAGAACTGTATATTCAACCATATTTTTATTTTGTGAACAAAGTTACAGAAGGATCTCTTCAAATTTGCAAAGGGCTTGAAAACAGGTCTTTTGGGTAATCCCTTGATCTCCACTATGAAAAATTACAAAAAAGTTCTCCCGCCAACTGAGAGAACTATAATTCACAATTCGAATATAAGAAATTTCGAGTATAGGGGCACCTGGGTGGCTCAGTTGGTTAAGTGACTGACCGTGGCTTCCACTCAGGTCATGGTCCCTATGGGTCAGGGGATCAAGCCTTGTGTTAGCCTCTCATTCAGCATGGAGTGTGCTTGAGGTTCTCTGTCTCTGTCCCTCCCCCTGCTCATGTGTGCTCTCTCCCCCATATGTAAATAAACAAAACCTTTACTCAAAAATAAATTTAGAGTACAAAGAAATGATAATGTAAACAAAATGTTTTAGAGAGAGGTAAAATGAGCTGTTGTAAATACGGATGCAAAACTAAACACAAACACTAAAAATATTCTGGAAAAAGAATGCCTAATGATTAAAAAGAGCTATTTAATAATAGTGGACTTGTAGCTGGGACAACATGGGATAGACCCCTTTCTCCCCACTTGCCTGCCAATACCACTATAACCCATGAAAAGAAAGTAGGTGACGGCCAAAGGAGAACTCTCCAAGGTGCTAAGAGGAAGATGAACCACCCGTTTGGGAGCCAGCATTGGAGAACAACACGGTGACAGAACATTTACATTCTCCCACCCACTGGGAGGAGATGATCCAGATCCGATGTGTCCTGTCCCTCAAACCTAGCAATGGAAGGCAGCATGGGTAGGCTCATTCCTCCCCCATATTGAATGAGAACTCCTCAGACAAAACTAGGCAAACCCACAATGGGCAATGGGGATCTACTGGGAGCCCCACTAATGATAAACAGCTCAGGAAAATGCTCTCCTTCCCTGGAAGGACTGAAATTCCCACAGTAATATAATAGGGTGGCCCCAGCAAGAAGGCCCTCCACCTAAACAAATGGCCCAGCCCAAGAAGCCTCCCTCCCTGCGGGCCTGAGACTCTCCACCTCTGCCCAAACACTGAGGTCAGCGGTAAGATGGATCTCACTGTACATCCATTGGATTAAGTGGATTTCGATAAGCACCTGACCTGGGAAGCGTTCTTTGTCCTCCACAGTTAGGGGAGAATCCCATCACAAAAGGCACCTGACTTAGGAAGCCTCTTGCTTAAGGATCTCCACCCCCCAAAAAGAGAAACCCATAATCCTGGCCCAAGAAAACCCTTTCCACCCCTCAAGCAGCATGAGGACAGATGAGTGGGAGACCCTGCAGCACCAGATAAACCAAGCAGACTAAACCATCACCATAAAGGGTGTAAAATGAAACTGTCATTTAGAACCATGGCCCACGAAAGTAAGCCAGGACCTGCATGCTAATCCTAAACAGGGTGGCTGCCCCTAAAAATAATAGATGTAAATAGAACCCAGCGTCCACTAGTATATTAGGCAAGTTATCCAGGATACAATAGGAAATCACCTATCAACTGAAGAACTAAGAAAATCACAACTTGAATGAGAAAAGACACTTAATGGACACCAATATGTATATGAACCAGACACTGGAATTATCTGATAAGGATTTTAAAGAAGGCATCATAAAAAATCCTTCAATAATCGATCACATGTTCTCTTGAAACAAGTGAAAAAATGAAAATAATTTAAGGAGGAAATAGAAGTTACTGAAAAGAATCAAATGAAAATTACAGAAGTAAAAAAATACAATTGCAGAAATTAAAAAGTTGCTGGGATACTGGAGATGACAGAGAAAAAGTGAACTTGAAGACAGATCATGAGTTCACTGCAATGTGAACAACAGAAAGAAAAGGCACATATATGTAATACATTACATATGTCTTAGATAGAAGTCTATATGCATATAAAGATTTATTCAATAGAAAATCAGACTTAATATGTAAAATTTTAAGCTATATAAATTTTTAGGAAAAAAAAAAAACCACAGAAAATCTTTGTGATCCAGGCCTAGGCCAAGAGATCTTAGACTTGATACCAAAAGCAAAGAGGATAGAAAGATAAGTTGAAAGAAAGATATGCTGGGAGAACATACTCACAAGCAACCTATGTCACAAAGGAGTAGCACCTAGAATACATAAAGAATTCTCAAATCTCAACAGTAAAACCGAACAAAACCAAAACAACTACCTAATGAGGATATGAGCTAAAGACACAAATAGACATGAACAGAAGGGGACATATAGATGGTAAATAAGCACTGGAAAAGATTAGCCACCACGGGAATGTAAATGATACAGTGGGATATCGCTACACACCTAGGAGCATGGCTCCTGTTAAGTCCTCAAGTTGGTAGGGATATGAAGAAACTGGATCACTTGCACATCGCTGGTAAAAATGTGAAATACAGCTGTCATGCTGGGAAACCATTTAGCAGTGTTCTATAAAACAAACACACAATTACTTTATGCTCCAGCAACTGTACTTGAGGGCATTTATTCTAGAGAAATGAGAACTTATGCTCACACAAAAACCTTCACACAACTGTTAACAGCAGCTTTCTTCATAAGAGCCAAGAACAAGAACCCGAAACAGCCAGACGTCCCTCACATGTAAATGGTTAAATAAACTGTGGTACATCCATACCGTGATACAGTATTCCAAGCAGAAAGGAGCAAACTACTGATACATACAACTTGAATGAATCTCAAGGATATGATGCTGAGTGAAAAAAGGTCAATCCCAAAAGGTCACATACTGCAGGATTCCATTTACAAAAAGTATTTGAACTGACAAAATGTGAGAAGTGAAAAATAGATTAGTGGTTGGCAGCAGTTAGGGAGAGTGCTGGGGGTGTGGGCTGAGATGGAACTGTTCACTCTCTTGATTGTGGAGGCAGATACACAAACCTACACATCTGACAAAACTGTATTGCAGTAAACATGTACACACACAAACATGGGTACCAGTAAAACTGGGGAAAGGCAAAGAATATTGGTGAGTTTTATCAGTATCAAAATCCTCACTTATGATACTGTCTTATGACTTTGCAAAATATTACCGCTTACGGGAAAATTGAGTAAGTGTTACTTGCGATATTTCTAAATTATTTCTGAAAACTGCATGTGAATCTATAACTATTCCAACAACAATTTAAAAAAGACAGAATATATGAGTGAAGAGAGAAATCAGAGAATAAATATAAGCCGAATTTTGTGTTAAGGAAAAGTCAGAAGCCATTTATTCTTTTGGCTGATAATTCAGACAAATATTATTTTAACTGCATATTTCATAAAAGTAAAAAGGATTATAACATCATTTAAAAGATAAAGCATATAAAACAATCAGTATAGCAAAAGACAGAAAACAAAGGACATTGCTTAAAATGAAAATGATAATATAGGCCCACTGAACTGCGACCAGACACCAGTCTTAAAGGATTGCCAAGGGATCAAAGCTAAATTCTATTAAATCTGTCTATTAAAAGACAAATTCTCTCCAACTGACACTATGATTCTTTTAAAGAGAAGGGTACTTAAAGAGTGGAATTTCTTAAAGGAAAAGGATGGATATGGACATGCCCGGTAGCAACAATAAAATGGAAATGAGATGAAGTTAATATTAACATCAGAAAAGGAGCGTTTAAGACAAAAATGGGGGATGGGCCGAGAGGCCCTCTGTAGGCATAAACGGTAATGATGGATACTAACGAAAATGCCACAATTTGATCTAGTGACTAGCTCCACCTCCAGAACAAGCCTCGAGCCTGCCCCTTCTCCCCGCTCGGCTGCTCCCGCCCCGGTGCGAGCCACAGCGAGTCTCCCCGGGTCGGAGAGGGCTCGCCGAGGTCCCCCTTGCATTCCCGCCCCCGCCCCCGCCCCCGCCCTCCTACACCGCGGCGGGCACACGGTGGCAGGGAGATCACACCACGCCACTACGCGGCTGCAATCACTCCAACGAGTACTATTTCTACATAAAACTAGGCCCAGACTCCTTGTTTGCTGGGACCTGGGACGAAGAGTCCTGCCCCAAGCGTCAATCCACGCTTTCTGAACAGCAACGAAGCCCTCGATTTTAAAATCCGGGAACGCGGCCGTCCAGAGGAAAGACTACATCTCCCGACACCCCTTGCCGCCGGGTGCGGCAACGCGACCGACGCCTGGCCGTCCACGTGACTAACCTCGGGCCAATGGGGCAGGAGTAGGCGTGATCGGCGCGACTTGGGCCAAGCTTGGCGCCGGGGGCCGCCCCTGTGCGCGTGCGCCGCCGCCGGGGCCTCCCCCCCCCCCCCTGGAGCCCGCGGGGCGGGGCGCCGGGCGGAGCTCCGCGCGGGGCAGGGGCCGGGGCCGGGGCCGGGGCAGGGGCAGGGGCTGGCGCTGGCGCTGGCGCCCGGCGCCCGGGCCGCGGGAGAGTTCGCCTCAGCCTTGGGGCGTCTCGCCCACTCTCCGGCGAACCCGCGCCCCAACACGGGCCTGCGAGGGCCCACGGAGGCTGGTCTCTGCTGACCTCTCCAGCTCCTGTCCTACCAGGCTTCCGCTGCCCGCCGGGTCTTCCCCGGGCTTGTCTCACCGCGGGGCCCTGGAGCTGCCCGCGGGGCTCGCACGCCGGGGCTCGCCCATGCTCCGGGGGGGCCCGGGTGTCACTTCGTCCTCCCCTCCGCACGCTCCGTTGACAGTCGCGGAGCACCCGCCCCGGCTGCCCCCTGCTGTGGTCGCCCCATTTGTGTATGTCCGAGAACCGAGTGTCACCTGGGATGAGAGGAGCCGCTTCCTTAGCGTCTGTCTGCCCTGTACCCCGCACGCCAGAACACAGACTGCGGGGGGGCGACACGCGTGTCAGCCGCTCGCGGCGACGACCACGCTGGCCCAACAAGGTAAGCACTTGCTGAGTGGGCCGCTGAGGCAAC
Source organism: Canis lupus familiaris (assembly GCF_011100685.1). Classification (NCBI taxonomy): domain Eukaryota; kingdom Metazoa; phylum Chordata; class Mammalia; order Carnivora; family Canidae; genus Canis; species Canis lupus. The sequence continues at coordinate 1,818,676 of NC_049227.1, read as the reverse complement.
CGAAGAATGATGACAGTATCAGACACACACACACACACACACACCCACCCAGAAAACGAAAGAAACGGAATGAGACACTCCGCACCATCCATCCAAGACAGCCTGAGCAGGTACGGAACGTACCGGGGCATGCAAGGCTTTAACGGGATGCTCGTGGCAAGGGCACATGGCCCTATTTCCTACACACCGTGAAGGTGAAGGTGGTCTGCCCAACACCCAGCCACGCTCGCAGAAGGTGAACACGCACTGAGACCCACGGAGTGGGCACAATCGTACGAAGAAGGGACTACGTGAGTGGCATCCTATGGCTGCCATGGAATCATAAAATGAGAAGTTAATAACAAATGATTCAACAACGCGTTCAGCGATATTCCCTAAGGTCGCTACTGAGTGAAGGAAGATGTTAACCACATAGTAAATGGTAACACTGCCGAGCAGAATCTCGGCGTGCTCATAAAGCTGTACTAATAGGAAAGTCGTATCTAAATTCCTTCATTCATAAAAAAAAAGAACTAAATATAATAATCCTTTTTTTAAATATATTTTATTTATTTATGTGAGACAGAGTAAGAGAGAGAGCACAAGCGGGAAGGAGGGTCAGAGGCAGAGGGAGAAGCGGACTCCTCCGTCAGCAGGGAGAATAATGTGCTGCTCGGCCCCAGGACCCTGAGACCATGACCTGAGCCAAAGGCAGATGCCTAACCACCTGAGCCTCCCAGGCCCCCCTAAAATAATCCTTTAACACAGAAATTTATAAATAATAACAGTAAAGAAAGCAGAAAGGAAATGAAGATAGGAAACAGGGAAAAAACAAAGAAAATTTTTTTTCAAAAAATCAGTAAAATAAATAACTTTATGGCATACATTAATTCAAAATAAGAAAAACAAAAATTACTATTAAGAGAAGCTATAGGGCAGCCCGGGGGGCTCAGCGGTTTAGCGCCGCCTTCAGCCCAGGGCCTGATCCTGGAGACCCGGGATCGAGTCCCACGTCGGGCTCCCTGCATGGAGACTGCTTCTCCCTCTGCCTGTGTCTCTGCCTCTCTCTTTCTCTCTCTCTCTCTCTCTCTCTCTCTCTGTCTCGAATGAATGAATGAATGAATGAGTAAATAAATAAATAAATAAATAAATAAATAAATAAATAAGAGAGAAGCTGTAACACTCCATTTGTGGTGAGAACAGCATAATACCTATAGATGTGGACTCACTCTCTTGTACGTCTGAAACTACTGTAACATTTGAGTGTCAAATATACTCAGATAAAGAATTTTTTTTTTTTTTTTACTTTTAAGAAGAGGTAAAATTTCCAGTTACAAGATAAATAAGTACTAGGGATATAAAGTACAACCTAATAACCATAGTTAACTCTGCTGTGTGGTGTAATTGGAAGTTGTTGAGAGAGGAGATTCTGAGCATTCTCATCAGAGGGAAAAAATATTTTTCTTTTTTGGCATCTAAGTGGGATGACCAATGTCAAACTTACTTTGGTAATCAATTCACGATATATGTAAGTCAAATCACTGTGAAGTATGCCTTATATTGACAAAGTGCTGTATATCAGTTATTTCTCAATAAAGCTGGAAAAATAAGGGGGAAAAAGCTGTAGTAATGGTAAAAAGATACTGGCAAATAAATTTTTAAACGGTTTTGTGTACAAGTACATGTTCGTAAATTAAGTAATTTTGAAGAATTGGAAATTTCCTTAAGATAATATAAATTTTCAAAACAGAACAATTAAAAGTTACCATCAAAGAAATACCTCAAAAAAAGAGCCCCAAAACCAAAACTGTACCACTAGATCTAGGCAGTTTTATGAACTAGGCCACTCAAATTTAAGGTCATAAATAAATGTATACAGTATATAATTTATTGTAGGTGACAAAATATGATAGAAACTTGACAAATGAATTTTATCATGGTAGAACAATATATTTCAAAACCTAACAATGACACTTACAGTTTTGTATAAACTAGAGGCCACTTTTATTTATAAATATGGATGAAGAAATCAAAATTGGTGTCAAATCAAATTTTAAAATTGCATTACAAATTCAAATTACACTAAGAAAACAACCTATCATGACAACTAACATTAATCTTAATGTAAAAATTGTTTGATATTATGAAGCTTATTAATCACTATATCAGTAAGTTAAATATGAATAATCATGTGATCTTATGAGATATTCAAAGGACATTTGCAAAAAGTTATCATATATCCATATTAAATAAACTGTTGGTAAGTAAGAAGTTAATTTCCTAATATCAACATCAAATCTCACCCTTCTCATTTATAACTAATAAGCAGGTTTCGTTAATATACATGGAACTGAAATAGTGTCAGATGGAAGGAAACAAAATCACTGCAATCTGTAGACAAAGTCACCTACAGAACCAAAAAAAAAAAAAAAAAATCAACTGAAAAGTACATGACCTCTAAAGAGAGAATTCAGTAAGGAAGTCAGATAAAAGCCAAAATTCCCAAACCCTGATAATGGCAGAAAGTGGTTAGAAACTTACAATGACAAAATTAAAATCGTATTTATAATGGTAAAAAGATAAAGATCTACAAGGTGGCATCTCAACAAACGTGTGGGAGTGCAACCAGAGTCTGGCAGAGAGAGGATCGGGAGCTTGGTGAGAAGGACCCACGCGCCACGGAAGGCGGCTTGGGTTCCTTCCTCTCACCTCCCCGGCTGAGCCTGTGAACCTCAGGAACTCTGTCCTGTGGCAACAAGATCCCTGGAGCTGTGGTCAGAAGGTGTCTCCAGCAAACAACTGCGCCATCTCACTTCCATGAGACATCCGAGTCAAACCCACAGAAGCAGAGTAGAATGCGGGTGCCAAGGGCTGGGAGCAGGGGAGCCGGGTGGGTCATGGTCACAGGGGACACAGTCGCAGCTGCGCACGACCAACGAGGTCTGGACAGCTACCATCCAGCATTAGTGCCTATAGCTAACAATATGGTGTACTTAAAATTTGCTAAGAGGGTAGATCTTCTGTGTTCTTCTCACACACACAAAGGAGGAGCAGCGGCAACAAGGAGTGGGGAGGAAACACTGGAAGAGGCCAGATTTGCGTATCTACCTTGATGGTGATGATGGTTTCGTGAATGTACACTTCCCTCCAGACTCTGAGTTGTGCATATTAAATATGGACAGCTTTACACGTGAATCATATTTCGATAAAGTGTTTTATTTTTAGAAAGTGTCTCCAGGACACTGCAGCACAGGGACCCCTGTCCCCTGCAGAAGCCTGCCTTTGGGTGCTGCTTGTTGCGGGGTTTTTGAGGATCTGTCTGCCTGGCCCCGGGAGGTCCCCATCAGCTTTCACACCTGCCTAGCTCCTTTCTCTGCTTCCTGTGCACTTTCATGAAAGATTCTACCCTTGAGAAAATCAGCCCACCATCTTTCCTTTTCTCCTGTCCTCTGCATTTAGGTAACTGTAGATGAGAATTCTACGCTGTCCCGAGAGTCTACAGGGCTCACATAACACACAGGCCCTGTGTGTTAGACCTCTGAGGGTAAGTAGATTGAATAAAAGAAAAGAACTTCATATAAAATTTGGGAAGATTCAGGGTGTCTTGGGTGGCTCGGCCAGTTGAGTGCAGGACTCTAGATCTCACTCAGGTTTTGATCTCAAGATTGTGAGTTCAAGCCTCACATCAAGCTCCGTGCTGGGCATGGAGCCTACTTAACTAACTTGGGGAGATTCTATTTAGATATAAGAATGAAGCCACTGGTGCCAGCACTTTCCTGATAATGTGACCAGTGATGTTCTCCTCTTACTGGCTGAGGTCACTTGTCAGCGCATCCCAGGCACGGACTCAAGAACCACTTATGAGTTTATTTAGGAAAGGTTTTAAAAATTATTTTCAGGTTTTTTTTTTTTTTTTCCTGATTCCAAGTTCAATTTAGACATTCTCCTAAAGTGTGGGTTTTCAACATACTAATTGATGGAAGGTGACTGCCATGCTGGGAGGAGGGAGTGCTGACAGCTGGCCTTGGGCTTCCTGTGCCTTCCACAGCAGAGGGCACAGAGGGCCACACAGAGATTTGGGTGGGTGGCCCCCAATCAGATGCCTCCATGCGTTTTCCCTTCTGGTGGTTGATGGCTGCAATTTTGATTATATGCTTTTATACTCTCCTACCAACTTTGCACTTTGTTTACCAAGACAATGGGCATGTCTATTAGGAACTCCACTATTTTACCACTGAAAATAGTTGTTTCATAATATGATTCTGTTAACTTGAGGTTTTGTTAATTTCACTGACTAATAACAGAATAGATCAGATAGCTTAATGTAGAAATTTCAGGAAATAGAAATAAGGATAAAGAAAAAAATGCCATTAGCCTTTATCCCAATCCATAACAATTAACATCGTCAGAATTACTGCATTTTCTCCAGTGTTTGTCTGTGAATATAAATGGATATATAACAGATGTACGACAGCAATGTGATTAGACTGTACATTCAAACGCTACAGACTGTAGAGTGAAAATATTATTTTAAATAATTGTACAATATTCCAGCTTTGTAAGTGCCTTTTCTACATCTCTAATTTCATATGAAAGTCTTAGACATAGAATTACTTTTATTTTTTATTTATTTTATTTTATTTTTTTAAAGATTTTATTTATTTATTCATGAGAGACACAGAGAGAGAGAGAGGCAGAGACACAGGCAGAGGGAGAAGCAGGCTCCAGGCAGAGAGCCCGACGTGGGACTCGATCCCGGGTCTCCAGGATCACACCCTGGGCTGCAGGTGGCACTAAACCACTGCGCCACCGGGGCTGCCCTAGAATTATTTTTAATTATAGGATTTAACATCTGAAAAGTTGTAGCTAAATATCACCAGATAGTGTTCCAGAAAGTTGTACAATTTACATTTTCTACCATGTGAGCATATGAGTTTGTCCATTTTATCCCACTCTTGACAGCACTGAGTACTATCCTGGTTTTATTCTTTTCCAATCTGATGGGTGAAAAACGTTATCCAACTATTTTAATTTACATTTCTTAGATTTCTAGTGAGGCTGAACTGTTTTGATTATGTTTATTGAAGTATTGACCAATTGTATGGTTTTGTTTTTTAAATATTTTATTTATTTATTCATGAGAGACACAGAAGGCGGGGAGGCAGAGACACAGGCAGAGGGAGAAGCAGGCTCCATGCAGGGAGCCTGATGTGGGACTCGATCCCGGGTCTCTAGGATCACGCCCTGGGCTGAAGGCAGGCACCAAACCGCTGAGCCACCAGGGGATTCCCTGTATGTTATTCCTTATTCTGTCTATTAAGAGGTTTTCAGATTGCTTTAGCAATGCTCTTCACATATGCTTTATTTTGTCCGTTGCCATATTTTTCCTGTTCCATTTTGAAATTTTTTTTTTTTAAAAAGAGTTTACTTATTATTCAAGACATAGAGGGAGCGAGAGGCAGAGACATAGGCAGAGGGAGAAGCAGGCTCTGCACGGGAGAGTGGGACCGTGGGATCATGACCTGAGCCAAAGGCAGACGCTCAACTGCTGAGCCACCCAGGCGTCCCTGAAAATTCTTTCAATTAGTAGTTTAAAAAGATGACGATGACTTTTTAAAAACAAAGAGGAAAAAGAAATCACTAATTTTTGTTTTGTTTTCTTGAAAAAGTGGCAACACCGTTTTGCGATTTTATTTGTGCAGGTATGTGTACTATTTTGATAAAGAGCAGTAACAAGTATTGGGACCTATATAACTCCCCCTTCCTTTTTTTTTTTTTTTTTTTCCTTTCACCAGGCAGTCTTGAAAGCTATGTGAAATTTTCCCTGCATCTCTGTACAGAGAATGAACTTGCCCCCAGCATCTCCTTTCTCACCCTCTCTTCCCCACCCAGTGGTACTTCTACTAAATTATTGTCTTGTTCTTAATTTTTTAAATAAACTGATAAATGACCAAACCCCCCCATTTAATAGTTTAATACTTTTAAAAACATTTTACTTATTTTATTTGAGAGAGAAAGTGAGTGAGTGAGCAGAGGGAGAGAGAGAGACTCTCAAGTGGACTTTGCACTGAGCACAGAGCCTGATGCAGGGCTCGATCTCATGACTCTGAGATCATGAGATCATGCTCTGAGCTGAAATCAAGAGTTGGATGCTTAAGCTACTGAGCCACCCAGGTGCCCCAGTTAATGCTTTTAATGATCCTTGCATTGTGTTAACCCTTGGAAAGGCATTTCCTACTTAGGTAACTAGTTACCTATTGACATATGATTTCTCCACCTTTTAAAAACAGTTAAAACCTATAGACTAACACTTATGAATATGGATAAATATGAGAAACACCAACTACAAAGGTCTGGCTCAGACCAGTAAGTGGGACCAGATGCCAGGCTCCCTGAAATTTCAGTGGCTTTCAAACCAGAGTGAGCGTCAGAGTCATCTGCAGGGCTCACTGAAACCCAGGCTGCTGGACCCACCCCCCTGACTTTCCAATTCAGTGAGTGGTGGGACCCTAACATTTGCGTTTCTAACTGGTTCCAGGTGATGCTGGTGCTGCTGGTTCAGGAACCACACTTCAAGACTTCTGCTGATGATGCTAATGCTTTCCATACTCCATATTTCACAAATGAAATCACTTTGGGAATTCAAGCACTAGCTGTCAATCTAATGGGCCTTGTGATGGGCACCGCTTCTGAAAGCTATTTAGGTTCTGTTCAATGATTAAGATCTAGGGAGCAGCAGTTTTTAGATCCAAAACTGATAGAGTGGCACATTGACAAAATACTGGGGGGGAGAAAGATCCTGTTGGTGCCAGATTTGATGTGAAGAGAGACTCAGCCTCCTGCAATGCAATATATTCTTAATGTTAAGACAGTGAAGATCTCAGTGTTTTCTAGGCCTTGGCCCCCTGCAACAAATACCTTACATGATGGACTATGATTTCTTCTGTTTTGTTGTTGTTGTTGTTGTTGTTTATTTGTTTGCTTGCTTGCCCTGCAAGTTTTACCAACAGTCAGCCTCATGGGCCAGGTAATCTCCAGTTTTACAGATGAAAAAATTATAGATATATTTTTAAAATATTTTATTTATCTATTCATGAGAGACACAGAGAGGCAAGGACAGAGGCAGAGGGAGAAGTAGGCTCGATGCAGGGAGCTCGATGTGGGACTTGATCCCAGGACCCTGGGGTCATGACCTGAGCTAAAGGCAGATGCTCAAACAGTCAGCCACCCAGATACCCCTGAATTATAGATATTTAATAGGGTCTTGACTTGCTAGGAATTTCATTTTCTTTCCTTTAATTTTCTTTCTCTGATGTTAGAATTAACTCATGCCCGCTGTCGAGATTTTGGAAAATACAGAAAGATGGGATCGCTCATCATCCTACCACACATGACAGATCACTGTTAACATTTTGATATACTTTTTTCCCGTACTTTTATGCATAACAGATCCGGATCATAATGTAGCTTTGTGTAGTGCTCCTTTCATATGTCACGAGCATGGAACATCAAGTGCTTTCAATTGCCCATGAGTCAAGAATTTTAAGCACAGTGCCCTGCTCGTCTCAGCTGTATCCCTGGGACCAGCACATACATGGCCTAAGCAAAAACCCTGGGCCCCAGGCCAGTAAGGAGTGGCCTTTGGATCAGAGCACAGGTCAGCAATCAGGAGTTGGACCATAGTAGAAATGGAATGCCATGGAAGACATGAGACCAGAGCAAGGGTCTGGGATGGAGGGACAGAGGCCAAGCCTGGAGAGATTCCTGGGGAGCAGCTGTAGGGATCTGACTACATCTGCTGTGTATTCTCCCACCAGATGGGGAGGAGTGGACAGCTGGAAATGAAGCCGAGCAGGCCTGCAGTTGGGAGAAGTCAGCATGGCAGGCCTTGATGTGGACCAAATCCGGGGGTGGGTGTCCCACACATTTTTATGTGAGGATAATTCAGTGTCTTGGATATTGCACATAGCTGTGAGATAAACGAGCTATGACGGTGACCAGCTTGCACATGCATAGGCAAGCAAGGCTCAGGACATTCAGCCAATACTCAGGAGCATGCACAAAAACCAGGGAGCCCATGTGAGTTTCCTGTTTCTTGACCTCTAGCCTCGGATGCACTCCCATGCACCCCGCAGCATCCAGTGAACTGATTCGTTTGCTTAGACACTTATGTGTTTTATTCCTTAAGACAGAAAGTCTAAACTCATGAGGTCTTAATGCATCAGGTTTGGTTGTGATACGATAAAAATCGGTAGCAAAGGAGCCTTAGGTGTTTCACCTACACCTTCCAGTAAGACAAACAAATCTCAGCTCTCCCAGCCAATACGGGACTCATCTCTCTTTCTTCAGAGGGAGAAGAGTCTGACAGAAATGTTGGCTGGACCCCCGGGCTGTAAGAGCTGTTCCATCTGCCATGATCCTCGCCATGATCCTCTCTATTGCGTGCTATCTGCAAACCTGCTGCAGAACAGTGCTGCACGGTGCTGGAGGCCCCGGGGAAGACAAGGCAGACAAAGGGTTGCTGTGGTGACTCAGGTAAGCCTGTGATGCAGAAACTGGGCTCTGTCCCCTCCCAGCAGGGCCATCTCCTGTATTAAGGACCCCCCTTCTTGGGTGCAAGTGGAGTCAGGGTGTGGAGCACCAATGAATGGCAGAACAGTAGAGACTCTGAGGACCCCACTTCCCTGCAGGTGCAATCAACCCAAAGCACTGAACATGAAAACCATCCCATCCTGAGCCCTAGCCCCCTTCAGCCCTTCCATTTCCTCCTCTCCATGGTCAACACACACCAAGTCCTAAGGCTGACTTCAAACGCCCTTTCGCATTTCCTTCCCAAGAATGTCACTTGCAGTAGTGGCAAACACACAGAAACCTGATGAACAAAGGGCAAGAATATAATAAAAATTTCCAGCAGTTATTACCTGCCACATAAGGGAGAGGCTCTGAACTGGCTGCCAAGAAATCTGGGAACCTCACCCCAGAGGGCTTCGTACCCTGGGAGGGCAGAGACCCTGGGGTATGGCCCTCAGACCCTCCTCCTCAGGAAGGAGGCTGCGTTAGTAGCCAATTCCACCCCACCTTCACTGATACCAATTTCCTGCAAAGAGCCAGGGGCTCCTGACTTTCGGGATAAGTACCAACGGATGAATAGCTGTTGTTGCAGATCCCAGTTGCTTTTATTTTCCTCTTGGCACTGTGGGCTATAACGCAGGTGAGGAGGGAGCACAGGAGGATGATTTAATTAGCAAGAGGAGGGGCACCTGGGGGCTCAGCAGTGGAGCCTCTGCCTTTGGCTCGGGGCGTGATCCCGGGGTCCTAGGATCGAGTCCCGCATTGGGCTCCCCACAGGGAGCCTGCTTCTCCCTCTGCCTGTGTCTCTGCCTCTCCCTGTGTCTATTGTGAATAAATAAATAAAATCTTTACAAATAAAAAAAAATAATTAGCAAGAGGAGCCTAGTGCCTTCTAGGATCACTTCTGAGAACACAGAAAACAGCCACAGTCAGTTTTCCTCTGAGGTTAGAAGGAACCAAAGGCTGGGGAAAGCCAAGGCAGTGGGGCCAACGTCGGGCCAGAAGCTGAAGCCAGTCTCCAAAATGGGTCCTGACGACAGCTGCCTCTGGGTATTCACCAGGAGGTGTTCCTCTCCCCCACCGAATGGGGACGGGCTACGTACCCAAGAGGGTATTCCAGAAATGATGGGGTTTGACTTACAAGGGGAGGCCAGAAATGACACCATAGCTTCTGTCTTGTGCTCTCTTGCATCATTTGTTCAGAGGGAAGCCAGCTGCCACATCATAAAGATACTCAAGCAACACTGCAGGGGCTGGGGGATCCATGTGGCAAGGACCTGAGGCCTCCTGCCAACAGCCCTCGTCACCTTGCCAGCCACATGGGTGAGCTACCTTGAAGCACTTCCTCTAGCCCCAAGTCAAGCCTTCAAATGACCACTGCCCCAGCCAGCATCTTAACTGCAACCTCATGACGCCGAGCAAGGACCACTCACCTGGCTGCTTTCCGATTCGTGACCCACAGGAACCATGATATCATACATCTTTATTGTTGTTCTACATCACAAGCTACAGCGAATATATTTTGCAGCAAATAGGTCACTCACGTGCCCTGCTAAGTATAACATCCTATCTGTATCTACAAGAAACTGAATTTGTCCCTGGTGAGCAGCCTCATCAGAGTGTCTTAAGTAAACCATCTCCTCCCGCTGGAGTGTCAGTACCTCCCGATATCAATATGCCCCTGTCTGTTCAGAGGCAGAAAGACCTCATTCTGCGACTTTTCTTCTATAAATCTTCAACCACTGTAACAAAGGAAACACACACACATACGCATGCATATACGAACATTCACGCACACACACAGAGCCTTCTTTTAAACCTGAAAAAATCACTCAAGCACTGGGAATGTGAACTTTTTTCCAGGAAGAACCGGATGCTCTGGACGTTTTAAATACAATTTATTCATGCTGTCTCGGAATAGACCGGGGGTGGGGGTGGGGATGCAGCGTGGGAGGGTACAGCTGACTACTGAGAATTGATAGATGTCTCTGTTCTCCTTTGCTAGTCATAAAATTCTGAGCTGCATGAGGACCAGCAGGACAAACCACTGCCATGGAAGCCTTGTGTCCCTGCATTCATTTAAATATTTCAGAATGGCATTTTCCCCCTTTATTTGCTTTTCCCCATCCTGTTTGTCTCCCCAGGTGAGGAAGAGGGTCTCTAATAAGGCAAAAACAGAGACTTTGTGGACATAATAGCATGTCCGAATTATGGTAGAGGCAGTCAAGATATAGGGAGAAATATCTCCTTGCTGTGTAGATGTTCTACTATGAAGCATCTGGAAGATATACGAGGCTTCTACTTAAGGTGGAGGTTAAGTACCTAGAGCTCCTTGGCCTCCAGGGCCAGGAAGAATGCTCAGAGCCCAGAAGGCAGGTAGCATTATTCCAGACTACAGGGGGCCATGAAGGCAGAGGCAAAGGGTAGAAAGAGCACTGAGAGTGGGAATAAAGCACAAGCGAGACGAAATAAATCAGGCAGAGAAAGAGCTCCCAAATGTTTATCCAGAGTGGATCTGTTTGGGCTGGAACACAGCTTGGTGAGAAACAATGTTTCCCCATCTTCTTAACTGTGGGTTCATTTTTCCTTTCTGCCAAAGGCCCCTACCTGTATGTCCTTCCAAGTATTGAGTCACACCTGAAGGGTTACATAAGCAGTGAAATATTCTCGTCACATGGCAAGTAGAACCACGGAAGTCCTTCTCTGGGGAAGGGCAGGGCCGATCATAACCACAGTTTGGGGAGGCAGTTTCAGGACACATTCTAGTGTGTCACTCTCCCCTGCCCCTGGATGTCCTCCAGAGCCAGGTCCTGCCTCTCTGTTCATCTTCATTTATGCAGCTTTTCTTGGTGAGCTCATCCTTGCCTATGATTTCATGCACCAGCTCTGATGGATAATAAATCCGGATTTCCAGCCCTGGGCTCTCATCTGTGGTCCATCCCTGCATGCATCTAGCCATGGACTTGCCTCCCTCTCTTAGTTTTTGGACCCTCATCTTACAGTCAACATGGCCAACTTAGAATTCAAATCCACACAAAGACTTCTTTTTTCCATGACTCTACCCCTGCCATTCAGGGACCTTGGGATCATCTCAAGTCTTCTCTTTGCTCATGTCCTAAAACCTTTCTGCCAGCAAAGCCTGGCAGACTAAACCTTCATCATGGTCAATGATTACCCTGTGCTTATGGTCTCCACTCTATTCAAACCTATCGTGACAAGCCTGGAACTCCTTTTTTATTTCTTTGTCACTCCCTGCCATATCTCAAAGTTTGAAGCAAGTGTTCCCATTTCCTGAAGTCTTATCTGACCCCTCAAGACTACATTTGTCTCCCTTATGGAACTGCTATTCATTCTATTCAAAAAATAGTTATTGAGAGTCTAGTGTATATAATGTGTGAGGTGCTGAGGATGCTAACCATGAAGTCCCAGGCTTCAAGAGATTAGTCTGGTAACCATCACACCAAGAATCTCTTCTGTTTTTTCTCTCTTAAAAGTGTTTCCCCAGCCAAACTTAAATAGCCAAGATTATGTTTTCAATGTCTTTTGTGAAACACCCAGTGATAGACTATAAGGCATGTAATGTGTTCTTACCAAGTGCTTGTTGGTTACATGCAAGATAGGTAGCAGAATAAGACTAGAGATACATGTCAACTGTAATGTTTACCTAGATTAGAGAATTATCTTTGGTTAAGAAAAAAAAACACATCAAAAAATTTAAAAAACTGCACTGTACTGGAGTGATGCTTTACATGTATAACCAACAATTCAATTTAACTTGACAAATTATTTCACTCAAATTTTAAAAATAGTGGTTCACAACCCATTGCCCAAATTCCATAATCATGAACTGATAGTCACCTATTAAGACTAAAGAATGAATATCAAAATGATTTGTAGCACCTTAACAATTTGAGTGTAAATATTTGAAATGTCTTAAGAGATCTTACGAGATAGAAATAGGAACAAATTGAGAGGCATCTAACACAAACTCTTAGATAAAACTATTCTGTCCTATTAAGAAAAAGGATATTGATAGGATCTAAACACATGAGGCAACCTGGCCTTCCTCTCAACAAGGATATCTTGGAACCAGGGATAGAACTGGGCTCAGGCAGTCCCAACAGTGTACTTTCTAAGTGCCCCCAGGAAAAAAACTTCTGTGTATCAGAAGTGGAGTATATTTCCTCCCAAATGGATAACTGTTTCTGGTTATATAGGGAGATAGTTAGCTCAGCCTAACTTTAAATGAGTATAGTTTTGATACTTTGTTCAGAGGATCTAGTGTGGACCTCTACTTCCACATCCAGTTCTAGGAACATATGTCACCCTAGCTCAGAAGAGATCTTCACACGCTGAACAGAAGCTCAACAATTCAGAGTCAAAAGTTAGTCTCAGGCACATGTTTACTGTCAAATCTGATTTTTTTAAAAATTCATACTCACCTGCCAGAATATGCTATCTATTGTATTTCCAAGAAAACCATCGCGACCTTCTGAAGACACCAGTTTGGGCCCAAGAATTGTCATGAATTCATCAAAGTCCACCTGGCCATCCCCTGGAAGGAGAAAATATAAATGTGAGTTGAAATGTTGTTGAAATTGACCTACTGCGCCCAATGAAATAAACACCATCACGCTTTTCCCCTTGGCGTGACCTCAACCAATGAAGAGCTGGCAGCTTTACTGAAAATTGTCCAACATTCTTAAAATACCAAGGGGGAGAACAAAAAACTGGCAATATTGGTACATTCAGTAACACATATGCCTAACTATTTGCCAGTAGGTCTATACCTCCGTGCCCGACCAGCACCGCTCACTCAAGTGGCCACCCTCACACCTGCTGTACCGTCCGGCCTCAATTGGCCCAGCTGTAAATTTCATAGAAATTGCAGCTTCATCCACACCTCCTCATCCTTGTCACCCACACATAAACTGAGACATCACATCTTTCACCTCTTCCAAGCCTGCGCTTGCTCTTTCTTCCTTGTTAATTCAATCACCATCATGGTGGGAAAATGTCTGCAAGAATCAATGCACCGAATTAAAATTACAACCTTACCAGTGGAGTGGCTATCTGCTCTCACACTCTCACCTCCACTCTGTCTCCCATACAGTAGTTTATTCCCCCCAAAGCATAACTGATCGCGCTTTATAAACATCAATGGCATCTTTGATCAAAATAAGGAAATCGCTTCAGGATGGTGTTCAAACCCCTTTCGCTGCCTTTTACTCCCCACCTCTGCACAAAATGCCATACTTTTTTCAGAATTTCATGCCTCTGGTACATGCTGTTCCTTCCATCCAGGATGCCTTCCCCGACTTGTCTGCCTAATGAACGTCATCTCATTCTCTAAGATGGAACTTAAATATAATGTTCTCTTTTTATTTTTCTTTCTGACCCTCATCTCACTAGACAGAGTTGTTCTCCATCTACCTTCATGTGCCTCTGTCCTAGAACTTATCAGCCTGTATCTCAGTCACTGATCTGTGTACCTATTTCCCACCTGCTTTGTAAGTTCTGCAAGGTCAGGGACCCAGTTTGAAACTTCTTTGTATATTCCACATGATGGCAAGCACTTTGTATGTACTCATGCAATGAATGAATGATATCTCTGGCTTGTTTTTCCTTTGCGCAGTTCCACATCTTTCATGATATTGACCAGTACGGTGAACTTGAGCCAACTTAGATAAAAACAGACCTTCAAGGTCCTGCCTGAGCCTTGGTGACTCATCAGTGTGGCATTCTGCACCCTTAGAACTGCTCAAAAGGGCGTCTCCCCCAAGAGCTCACCACATGTTAGCCCAACTGGTGCAGATGGCCCAGGTGTCTACACATGAGTTTGCCAAAGTGTGCACACATCAATCCACTCCCAGAGTGCAACTACCTTCAAAGAGCTCTCATTCAAAACCTGTTTCAAAAAGCTGAGCAGATGTCATCATCAAGATGCCAATAATTCAGAAAAAGAAGTCCAGAAACACACTGCAGTGTAGATTAAAAAAAAAAAATCCAAAGGGGTAGGAGAGGAGTGACAAGTCAGTAGGAAAGGAAAATTTAGCAGCAAATGGATGGGGCAGTCACTGGGCTACTGGAGGACACTGGTTTTCCTCTCACTATTCAACAGGATAGAGGCATCTAAAATTCCACCCTCGAAATTAACTAATTCAATTCCACCTTTGAGATATTAATTAATTATTAATTAATTAATTAATTCCACCCTCTCTGGCCATCATGAGAAGCTAATCAAGCATCACTGAGGTACCATTTTGCCTCTCAAATTAGCCAATACTTCTAGAAAGAATACTGCCCAGTGTTGGTGGAGATACAGAGAGGAGATAGGCTCTCTTATGCCTTCTTGGTCCACTCCTCCCGGATACCGATTGACAGTAATTTAAGATGCTGTAACATTCTGATGCCTTTTGACCTATAACTACTTTTTTTTTACCAAAAATACAAGGCAAAGAAACTCTCTTAAATGCAGACTGATACATTTGCCCCAAAATAGTCATCCAGTATTTGTGAAAGCAGGAAATTGGAAGCTGTAGGAAAAGAAAAGCCCACCGTTCCTGGCATTCACACTGAGCTAGCTCTATGTAGCTCCAAGTTTCAGATAGAGCACGCTCGTTAAACACTTGTATTGACCCTCTGCTCACCCCAAATCGCCCCCGCTCATTCAGGGCTAGATGGCCCGAAGGTCTCAGACTAGAATATGCATTCTCTAGAGAAATAGTTATCACCCTTGATGAGGTGAAAATGGATTCCTAGGAGACAAACAATCTTGATATTACAATGGTTTGTGGCCCTCCTTGGGCCACAGTACATAAACAGATATACAACATATCTGCACTATTAAAATTTCACGGGATAAGGCAACTAGGGAAACAAATGCTCCTGGTGGTGGGGTGACTCTGCAAAAGAAGGAGAGGGACATGGAGGAGAAGAGGAAGAAGAGAGAGGTCCAGAGACACTGGACAAGAAGATGGCCCAAGGACTATAGATCTCCTTCCCCAGCCCTCCCTCTGGAATGGTGTTCTGTAAGCAGTGAGCATCGTTCCAAATGTCTGTCACCCATGGCAACATCTAACAGTTCACAAAGGCTGGGAAGCTCAAGGGCATGGATCACTATTTAGGAAGCCCTAATGAGACCTTAACTAAAATATATCCACCAAGCTGTGTCACTCAAGCTCTTGGCCCTGGTGCAGGGAGTACTGCTGTCTCTCACCTGGAGTCTAATAGGGGTGGTCCATAGAAGGTAGCAGAGCACCTGATTCTCAGAGCCAGGAGAATAGGGCTACTGTCTTTGGACAGTCCACCTTCCGGATAGGAGGAGGGAGATCACTCCCCTCTCTGAAAGCTCCCCCTAGAGTGATGGGAGTGCAGCGGTGTAGAACTGGTGTATTTCAAGGGTCTAAGTGCAGCTGCTGTCTAAGTCACCAGGGAGTGTTCACAGATGGTGCCCTTGGCTGAGAACACCACACTCAAAGCTGACAAGCAGAAATGATGGACCCCATTAGGGGAGCAGCCCATTCACTACTCCAACCCTTGGCCAGAGAGAAAATTCTGGGGAAGGAGAGCTCAGGGTCCCACGGGCAATGCCAATTGCAGTGCAGGAGGACAGGTGGTTTGGCACAGACTTTCTGTGACTTAGAGGAGGTCCAGTTTGTGGGAGAATTTGCTTTGTGCTATTTAATAAAGGACATGTGGAACCTCAGATTTTTGGGGATCAAAATATGAGCCCCCTGCCTTTTTTTTTTTTTTTTTTTTTTTTTTTACTGTTATGGAGCAAAGGGAGATTCCCGCAGGCCCACAGTTGCAGAAATAGTCTAGGTGGGACCCCACACCTCTCTTAGGATGTGCTCAGCTCCAGCTCCTGAGTGTGTGTGTACAGAGAACATTCTCTGCAGACCTGCTATAAATGAAGACTCCTCACCCCAATGCACAGCTCAACCCCAGTCCAACCAGTAGCACAAGGTTCTATTCAGATTTAGACTAGAAAAATAAAAAGCTCTCTTCAACAGATCCTAGTTTAATGGCCAAACAGAACTGGGAACATCTCATGAGCTATCTACACTGCTCCCAGAAGGGTGTCTTCATGTCCCCTCCCCCTGACTCCATCCATCCCAGAAGTGAGACAGACAGAACCTCAAAGGGAGGTTTTACATTAAGTCCCTTACACGAAAACCAGTCCAGGTAGAAGCAGGTCTGGAAAGTCTGATGATGATCAAACTATCTACCTTTTACTGAGCACTCACGCTGTGGTGGGCATTGCTTACAGAGACACCCATACGCCAGTTCATGGAAGCCTTCCAGTGGCCCATTTTACAGGTGGGAAAACTGTGGCACAGAGAGGTTTAGTAGCCTGTAGAAACTCACATGGGGAACAGAACTGGGATTCCACTGTGTCTACACTTGGACAAACTGTGGGCAGACACCTGGGCCTCTGGTGAAGTAGGGTCACAGATGGGCTCTGTCTGGAATACTCTTTCTCTGGACCCCAGCATTACCTTGCAGGGGAGTGCAATGGCTGCCTGGGACATAGAGGCAAAGTGAAATATAAATTGCTCCCTCTGGTCTACCTGTTGGGCCTCAGGTCAACCACTAGAGGCCTTTCTTAATCATTTAGAAGAATCTTAATAAGTAATCGGAAGGATTTATTTAACACATGCTAAATGCCAGACCCTGAGCTCAGAGCTTTGCATTTATCATCTTATCTGATTCTACCCCAGCAATAGAACAGATTCTCCTCTAGCACACTGTATCCGAGAGACAACGGAAGTGGGAAGGGGTTAAAAGTAACTACATCATGGCTACACAGCTCGTGTGTGCCAGCAAGGGGACTCAGCTCTGGACCTCTGAGGCCGGCCTCCCCGGTGTACCAGCTCCCCTGTGCATAAGATGCTGGCGTTAGTCCCAGCACAGGCTTGTATGTGTCTGCAAACTTTGAGAGTTTAATATGTCTTCCTATCTTGCCACTTAGGAAGGAATTTAGTGGGAAATTGGGTGAGATGGCCTTCAGGGGCTTTAATATAAACGACCATTGCCTAAAGGCCGTTTTTCCCCCAAATTGCCATTCTGCCTGCAGGCAGGGTCTTTGGTGATTCTCCTTGGACAGTCAATTCCCAGGGGACCCAAGCCTCTCACATACAACTCTGCAGGCATCTGAAACCTCTTCCACTAAAAAGAATTGCTCTAATAAGTGAGGCCTGCCCAGGCCTAACATGGTACCTGACGGCCATTCTGGATTCTCATGCCCCAGAGACAAAGGTGGGCAGCTTCCCAGACCCACCCCATTTCATGGAATGTGACAGACCCTGAATGCAAAACTCCATGTGGTTGTTTACAAATCTCAAGCAAGCAAGTGATTGTAGCAGGAGAGAGTGGCATTCACTCCTACCAGGCCTCATCCTTCCCTCCTTAAGCTGCCAAATCCCATGATCCACTTAGGAAGGAGTGCAGGAAGCTAACCTGCTAAGGACCGTCCTGTTGCTCCCACTGCCATGTAAATCACACTAAAGCACTTGAACTAGGGCAGGACGCTGTGGGAGGACCAGGACTACACAGCATTCATTAGGACCAACCCGCTGAAACATTCACAATGACGTGAAACAATAATAAAAAATCACTGTCAAGAAGGAAAGGAATATACAGGAAAAGGAGACAGGTTAGGAGAAGGACAAAAACTTCTGAGACTCAAATCCAATCAATCAACTACATTCCAGAAGCACACCTGTAAATGACCAGGTGAGTGGGCCGTATCTTATGGGGCAACAGACAGACCAATAAGGCACAAACTTACCTTCCAGGAGCTTGCAGTCTGTTACCCCAGGACAAAATCAAGTGACTGACTTTGACTGATTTCAAAGTGATGTACCAAGACAGGACCAGCACAGGAGCAAAGGCTCGAGTTAAGAAATTCTCAAGGGCTTGGCAGTGAGCCTAAAGTGAACCTTAAAAGGGGGAGAAGGATTCTAAGAAGCTGAAAGGGGCAATCAGTGGTAATGGAGCTGTCTGGAAGGGGCAGCGGTGGCTTAGGAAAGGGCATTCCGTAAGACGGTAGAAGAAGGCTGGGCCAGGGTAGAAAAGGGGGTGTGGAGAACACTGGATCCAGGGGAAGGACATTTCTGGTGCAACCAACAAGACTTGGAAGGACAGGCAGGGAAGAGGCAACAGTGACCTTGAAGTTTGAGTCTGGGATAATGGGCAGACTGGGGGGCTAATTAGGAAAAATGAAAAAATCAGGGAGAGCAGGTCTTTGGGAAATGCTGATTTTGAGGTGCTGGCAAGTTGGAAGATGAGTGCCTAAAAGCTACAAACATAGATCTAAAAGTGTTCAGGATCTGGGGCATCTGAGTGATGCAGTCGGTTGGGCATCTGACTCTTGCTTTGGGCTCAGGTCGTGATCTCAGGGACATGAGATCAAGCCCGGCATCAGGCTCCACACTCAAGACAGGGTTGGCTTGAAATTCTCTCTCCCTCTCCCTCTGCTCTTTCCACAGGTGCTTGCTCTCATCTTTCTCTAAAGTAAATAAATAGATCTTTAAAATTTTTTTCTAAATAGAAGTCTTCAAGATCTATGGAAAGATTGCTAAGATCTTCAAGATAGAGTCTCAAATGAAAAAAAGCAAGGTGCAGAACCATTACAGTATGGATGCTACGATCTGAATTAAAAAGGGGATCAAGGAGAGTATATTTTCCTATTTGGATAAATATTTTCATAAAAATACCTGAAATGCCCCACCTCCCAAACTAATAACGGTTACTGGTCTCTGCACAGGTAAGTCTGGGTAGGCAAGGCACAAGAACAGAACAACATCTCACTGTATATTTTCTTATACTTTTTGATTTTTGAACCTACTCAAAAAAATAAACAATGAGACAAGAAATTCCATCTCTAGTATGGGTCTGTATGAATTTATCAAGAGCAGAGGGAGAAGGAGAGAAGGGAAGACCACGAAGGGCCTCAGAAGCGCCCATGAAGCTGGTGTCTTGGATGTTCTGGACTCCACAGGATACAAGCAGAAATCACTTTCCTTTCTCATAATTCCCTGTTCACGGCTTCCTGTCTTACAGCTGCCTCCTGGCTTTGGGGCAAGCACTGGGCTGGTCCTGTAGATTTGATATTGGCTCTAAGGAATTAGAGGTCCAGTCCAGGCTACCAATCCAGAACTCCAGACCTCCCTTAGTAGAAAACATCTTCCTCCCTCCTTGGACTGGGGCCTGACCCAGGCTAGGCTGTGCGACAGGGAAGAGGAATAGGTTTGTTTCTTCAGTCTTTCCTAGGTCCACCTCCTTCCCCAGTGTCCAGCTGTGGTTTCTGGCCTCCCCTGGGTTGGAAATGGCCAAGATGGAGGCGTAAGGGAAAGAGGCACATCAAGCTACAATTCCTCCAAGCGGTTTAGCTCTCCCTCCCCTTTGGCTGGTTATGAGACCCCTCACCTTCTGGTGGTCTCTCCTTCCACTGGAATGCTATTGGCCCTGTAGATGGTCCTCAAGGCAACCCAAAACTGACTGCTTCTTTGCCCCTATGTTAGGCACTATTCCCAATGCAGCCTGGCTGTCTCTGCTTGGCTACCCAAATCAGACGGCAGCTCCAGCTCCAGCCCAGGCCTGTAGGTGTTTCATATGTGGTGCAAACACCAGCCCCTACATTCTTTAAAATCCAGTAAACACAGGTCAAGCTCTATAAATGGCTCTTTGGAAACATCTTTAGATCAAACTTTAGATCTTTAGATCAAACCTTCTTCCCACTCTAAGAAGGTTACAGAAAGCCCAGAGCCCACCATCAACTCTCTCCAATGAAATAATGAAATTCTTTTGCCTAACGCTTCAAACTCAACCTCTTATAAAGTTTTAGGGACTGAACTGTATCCCCCCAAAACTCATACATTGCAACCCTAACCCCCAATAGGACTGCATTTGGAGATAGGGCCTTTAAGGAAGTAACTAAGGTTAAATGAGGCATAAAGGTGGGCTCTAATCCAATGGGACTAATATCCTTACAAGAAGAGGAAGAGGAGGGCACCTGGGTGGCTCAGTGGTTGTACATCTGCCTTTGGCCCAGGATCATGGGGTCCTGGTCCCTGCAGGGAGCCCGCTTCTCCTTCTGCCTGTGTCTCTGCCTCTCTCTGTGTCTCTCATGAATAAATAAAAAATCTTTAAAAAAAAAAAAAAAAGAGAGAGAGAGAGAGAAGAGGAAGAGGTGCCAGGAGAACATGCACAGGGGAAGGGCCATGTGAAGACCCAACAGGAAGGCAGCCATCTACAAGGCGAGGACAGGGTTCCTGCCAGAAACCCACCCTGCCAGGCACCTTGATCTCTATCATCTGAGAAGAAAGAGAAATAAGCTTCTGTTCTTTAAGCCCCCCGTCTGTGATATTTTGTTCTAGGAGCCTGGGCTAATACACGAAGAACAGTGGGCTCCTGGGAAACTTGGCACTTACTGTACTGCTTCTGTGTTTAGGGATTTAAAACAGAAACAGAAGAGTACCTTTTTTGTATCTCTACATAAGAGGGAGGAGGATAAGGGAACTGGGAAGGAAGAGCCAGAAAGTAGAACCAAGAGAGAGGGAGGATCTGGAAATCAAGGGGTGTGTTCAATAATGGGCAGGTAGTTAGTCTCCAGTGACGTGAAATGCCACAGAGGGCCGTCTAGGGTGACTGCTGAGAAAGGGACATCGTGTGGCTGATTACTGGACCTGGGGGTGGTGGTGGAAAAACCTGTGCCCTGACCCCAACAACAGCATCTGAATTCTTACATAGAAGGGGCTCAGGAGCAGCAACCTGCTGGGAAGAGGAGATTACTGGAGATCTCAAGACCCACCCCCAAGTTCAATGGCTTGCTAAGAGGACTCTGAGAACAACATATAGTTCTACTGGTGACTATGATTTATTACTGCCAACAGAATATAAAGCACAATCATCAGGAAGGAAAGATGCATGGGGTGAGGTCTGGAGGAAACCAGGAACAAGCTTCCAGAATCCTCTCCCAGTGAAGTCAACAGGACATCCTTATTAACTCCCCCAGCATTCAGTAGTGGCAACATGTGTGAAATCCTGTCTAATGGGAAAGCTCCTTAGAGTCCCAGGTTCAGGGTTTTTACCAGGGGCTGGTCATGTAGGCTCTGTGCCTGGCGTGTACTAAAATTCAAGATTCCCAGAAGGAAAGCAGATGTTTGGCATCAACTCTATTGTATATACAAAGAGTTTGGGCACAGTGAGCCACTCTTGATCCATTCTAGGTATGAAGGAATACCTCCCCAAATCCAATTTCCCAGATGCTACCCAAGGGTTAACCTTGCAAGCATGACTTTTTAAGGATAGCCCACTGTGTTAGCCCCATTCTTTTTTATTTTACTTAAAATCATATTATTTTTTAAATATTTTATTTAAATTCAATTTGACAACATATCATATTAACACCCAGTGCTCATCCTCTCAAGGGCCTTCCTTGGTGCCTGTCACCCACTTACCCCATCCTCCCCCCCCAACCTCCCCTTCTGCAACCCTTTGTTTGTTTCCCAGAGTCAGAAGCCTCTCATGGTTTGTCTCCCTCTCTAATTTTTCCCACTCAATTCCCCTCCTTTCCCCTATAATCTCTTTCACTATGTCTTAAATTCCCCGTATGAATGAGCCCATACACTGTTTGTCCTTCTCCGATTGACTTACTTCACTCAGCATAATACCCTCCAGTTCCAACCACGTTGAAGCTAATGGTGGGTATTTGTCCTTTCTGATGGCTGAGGAATATTCCCTTGTATACATAGACCACATCTTCTTTATCCATTCATCTTTCGATGGACACCGAGGCTCCTTCCACAGTATGGCTGTTGTGGACATTGCTGCTATGAACATTGGGGTGCAGGTGTCCTGCTGTTTCACTGCATCTGTATCTTTGGGGTAAATTCCCAGTAGAGCAATTGCTGGGTCATAGGGTAGCTCTATTTTTAACGCTTTGAGGAACCTCCACACAGTTTTTCAGAGTGGCTGCACCAGTTCACATTCCCACCAAGAGGGTTCCTCTTTCTCCACATCCTCTCCAACATTTGTTGTTTCCTGTCTTGTTATTTTCCCCATTCTCACTGGTGTGAGGTGGTATCTCATTGTGGTTTTGATTTGTATTTCCCTGATGGCAAGTGATGTGGAGCTGTTAGCCCCTTTCTGCACTCATCTCCACCTTCATTCTAAGTTCTTGAGTCAGTGAGCCAAAGCCACAGAAATTTATCAAACTCAACGTTCCACCTTGAGTAGGAAAAGATGCTGGCTTCTTATGGTTCAGAGTTCCTAACATAGATATTACATCTGCTGGTGACATAGGTAGGGCCTTCCTCAATCTGATATGCTTTAACTCTGTGCAGCACCATGGCTCAGCCATTATTTTGACAGGACTAGCACTGTCTCTTGATTCACTACTTCTATCCATGGAATTTCATATCCATCAAGCTCTCCTAGTTCCTTTTTTTAAAAGATTTTTTTATTTATTTGAGAGAGAGAGAGAGAGAATGAGGAGGGGGAGGAGCAAACGGAGAGGGAGAAGTGGACTCCCCACTGAGTGGGGAGCCTGATGCCAGGCTCAGTCCCAGGACCCTGAGATCATGACCTAAGCTGAAGGCGGATGCTTAACCCACTGAGCCACCAGGCTCCTAGTTCCTGAACCATCCCATCATCACTTCATTGGTAAAAGCAGAACTGAGGCCCAACAACCCAGAGCAGTGTGCCTGCCTCCAGCAACCCAGCATCTTAGCATCTGGAAAGCCCATTTCCCATGGGAGCTGAACACTAAGCAAAAAGTTTTTACATATACTATATAATACAGGAGCATGAAAATAGAAAAAGATGCTTTTATTTACACTTTACATTCGAATGGGAACTATCAATTGACCATAGCAAAGTAAGAAAGTCAAGTGTATGAACTTGGAAGACAACACCATCTAGAAATTTGTTCAGCTGGGAAGAGAGACAAGGAACCACTAATGTGCATCTGCTATGAAAAAGGAAATTTTTCAGAAATAAAAAGAAGAGAAATTTGATATGATCTAGGACAGTGGTCTCCAATGTGAGAGGAAAGCAAAGGATGTTCAAGAACATCTGTGGGGTCAGAAAAAATATTACATGCTTCATCCATATATATTTGTATTCTTTCTTTTTAACTTCTGGTTTTGGGGGTATGTGTTATAAAGTCTAAAATATATTAGTGGACAAATAAAATAAAATAAAATAAAATAAAATATATTAGTGGAGTAGTGCCTACATACAGTATGATAAATAAGAAAGAGCAGGGTGCATAAACTGGAAAGGGCAGAAAAGAAAGGTCATTGTGTACTGAGAAAGCCAAAACCTGCATAGTATGAACTTTTTACTTAGTACACTCCTCTGTGTGTTATTTAAAAGTAGCATATTAGTATATTCATTTTATGTAGGCAAACATGATATTTGGAAAATATATTATGGGGGGTGAGATTGCAGAGACAACTGTATGAAAAATCTAACAGCCCTAACTTACTCTAAATAAAGAGAAAAATAACAGAGAAATAAAATGATGAAAGAGAAAATGATAAAAATGAAAGAAATTGGAGACTTGAATTTCATAAGAAAGAAAAGCATGAGAATACTCAACAGTATCATAACAAGACATTTTCCTGAGCTAAGAGAGATAAGACTATCTGATATTCCATCAGTTAAGAAATAGATCAAGTAGACAAAACTTAATAATAGTTGCCATTAATTGTTACCAACTGCAGGCGAGGCACATTGCTAAGGGGCCTCATTTATTTCTCTCTTAAAACACTGAAAGGTAGAGATAGGTGTCCCCAATCACGAAGGCATGAAGGAGGTCCAGATAATGTCACCCACACAAGATTGTTCCATTGATTGTCACAAAAACCCAGGCTTGAACCCTGGTTGATCTTGACTCCACAACATTTGCTCTTTGCCTTAGGCCATGTTGGCTTCCAAAATGATAATTTAAGCAATTCAGCTGCAATAACTAAGTCATCATCCATATACTGAATGCTGCAGCAAACAAACACTACACCTCTCAAAATATAAAAAAGAAAAGAGCAAATTCTGTATAAAACATATAAATTACTGGTATATCAAATATAGAAAAATTCAAATAAAATTACAATCGAGAAAAGATATCTAGCAAAAAATATAGAAGAAATAAAAATTATGAAATTCTTTTTATAAAGCTAATACATTTTTAACAGAAACTTTTTGAAACTAGTGCTTTTTTTTTTTTTTTGAAACTAGTGCTTTTTAAAGCATTTTGTTGTTTTTATTTGAATTCCAGTTAACATATAGTGTAATATTAGTTTCAGGTGTACAATACAGTGATTCAACACTTCCATACAACATCCAGTGCTCATCACAACAGGTGCACTCCTTAATCCCTATCACCTATTTCACCCATCTCCCAACCCTCCTCCCCACCGGTAACCACCAGTTTGTGCTCTATACTTAAGAGTTTGTTTCTTGGTTTGTCTTTCTCTCTTTTCCCCTTTGCTCATTTGTTTTGTTTCTTAAATTCCACATGAGTGAAATCACATGGTATTTGTCTTTCTCTGAGTGACTGGCTTCTTTTAGCATATACTCTCTAGCTCTAACTATTTCATTGCAAATGGCAAGACTTCATTCTTTTTATGACTGAGTAATATTCCTGTGTGTGTGTATGTGTGTGTGTGTGTGTGTGTGTGAGAGAGAGAGAGAGAGAGAGAGAGAGAGAGAGATGTGTGTGTATCCCACAGCTTCCTTATCCATTCATCAGTTGATGGACACTAGGGCTGTTTCCATAGTTTGGCTATTGTAGATAATGCTGCCATGAACATAGGGGTGCATGTACCCCTTTCAATTAGTATTTTTGTGTTATTTGGGTAAATATCTAGTACTGCAATTGCTGGATCATAGGGCAGTTCTATTTTTAAATTTTTGAGGAACCTCCATACTGTTTTCCAGAGTGGCTACACCAGCTTGCATTCTCACCAATAGTGAAAGAGGGTTCCGCTTTCTCTGCATCCTCACCAATACCTGTTGTTCCTTGTGTTCTTGACTTTAGCCATTCTGACAGGTGGGATGTGATCTCTCATTGTAGATTTCCATTTCCCTGAGCATCAGTGATGTTGAACATCTTATCATGTCTCTGTTGGCCATCTGTCTGTCTTCTTTAGAAAATGTCCATGTCTTCTGCCCATTTTTAGTTGCATTATTCATTTTGGGGTATAAGTTCTTTGTATATTTTGGATACTAATGTCATTTACAGATATGTCATTTATAAATATCTTCTCCCATTCTGTAGATTGCCTTCTACTTTTGTTGATTGTTTTCTTCACTGTGCAGAAGCTTTTTATTTTGATGAAGTACCAATAGTTTATTTTTGCTTTTGTTTCCCTTCCTTCAGGAGACTTATCTAGAAAGAAGTTGCTAAGGCTGATGTCAAAGAAGTTATTGTCTGTGTTCTCTTCTAGGATTTTGATGGTTTCCTGCCTCACATTTGGGTCTTTATCCATTTTGAATTATTTTTATGTATGGTATAAGAAAGTGATCCAGTCTCATATGTCTGTGTTGCTGTCCAGTTTGCCTAACAATATCTTTTTTAAGATTTTATTTATTTATTCATGAGAGAGACACAGGCAGAGGGAGAAGCAGGCTCTGTGTGGAGAGCTCGATTTGGGACTCAATCCCCAGACCCCAGGATCATGGCCTGAGCCAAAGGCAAATGCTCAACCACTGAGCCACCCAGGTATCCCCTAACAACGTTTAAAAAAAAAAAGGTTTTATTTATTTGAGAGAGAGAGAGAGGCAGGGGGAGGTAGAGAAAGAGAATCTCCAGGAGACTCTTCTCTGAGCACAGAGTCTGACTCGGGACTTGATCTTACAACACTGAGATCATGACCTGAGCCAAAACCAAAGTCAGAGGCTTAAGCAACTGAGCCACCCAGGCACCTCCCAACACCATTTTTTTTTCCAACACCATTTTTTGAAGATACTGTCTTTTTTCCATTGGATAGTCTTTTCTGCTTTGTGGAAGATTAATTGACCATATAGTTTTGGGTTTATTTCTGGGATTTTCATTCTGTTCTATTGATTTATGTGTCTATTCTTGCACCAGTACCACACTGTTTTGATCACTATGGTTTTATAATATAACTTAGAATCTTGAATTGTGGTACCTCCATCTTTGCTTTTCTTTTTCAAAGTCGCTTTGTCTATTCAGAGTCTTGGTGGTTCCATACAGATTTTAGAACTGTATGTTCTAGCTCTGTGGAAAATGCTGTGGGTATTTTGATAGGGATTGCATTAGATGTGTAGACTGCTTTGGACAGTATAGACATCTTAATATTTGGTCTTCTAATCCATGGACATGGGATGTCTTTCCCTTTCTTGTGTCATCTTCAATTTCTTTCATCGGTGCTTTATAGTTTTCAGAGTACAGGTTTTTTCCTATCTTTGGTTTGGTTTATTCCTAGGTCTCTTACAATTTTTTGTGCAAGTGTAAGTGAGATTGATTCCTTATATTTCTCTTTCATTATTGGTGTATAGAAATGCAACAGATGTTGGGGCACCTGGGTGGCTCAGTCGGTTTTCTACCTCCAGATCAGGTCATGATCTTAATACCCTGGGATGGAGCCCCGTGTCAGGCTCCTTGTTCAGTGAAGAGTCTTCTTGTGTCTCTCTCCCTCTGTCCCTCCCCTCCTCACCCCCACTCATGCATTTTCTCTCTCAAAAAAAAAAAATTAAAAATATTTTTTTAAAAAGAAATGCAACAGATTTCTGTATGTTGAATTCATATCCTGCAACTTTCCTGAATTCATTTATCAGTTCTAGCAGTTTTTTGGTGGAGTCTTTCGTGTGTGAAGCTAGTGCTTTTATTAAAAAGGGTAATTTGTCAGTACTGCTTTAAGAAAAGATTGAAAAGAAATGGAATAAAATTTATGAAATTATAAAGCAATCCTAATAAAATACCTGAAAAGCTTTTCAAATAGGAATAATTTCATTAGTTTTTACATGTTGTTGATAAATAATATTGCTCATGTCATATAAACTGTTCCAGGATAAAGCAAAAGAGGAAAAGTCAATGTAACTTTGATGCCAAAATACACAAAAGGAAAACAACTGATAAACTTCACTTATGGACACATGTAAAGATCCTAAAGCCTGAACTAGAAAATCTAATTTAAAATATACTAAAAGCACAGCTTATCATAGCAGGGTACAGATTTCTCTAAGACTTGAGTACAGTTTAATATCAGGGAAATCAATGAATATGATAAATCAAATCAATAGATACAATTTTAAAAGTGCTAATCTCTATGGATCTGAGTAAAATACAATATTCATTCAGGACTTTTTAAACTTGGCAAAGAATAATACTGAAAAAAGTAAGAGTGATCTATCTTAAGACAATAGCAGACATCCTCATACATGTGAAGAATCCCCACTCAGATAACCAAGGGCCCAGGATGCTTGCTATCATTCGCATTCTAATTGTTCCCAATATGCTGGCCAACAATATGGTGTGAAATAGAAGTAAAAAATATGACCATGAGAATAGAGAAAACAAGATGATTACCATTGGGAGGACAGTATGATTGTCTAGAAAAAACAAAATACACAACTGTCATTCTGGAGAGTGTAGGAACAGTGGCTAGGTACAGACAAACATTTAGAAAATCAATAGTTTTCTTGTGTGGCAGCAGTAACCATTTAGATCTTTTAACAGAAAAGAAGAGCCAAAGGGCTTCTGGAGAAGGCAGCAGCAGGAGCTCTTAAGTCATTGTCCTGCCAACCTCCTGGCAAGTCCCCTTTGCTGTAGGCACAGGCTTGGGCAGGTGGGGAGCGCAGAGGGAAGGTGGAGGGAAGTTGGAGAAGGTCTGCCTGCCTCACCTGTGAGGCCTCTGGGGCAAGGGCCATGCCTGTTCACTCCAGCAGGTTGATGGGTAGTTCCTGACTTCATTGACTTCCAAACACTGGGGGCAAAATCTGGTCTATTGACTGGGATCTCCCTGCTCCTGGGAGCAGGGGCTTCTACCTAGGGCATGAGTGGAAGAGAGACACCTGTTCTCTGCTCCGCCACAAGATAGAAATCATGGGACCCTCCCCTCTAACCTGTGCATTTCTCACTGCCCAAGAGGCCTCTGGCAGAGAGGGAGGGCAGAAAACTACAGGCAGACAAAGAAACTGCAGTTCACTTCATGGAGGTGTGGTGACAAGAGGGAGAGGACCCAACAGCCTTCAGGGCACTTAACTACCCCTGAACTGCAATGGGAGGGGGAAGATTTAAGAGGAGAAAGAAAACAGAAAGGAAGGAGATATGAGCTCTCAAAGAGTGAAATCAGAGAACACAAAGCCTCTCAGGAAGTAAAAAGCTTGATTTCCAAAGACACAAATTCTCAGACACACTGGAATAGTGGGTGGTAAGTGTGGAGAGCTAAGGAGAGCTTAGAGCAGGAGGTACTTCACCTGAGGACAGCGATTCTGAAGAAAGAGTAGAACAAGATGAGTGCTCAGTATTACATGAATTAATTCACTTAACCACCAAGGTACACTTACAAGATGGGTCTCATTATTTCATGGCCTAAATCAGCAAGCAGACACCAGGAGAGGTTATACTGAGGGTGCACCAGCCAGGCCTGAGCTGGCTGGGGTCTGCATGCTATCTAAATCTGAGGCCCAGTGTTAATCACAAAGCCAGCAATGGTTAACTGGCTGTGGTCAAATACATAATAGAGCAAATGGCCATTATCCAAAGAGAAAAATCTCTATAATCACATTGAAAGGCCAAAATAACCAGTAGTAAACTTGAAAGTGATATTTAGGACTCATATGAAGAAACCTATACAACTTTAGCAAGATATTTAAAAAGCCTTTCAGGGCACCTGGTGGGCTCAGTAGGAAGATAGCATGATTCTTGATCCCGGTGTTGTCGGTTCAAGTCCTATAGTGGGCATGCAGATTGCTTAAATAAATAAATATAAAAAAACAAATAGTTATTTTTAATAAAAAGTTTTGGGGTGCTTGGGTGGCTCAGTGGTTGAGCATCTGCCTTTGATTCAGGTCATGATCCTAAGGTCCTTGGATCGAGTCCTGCATCAGGCTCCCTGCAGGAAACCTGCTTCTCCCTCTGCCTGTGTCTTTGCCTCTTTCTTTGTCTCTCATGAATAAATAAATAAAATATTTAAAAATTAACTAATTTTTAAAAGCTTTGAAAGAAAATAGCATATAATACTATCCTTCTTGATGAAGAGATTACATAAAGATGTTAATTCTTCCCAAATTAATTCAGATATTTAATGCAATTTCAATAAAAATCCCAGGGAATTGTTTTTGGAAGTTTCCCTCTGACTCATAAGGTCATCTGGAAGAATGAGCAGGCCAAGAAAAGCTTTAAAAATAATTAAGAACAGTAATGCCATATCTAATAATAAAATGTATTACAGAACTGTGATAATGAAAAAAAGTACTGATGTAAGAATGGGCAGGAGAAAACAATGTCCAGAATTAAGTCCCAGTAAATACAAATAATAAGTAGAAACAAATGAGTGGAAAAAAGGTTTCCTTCTCAAATGGTATTGGGAAGAGAAGCATTTGGAAAGAAAAACCAACCTGTTTCTCACTTCATATTTTACTGTAAAACACTAAAGACATAAATTAGAATACATAGGTAAAATATGAAAAACTTTTCTAAGCTGAAAATCAATAAAAGATAAGCAGAAAAGTAAAGATCCATAGAGTTGCCAACATACTCTGTGTGTTAAAGACATAAGAGACTAAATTAAATATTTAGCAATAAACTAGGAAAACCATACGCAATGAATATAGGAACGGGATAATACTCTTCAAATACAAAGGAACTCATTAAAGCATAAATGCTAAAGGATGTGAACAGATAATTCACAAAGGAAAAACACAAATGTTAAACATGTGGGAAATGTTCAACTTCAATAGTATAAAAATAAATGCAAATTAAAGCAAAAATGAGATAGCATTTCCCACATCCCTAGGATGCAAAGATTGTATTTTTAAGTGAGAAGACTGAGTGCACAGTTTGCTGAGACTTCACGTTCACATTGATGGGAACAGGCCTTGGCACAGCCTTCCTGGATACTAATTTGGCAATACCGTTGAGATAAAAAGTTCCTTTTTAATATTATTTTCCTTTGATTCAGTAATTCCTTTTCTGGATTCTGTCCTAAGGACTTCATCAGAAATTTGGAGCGAAATCCCTGCACCATGTTGTTTGTCATGGCATTATTTATAATGGTGAAAAATGGAAAGGAATCCAGAATGTAAATATGCAATTAAAAATCAACCTACCACCCAGAGATAACATTGCAGTATTTTCCTCTAAGCAAATAAAATATAATTATTGAAGTAATATTTTACTGTCCTTTCTACTTGATGTTCAATGGTGAACATTTCCCATGTTATTAAAAAATCTTTAAAACATAATTGCCCCCCTAACACTCTGCAGAGAGCTATAGTTTTCTCATCAGTCCCCTATTTTTGGAAGATCTGATTGTTTCTATAACAGCATGTCATATGGTTGTAATAAAACAGTAAGTTATTTCTCTTTTTAATGGGTTAAGTGTCCATACAAAACAGTTCGTGAGGGCTAATGGTTCTGCTGGACCGACGGTATAGCTGAATCTTGAGGCTATCCTCTCTGGAACATGTACTACAGCTTTCCAAATCATACAGAAGTAAGAGGTTGCTTGGCACCAACCCATCTCATATAGAATGTTACACAACCACCACCCATATCATTTCACGCAAAATTAGAATTGTATAGAAAATTGCCCTTCTGAGGCCCTGTCGCTATAACACACGAAAAAAATCACAACACACTGAATATCTATATATGCTACCCATCTCATCTCAATGAGTCCCTGGATGATAATAAGTTCAATGGTTCTACCTCCAGTAATTATTAGCTTGCTTGAGTGCAAAGTAGGAGTAAATACTGTATGCTGGCTGCCAGGGCTGATGAAGGCTGCAACCCCCTGAAATCTTGAGAGCACACCCATGGGGGTGTCTGTGACCCCATGTCTACACACTAGGCAGAAGGCCAAGGGGTTAGGGCTTTGAAAGATGACTAAAATCGCTGAAAATCGCCAAGTTCTCTATGGGGAGAAAATGCATTGTCCCATGTAGATCACGGGCACTGGACACACATTGAGAGACACGGCAACATGAGGAAAAGTGATGTGCAAAAGCTATGCCACTGCATGAAACAACAGGACCTAAAAACAAACAACCCCCAGAACTGTCTGGCTTTCAAACCTGGCTGTTGACAGAGTGAACTAGAATCAGTTTTACATGTTTCCCTTTCATTGAAGATTCAAGGTTTTAAGTGTGGTGTTAGATCTAAATGTTATGCTTCCTGGATTGTGAATATCCTGTTTTCTAAATATATTTTTAAACGGAGACTTTAGGAGGGTATGAGACAGCAGAAAACTAAATAAATCTAGGATATACAAGACATTCAGAATTTCTTTCTTTTCAATGGTCTCTTAAAAAAAATCTTTATCAAGGAACATGAAGGCTCCACTTAGGAATGTCATCCAATCTATGGTCTGCAGGGCCTTTCTCTGTTCCTTTCTTCCCCAGAACTAGACGTCCCACCCGAGGTCAGGAGGGACTACTTCCTTTTGACACTAAACTTATCTCCTTAGCCGTGCCCCTGCAGGGATGATGTATAAGAGCAACGCTCAAGTGAGAGTATAAGGATGAAGTTTTCTTTAATAATACCTGCCAAGTAAACGTGTAGAGACTGAACCAAAAATCCTGCCCTCGCTAGTACTTAGGGAGTATTCCATCATTGACAGAAGCTTCCTGAGGGGAAAATCCAGGAATATCAGGACTTTCAGCTCAATTTAAAGGAAACAATTTGGAAATCAGTTGACTTTGAAATCTCATTATAAGCACAATATTCTAAGAAAACAAACTGAGTTGTAATAGATTTCAGAGCTTAGCTCTCAGGATTGAGAAGGCTGTTGATTGTGGACCTCATGTTCATAGTGTATCCCTATTTCGGGGGGAGGGGAGTTGTCCTGTAGCATTTGCTCACTGTTTTAGAGACACTCGATCCTCCATAGCTCAGATATAGTGACTTAATTTACAGCACAAAATTCAATGAACCACTTAGAATGAAGAAAACTTTTGTGAAAATTTTCTGAGAATTTCTAGTTATGGGTAGATGGAACAACATTCCTCCCTACCTCTTGCACTGAATGTGGCTACAAAAACCCAGACAGAAAGCGTGGAACAGCTTTACTGTTACTTACTTAAAGATTCTGAGAAGTAAACTTTCACGGGGGAATTGAGGAAGAAGATGGGAATTTGAAGGACCACCAAGCCAGCAAAGGGTTTACTATAGTTTTCCTCTGGTGTTCTCAAGCTAGAAGTAATGCCGTGTGCAGCCTGGAAGGGGGCATTGGTGTGGACAGCAGAGCTCCAAGAAGCCCTCTAATTCTGACTTCTGGGTGGGAAAGGGGTCTGGCAATGCTCAGAGGGAGTGAAGAAAATATTTAATTTTTTTTTTTCATTTCTTCAGTCCTCTAGGCCCTAACTGATAGTGTAGACACCAAAAGGCTCTGAGGAAAAAGAATCTTCCCCTCTGATCGGAGGAGCCTTTGTCTCAGGAATGGGGGAAACCCCTAATGATTTTTTTCTTGTCATTTGAACCAAGAAGTTGGCACAGCCATGGAAACTGTGTAGCAGAAGGGGACAAATAAAGTCCCCTATTTCTGGCCATAGGGATAAAAAAGATGAGAACTGGAAAGTATCAGAAAGATTTGGGAGAGTGAAGAGCTTGGAAAAGCTACCCCATAAAATTGTTTGTGAAATCCTTGGTTCACCTACAAGGTGCTCATGCAGCTGACCCTGAAGAGCAGCCCACAGATGTTGAACAGAAAGACAGGACTGACTGCTACACAGGTCCCAAGATGACCATTGGGTGGGGCACAAGCAGCATAGACCCGAACTACAATGCAAAGGATTTGAAAACTGTACAGACATTGGCACCATGACCGAAAGACAGCTGGTCAGAATTTGTGAATTAAGCCCAACCAAATCAGCTGCCTGCTTAAACAGGAATATCAACATTCTCCATGGGATTTTTTTTTTAATTTTAAAAGATTTTATTTATATATTCATGAGAGACACAGCGAGAGAGGCAGAGACACAGGCAGAGGGAGAAGCAGGCTCCATGTAGGGAGCCCAATGTGGGACTCGATCCTGGGACTCCAGGATTACACCCTGGGCTGAAGACACGCTCAACTGCCGAGCACCCGGGTGTCCCCCATGGGATTTTTAAAAGGCTGAGAGCCTCACAACATAATATTTAAAATGTTCAGAGTATCATACAAAATCGTTCTGCATATGAAGAACCAGGAAAGTCTCAACCTGCATTAGAAAACACAATCTAGGGGTGCCTGGGTGGTCAATCAGTTAAGCATCTGCCTTTGGCTCAGGTCATGATGCTGGGGTCCTGAGATTGAGCCCTGCATCGAGCCTCCTGCTCAATGGGGAGCCTGCTTCTCCCTCTCCCTTTGCCCGTCCCCCCTGCTCAGACGCTCTCAATCTGCTCTCTCTCAAATAAATAAATAAAACCTTTAGAAAATAAAACCCCACAATCTACAAAAGCCATGACACCTGTATTAGAATTGTCTGGGGGGTGGTGCTTTTTAACAAAACCACAGAGAGATACTGCAATGAGCAAGTGCAAATGCTCTTGAAAGCAATGTAAATATAGAATGTTTCAACAAAGAAATAGCTAATATAAACAAGAATCTAAAGGATACTTTAAAAAAAAGCCAATGAAAACAAGATCTCTAGAGATAAGCTCAATTACAAAATGGGAATGATAGAAGAGTTAAACTTGTATGTAGATCAATAAAAATTATGAATCCTTCCCCTCTCCTTTACTATGATTAATGTCCATTCTATCAGAGTCCCAAAAGGAGATAACAAAGGCTACAGAGAGGGCACCTGGGTGGCTCAGTCAGTTAAGTGTCCAACTCTTAGTTTCAGCTCGGGTCATGATCTCAGGGTCGTGAGATTAAAACCTGCAGCAGTTCCGTGCTCAGTGCAGAGACTGCTTGAGATTCTTTGCCCCTCCCTCTGCTCCTCCTCCTTCTTAGGCTCTCTCTCTCTCTCAAATAAATAAATAAATAAATAAATAAATAAATAAATAAAACCTCTTCTTTAAAAAAGGCTACAGAGAAGAAAAAATATGTAAGGTAATAATGATTGAAAATCTCCCAACTTTGTTGATAGAAATAAACCAAGTTCAAGAAAACCAGTGAATACCAGGTAGAACAAATCTCAAAACAAAACAAAACATGCCCAGACACACCGCAATCAAGTTTATGATGAGTAAAGACAAAGAAAAAAATTCCAGAAATCAGCCAAAGAAAAAGAAAGCATCATCAATACTAAAGCAATGACTCAAATGACTACAGATTTCTCATCATGAAACATGGCAGCCAGGCGGAAATGGAACAGACTTAACATGCTAAGAAAAGAACAGTCAACCCAATTCTAGATGCAGAGAACATATCCCTAAGGAATGGAAGTATAATGAAGAAATTCTAAGATTAAGAAAAGCAGATAAAGTCATTGTCAGAAGATTTACTCTAACAATTTTTAAAGGAACTTTCTCAGAGAGAAAAGGATCCTGGGGGAAACTGAGAACATCAGGAATGAAGGAATGGTAAGTATCTGGGTGAATAGAATAACCTATTCTTATCCCATTTTGTTCTTTAAAAATGCTTGGCAGCTGTCAAAAATTATAACATGTCTGATAGGGTTGTCAGTGTAGGAAGAGAGATATCAACTCTGAACAAAAATGACAAAGGAAATGTACTGGTTCCTCAAACAACACAAAACTCACCAAAGATGAAAGATATAATGATATAAGCTAAATAGTACTATTGAAGAAATTATATTCATAATTTAAAACTTTCTGAAAAAGAAATCTTGAGGTCCAGATGGCTTCATTGGCAAATTCTACCAAACATTTGAAGAAGAAATACCAATTTACACAATCTCTTCCAGAAAATAAAAGTGGAAGGAACACTTTTCAGTTTATTTTATGAGGTTCACATTACCCTGATACCAAAAACAGCCAAAGACATTACAAGGAAAAAAAAAAAAAAAGACTAGAGCCCAATAACTGTTATGAATTTATAAACAATGGGAAAGCATGAGTAGATGTTTTGGCATGATTAAGCTGTTCAGTATGTACTAGTAGTTACATGAATCTACATGTGTGTTAAAATTCATAGAACTGTATATTAATTAAAAATCTGTACTGTATGTTAATTAAAAATCAAAATTAAAAAAATAAATCTAGAGCAATAGCTTTTAGACGGCATGAACTGGCAGGCTTGAACATCCGCAAAACCATGCAATAATCTTTCAAAATGGTGTGACATGTGATGCACTGGAAAGGAAGAGTTGGCGATCTTTGGAAAAAGCTGTCCTCTCTCTTATAAAGGGGACACACCTTGCTTTGGATGCTGTGCTGCGAAGATGGGATATGTGGCAGACGTCTTGCATCCAAGAGGAGAAGCCAAGAGAACTGCAGAGTTGTAAAGTAAAATTCTGACATCTTGAGTGGCTGAACTAACCAGCCAGGAACTCATCCTCCCTTCAGACTTAATACGAGAGTCAAGAAAGCTATGTCATTTTATATAGATACAGCTGAAAAAGTCTACCTTGGATAGTATACCTGAATGTACATTTGAATTACTGAGCTTTTATAGAACAATTGGATACATGCCTTCTAAATAGCAAATAAGAAAAAAAAATGTTTTACTCCATGAAGATTCTATGAACCGTCAAGGTGCAATTGAACCTTTTACTGAGAAAACGATTCAGAGCCAATTAAGGTAATATAAAACTAATCACTTTTGGCATGCACTTTAGTTTGCCAGATGGGCAATTCTAAACAACCCTATTACACTAGCTAACTCAGCCAGTTAGGCAGGGAAGGGTCTTGTGGCCAGCTCATCCTGACAAGGTATGGTGATGTAATCCCATTGAAAACTGTATATTTTGCAAGAACTATATTATTTTAACATAGGGAGGGCTATTTGCAAATCTTGGCATCAAATCTTCTAACATAAGATCATCTGCTTCATGCTCCATAGTGCAGGACTCCTGGCTGTCTAGTGAGTACCTGCTCAGGCATTTAAAATCCCAAACTCATTTTTGGGTAAAAAAAAAGAAAAAAAAAAGAAAAAGAAATCCTGACATCCTGACCCTGCTTTTATGTGGTTCTGGGACCACTACATTTAGGCACAAATAGACATCAGTCCATTAAACTTTAATGATCTTTGTCATTTATATATTTGGACTTAAAAAAAATACAGAACAAAACCATGAACCACCTTTAAATCAACAACACAACATACCCTTAAATCTTGACTATCAAGCTCAGCTCTTACCTACTAGTTCTGAGGCGCCCTCCCACACAGTCCAATCACCTGGGGACTGCTGGAAGTGTTGGCAGTTACGGTACTTCTTACTTCACATCAAACTCTGCCTCCAGTGGCTTCCACCCACTTGCCCTTGTTCTAGCCCTGAGGCCACCCAGAACGTTTGATTCTTCTTCATCATGACAGCCCTTCAATTATTAAGTGACAACCTAAAATGTTTGATGACAACCATCATGTCTTCACAGAATGTTCCCAGTCCCATCTGTGATTCATTAGAGAACATGACCCAGAGTCTGGCTGGGATCCTGGTTCTCTCCACCATGTGTATTCCATGGGATCAAGAACCCAGAACTGAACCCCACACTCCCTCTGTGGTCTAAGCAGCAAGTACAGAAGGAAGAATGATTTCCATTGTCATGATACCATATCTATGACAGCACAGTCTAGAAGCAAACTCTGTTGTTGACAGTCCCATCGTCCTGTGGATCCACGTCAAACCTCGTGCCAAGCACTGGAACCTGTGCTGATGGTCCTCCACCTCTTGTCATGCTTTTCATCTCCTATTCTTGTAGAGTTGGTTGTTTAGATGCCAGGGCAAGAACCTTACAATTGTTTCTGATAAATCTCAGCTTGTTGGATTCAGCCTAATTGTTCCAGCCTGTCACGATCTTTTTGGATCCTAATTCCATCATGCATTTGCTGCAGCACATCACCACTAAAATTGTGAAGCAAGAGAAAGCTGGAGACAAAGCCCTGTGGTATGTTACCGGGAGCCTTCACTGGAGCAGTTATTCACTCAGTTATAAATCTAACTAATTTAGTAGCATCCAGCCTCAACTTTTCCATCTTGTCCTTCAGTGTTTTTACATACTAATGGTAAATTGGTCAAATGCCTTGGTAAAAACCATATACTCTCCCTCTAGGGTAGCCAGTTTCCCCACTTTTCAGTACATATATATATTGTTTTTCAATAACAGCAAAGGTTTCCAGGGACCAACTGTTCTTTTCCACTTACCACTGTATAACCAAATATAACCATACATGAATTGATCTGTGTCTGGTGACAATCACTCTGTGAATTTTAAGAGGGATTTGAATCTTAGATAGAAACAATACTACAATTATGATGGAATTCTATTATTTGACTTCTGCAAAGGCCAGGGAGTGCCAAAAGTCAGGAAGGATCGGCTTTTGCAAAGATCTTGTCTAGGGCACTAGTTTGTTCTGGGGAGCTGCTGACACCTAGAAACTTTTTAAGGAACCATAAGGGCCATTGTGGATGTCATAGTAATGGAAAGGGGTGGGAGATCTCAGTATCCGAGGAGCTCAGGTTCAGAGAACTCCAGGAGCCTATTTCAAAAGGGCTCCCACTGGACAGAAAGAGTCAGACCCGTGTCAACATTAGATTCATACTTTTATTGGTCACTTTGATAACACCAGTGATAATATAAGCTTATACCTTCTGACCACCCATGGAACAGGCACCTGTTCTAAGATATTTAAATACCCATTTCACTTAATCCTTACGACAACCCTATGAAGTAGGTAATATCTTTATCCTCTCACGTCACAGATAAGAAAATGAGGCAGAGAGAAGTTAAGAGTCCCCGAAGAGGGAAATATTTAAGTACTTACTCCCCCAAGGGAGACTGGTCTGCAATGGAAGGACAGGGGCATGTGGGTGGCTCAACTGGTTAAGCGTCTGCCTTCGGCTCAGGTCATAATCTTGGGGTTCCAGGATTGAGTTCTGCATTGGGCTCTTTGCTCAGCAAGGAGTCTACTTCTCCTTCTCCCTCTGCACCTCCTCCACTTGTGCTCTCTATCTCACTCTCTCTCTCAAATAAATAAATAATCTGAAATGGAAGGACAGGCTACTTCTATGTTTTGGTCTAGTGATAGGGACAGGAAAAGAGAAGCAAAAATTTGAGCTGAGCCTGACACCTACAGAGACAAAATGGGTCCCCTCAATCCCTTTTCCATGGCTCTCGTGAGCCTCCAGAACACTCTGGAGAGCAAAATTTTGTAGAGGAAAATAAAAAATTGATTCAAGTCTCTCTGCCCCCACCAAAATTATAGGGGAATTGGTTAGTAAATTGCTTTGCTAAGATGGAGTCAGCATGGGTGCCCAATGATATACTGAATGGCCTGCCTCTGCCATGTGTCCATGACAGCATGCTGTCTACATGGGCCCTGGTCCAGCAAGGGTGACCTCAGGCCACCTTCTGCTGCCTCCCTAATCTGCATAAAGTGGCAAATATAAATCAAGGGGTGAGGGCAAGAAAAAGCAGCTAATTCTATTCCATCTCACAAACTGTGGAGTAATCTTAACTTTTCACAATTCAAAATTTCAAAGTTTTTCAAATTTATCCATCTCTCTCTGCTTCTACATGCACTATACTATATATTAGTCACTTTTTGCATATCTGGTTCCCCTACTAGACAATGAGTTAAACCAGACTAACTGAGTAATCTCTTTATCACCAGCCAAAATGTATATACATGTTCATGCAAAAAATATCATTTTGAGTCAAATCTCAAATCATTGATTTTGGCTAAAAAGTACAATAGTAGGGGAGAATAGCAATCTCTCTTCTTTTTAAAAAGCATACACTTCTATCAGTAAAAGATTCTAAAGCATACACAACATTCATTAATTCATTAAGTATTATGCATTTACTACTTAGTTGCCAAATATTAGCAAAGCTTGGCTTTCTTCTTTATTTTAAATTTAAAAAGATACTAGTAAGTTCTCATATTTTCTTCCTATGCCTCAATGGATTTTTTCCATAGCCCCTAGACTGTACCACTTTGGATTCCTGTGGTATAGACCATGATGAAGTTGAAAGGATATTGAGTTATAATAATGGACTTTAACATTAATTACTTACTGATCTTACAAATCATTCTTTCTCTTTGTGTCTCATTGTCCCTATTTTTCTACTGGACAAATAACACTCTCTGAGCTACCTTGCACAGATGGTAATAAAACCTCCCAAAAGGTTAAACCTTATGTTGACACAAAACAGTGCTATTTTTATCATCATGGTAATTGTATTGATGATTGTGGAAAAGCTAGGGACAGACACACCAAAACTCTCAGCAGTAGACTGATTCTAAGTTCTAGTAGGGTTCAGCACCATTTTTGAGTATAGTGAATAACACTTCCCTATCAAGGACAATTCGGCTAGTCAACCAGAGTAGCAGATGTCAAAGCACATGAGGAGGGCAGAAGACTGAGGAGTGACTGAAGGCATGTATGTTGAATTACAGACTTTCTAAGAACCATCCTGACCATGAGAACTCTTGGATCATGGAATGGGCTGGCATAGAAAGTACTAGCTACAGGAGGAGATTGCTCAGGCAGATATCCATCAAGGGCCTCTCCAGAGGAACATTTCCTGGGTGGGTAGCTCTGATAAGTGATACTCTGGATTAGCTTCTTGAGGCAGCTAAAACGAATTACCATACACTTGGTGGCTTAAGACAATGAAAACTTATTCTCTCACCATTCCGGAGACCAGAGTCTGAAATCAAATCAGTATCACGAGGTCAAAGTCATGAGTACTCCCTCTGGATGCTATAGGGGAAAACTCATTCCTTGCCTCTTTCAGCTTCCAGTGTCTGCTTGAGTTCCTTGGTTGGTGGCAACATCACTCCAATCTCTGCTTCTGCCAGCACATGGACTGCTCTGTGTGTCAAATATCCCTCTACTTCTATGTGATTGCATTTAGGGCCCACCCCGATAATACACAATAATTTCCTCAGCTCAAGATCTCAAACTTAGTCACATCTACAGAGACTCTTTTTTTTTTCCAAATAAGTTAACATTAAGTTCCAAGGGTCAGAACCTGATATCTTTGGGGGGGCCACTTTTCAGCCTACCATACTCCTCTCCTGTTTCCTTGTACCCTGAGATCCTATGATCCAGAGGCCAATGCATATGCAAGCAGCACAAATAAAGTAAGGTATTAGATAATTGGCATGAGTACAAATGCAGTCAGGGATGGAGGGAAAGCCCAACCATGGCCTCCTGGGGATAAACAGAGGCCCCTGGAGCATCCTTCCATGCACACAGACCCCGAACCACACGCAGCACAGAAGAGAATCCCAGTGCCTGACAGTCTCCAGGCAACTCCCCTGGCCCTGGCCTGTCCTATTTTCTTCCCTCTTCCACCTGATATTTTCGAATTGCTTTAGGAAAAACTCTTGTCACTACAAAGCAAACAGCCTCTCTGTCAAGACCAGTTTGGTCAGTCAAGCACAACAACACATATGACGGAAGAGGACAGATGAAGGTGAAGAGCTGTCAGGAGTGCAAAACAGTTACTACATTCTCATATTTCCTTTCTACAAAGTTAGAAGGAGGCTTGAATCGTTAGTACGTGTCCTCCTGGAAGTGCCAGGCCAGGCCAAGCCAGGGGAGGTGTGTTCTGGGACAGAGACAGTGTCTGACCGCCTCAGACCCATGAGGTTCTACTTGGCCTGGCATGCTGGGGTTGGTGGACACCTCAAGACTCAGCCAGCTTTTCCTCACTGATGGCGCCCTCAAATTCTAAATATATACCACCTGCTCTACCCAGCCCTTTGTGATTCTTGAGTGAGCCTGTACCCCTTCGGGAGCTGTTCATACCCCCTGCTTCTATCCTCTTCAAAGTCCTGAGTTCCCAGAGTTTAATATGGGTCCTTCAAGTAGGACTTCTTTTTCTGTAAGCAAAATTTCTCATTTAAAATTTTTAAAAAGGGCAGCCCCATTGGCTCACGGTTTAGCACTGCCTTCGGCCCAGGGAGTGATCCTGGAGACCCAAGATCGAGTCCTGCATCGGGCTCCCTGCATGGAGTCTGCTTCTCCCTCTGCCTGTGTCTCTGCCTCTCTCTCTGTGTGTGTCTCTCATGAATAAATAAATAAAATCTTTAAAAAATTAAAAATTAAAAAGAATACCTCAAAGTATTATTTTCAAATTTTCAAAATTTCATGTATAATCCTGGGTTAGCTATCTAAAATTACAATATTATGGATTTTAATCTTGTTCTCCTTAGTGTTTGCATTTTCATTCCGAGGGGACCAAACTTGTTCATATGTTCCTGGGAGACCTCCTCCAACCCCCATGGGTCAGTGTTTTAAGTCCTATTAAGAGTTTGGTTCATCACCAAACCAGCTCTGCAAGAAATATTAAGGGGGTCACTGTAAAAGAAAGAGGAAGCCCAAAGAAATAATCCACAAAAACAGGGACTGAATAGGTATTATGATGACACTAAATTCATATCTTTCAATAGTAACTCTGAACATGAATGGGCTTAATGATCCCATCAAAAGACACGGGGTTTCAGAATGGATAAAAAAGCAAGACCCATCTATTTGCTGTCTACAAGAGACTCATTTGAGACCTAAAAAGACCTAAAAGACTCATTTGAGCCTGAAAATAAAAGGTTGGAGAATGATTTACCACTCAAATGGTCCTCAAAAGAAAGCAAGGGTAGCCATCCTCATATCAGATAAATTAAAGTTTATTCCAAAGACTGTAGTAAGAGATGACGAGGGACACTATACCATATTTAAAGGATCTCTCCAACAAGAGGACCTAACAATCATGAATATTTATGTCCCTAATGTGGGAGCTGCCAAGTACATCAATCAATTAATAACCAAAGTAAAGACATACTTAGATAATAATACAGTAATACTGGGAGACTTCAACATGGCACTTTCTGCAAATGATATATCTTCTAAGCTCAACATCTCCAAAGAAACAAGAGCTTTAATTG
The DNA here is from genome assembly GCF_011100685.1 of Canis lupus familiaris. Classification (NCBI taxonomy): domain Eukaryota; kingdom Metazoa; phylum Chordata; class Mammalia; order Carnivora; family Canidae; genus Canis; species Canis lupus. The sequence goes on along the minus strand of NC_049227.1, from coordinate 1,775,930 downwards.
ATACACTGGGCCTGATGGATTTCACAGATATTTACAGAACTTTACATCCAAATGCAACTGAATACACATTCTTCTCAGGTGCACATGGAACTTTCTCCAGAATAGACCACATACTGGGTCACAAATCAGGTCTAAACTGATACCGAAAGACTGGGATTGTCCCCTGCATATTTTCAGACCATAATGCTTTGAAACTTGAACTCAATCACAAGAAGAAATTTGGGAGAAATTCAAACAGGTGGAGGTTAAAGAGCATCCTGCTAAAATATTTCCATATTCCATATTTCCATATTCCTGGTCAACCAGGAAATTAGAGAAAAAAATAAAAAGATTCCTGAAAACTAATGACAATGAAGATACAACTGTTCCAAATCTTTGCAATACAGCAAAAGCAGTCCTAAGAGGGAAATACATCGCAATACCAGCATCCCTCAAAAAATTGGAAAAAGCTCAAATACACAAGCTAACCTTGCACCTAAAGGAACTGGAGAAAGAACAGCAAATAAAATCTACACCAAGCAGAAGAAGAGAGTTAATAAAGAACCGAGCAGAACTCAATGAAATAGAGACCAGAAGAACTGCAGAACAGATCAACAAAACCAGGAGTTGGTTCTTTGAAAGAATTAATAAGATAGATAAACCATTAGCCAGCCTTATTAAAAACAAGAGAGAAAAGACTCTAATTAATAAAATCACGAACAAAAAAGGAGAGATCACCACCAATACCAAGGAAATACAAACGGTTTTAAAAACATATTATGAGCAGCTATAAGCCAATAAATTAGGCAATCTAGAAGAAATGGGCGCATTTCCAGAAAACCGCAAACTACCAAAACTGGAACAGGAAGAAATAGAAAACCTGAACAGACCAATTACCAGGGAGGAAATGGAAGCAGTCATCAAAAACCTCCCGAGACAAAAGCCCAGGGCCAGATGGCTTCCCAGGGGAATTCTATCAAACGTTTAAAGAAGAAACAATACCCATTCTACTGAAGCTGTTCCGAAACATAGAAAGGAATGGAATACTTCCAAACTCGTTCTATGAGGCCAGCAACACCTTAATTCCAAAGCCAAAGACCCCACCAAAAAGGAGAATTATAGACCAATCTCCCTGATGAACACAGATGCAAAAATTCTCAACAACATACTAGCCAATAGGATCCAACAATACATTAAGAAGATTATTCACCATGACCAAGTGGGATTTGTCCCTGGGATGCAAGGCTGGTTCAAGACACGTAAAGCAATCAACGTGATAGATCATATCAACAAGAGAAAAAACAAGAACCATATGATCATCTCAACAGATGCAGAGAAAGTATTTGACAAAATACAACATCCATTCCTCATCAAAACTCTTCAGAGTGTAGGGATAGAGGGAACATCCCTCAGCATCTTAAAAGCCATCTACGAGAAGCCCACAGCAAATATCATTCTCAATGGGGAAACACTGGGAGCCTCTCCCCTAAGATAAGGAACACGACAGAGATGTCCACTCTCACCACTGCTATTCAACATAGTACTGGAAGTCCTAGCCTCAGCAATCAGGCAACAAAATGAAATAAAAGGCATTCAAGTTGGCAAAGAAGTCAAACTCTCCCTCTTCGCAGATGACATGATACTGTACACAGAAAACCCAAAAGCCCCAAGATTGCTAGAACTCATACAGCAATTTGGTAGCGTGGCAGGATACAAAACCAATGCCCAAAAATCAGTGGCATTTTTATACGTGAACAATGAAACTGAAGAAAAAGAAATTAAGGAGTCAATGCCATTTACAATTGGACCCAAAAGCATAAGATACCTAGGAATAAACCTAATTAAAGAAGTAAAGGATCTATACCCTAAAAACTACAGAACACTTCTGAAGGAAATTGAGGAAAATACACAGGGATGGAAAAATATTCCATGTTCATGGTTTGGAAGAATTAATATTGTGAAAATGTCTATGCCACCCAGGGCAACTCACACATTTAATGTAACCCCTATCAAAATACCATGGACTTTCTTCAGAGAGTTGGAACAAATCATCTTAGGATTTGTGTGAAATCAGAAAAGACCTCGATTAGCCAGGGGAATATTGAAAAAGAAAACCAGAGCCAGGGGCATCACAATGCTAGATTTCAGGTTGTACTACAAAGCTGTGATCATCAAGACAGTGTGGTACTGGCACAAAAACAGACACATAGATCAATGGAACAGAATAGAGAACCCAGAAATGGGCCCTCAACTCTATGGTCAACTAATATTCAACAAAGCAGGAAAGACTATCCACTGGAAAAAGGACAGTCTCTTCAATAAATGGTGCTGGGAAAATTGGACACCCATATACAGAAGAATAACTAGACCATTCTCTTTCACCAGACACAAAGATAAACTCAAAATGGATGAAAGATCTAAATGTGACACAAGAATCCAACAAAATCCTAGAGGAGAACACAGGCAACACCCTTTTTGAACATGGCCACAGCAACTTCTTGCAAGATACATCTATGAAGGCAAGGGAAACAAAAGCAAAAATGAATTATTGTGACTTAAGATAAAAAGCTTCTGCACAGCAAAAAAAACAGTCAACAAAACTCAAAGACAACCTACAGAATGGGAGAAGATATTTGCAAATGACCTATCAGATAAAGGGCTAGTATCTAAGATCTATAAAGAACTTACCAAACTCAACAGCAAAGAAACAAACAATCTAATCATGAAATGGGCAAAAGACATGAACAGAAATTTCACAGAGGAAGACATAGACATGGCCAACAAGTACATGAGAAAATGCTCCCCATCACTTGCCATCCAGGAAATAGAAATCAAACCACAATGAGATACCACCTCACACCAGTGAGAACGGCAAAAATAACAAGACCAGAAACAACAAACGTTGGTGAGGATGTGGAGAAAGGGGAACCCTCTTGCACGGTTGTTGGGAATGTGAACTGGTGCAGCCACTCTGGTAAACTCTGGTGCCTCCACTCTGGTGGAGGTTCCTCAAAGAGTTAAAAATAGACCTGCCCTACGACCCAGCAATTGCACTGCTGGGGATTTACACCAAAGATCCTAGATCTCTAGGATCATAAGAGGTAGGATTCAGGTTGCATATAGTCCTTTCCATGAATATTTGTAGAACATCTACTAGGTGCAAGGAGTCTGCTAAGAACCAAGGGAGTCAAATCTCAATATGGCAGGTCCTTGACCTTAAGAAGCTAGCCATTCTGAATGGATAAACAAAATGTATGTGTATATATGTGCTGTATATATACACACAGAGTGAAATATTATTCAGCCATAAAAAAGAAGGAAATTTTGCCACTTGTGACAACATGGAGGGCATTATGCTGAGTGAAATAAGTCAGAGAAAGACAAATTCTCTATGACCTCACTTCTATGTGGAATCTTATAAGTGAAAAATCTTAAAAAAAAAAAAAAAAAGGACACCCAGAACAGACTGGAGATTACCAAAGGTGAGGGACATTGGGGAGTGGGGGAATGGGTGAAGGTGGTCAAAAGGTGCAAATTTACAATTACAAGATAAATTAAGTCCTGGGATGTCATGTACATCACAGTGACTATAGTCAAGAACACTGCTTTGGATATTTGAAAGTTGCTAAGAGAGTAGACCTTAAATATTCTCATTATAAGAAAAAAGAAAAAAATTAACTATCATGCTGGATGTTTAATAAACTTAATGTAATTATCATTTCACTATCTATCTATATAATGTTCCATACCTAAAACGAATACAGTGTTATATGTCATTTATATCTCAATTATAGATAGGTAGGTAGGTAGGTAGATAGATAGATAGACAAATCGAGATAAAGAAACTGACTATCCCACAAGGAGCATAAAACGTGAATACAACTACCAACCACATCAGTAGATGAGAGTCAAAACCAGCCTTTGGTTGGTTAAGAAGATGAAGCAGAGAGGAGACATCAAAAATCATATCACAGGCTCAGAAAAGAAAAAGAGATCACATCTGGAGGTCAAACCAAAACTGTTTTCAGAGAGAAGATGCAGTCCCAGTAGAATGTCAGAAATAGGGCAGTGGCCAAGTCACAGGGGCAGGACCCCTCAGGCCCCACATCATTGCCTCTGTGTGGCCTATTCCCCTATTCGGCACAGCTGCCCATTTTATGGGAAACCTGGCATCAGATTCAGCTCCCTGACAACATGCTTGCCAAGTCCATTGACATTCATCTATTCCATTAATCAACAAATATTTACAAAACATCTACCACCTGTGGGGCACTGTGCTGGAGCCAAGGGAAGCCAAATGTAAATTGGACGAGATCATACCTGGAAGAAGGTTACAGTGTCATGAGATAAAATCTACAAATAAACAGAAGCAGGAGAGCTATCAATTAAATGCCATGAAAATTGAAGGAAGAAGACATTATGTCCAGCCAAGCAGGGAAAACTGATGAAGAAGAAAAGGCATCTGATGATCAGACATATATGCAACTAAAAATGTCCTAACCCATTCCCCAGAAGAGGTGAGCCCTTGAATGCTGCTTACTCTTCTTGATATCCAGTAAACTTAAATTCTACAAGAGAACATTAACAATACTTAAATACTATAATATAAAATCAATAAATCTTATTGTTACATGATGAGGGAATAAAAAAGGAAAGAAACAATTATATCCATACACACACACTCACACACACACACACACACACACACATTATGCACACACGAATATATTCATAACAAAATAAGGAGGAAGTACTCATGACATTTTTGTGACTGGTCACACGGTCCTAGCTGGTAACCTTCTCCTACACATTCTGTACCCCTTTTGCCTTCAGCAAGCATCTTCATCAGCTGTGATTCTCTACATAGTGTGGTGACCTAAATCTTCATTCCTGAAGGTTTGGGGCCATTACTACTGCCTGGAGTGTGCTGTTATGGTTTTCCACTGACTTTAGTCACAGGGCATAGTAATACCAAGAGAGCCCTCAGGAATCTCCTGTATTCCAAACATACTGTTCCTTACCTCTACTATGGAATAGCAGTCCAGTAACTCTCCCATGGCAGTCATGACCAAAAACCCCAGCCAGCACAAAAAATCCCTTCTTTGCCTATAGATGAAGAGACATGAGGAGCCCAAAGTGGCCAGTGGCAGTCAGGCCAGCAGAGCATCAGACCATGGGAACAGGAAGCAAACATTTTGCCGGAGTCACTAGGAGCAATAGTGGATTGTACTACTCCCAAGTTCACCCCCTTGATTCCTGCACCCATCAATCCTGGTTACACAAGAAACAGAGCCACACAATGTACACCTACAGATTCAAGTATCTGCTGCCTTCTGGACAACTTTGCCTTAGCTCTGAAAGGTGTTGCCATCTAGCTGGCACTGTGACCGACTCTTCAAAATGTTCTTCCATTCCATTAAACTAGCTGCTTCAGGATGGCAGGAAACAAGGTAAGACCGGTGAATTCCCTGAGCATGGGCCCATTGCCACACTGCATTCTCTGTGAAGCGAGTTCCTTGGTGAGAAGCAATGCTGTGTGGAATACTGTGACAGTGGATAAGGCATCCTGTAAGTCCACAGATGGTAGTTTGGGCAGAAGCACTACATATAAGGGAAGGCAATTATGTATCCAGTATCTACTGAACAGTAAAGACAAAACACTGCTCCTTCCCTGATGGAAGCAGTCCAGTATAATCCACCTGCCACCAGGAAGCTGGCTCATCACCCCGGGAATGCTGACATATCAAGGACTTAGTGCTGGTCTCGGCTACTGGCAGATTGGGAACACAGTAGTGGCTGTGGCCAAGTCAGCCCTAGTGAGTGGGTTTATGTTGCTGAACCCATATATAACCTCCATCTCTGACACTGTGGCCACTTTTTTCATAAACTCATTGGGTAATGCCAGGGATGGCTGGGGGAAAAGTCTGACTGATACACAAAGAATGGGTCATCCTATCCACTTGATCATTAAAATCCTCCTCAGCCAAGGTCACTCTTTGGTGAGGATTCATATGAGACACAAATATTTTCATGTTTTTTGCCCATTCCCAGAGGTCTATACACATATCTCTTTCCCAAATTTCCCTGTCACCAATTTTCCATTCATGTTCCTTCCAAGTCCATCTAGCCGAACCACTGGCTAAGGCCCATGAACTGGTCACATGTCCGGTCATTTCTCTTTCCAAGCAAAGTCAACAACCAGATGGACTGTTTGAGTTCCATCTACTGGGATGTTTTCCTTTCACCACTATCCTTCAGGAATGACCCAGAGAGGGGCTATGGAGCTGTAGCTGTCCATTTTCAGGTGGTGTATGCCTATTGTGCAGAGCCATCTGCAAACCAAGTCTTCTCATCCTCTGTCAACTGATCACAGAGAGCTCCCCATGAGGCCATGGGTGCAGGCAGGGAGAGAGAAGTCAGTGTAGCAGAAGTGGGGACTATGGGCATTTGGGCCACTTCTTCATGTAACTTACTTGTGTCTTCAGGGATTGGTTGGACCCAGGCACACATGCATACCACTTCCATTTGGTGATGGAATGCTGCTGTGCACTCCCAACTTTATGGCTTGGTGTGTCAGATAACACCCAGTTCGTGATGGGCAACTCACGTTGCATGGTAATACAGTAGCCCAGAGTCAAGGATTCAGTCTTTCCTAAGGCCCAGTATCAGGCCCAGTGCTGTCTCTCAAAGGGAGAGTAGTTATCTGCAGAGGATGGCAGGGCTTTGCTCCAAAATTCTAAGGATTCATGCCATCATTTACCTTTCAGGGTAAGGGGTCCAAATAGAATCTCTTTATCTGTCACAGACACTCCAAGAACCACTGGATCTGCTGGATCATTTGGCCCAAGAGAGCAGCCTGCATAGGAGTCTGGACTTACAATAGAGCCTTTTCTTATTCTGGGCTTTACTCAAAACTAGCAGCTTCTCACATCACTCAGCAAAGAGGCTGGAGTATCACAACCAAATTAGGATTATGTTGCCTCAAAATCCAAAGAGGCCCACTAAATACTGTGCCTCTTTTCTTCGTCAGTGGAGGGGCTAAATGTAACAATTTATCCTTCACCTTATAAGAGGTATCCCACACCCCTAGACTGCTAGAAATTTCACTGAGGTAGAAGGCCCCCCCAAATTCTCAGATTTGTTTCTCATATTTCTACTCTGACATGCAAATGCCTAACCAATAAGTCTAGACCAGTAGCTACTTGTTGCTCCTGAGGTCCAAATGGCATTGTGTCATCAATATAATGGACCAATGTGATACCTTATGGAAGTGAAAGACAAGCAAGATTCCTAACTAAATTATGACACAGAGCTGAAGAGCTGGTATATCTTGAGCTAGGACAGTGAAGGTATACTGATGGCATTCCCAGCCGGGAAGCAAAGTGCTTTTGGTGGTCCTTCCTGACAGGGATAGAGAAAAAGACATTTTCCAGATCGCAAGCTGCATACCAGGTACCAAGGGGTGTGTTAAGTTGCTTAAATAATGAAATCATATTTGGTACAGTGGCTGATTGTTGCCACCACCTGGTTAAGCTTTCAAAAATCCACTATCATTTTCCAAGACCCATTGGTCTTCTTCATAAGCCAAACAGATGAGTTGAATGGGCATGTGATGGGTGGGAATCATTAACCCTCTATCTTTCAAGACCTTGAAAGGATTGCAGAGATTACTGCAATCCTTCCAGGAATGTGGCATTGCTTTTGGTTCACTCTTTTCCTAGATAGAGGCAGTTCTGGTGGCTTCCACTTGGCTCCCCCTCCCCCCCCTTAATAACCTTCACTCCATAATCAGGGGAAAAAAGCGAGGTTTGGCCACCAGCTAGGTACATCTATTCCTATAATTCATTCCAAAACTGAGGAAATAACAGCATGATAGGTTCAGAGATCCTCTGAGCCAGTGAGACAGACCTGATCCTCTTAAATCCCTACTCTAACTGGGGGACCACATGCTGTTTTGGTTCTCCTGGAATCATTATCAATGGTATAAAATTGGTCAGTGTACTGAGGTCTTTCCTCAAGAAGAGCTGGCCTCTCCTTCATTTAGGGGTCTGAGTCTGTAAACTGGCTCACATCTTTGTGATTGCTAAAGGGACCATAACTCTGTTTTTATGGAGGTTAGACTTTTGTTCACTTGATCTAGAACTTTTCTGCTTATACAGATCAAGTAAGAATTTAGCAGGCTTCCCATCTATTTCACTTTTATGATCAACTAGCTATGAGAGTCAGACTATTCTGATTGTTTCTTTGACTTTATTGTCCATTACAGCAACCATGTTCTCTTTGCCTTGGCAGTTGAGTGCCACCAGTTGGTCCTGCCATTCTACATTTCCCAATTCACTGACTACCATTCCCACTGTAAGGTAAGGCTCACAGAGAAGAGTGACCACAGAGATCTTCAAGGATTCCAGGGATCTCCCTCATAAATATATTCCTCACAATATGGGTGAAAGGTGTGTCTTCTGAACCCTCTCAGTACTGGTGAGTAGGTCTTAAATGAAAAATCCACCGTAGCATTCCAATTTCCCTAAGCCACTGTGGGTCTGCTTCTACACTAAATCAAGGGAGGTCCAGCATTTCCATCTCACTCACTGTGGGCCACCTTCTGGTCCATATTCCAGCCAACTAAACAAATTGTTAGAGCCCTTTTTTAACTCCCCAAACTGCAACATTAAATTGCAGAATCTCTGCTCAGTGAATCTAATCCAATTTTATGTTCCTTCCACTATTTTTCCAGACACTTAATTTCCATTCCATTCCATGTTCCCCAGATTTCTGTCTATAAATTAGAAAACTCAAGAAGTTCTTTTGGATTGCAGCACATTTCCTCATGGGTCACATTTCATACCTTGTCTTTAGGATGGTGTTAGGACTCAAGTCTACTTATAGGTCCAGAAGCAAAGAGGGGGGAAGGGGGTACTTCCTGAGAAGGCTTGGCATCATCTTGTATGATAAATGCTCAAGGGAAGGCATTAGTTCCCTCAGGATTAATCCCTTAGGGGGAACTACTGCTACCACAGGGGATGGGGAAGGCTCTTCCACTAACAATAAAGACTCATCAGAATTTAGGGGTTCAGTGTCTCCGGCTTCATTAAAATCTTCCCATATATCCCCATTCGAACTTTGAGGATCCCATGCCTTCCCAATCGATGCCCTTATTTCATAAGTAGGCATTCTAAGAGGCTAGAAACTCAACTTGCATTATAATTCAGCCAGTTGCAGGTTGAGATTCTGCATTATATTTTCAGCCATTGCAGCCCTTTAGCTACAAAAGAGAAGGGTTTCCTTCAGGGCACATGTGGAAGCTTTCAGATCATTTATGTGACACCTGGGTTGAGCATTTGAATCCCAGAGCTCATCCTTTGCTTTCCTCACTTGGTCCAGCAACATTAGGAATAAACGGCCAATCTCATTACATTCATTAGTTTGCCAAAAAGGTTTGAAAGTTTCATATATACAATCAGCCAGATCCTTGCTTCTTATAAGTGGTTGATTAGGAGGACGCAACAGGGATATTTTACATATCTCCATTGCCAGACCACACCATGGACGTCAGTGCTCTGTTTATCACTGGAAATTGTCATTAGCATCTTTACATCTAATCAGATTAGAGAGCCAATTCAAACTCCAGAACCAATTCAGAAAGCTTATCCCTAAAATTCTGTTCCTCTAAGACCACCTTTGCTATCTGGAGAGTCCTGACTATGCCTAGCTATAGATATAGATAGAGAGTCAAAGAGATTTATTATAAGGAATTGGTGCATGCCATTATGGAGGCTTGAGAAGTGCCAAGATCTGCAGCTGATCAATTAGAATCCCAAGAGAACTAATGGTATAGCTCCAGCTCAAGTCCAAAGGCCCAAGAACCAAAAAAACCAATGGTATAGTTCCTGACCAAGAGCCAACAGCTCAAGACCCAAAAAGGAGCTAATATTTCAGTTTGAGTCTGAAAGTAGGAACATACTGATGTTCCAGTTCCAGCAGCAAGCTGGAAGACTGCCCCTTCACTGATAAGAGGATCAGCCTCTTTGTTCTCTTCAGGCCTTCAGTTGATTGAGTAAGGCCCACCTACATTAGGAAGAGCAGCTTGCTTTACTCAGTCTACTGATTCAAATGATAATCTTATCTGAAAACACCCTCACAGATGCACCCCAAAGTATCTGGTCATCCTATGGCCCAGACAAGTTGACACATAAAATTAACCGTGATAAGTAGGAATAGAGACAATCAACTTGGAAGGTAAAACCATGTACTGGAAACATCCCACACTTCAGTTCAGCTGAAGCAGTTTCCTTATCTTTAGAAAATCTTGGAGCTTTACTATTTTATTATACCTTTGTGTCTACTTGTGGAACCTGTGCCGTAACCGTCTACAGCGCACCTTGAAGGAGAATAGTTACAGAGAAAGAGCTTAATAAATGCTGGGTGGAGGATTAGTGCTCCTCCCCCTGACAGCAGGTCCCTGCTTCTCCCAGGTGACCTTGCCAGAGGCCCACCCCCAGCCCCTGACAGCTCTGTCTGCACTGATTCATTCAGACTCCCTAGGACATGGGCAGAGTGTCACTATGGGGTATACTCCTCCCTCAGACAGTTGGATCCAATAGTTCTCTTGGGTCTTCCTGCCCTATATCCCTGGCTCCTCTGCCATGGCCCTGAAAGCCCCTGAGCCAGCACTGATGCCTCACTCCATCAGAGATGAGATTTCAGCAGAGAAATCTAAGAGCGGAAGACAGGAAGCTAAGCTCAGCAGAAAGAACAAACGCAAGAATGTGGAAGGCCAGATTCTTCAGCACTCAACGATCAGAGGGCAGAGGTCTCTCCAGAGCACCGGGCATAAGCACCTATGGACGAAGGAGATGAGCATGCCTGGTGTCAGGAGGAGAGGAAAGAAATGCCCGCTGTGGATAAGGCCAATGTATACATTCTATTAACCCTTTCTGAGCACCTATGCACAGAGCCAGGCTCTGCTCAGGCTCAGATATAATCAAGCTCAGTAAAGTCCTCAGGGATGGAAAGCTTAAGGTGGCTGAGGGCCTCACTTCGAAACACAAAACTGCAGCAGTCTTAGTGTCCTGCTAAAGCAAAGACATAGGTTCTGAGCTGTGTCTCTCCAGCCATCACTCCCCTTCTCCAAGATGACCAGGAAGCCAGCCTCAGGCAGCTGCACCTCAATGGTTGCTACACCTTGCAAAGTTCTTATTTGCAGAGCCAGAACCATTTCCTGATGGAGTGAAGGAGGCACTAAGGCCACTGGATTTAGGATACACTTCCAAGATTTCCAGGCCTGCCCTCCTCACTTTTTCCCCAACTCCCAGCTCTCTTTTCCCTCCAGAGAAGTCTTCCCCGGAAAATCTGTGGAGATGTGTGTATGTGTGTGTGTGTGTGTGTGTGTGTGTGTGTGTGTGTACCAGATGTCACACAGATGGGAACAGCAAAGCCCTGAAGGGCGCGCCCACTGTGTTTGCATCTGGCTATCCTGCACCCCAGGACAGGGAAGCAAGGAACCAAAGTCATAGTTCTGCACCCTGATTTCCAGCACGATGCCACCCTTCCTCTGTCCACTTGTAGACTGTTGGTAAATATCACTTACAGACCATCAGAAACCTCTAGGCTCTTGTCCCCTAAAATTCTCTCCACCCATCAAGGGCTGGGAGAGTAGTAAGAGGCCTCCAGATGGCTTCCCAAATGAAGTTGTGCTGGGCCCATAGGTCTGTGTCTGGAAGGCACGGTTGCCATGGCAATCCTTGCTAATGAATAGGTATGTAAATGAGGGAAGAATCTATTCATCATTTGCCAGCCCTGCTAAGTGCAAGCCCTTTCTGAGGCTTGGGGGGTGAGGGGTAGGGTGTTAGAAACGCATATGTTCCATAAACTTTTGTTGGGTTAAATGTTTGTTTCCAGAGCTCACCATAAGAAATGATTCCTTTTGGTAGTAGCCTCATAAAATGATTTTTAGCTGCAGCCACCCAGAGAAAGGACCTGAGGTTAAATGAAAACACGTGGAGTAGAGGCCACCTGCACTCAGAGCCGCTCAGAAAAAAAAGGCAGAAAACATCTGTATCAGGAGCAGTGAGCCCAGATTTCGGTCTGCGTGGGAAGTCTGTGTCCTAAGTAAGGCCTCAAAGCCTCCCAAGCTATCCTGGAGCAGACTAGCAGTGTCTACTTCACCCTCCCCTGACTCCTCATTAAAATGCCCTGAAAATCCATAAACAGACCAAGGCTGGCAACAGTGACTAATGCAGAGGAACAGAGAACACCAGAGCCCCAATCCGTGGAGAAGCAACTGTGCTGCCTGGAGGCGGATCCTCTGGGTAAGAACACTCCAGTGGCCACAACAAGGGGCAAGAAAGAAATTCTGTTCTGGCATTTTGGGAGACTTTGGGCAATTTACTGAATTTCTCCGTGCTTCCCTTTTCTCATCTGGAAAATGAGAACAATCAAAGAACGTACTTCAGAAGATGGTTGTGGGGATTAAATGAGTTGAGGGAGGTAAAATGAGCATTTTCCCACCTGAGCAAGCTCCAGGCAGGCAGGGATTTTGTTTGTTTGTGTCATTCACAAATCTGTGTCCAGTGTTGGGCAGAGGTGCTCAACAGCTATCTGTGGGATGAATGAACTGGCTCTGCACTCTGAATGTGTAGGGTAGAGGGTGTGAAGAGCGTAACAGGGAGCATCCCTGGGGCATTTGGCACAGGAGGAGAGGTCAGCAGAGGGGTGAGGGAGTGCTGGCTAGGGGTGCCCTGGAGCAGGTAGGCATTGGGCACATCATGGGCTCGACTGGGACAAAAAACACAGCAGGGGTACCTGGACCAGGAAAGATGCCCACTCAAACCAGCACTGGATGAGGTCTGGCTAGTTCTGGGGATGACAGGAGAGCCTTGCTTAGCAGATCTAAGATGTGATTAGTGTGAACTAAGGGCAATCCATGAACCTTCTCATTTGGCATATGATCCCTCATATCCCATTTGAGAACCAACCTATGGCAAGGCTGCTGTTATATGTGTAGGATGTAAAAGAGGATTTTTCATTGAAAAAACAATGTGTAGGGACTACACACTCTGGAAACAAATTTTACACCAGAAACCACAAGAAATGTTTAGAAAGAATCCACTTCATGTTCTCAGAAACTCCTAGAAAGTACCTAGGACTAGAAAGAAATCTGAAAGACAAGTGAAATGAAATGAGGAGATTGCCCTTATGGCTGGGATGCAGAAAGGCACAAGACACCATCTTCCTCACCTAATAATGAGAATAGTGGGATAAGTGACAAGCCAACCTTCCTTCCATCCTCTCTCCATCCCTCCCTTCCTTTCATCCATCAGAGAGCTAAAGGGTCAAAGACACCCAAATGAACTAAATTCCAGAAAGTGGTGAGCCCTTCCTAGGAGAGAAGAAACTCATAGCTACTTTCATTCATGGTAGATGTGGGACATAGGAGGAATCAGCCTTGTGACGTGTGCATGTGGGCTGTGGTGACAGACTTGCCTCCTGAGGAGCCAGGCTGCAGAGCACTCTGTCCCCACCACAACCCCATCCCATGGACTTTTGCTGATCGAAGGCAGTGAGCAGGGCGAGGACTGGGGTTCAGGTGGGTAGGCAGGCTGAGAGAAAACCACCTGTGGCTGCCAGGCTTCATAGAGTGTCTGCACTAGCTCCAAGGACTAGGAACAAGTGGCAGAATGGAGAGTGAGCTCCCAAAAACTCAGAAAAAAACTCAGGATGAAAGTGGAGCCTAGAGACAACTCCCCAGTGACCAAAAAGCTGGCAGCCTTCAGAAAGCTTGGCAGCCCAGCTAGGAAGCATAAAGAGATCTTGTCAGTGCTCAGATCATAAGCCCTGGTGAAAAGAAAGTCCTGACACCTCCCTCAAAATCTTTGAAGGCGCCATGAACCAAATCTAACTAACACTGTACCGAAGCTCCGGTCCATCCAACTCAACTGTAGGTTAGGTCGTCTAAGACCATGACACTAATGCCCGGCAGGAGAGGCCTGCCATTCTCTGAGGGCACATTTTCTTTATTTCAGTCTTGCAGGGTTTTCTTTTATGTACAATATCTGACATTCAATTAAAACTATGAGAAAAAGCAAGAAAATCTGAATGATAGCCCAGAGAGGAAAATTCAAGATGCACACCTAAGAGATGGCCCAGGTGTTTTCATGATCAGACTTTTATAAAAGCTGTGACAGATATGTGAAGAGATCCAGTGAGAAAAGAGAAAATATGTGAACAAATGGGGAATTTCAGCAGAAACATGGGAACTACAAAAAAAAAAAAAAAAAAAAAAGCCAATGAAATGCTTAAAATAGGGACATCCGGGTGGCTCAGTGGGCTAAGCAACCAAATCTTGATTTTGGTTCAGGTTGTCATCTCAGTGTTGCAGGATCAAGCCCTGTGTTGGGCTCCAAACTAGGCATGGAGTCTGCTTAAGATTCTCCCCCTCTCCATTATCCTCTCCCCCTCCCCCTACTGTGCACACATATGCCCCTTCAAAAAAAAAAAAAAAAAAAGCTAAAAATTTAAAAAAGGATGCAAGGAAGAACTCATTCAATGGGCTTAAAAGCAAAATGGACACAGCCAATAAAAACACCCATTAATAAAAAGTATCTACTGAAACACACACCTAAAAGGGGGAGTGAGAAAAAAATCAGAACACAGCATTGAAGATCCAAGGAACAGTATCAAATGGCCTAACAAGTGTTTCATTGGGAATGCTAGAAGAAAAGATATGGAATGAAAAAGAAGAAATACTCTAAGAGATAATGGCTGTGGATGTACCAGAAGTGATGAAAGAAATCAACCCACAGACTGAAGCAGCTTGACAGACATCAAGCCTACTGAGTGCAAAGGAAACCATATCCACGTGTAGCATAAATGGCCAAAAACTTGCAAAAACTCTTCAAAACAGCCAAAGGAGAAGACACAGTAGGTAACAAAAGGTAGCAACATAAAAAATAATTGTCTTACCAGAAACAATGGAGGCCAGAAGCTAATAAAATGATATGTTCAAACACCCAAAGACACACTAAACTTTTAACCTAGGATGATTCAACTTTTACATGTCATATAAATATGAAGATAAAGACATTTTCTTCAAACAGATGCAAATATGCCAATGTTCATTCCAGCATATTCAAAGTAACCAAAAAAGTAGAAATAACCCAAATGTCCATCAACAGATAAATGGATAAACAAATTGTGCTACAGACATACAATGGAATATTGCTTAGCCATCATAAGAAATGAACTTCTTATACCTGCTACAACATAGATGGACCTTGGAAACATGCAGCTAGGTCAAACAGGCCGACCACAAAAGGGCAAATATTGTATGATTCCACATGGATCTACAATAAGCAAATTCATATAGACAGCAAATTCGAGATTACCAGAGGTTAGGGTAATGGGAAATTATTGCTTAATAGTTACAGAGTTTCTGTTTAGGATGACAGAAAAGTTTTGAAAAGAGACAATGGTGGTAATTGTACAATGCCATAAATGTACTTAATGCCAGTGCATTATACACTTAAAAGTGCTTTAAATGGTGAATTTTATGTTACATGTGTTTTGGGGTTTTTTTTTTTACATGTGTTTTATCACCATAAAAATATCAAAAATGAAAAAAAGACTTTTTGTCAATGAAATGCTGAGAGTATTCTTCTCCGATAGAACTGCAGCAAAAGAAATGCTAAAAGAATACTTTTACATTGAAAGGAAATGAAGGGGGCAGCCTGGGTGGCTCAGCAGTTTAAGCACCTGCCTTCGGCCCAGGGCGTGATCCTGGTGTTCCGGGATCAAGTCCCCCACATCGGGCTCCCTGCATGGAGCCTGCTTCTCCCTCTGCCTGTGTCTCTGCCTCTCTCTCTCTCTCTCTCTCTCTGTCTATCATGAATAAATAAATAAAATATTTTTAAAAAAATGAAAGGAAATGAAGCTGAAAGAAAGCTCAAATTTGCAAGAAGGAAGAAAGAAGGTGTTTGGGTGTTTTACCAGAAAAGGTAAAATGGTCATAAATACAACATAGTATATGGAGAATCAAAACACATGACAACATACATTTATATGTTATAAGGTTCTTATATTGTGAAGAATAAGATTATATTGTGAAGATTAAGATTATATTGTGAAGAATAAGAATAATAATATGCTACATGAAGTAGCATAAGATTTTTTGAAGAAAAAATGTGGTAAGTTATTACATGCTATAATCTCTAGAGTGACCACTAAGTATCCTCTGTCTCTAGGCCCCTTTTTCTGAAGACACAACTCAACTATGCAGCCACACACCCATCCATACTAGTCATTACAAAAATGCTGGGAAAACAGATGAGAGGCAGGAGGACACAAACTTGAAAATACTCTGTAGAAGCAAGTAATTGCTAGCATTGTTGTCATTCACATTATTACAACATTCTAGGATCTGTCTTTTCTGGGTGGCAGCAGAGTGGAGTGGGAAGCCAGAAATGGTAGAGGTGAAATCCTAGCCCCACTATTTGCCAGCTCTGTGGCTTCTTGAGCAAGATGTGAACTAATATGCTCTTGATTTTCTCATCTGTAAAATGGGTAGATGCTTCCTTACCACATGAAGGAAGTCAGCAATAAATGTTAGTCTGTCTCACTTCTTTTGTCTAGTCAAACCAGACCCAATTCTCTGAACATGAAATAAATTTACTATACCTTTTTTAAAGGAATTTGTAGAATGTGGCTGAAGCTTTAAGGCTTTGAATACTTGTATTAGAAAAAAGAATTAAAATCAATGATCTGAGCTTCCACTCTAACAAGTTAGGAAGAGCAAACTAAATCCAAGTAACTTGAAAAAACTAACTTAAAAAGAAAAGCAGAAATCAATGAAATAAAAATGAACAATACAATTATCAAAGTTGAAGTTAGTTTTAAAATGTATTAAGAAAACTGAAGGGATGCCTGGGTGGCTCAGTGGTTGAGCGTCTGCCTGTGGCTCAGGGTGTGATCCCAGGGTCCTGGGATGGAGTCCCACATTGGGCTCTCTACAGGGAGCCTGCTTCTCCCTCTGCCTGTGTCTCTGCCTCTTTCTGTGTGTCTCTCATGAATAAATAAATAAAATCTTTAAAAAAACAAAACAAAACTGAAAATCCTCTTATAAGGCTGATGAAGAGAAAACAAAGTAAAAATAATTAACAATATTAGAAATGAAAGAGCCTGTGGACATTAAAAGGATAATTCAGAAATGTTAAGAAAAATTT
The DNA here is from genome assembly GCF_011100685.1 of Canis lupus familiaris. Taxonomy (NCBI): domain Eukaryota; kingdom Metazoa; phylum Chordata; class Mammalia; order Carnivora; family Canidae; genus Canis; species Canis lupus. The sequence goes on along the minus strand of NC_049227.1, from coordinate 1,758,735 downwards.
ATGTCAATAAATTTGACAACTTAGTAAAATGAACAAATTTCTTAAAATATAAAAAAATATAAAATTGACAAAAACTAATGCAAAAAGAAATAGAAAATCTAAATAGCTCTATGATTTCAAAGAAAGTACTTTAGGTATATGATAAAGCAAATTTAGCACTGTAAGATCGGTGTAATCACGTGTTCACTTATTCAATATTTCTGCATGGTTGAAAATTTCTGTGATATAATACTAGAGAAAAAAATCCCTCTAACAAAGAAAATTCTGGTCCAGATGGCTTCAAATAAACATTTAAGGAAGAAAAATGCCAATCTTATACAAATTCTTTCAGAATATAGAAGAGGGAAAAAAACCCAAACACTTCCCAATTCATTTTATGAAGCCAGCACAAACCTATTGCCAAACCTTGACAAGGACATTATAAGAAAATTACAGACCAATATACCCCATGAACACAGATGCAACAATCCTTAACAAAACAATTAGCAAATCAAATCCAGCAGTGTCTGAAAAGGATAAAACAAAATGACAAAGTACGGTGTGACTCTAGGAATATGAGATTTGTTTAATGTGTGAAAATATATCAATATAATTTACCACATTGACAGAACATAAGAAAAAAATGATCATTTTAACAGATGTAGAAACAGTATTTGAAAGAATTCAATGCCTATTCAAGATGAAAACTTTTGGCAATCTGAGGTAGAGGAAACCTATTCAATCTGATGAAAGAAAGCATCAACAAAAAGCCTACAGCTAACCACAGGCTAAATAGCGAAAGATTTTCCCTAAGATCAAGAAAGAAATAAAAGTGTTTGCACTTATCATTTTAATTAATCCTAGCTGGGCAATAAGGCAAGAAAAGAAATGTAAAAGACATAAAACTCAAAAGGGAAGAATTAAAACTGTCACAGACATCTTTGAGTCTGTAGAAAATCCTGTAGAAGCTATTAAAAACTAGTAGAACTAGCAAGATAAAAGAATATAAAATTAATGGAAAAAGCAACAACTGTTTTTCTACATAATAGTAGCAAACAATCTAAAAGTGATATTAAAAATAATGCAATGTAGGAATAAATCTAATGAAAGATGTGCTCAAGGAAACATACAGAACATTGTTGGGAGCTAAAAAAAAAAAGAAAAGACATACCCTTTGTGGATTGGCAGTGTTACTGTTGTTATTACATCCATTCTGTTAAAATGTATCCATAGATTTCACACAATTGCAATACAAACCCCAGATAGTTTTGTTGATAAAATTGACAAGCTGATTTTTAAATCTGTGTGGAAATGCAAAGGATCTAAAATAATTATGACATTTTGGAAATATATTATATATCTATATTTCCTGATTTCAAGACAGCATAAAACTATAGGAATCAGCACAGTATGGTTTTGGTGTACAGAACAGAGCACACAGATCAATAAAACAGAAAAGAGGATCCAGAAACTGTCAAATTGATGCTCAAGCAATATCCAGTCAAGGTTCCAGGTCAATTCAAAGAGGAAACAAAAGTCTTTTTAATAAACTGTCCTTAGAATAACTGAAAACTTGTGCAAGGCAAATAGAATCTCAACTTGTACCATACTCCATCCACAAAAACGAATTTTATGTGGATCACAGACTTAAATGTGAAAGCTAGAACCATAAATCTTCTAGAAGAAAATGCAAATATTTCTATAATGCTGATACAGGCAAATATTTTTATAGCTGGAAATCAAAAAGCACTAAACTAAACAAAGGAAAAAAAAGTGATAAATTGGATTTAATCAAACTTAAAATGTCTGCTAATCAAAAGACATTGTTAAGAAATGAATATAGAAGCCACAGGAGTGGGAAAAATTATTTGTCAAAAAATTTTTTTGTTTCAATCTTACGCTGGGGTGTGAGTTACACTGATATATATAACTGTCAAAACTCATCAACCTGAACACTCAAGAACTGTGCATTGCAGTGTTTGAATTATGAATCAATTAAAAAATAAAAATCTGTTAGTACAGGCCAAGATGAAAAGAAAGCTGGGGGAAATGAGGAAAAAATATAACAAAACTAAAACCTACCAGCAGAATTAAAATTCTGCCAAAAACTGAATTTATCTCACTGCTAATCAAGACCAGTGATACAGGAGCACCTGGGGGGTTCAGTCAGTTAAACGACCGACTCTTGATTTGGACTCAGGTCATGGTCTCAGGGTCGTGAGATCAAGCCCCACATCAGGCGTGGGGCTCTGCGTTCAGCTCAGAGTCTGCTTAAGATTCTCTCTCTCCCTCTGCCCCTCTCCCCACTGGCACTCATACACACGAGTTCTCTCTTCTCTCTCTCTCTCTTAAAAAAAATTATTTAAAAGAAAGATAGTGACAAAAAAGACAATTCTTGGAGAAAAAATATATTTGCAAGAAGGATCATCTGGAAATCAAATTAAGAAAAAAGATAAGCTAAGTTAGAAATCACAAAGATGATATATTTACAGAATTAAAAGACAGTAAGATAAGATAATGGATCCCTGGGTGGCGCAGCGGTTTAGCGCCTGCCTTTGGCCCAAGACAGTAAGATATAAAGAACGACAAGCAGAAATTTATATTAATGCTTTTGAAATCCAGAAGAAATGGATAATTTCTAGAAACAAAACCAAATTGACTAAATAAAAGGATCACTTGAGTAGGTTAGTGAATATGATATAAACCAAATACCACCCCAAACTGTTTTGTGTTTACATGATTTTACAGGAATGTGTTCAAATATTCAAAACTGATCATTTTATATACTGCAAAGAAAGATGGAAAACTCCAAGAACCTTCCTAAGTTCAGCAAACTCTGATGCAAAAACCTGCCAAATGTAAAGAGAAGGCAACAGATCAATTATTTTTTATGAATGTACAAGCAAAACTTCAATAAAAAGTAAAACACAGCTAGACGAACACAACAGGATATTGAGAGAGAAACTCATTTTAAGTAAGGAGGACTCATCCCTGAACTGCAGGAGTTTTTTTAATTTAGTAAATCCAATTAAATAATATATATCATTGACAGGCAAAATAATAAAAACCATATGATGACCTCAGTGATGCCAAAGACTTACTTAATAGCCATTGCTGATTTAAAGATAAAAAGGTAAACCAAGAATAGGATATCACCTTGCCTTAGTAAGTAATATCATCTCAAACAGCAATCGAGGCCATTTGCAAATTTAAGCTCAAACTCAAGGGACGTTTCCATTAAAAACAGAAACAAGGAAAAAATGTGTGAAATTACCAGCATTATTTGATCTGATGGCTATACCCACTGAAATAAGGCAGAAATGGGAAAAACAAAACAAAACAAAAACAAGGACCTCCATTTGGTGCAGATCAGGGAATTAATTTCAGGGAGCAGTTTTTATAGGGATCCCAAGCATACTGAGATCACAAGAGACACCTACTCGGCTTTCTCTTCAATTTTCCTGGGTTCCTGAATAATAACCTGCTTATAATGACCTCACATGACCCCATTCTCAGCTTGTGCTGGAAGGGGATCCAGCTGCTGTCCTGCACTCATCTCTGCTGGCACCAAGTCAGCCCTGGACAAGCTGGATCCTCCTCTCCTCTGAAAACCAAGAGACCTGTGAGTGAACGTGGTGGTTCAAAAGTCACTAGCAATTGTCTCAAAACTCAGCAACTGCTGCATTGTCGAACAGATTTACCAAAGAATGTTTGGGAAGCATCCGGTTTATTTCCCCAACAACACTGAGAGGATGTCACCTCATCCAACTTGCAAAAGATTACACAGACATGAGAAAGCATGGTTACGGAGATAAAATCCAGTGATCACTGGAAAGCCTCGAAGTTGTGAAGAAGAAAAGATATATATGTACATATCTCTTGATATAAATATACCATATATCATATGTATATGTATACACAAACACACATATACAAATGAAATACAGAACATGGAAGAAAAAGATCGAGAAGGGACATCTATAAGGGGGAAATGTGAAGACCACAGCCCAGGATCTAACCTGCACATGAGGCTAGAAAGAAAGACTAACATCTATGGAGCAAAAAACAGAAAACAAAAGGGTCAAGAACAAATGTTTCCTAAGGAAAAAAAACTCCATCTAAACATGGAGTTTAGAATCCATTTTTTTTTTTAATTTAAAGAAAAAAAAAAAAAAAACATGGAGAGTGTGAATCACATCACAAGGAGCCAAATGGGAGAAGATATTTGTAAATCACATATCTGATAAGTGATTAATATCCAAAATATAAAAAGAACTCATGCAACTCAACAGCAAAAACTCAAACAATCCAATTTAAAAATGAGCCAAGGATCTTAATAGACATTTTTTTTTCAAACAAGACCTACAGATTGCCAACAAGTACATGAAAAGGTGCTCAACGTCTCTAATTGTCAGGGGAATGCAAATCAAAACCACAGTGAGGCAGCACTTCACACCTGCTAGGATGGCCATTACCAACAAAATAACAAGCCTTGGTGAGGATGTGAAGCAAAGGAACCTTGATGCACAGTTAGTGGGGTTGTAAATAGTGCAGCCACTATGGAAAACAGCATGGAGTTTCCTCAAAAAAATTAAAATAGAGTTCCCCTATGATTCAGCAATCTCATGTCTGGGTATTTATCTGAAGAAAATAAAAACACTAACTTGAGGGATCCCTGGGTGGCGCAGCGGTTTGGCGCCTGCCTTTGGCCCAGGGCGCGATCCTGGAGACCCGGGATCGAATCCCATGTCGGGCTCCCGGTGCATGGAGCCTGCTTCTCCCTCTGCCTGTCTCTGCCTCTCTCTCTCTCACTGTGTGCCTATCATAAATAAAAAAAAAAAAAAAAAAAAAAATTAAAAAAAAAAAAAACACTGACTTGAAGAGATATGCACCCCCATGTTCACTGAAGCATTATGTACAACAGTCAAGACATGGAAACAACCCAAATGTCCATCCAGATGGATGAATGGGTAAAGAAAACGTGATGTGTGTGTGTGGATGGATGGATGGAGGAATGCACAGATTGACAGGTAGCTAGATAAATAGATAGACAGATAGATAAATTGACTGATCTATTGATCAATCTATCCAGATAACAGACTGGTAGTTGCCAAAAGTGGGGGATGGGGAACTGGGTGAAATAGGTGAAGGATATACACTTTCAGTTATAAAATAATTAAGGCATGAGGATACAATGTACAGCATGATGACTACAGTTAATAATACTGTATTATATAATTCAAAGTCTCTAAGAGAGTAGCTTTTTAAAAGTTCTGATCAGGGCAGCCCCGGTGGCGCAGCGGTTTGGCGCCTCCTGCAGCCTGGGGTGTGATCCTGGGGACCCGGGATCGAGTCCCACATCGGGCTTCCTGCATGGAGCCTGCTTCTCCCTCTGCCTGTGTCTCTGCCTCTCTCTCTCTCTAAGTAAATAAATAAATCTTTAAAAAAAATACTTTAAAAAAATAAATAAATAAATAAAAGTTCTGATCATAAGAAAATAAAATTGTAACTATGTATGGTAAGGGATGTTAACTAGATCTATTGTGGTGATCATTTCACAACATATACAAATATTAAGTCATTATGTTGTATGTACAAAATTCATATAATGTATGTCAGATATATCTCAATTTTAAAAACCCATTGTAATTTAAAAAGACAAATGAAATAGTATGCATGGAAATGAGTAAAACACAAAATCACAGAATTAAGACTCAACGTAAAAATTCTGAAACGATAGGTTAAGGTTGTCCATAAAAAGGCTCTCGAATAATTTTTTTATGGATTTTATTTTATTTATTCATTAGAGGCACAGAGAGAGAGAGGCAGAGACACAGGCAGAGGGAGAAGCAGGCTCCCTGCGGGGAGCCCAATGTGGGACTTGATCCCAGGACCCCGGGATCATGACCCGAGTTGAAGGTGGACGCTCAACCACTGAGCCACCCATGTGGCCAGCTCTCAGAATAATTAAAAATTAAAACAGCATGGCATGTGTTGTGTAAAAGTTTCACACAGAAAGGGCAGGCGTGCACCAGACTGTGTTCCTCAAAGAAGTTGTGTAACAGTGAATGTCCTCCAGTGACCGTACTTAACAATAAATGTTACACAAACATGAGTGAAAACATTATGTGGCAAAAATCAACAGAAAGCAAAAGTATAATTCAAAAGCATTTAAAGAACATTTACGTTGATGAAAGATAAAATCTACCATGAGGGTAGACAGAGTATTGAAAATTAAAATACAAATTGTTGGAGGTAGGGACGCCTGGGTGGCTCAGTGGTTGAGCATCAACCTTTGGCTCAGGTCGTGATCCCGGGGTCCTGGGATCGAGTCCTACATGGGGCTCCCTGGGAGGAACCTGCTTCTCCCTCCGCCTGTGTCTCTGCCTCTCTCTGTGGCTCTCATGAACAAATAAATAAAATCTTTAAGGAAAAAAAAATTGGGGAGATAAACCAAGGAAGTAAGGTAACAGCAGTGGGAGATTTCAACACATCAAAGTAACTTAGATAAGATAACCAAAAATACAGGTGCAGGAGATACAGGTAATATAAAGATAACATCTCTATGCATATACAAAAGCTTTATACCCTAGAAGCAATACCTTCACAAAAGTGCATATTCTCAGTTACAAAGAAAATACTCCCAAATAGCAGATCATATTTACTTCCCACAGTGCAATAAAGAGAGAACACTTAAATGTAAACTTAAAATTCTAGTGACTTGGGTATCCAAAAAATCTGCCAAGAAGGAGTAGGAATGAAACTATATGATAAAAGATTGTAAAGCAAACAGAGAAACGATAAAACTACCAAGACACAGAGATGTTACTAAAGGTCTTCTCAGTGGCAAATTTCCTGTCTTAGTTGCCTTAATTATTAAAGAACAAAAAAGTTAAGATAAAACAAGCAATTTACTGACATTGCTGGAAATGGCAGCAAGTAAGCAAAAAAGGAAAAAACACACAGAAAAAGAAGACAAAACCCCAAACATCATAGAATTAAAACTAAAGAAAAGGAACAATGAGTCGCCGTAACAGTGAAAGCTCCCCCTCATCATTCTCTGGTCCACCATGCAGGCAGAGTGCTACACTGCAAAGCCCAGAGGGACCAAGCTAGTCCATCCAAAGGGGGCAGGCATGTGTGAGACAATAAGGAATGGTGGAGACTGTGGCATTTGCCCTGCCCAGAGGGGACAGCTATTCAAGTCCACCAAATTCTTGCAGTGAAGGATTTCAGGTCTAGTCTTGTTAAATTCTCCATGATTTTAAGAGGAGAGAGAAGTGCATATTTTTAATATGAGATTTTCTGCTCTATAAAATGATGTGTGAGCCCAATAAAACAGAGCTGTAAGCTGTATTTGGCTGGTAAGGCAGCAAGTATGCAACTTCCGATTTAGACTACTTACTTGGGCTCGAATCCACTTTGGTAATTTATATTTTCCAGAAAAATCTCCATTTCATATAGATGTTCAAATGTAATTTTACAAAATTATATCAAGTATTCTTTTTAAAATCTCCCGTATTTTTTCATTTCCAGTTTATTCCAATGGCAGCTCTATTTAATTCTTCATTAAATATGCTATATTTGTCAATTTATTGCATTTTTCCCCAAGAGTCAACTCTTGGAATTATTCATTAAGTTGAAAAGTTGTGAATTTTTAATTTTTAGACTCCAAGTGGGTGGGATACTTATTCAAGCTTTTATTAATTTCTGGTTTATTGCATTATAGCCAAAGGTTGTGCCTGTAATGTTTGTCTTCTGGAATCTAGCTAGGTTGTCCTGTGGTGTAATACATAACTAGGTTTTGTTAATGTTTCAGAACTACTCAAAAAAGGAGGATATTCTTCTATTTGGAGCACAAAATATGTATTACACAGACACACCTACACATACTCACATACACACACATTGAATTCATTCAAATTGTTACTTAGTTTTATCTACTTGATCAGTCTGAAAGGAATGTGTAAAATCTCCAGGACAATTGTTTCTGCCCCTATTTTTAGAATTTCTAAAAGTTTTTCCTGAGATAAAAAATTTTGCAATGAATGTAACATTCTAATAAAAAAGAAAAGAAAAAAAGCCCCAAGTCCTTAGATCATCATGAGTGTTGTTCAGCAAGTATTTCCAGTTCATTCCCTCTGGGCATGTAGTTGGATTCTACTTCCCAACACCCCTTGATGTTAGATACCACTGTAGGAGTTGCTTTAGCCAATGAGAAGGGGAACAGAAGTGACCAGAAACTTCAAGCATCACTATGTGGTCCACTGGGTTTCTTTCCCTTGCTACAGCTACCATGGAAACACAGACAGAAGCCTCTGCCAGGACTCCTGAGTGAAGATGACAAAGAGGAAACACCCAGCCCACACAATGGACATATTCCATTAGTGAGAACTTCTATTTTGTTCTCACATGAAGTCATTGATATTTGGGGAAATTATTTATCATTGCAGCATAGGGGCACCTGAGTGGCTCAGTGGTTGAGCATCTACCTTTGGCTCAGGTCCTGATCCCGGGTCCTGGGATCAAGTCCCACATCAGGCTCCCTGTGGGGAACCTGCTTCTCCCTCTGCCTATGTCTCTGCCTCTCTGTGTGTGTCTCTCATGAATTAATAAGCAAAATCTTTAAAAAAAATTATTATGGCAGCATAAATTAGCTTCTCCTTACTGAAACAGATTCTGCCCTCCCTCCCCCCAAAAAACAGGCAATCCACAAAAGGAAAAATCCAATCAACATATGGAAAATGCATCATCTCCCTTATGAGGTAAAAAAGAGCAAAATGAGCCACCATTTCTCATCAATCATATTAGCAATGACTTGTTAAATACTACTGGGTACTGGTCAGGGTGTTCTGAGACAGGCCCTCTCACATATTCCCTTTGGTAAACTTGCCTGAGAGAAATGTTATTCAGGTATGAAGGATTGTACGCAGGTTCTTATGCTCCACATAATACTCTTGTTCTAGGAATCCAGCCTGGTTCCTGTTTTCATGATACAATGTGTGGTACCAGGAGGAAACAACCTTCCTAAGTGATTTGCTTATCTCTATTCTTTAAGTAGAAGCACTAACCTTCTTGCCAGTGAAAAATGGGATACTGGTATCCTTCGCATGACTGGCATCATAATTAAATATTATCTGTGGTTTCTTTTGGATAAAACAATTATTGAAAGCAAGGTTCCTGAAGACCCATATAACTCCTATGTTTAACCTTTGCAGTAGCAATGATGACTACCAGGGCTGTGGGATGGATAGCTGCTTCTTAGTGCCCTGGAAAGAAAAAACAAGGGGTGCCTGGGTGGCTCAGTCAGTTAAATGTCTGCCCTCAGCTCAGGTAATGATCCTGGGGTCCTGGGATCAAGCCCCATGGTGGGCTCCCTGCTCAGAGGGAGGAGTCTGCTTCTCCCTCTCCCTCTGCGTACCCCCTCTCCACTCTCTTTCTCTATTCCTCATATAAATAAATAAAATCTTTTAAAAACAGAAAGAAAAAGAAAGAAAGAATGAACAAACAAGCTCAGGCCTTGAAACTCTCAGCTCTGGTCACAGTCAGAGAACAAGGGTGCTTCCAGGGTGATCCCCCCAAATAATCATTCACTTCATACAATGTAAGGAGGGCCCCAAGTTTAACTATGTGGTCTGCAGAGTTATAAGCTGAGGTCACAGACTCCCCAGATCTCTGATGTAAGATTCAGGGCACTGATTGGAAAGGAGTGGGACCTATGACTTGGAATGGGGACCTCTGGGTGGATTCAGAAAACAGAATGGCCGAGTCTCCCTCTAGTCCTCTCTAGTATCTCCCTGAGGTCAGCCAAGACCAGCTTGAAGACCTGGAAGAAACAGCTGAGGCAGCTTCCTTGAAAGGGGTTGCCTATTTTCAAGATCTACTCCCACCACATTTTTCTGCCTTTATACCTATGATTATGATCAAATCAGCACACTCCAGGAGTTTCAAGTCTGCTGTGGGAGCATACAGAGAGGTGAGATGCTGCGGACTTCTATCAGTATAACCCCAGGGGACAGGTGTAGCCATGGACTCCAGGATGTTAAAACAAGGGAGAGAGAATATAACGTCGGCTGAGGAGGCTCTTACTGAAATGGGTACTCACACCAGAAATTGTTTTGATTACATTGGCTTGAGTACCTAGAAGTGATTCCAACAGTTCAAGTCTTAGCTGAAACTTGGATTTCAGTGGCCAGCTGTCAGTAAGATTAAGATGGTGGACTTTTCCTGGGTTAACAGAGAAGAAGGAATTGCTTAGGGAGATAGGAACATTGGAGTCAATTTTTCACAAACATCCACCACCACTATAGATCCCAAGAAGACCTATAGAGGATTCCCCTCAGAAAGCAACGAGAACCCCAAAGATACCATCTTCAATCACAGACTCTGTTCTAGGGTCAGGCGTGACTCATACAAGTGTAACCTGAGGAGCGGCTAGAGTTTATCACCCAGCCAAAGGTGACAGTTTGGAGCAATAATTGGCAACCAAAATATTCACATATAGGTTTACAATGCGTAGGTGATGTCATGACTCAAGTTGCTATGCGTTCTGTTCAGTCACTGCTTCAATGCCCTTTTGTCACCCTAAGAGGCCTATACCTACTAAAATCACAAAAAGAGTAATGTATCTACAAGACAGGTGATTAAGATCTTGGATTCAGGGCACCTGGGTGGCTCAGCGGTTGAGCATCTGCCCTAGGCTCAGGGCGTGATCCCAGGGTCCTGGGATGGAGTGCTACATTGGGCTCCCCCCAGGGAGCCTGGTTCTTCCTGTGCCTGCATCTCTGCCTTTCTCTGTGCCTCTCATGAATAAATAAATAAAATCCTTAAAAAAAAAAAAAAAAAAGAAAAAAGATCTTGGATTCATAAGGCTCTTACTAGCAGCGTGTACTAGGCAAATAACTTGAAATCTCTGTAGTTCATTTTTCTCACCTACAAAATGAAAATCATATACCTAGTAGTGATGGCTGATATGAGGACAAAAAAGTTAATAAATAAAGTGCCTAGAACACTGTGAGGCCCATGGTGAGGACACTGCACGTGTTAGGGAGTATTACCGCTCTTCCGCGTTACTGGGGGCCTGGTGAACACTGCATAAGTGTTGGTCATTATTATTACCCCATTAACACTTAGCACAGCCAGATCATAGTAAACTCAACAATAATCCACTAACGGAGTGAAATATACAATAGTTTTATGCTTATTTATGCTTATTCACAAATGCAAATCGTTTGGACAGACCCCTGTAGCCGACCTCCCGCGGGCTTGGGCTTGGTGAATTTCAAATCCCTGCAGGCTGAGCTTCTGGGAGGACACGAGTGTGGGGCTGCGCTCCAGGAACATGGCTGGGTTGGCTTCCTCTTTCTCAAAGTGTGCCCTAGACGAGCACTCCGCAAAACTTCCTGAGTCTCTGAACCACCTAGGGCATTCACCTCTTACTCAGATCTTCTTGCTCAGACAAATATGCACAGGCTTGAGGATTTCTCTGGAGCTTTAGGTTTTTCTTTCAGCCAGAGGTCCCCCGGTTACATGGGTGACCGCACCTCTGCCCATAACTTGATGAGACTGTTAGGGGCTGCAGGCTGCTGCGCCCCGCCCTGCGCTTTCTGAGTCTTCGGTCTGTTCCATTTGTTTATTTAAACAGGCCCTCCTGGTGTCTTTTGATGTGCGCCAGGTTTGAGACCCTCCGCTTTTCCTAAAAAGCCCCAACTGCTTCCACCTCGCACCAGGAGGTACCACTTCATGCAGCCTGTGGGCAAGCATCTCCCCATACCCAGAAAAGGAGGGCGCATTCCTGCTCCCCAAATAGACCCACGCCAGTCCCGGACGCGTCTGAATGTGAGGTAGGAATGAGCGCACGTCCGAATCAAGCTCGTGCTTTCTGTCTTCTAGGAGCTCAGGAAGGCCAACAGGGAGGTCCCGATCATGACGACTCAGCAAAGGCTATGCCTGTAACAGACACGAGGCCGGGACAGGGAAGACATGGACGTGCAGGCCCACAGCAGGGCGCGGCTCGCTCTCCCGGGGGACCCGGCCACGATTTTGTGCTCTGCGATCCGGGGGCCTGTCTCAAAGTGAAACCAAAAGTGAATCTTGCCAACCATGGAAATCAGCAAATTCACACACAGTGGCCACCAAGTAAATCCTTTTAAAATCAAACTAAACGGAGTCAAATTCACTATCCAGAGAAGGGCTTAAAAACAAACCACAAACCTGTTAAGACACAGGACGTCCTTTGGAAATGGCACATTTGCTGGAATTTCACGAGATTCTGCACCTTTGAGGGGCAGAAAGAAATCCAAGGAGGAAGAAGGCAAGGTCTGCCTTTGTTTCAAAGAGGGACTCCTGGTGGGTAAGTGGGAGCCCGAGGGAAGCTTGCAGGGAGGGAGGCTGGCAATAGCACTTGCCAGGGGGGCCCTAGCAAAGGCCACAAGCTGCTGAGAATGTCTCCTGGTTTCACTGTTTCGGGAAACTATTTGCAAAGCTAGCTGGATTCATTCCAGATGGCCCCAGTGGTGTGGTTGGGGAAACTATTAGAAGTTGGAAAACAGCCAAAAATAGCCATTGGGTCTTGAAGATACCTGGTGAAGGAGGCTGGACGCTCCGAGGGGCGCCCCAGAGCTGCCATGGGAAACACGTAGGTGAGGGGAGGCCCCAGGAAGGCCACGGGGGCCACAGTCCTTTGCGAGCAGCCTTTCTCATCCTGCTTCTACAAAAGATGTCAGCTTCACAGACACTTTTTTTGGCTATTTTGTTAATTCTTCCCACGATGGGACATAACCAGTACTGAGATGCTCCGGAATAAAGTCCACTCCCCACAAGCCTGATGGACAGGGCTGCAGGCTTCCAGATTCTGGGCTGAGGGAGAGATCCTGGCAAACAGCACCCAGGAAAGGTGAATCCTGACTCCCAACTGGTGTTAGGGCAAAATTCACCTGAGCGGCAGAGGCCGGAAAAGGGGAGAAGAACCCCAAGCACCAGCGGGTGTGCAATTGAGTTAAAAGTTACAAGAGAGAACTTTTGCAGTCAAGAGATGATGAGGAAGCAACAGGCATAGGGCACACGTTCTGGTTTTCTGTTTATTTAACTGGAAGCAGATCTGCCCATAGAGTGCACATGCGTGTGTGCACACACACGCACAGAGTCCCAGCACTCAAGGCAAACTGGCCACAGGCCAACAGAGCCATCCCAGACCCTCCAGCTGCCTCCCATTGTGTCCTCTGGAAAACCAGCTCTACACACAGACTGCAACTGTCTGGCTCCTGCGGGCTCCATGTCCAGGAAATCCCGCCGAGCTCCCTAATCCAGGGAGGTTACTATTACATGCTCAGCCGGCCAGGCACCCCACTCCCAAGGAACCACCTAATGAAAGCCTCATGTGTCAACTTTGGTTGCACAGACACACGCAGGCTATTCCAGCTGGGCCTCATGCCGAAGATATGACCTCACCGTCGGGCAAACCAATAGGGACCCCAGAAAGAGCAGATCGGTGTGTGGGCCAGACCTGCTCCTAATCACAGCCAGCTGGGATGGATGGAGGCACCACCACCTCTCCCGCTGCCCCTGGACACCAGGGTCTGTGGGCCCGGAGGCACCGTCATCTTACAGCTAAGAATCCCAAGCTCCAGCCCAAACACCCCATTTTAGGGGCAGTACTCCCCTAAAATTTCTGCCATTCCACAAGTTTCATGCTGAAGAATAGCTTAATTCAGTAAGGCCAAATCTCTGTGGAGAACTCCCAGCTACAGAAGCTAGAAAGGAAGGATATAATTAGGACTTTTTTTTTTTAACAGAAGCTCAAAAGATCCATTAAGAGAAAGACACTGAGACACAGTCCATCCGTATCTGGGATGCAGTACCCTAGAAATCCCACTTACCAGCATCATTGACAGAACTCTGAAAAGACACACACTTTAGCCCCAGACTGGGCGTCTCTCACTTAGCAATTTTTACACTTTGGCAATTAATAAACCAACTGGGTAGGCAATTCCTTCTACCTACATTGCAGCTGTCTTCACGCGTTCGGTATTAAATCTTCTGTAGACAACAAAGCCAAACCTCAAAGAAGCTGCACTTCAAAAGTAAAGAAATGTGTTTTCACCTGATGGCATCACCATCAGGTGAAGCAGCCAATGACCTCAACTTTTTTTTTTTTTTTTTAAACTGGAGCTTTTTGTTAAAGGAACTATGAGAAGTTGTCTACAAGAAAATTGCCAAGTCCTTTTAAGTTCTGCTAAGTTCTGCCTTTGGCATGGGTGGCTGAGTATGATAAGTTGTAAATAAGTTGGTGGAACTTGGAAGCTCTTAAACTGAATCCTATATGGATGAAGCTTTGCCTGGGTCCTGCTGGGTCCCTTGGACACACAAGATCCCCAAGACCTCAGGGATTCAGGGAAGATGTGCAACAACATAAAAACTCCCTGTGAGCTGAAGTCCAATGAGTAAATACACAAAGCACTAGGTTTGACCTTAATGAAGACCCTTCGATTTCATAGGAATAACTCACACACAAAGGACTGACTCGTTTTCATTAAATGTTGCTAATTCTATTTGCTTGTAGTCCATTTGACTAGATTTTGTCATAGGAGTTGTGGGCAGAGAATCAAAAGCACAGAATCTTTGTCCCATAAACGGAAGTATAGATTAAGATTTCTATTCTTTTAAGGAGGAAACTTTTTCTGGAAATGTGTCTCAGAAATGATGATGGGGGTCAATGGAAAACAGATTTTGCTACACGATATGTGCTTTGCTCCAGCTTTTCAGAAATATCTAAAGCAAGCAGCTAAATATAAAGCAAGGTCAAATCAGGCCTGCAAAGACACACCAGTGAGTCACAATCAATCAGTGGTAAAGACAAGGCTGGGGCTGAACACCCCTGATGAAGCATCTCTTTCCTGAACCAGAAAATAAATGCCCACAGCTGCACTTGGTGGTTGATGCTGGAGTTCATTCACCATATGGTCACCCTTGTTATCATCCTTCCAGCAATTCCAGCAAGATAACAGGAGAAAGCTGTGTCTTCCAATCAGCTGCAGGCCAAGCAAACATCTCCCTACCATGGTCTCTCCTCCAAGGGACTTCCTGACCCTATGCCCTGCTTCCTGTTTTTCACTTGTATACTTCATGCTCTACCTGAAAGTCCTAATGCCCACCACTCTGGACCCCTTAGGCCTGGGATCAAGCTGCTCTTTGGAGGGAGAGAGGGTGTGTTGAAAAAAACAAAAATAAGGGTTTTTTTTTTTTCTTGGATCTTCAGCCAGGGCAAAATCTAAATGTCAGGAGGGTCACAGCTGATTTGGAGCAGCCTCAAGGTTTTGGAGCAGGAAAGAATCTGAAAGAGGTAATGTGTCACTTTCTAGAATTTTTAAAACACAGTGAAACCCTCTTCCCCAGCAAGGTTGTATACAGAAACCCAGTAAGTAAATCACAGAGCGGAGAAGCTGTTATTATACCCATACAATGGCATATGATTCGGCCATAAAAAAAACAAAGTACAAATACATGCTGGAATAGGGATAAATCTTGCAAACATTATGCTGAGTAAAAGCAGCCAGTCACAAAGGACGACACAGCATAGGATTCCATTGATATGAAATGTCCAGAGAGACAGATAGTAGATTAGTGGTCGCCTAGGGCTGGGGGGTACAGAGATGAGAGGGGGCAGCTCAAAGGTAGAGTTTCTTTTTGAAGTGGTGACAGTGCTCTAAAATTGATTATGGTGTTGGGTCCCCAAATCTGTGAATACACTAAAAGCCGATGAATCACACAGTTTAAATGGGTGAGTTTTAGGGGATGTGGATTCTACCTCTGTGAAGCTATTTTAAAGGTAGGGAGGGCAGGTGGAAAGATCTGTCCTGGCTGTTCCGCCGGTCAGCCCTCCTTCCTCACCCTCCTCCCTTGGCGGCCTCAGAACCATCCCTGCAGGCCCCTGGGACTGCATGGAGTGTTGTTTGAAAAACCCCGAGCCAGCCCTCATATGTAAACCAACACATGAAACCAAGCTTTTGGGGTCCAAGTGCAAGACCTTTCAAAACCAAGGTCTCGCCAATGAGCCTGGCTCATCTCAGGGGGCACGCTGTGTACCCCGAGCTCACCGTCCATGTCCAGGCGCTGCATGATGATGGCCAGCTCCACCTCGCTCGGCATGTACCCCAAAGAGCGCATGGCCATTCCCAGCTCCTGCTTGGAGATGAAGCCATTCCCGTCTCGGTCCAGAACCCGAAAGGCCTCTCGAATCTCTAGGGGAAAGCAAAGAAAGTCCGGTGGTCACATGGCTTGGTCTTTTGCATTGAATTTATTGGTGATCCTATATTGAACACTCCTCACTGCTTTACAAATACTAATAGGTCAAAACCCTTTAAGCAGATAAAAGAGTGGCCACAAGAGGAACAAAAGGAAAGAAAGGGGGAGGAAAGGGAAAAAAGGCAGAGCAAAGAGCAAAATGAGAAATAAGGAAAGGAAGGGAAAGGAAAAAAGAAAACCACCCCTGAGCATCCTAAAACAGCACGGTCAGCGCACAATTTGACAGTGGTCCCAGCGGAGACCCAGGTTCGCCGAGGACACTTCCTGAGCAGGAGCAAGCAGGTTTCAGCTGTGAGGACAGAGCTGCCCCTTGGGCCCTTCGTCCACCGGAAAGGAGAACACAGTCCCCCTCCGCAGACTCGTATCTCAGCTCCCTGCTGCTGTTGGAGCTGCGCAGAAGGCTTTTTTAACCTAGTAGGAAGATAGGAGTTACGTATCCTGCTGTTTTTATTTCATCCTCTAATTTACAGCTGTTTTGCGGCTATAAACAACCTCAGATCGATAAGAGTGTCATAAAAGCTCAAAAGGCATCTTTAATCACATTCCAGGCCGGCAGTGGATTTGACTCTGCTATCAATAAGGCCATTCCACTCGGCAGGGGATCACCCATCCTCTGACCTCAACCTGGCTTGTTCTGCATTCTCCCTCCAGAGCCCCCGAGGCCCGTCAGTTCTAGGTTGGCCGAGCATTTCCTAACACATCACACGGCCACAAGACATGGCGTGGGGAATTCGAGATCAGAGTCTGAAGATGACAGGTTCATCAATGCTATCTGAGCACCAGATGTGGCTAGCTTTGACTTTTCATCAATAAACCCGGTGCAAGCTCGGGTTGCCAACATTCATCATGCTACTCAACAAGTATTGACTGTATGTACCTGAGGAGCAAAGAGTAATTCTCTCAGAGAACCAACAACAATCCGTTGGGCCTCACAGTTCTCCTCCAGAGCCCTACATTCCAGTTGGTAAGGAAGGACAGGAACTCTGGAAACTCACACAAGACACTGGCCCTAACCCATTTACCTACTGCTTCTCGAAATATCTATGTCCCAGTAAATACCTTAAACCACTCCCTGACCCAAACAAGCTTTGTCCCTTCCCATTTGATTTCCTGGGGCTGCTGTGACAAATCACTGCAAACGTTGTAACTTAAAACAACAGAAATGTATTCTCTCACAATCTGGAAGCAAAAGTACGAAATCAGGGTCACTGGCCCAAAATCAAGGTGGGGACAGAGCTGTGCTCTCCTAGGGCAAGAATCTGTCCCTTGCCTCTTCCAGCTTTGGTGGCTGCCGGCATTTCGTGGCTTGTGGCCAGGTCATGCCAGTCTCTGCCTTTGTGGCCACATCGCCTTTTCCTCCTTTGTCTGTGATCTTCCTCCCACTTATAAGGACACTTGTGATGGCATTTAGGACCCACCCAGATAATCCTAGATAAGTTCTCCATCTCAGGACTCTCAACATAATACCTGCAAAAGCCTTTTTTTTTTTTTTCCCCAAGGAAATATTTACAGTTTCCAAGAATGAGGACCTGATATTTCTGGGGCCCCCCAGTTTTACTGATACTCCGCTGCAGTATCCCATCCAGGGCTCCCACCCAAAACACCTTGCCTTCCTTTACCTGCCTGAATCCTGTCATCCTTCAAGGCTGAGAGTTAGGGACTGTGCAGTCCACAAAAAATGTCTTTGCCCACCCTGGCCAATGTTCTCTCCCTTTCTGCTACAGTTTGGTGGGTCATTCATTCCTTTCACAGGACATCAGCCTGTCCCATCTAAAGATAACGATGATTTGGTGCAGAAATCACAGTCTTTCTTCATCGGCTTCGTTCCTGTTTTTACTCCCACCCACACTCTGAAGGATGGGTTTGAGTAAGGATCACATATTAGTAGCAAATTTGCTATCAATACTAATTTTGCACGCTGCATGCTTTCTGAGACTAAGTGTGGGCTCCAGCAGACAGAAGACCAGCCTGTGAGCCGGGACCCTAGGCTCCTGGCCAGGCGCATTAGCTAATTAGGTCCACGGCCAAACCCTGAGGCCTCGGATTGTTCATGTGTAAAATGAGCTGGGTTGGCCACGAGGATCCCTACAGTCCTTCCAGACTTTTTCTGGGGATCTGTGGACATTGTTAAAGTGTTTAAGAGAAGAACAGGAAGCCTGTGTTCTCTTTCATACCCTATTAATCTACTGTTCAAACACCCCTCTTTTTTCCATTGAGGATAAAGAAAAAAATTTCAGTCTGGTCCAAATTCTGAATCAAGGGGTTTGTCTGCACTTTCAGGCTTTTCTCACCAATGAAACATGCCCAACACTCCCTAAGGCGGCCATATGTTTTCCTACCAAGTCCCAGGTGGCCCGGAAAGAACTTAGAGCCACTGCTCTGCTTGAGGTGAGGGCACACAGCCCTCGAGGACAGTGGGGTGGAGACCACAGCCTCCATGACCGGAACCCAGATGCCAAGGGCAGGAGGATGCAGATGCAGGGTCCCCTCAGGTGGGAGTCAGCCCACAAGGAAGTCAGTCTGGCCCTGCCCTGAACCGGGACAGGCTTCTCCCTCCGCCTCCATCTCCCCATCTGAAAAATGGGTGGGGTTAGATCTCCTCCTAGCCTCTATAATAGGAGTTTACTTCGGATCTAGCACATACCATGCAACAGGAGAAAATGTCAGCTGATGACGGGGCCCAACCTGGAGTCAAAGAGGCCAGGGTCCCAGGTGGACCATCCGGATGGTCAGCTGCATGCTGAGCTCCGCCCCTTAGTCTCCTTTCCAGAGGCACATTTCAGCTCCCCATCCCTCTGACTCAATCCTGAGCTCCCCAGCTGTTACGATCACTCTGACTGGGCGATCCCTTTCTGTCGACATGGTGACAGGCTCATTCCTGTGATCCCCCTGCATGCCCTAGATCCACAAATGAACAAGCCTGTGTCCTTACAGTGGATACTCCAGACGCCTGATCAAGGATCTTCGTGAACTTGGACTGTATGGGCATGCCCCCCGGCTCCCACCTCACTACCTGGGCTACTCCGAGGTCACCTCACCCTTGGGCTGCTGGAAGCAGATGGAGACCATCCCGAAACTGCCCTGCCGTGAAGGTACGTGCTCCATTAAGGCTTCAAACCCCCATGGTTTGCTGTCTGCGGTAAGTAGTCAGGCCGGCCCTGCTCAAGCCCAAGACAGCACAGCACAGGTACAGATCAACTCAGAGTTCTGTTTTCTGTGGCCCCAGGTAAGTGAGACAAAGCTGTACTTCCCTGTTTGCCCAGAATTTCTGCTCCTGGCTCCCAGGTAGAGTGTGTACGTGTGTGTGCACATGCACATGCAAACAGAAGCAGACAAAGCCCCCTAATTTCATTTTCTTTCAAAATAACAGATAGAAGGGATGCCTGGGTGGCTCAGTGGTTGAGCATCCGCCTTTGGCTCAGGGCGTGATTCCGGGGTCCTGGGGGTCAAGTCCCGCATCAGGCTTCTTGCAAGAAGCCTGCTTCTCCCTCTGCCTGTGTCCCTGCCTCTCTGTGTCTCTCATGAATAAATAAATAAAATCTTTAAAAAAAAAAAAAAAGGCAAAATAACAGATAGGAGGGGAAAAAAAAAAAAGAAAAAAACACTAGAAATCCATAATAGGAGCCTCTGGGGATTTAATTTTTCCAGGGTAGGGAAGCCCAGGCAAATAAGAAGCTTATTAGAAGGAAATGGGTCTTGCAGCCGGAGACATGTGATGTGTGGCTCATTTTATTTTTATTTTTAATAGCAGAACAGGGTGTGAGAAATATGCCCATAAAAACAGCGGAGAGACGGAAGCAGGCCGGATCCCCCTGCCTATGGCTATAGGCAGCCTGCTGGCAAGACGGAGGGGCCCTGGCCCCTCTCCACGTCCTTGGGAAGTGGCGACCACAGATCAAGTTTTAGGAACAACCCAGTAATGTGGTGTGCTTTTCACTGGAATTTATTCTCTCTCTGGGCTACAGTCCCCAGTGCTTCAGGGTTACATAAGCATGCTGTGCTTTTGGTCTTTAAGTCAATTTCATGCTCAGATCGGGCACCAGCAAGGCGGTTCCGTCACCTCCAAGATTCCTCTGCAGGCTGCAGAAGGGGCAATGGCGATGGTGATGAGAGCCTGCCTAACTGCCATTTTGTGGAGCATGAAAGGAAGCATCGTGAGGCACACCTTCTGACAACAGGAGTCTGCACTCTGCATACGGAATCTCCCAGAACCAAAGTCTGCATTCCCACAGGGGTTTGTGGAGCATGAAAGGAAGCATCGTGAGGCACACCTTCTGACAACAGGAGTCTGCACTCTGCATATGGAATCTCCCAGAACCAAAGTCTGCATTCCCACAGGGGTCTGCACCTCTCCTCCCTGATGTTCTGGAGCCAAGCAAGGCCTGGACTAGAAATCAAAATGCTCTAGGTTCCCAGGAGATCAACTTGTCACTACACCAGCACGTGTGTTTTCTTAAAACTATCAAAGCCACCACCGGTACCACCTGCATCCCCAACACAGCACCTCCTAAGTTCCATGACACTCCCTGGGGATATCGTCAGTTTGGCTGAGAACAGTGCCTCTCAGAGGCAGGGCTCTCATATAGAACAGGCTTGTCGGGCAGGCCGCTCAGTAAAGGGCGCATCAGATGAAAACCAGACACCAGACATCAGCCAGAGTCAATATTCTTTGCCTAATGTTCTGGCCTTAAAGAATAGGCTGAAACTCACAGTGCTAATTTGCAAACTCCAATTGGTAATGAGGAACAACAGCCTTTCCTATCTCAACCCCATTAGATGCGGAATCTGTTTAGTCTCTAAAGAGATGTGTCTTTAGGAAGAATGTGGGTTCTAAGCACAAGAAGCAATGGCTCTATTAACGACCAAGATGTGTTCTGTTGATACATGTCTTTGAGAAATGGCGGAACTGGAGACATGCAGTTCAGCAAGGCAATTATTGAATACCAACAGAAGTGCACCAGAAAATACAAGATAAGAACCTCCAGATTTTTATTTAGAAGAATTAAGAGGACAGGGACCAAGTCAATGACCAAAGAGATCTAGAAGGACCTCTGCCTTCTCTGTGAAAGACGAATCTTTCGAGATGATTCATATGGCCATTCATTCAATGAAGAGTTGCTGTTCACTTCCTGTATGCCATATGCTGTGCTAGAACAGTTAGGTAGCAAAAGAAACTTTCCAAGCTATGAGAAACTTATATTCCAGTCTGACAAACAGAGAGCTGACAGGATATTCATACCAGAGAATGACAAGAGCAATAATACAAATCTACACAAAACTCAAAGGATGTCCTTCCATTATGAGAGAGACAACTCTGTGAAAGTTGACACCATAATCTCCTGACAGGAAGAGATGAGGGGAAAAAGTGCACCAGGGCAAGACTGTAAAGGGCCTTGGGAGCCGAGCTTTACTCTGCACACTACTGGTTGGCAAGTGATGGCCAGTGGCCAAATCTGGCCCACCACCTGCTTTGAAAATAAAGTTTTTTTGGAATGCATCCATGCTTACTCATCTACACACTGTCTGTGACTCTTGTCTACTGTCTACTGCTTTGGTACTATATGAATAAAATTGAGAAGTTGTGACAGCGATGGTTTGGCCTACAAAGCCTGAAATAGTCATACTTCAGCCTTTTATAGTTAGTTTGTAAACCCCTGCTGTAGGCCATAGGGAGCCCTCAGTGGTTATAAATTAAGAAAGAAAGAGAAGAGCTTTGCGCAGTGGCAGTATCGTAGCCAATGAGGTTTATCCGAGGCGCGATTATTGCTAATTGAAAGAAAGAAAGAGAAGAAAGAAGGAAGGAAGGAAGAAAGAAAGGAAAGAAAGAAAGAAAGAAAGAAAGAAAGAAAGAAAGAAAGAAAGAAAGAAAGAAAGAAAGAAAGAAAGAAAATGAAAGAGAAAGAACGAAAGAAAGAAAAAAGAAACCAGATTGATTTTTTTTTTAAAGATTTTATTTATTTATTGAGAGAGAGAGAGAGAACACAAGCAGGAGGAGGAGCAGAGGGAGAGGGACAAGCAGACTCTGTACTGGGCATGGAATGTGACGCCGGGCTCAATCCCATAACACTGAGATTATGACCTCAGACGAAATCAGGAGTTAGGCGTTTAACCGACTGAGCTACCCAGGTGCCCCCGGATCAGACTGCTTTTTAAATTGAGGGTTCTAGCATCTGGTTGGCTAAGAGGTGAAAAGCAGAGCCCTCACCTGGAGGCCTCACCGGAGAGTCTATGAGAAGATGAGGAGTCTGAGCTCAGCAACATGGAGCTGCTGGCAGGGGCCATGTGACTTTTCTTTTTCTTTCAGAGAGGGAAGGGAAGGGGCATTCTGACCACAGAGCATACAGGGCACTGAGAGACACCAGGCAGCCAGATGTGGTGAGCATTTGGAAATAAGGGACTACCTATGGCTGACAGGAATGCTAAGTATACAATCAAAATGGAAAATGGGAACAGAATGACCATAATTGCATATAAAATGCTGGTTTAATCCCAGTGTGAGCTTTAGTGTGAGCGAGCTCCAATTTAATTCTACTCAATCAGTCTGCAAATACAACTAATTGGTTTCAATAATTAGGGAACGCAGGGGTGAGGGCTCCAAGGGCCAGGGGGACGGGGCCCCAAGGAGGATCTTTGTGTGGGGGGAGGAGGGATCAGAAGCGTCCCTGCATTGAATAACACTGACTGGGGGACGGCCACCTAGATGGGGCAGGGTGGGGCTCAGCACTGCTCTGTTAATGCACTTTATGGAGCTGGATTTTTCTTGGCACTGTCTTCAGGGGGCTAAAGGAGCCTCACGGCCAGGTTATTTGCTGTGTGAACCCTGACTGCATCCATCTCAACAAGTGCTCTTTCATTATGCTCCTTCCATAGACTTAGACAGTAATGAACGCTATAGTGGAACACAGGAGAGCCCCAGGATGAGGGGTCCCAGCCCTAGAGGCATTTCTGTATTTCTCTGTTCATTTATCTGTGTAAGTGGAATCATGGTTCACAAAGGAGGCGTAAAGGATGTAAGTATAAAGGATACTTGAGAAAAAAAGACGATCTCTCCCAGGAGATAGGAGAGAGAAGTTGAAACAGAAACACCTAGAAATATACAGGAAGGAGACGTGTTGCCTACTGAATTGTTAGGATTTCAAATCCATGTCTTGCAAGCTTGTTTAGGCAAAGTTTGTTGTTTGAATTTGTTTTGAGTAACTTATTTTGATGAAATTGTTTTGAAGTTGGATATAGGGACCTTCTTCCTCCAACTCTTATACCTGAAGTCGAGAGGACTGTTGCATCCTTGACACCATGGTAATGGCAATGGTGTCCATCACGCGGTGGACTTTTCCATTTTAAAAATCAAGAGGTGTGACCAGTACCTTGAGAGGACTTGGTCTGGGTGAGGCTACCCTTTGCTGCATCTAAGCGACTCTCCAAAGATCTTGAGACACTTGCTCCTGCCATTGCCAACCTACTCTTGCTTGGTGGTGGTGTTTAAACCATGTAACAGTCTCAGGAAGAGAAGGGACATCTGTTTCTGCCTTGGCAAGTCTTCCCCTCATAGGCAGTGGTACAAGCCATGTAACAGTCCCTGGAATAATAAGCTTCAGAGCAGCCTGCCTTACCTGCCAACACACATACCGTCACCTGCTAGCTACATGCCCCAGCAGTGAAACACCTAAGCTGGCACCTGATATCCAACTCTTAGTTAGAAGGCTGACTCTACTGAGAACCAACTCATAGAAGGGTACACCTCCAATTAAATTTGAACTTTATTTCTTTCATCTCCCTCTTTGCCTGAATGATTGCATAATCAATCTGTTACTAGCTTGAAGTATGCTATCTCTTCATTGGCTTATTAGGAGACATTACCCTGTGTGCTATTAGCTTATAAAATATTATTTTTATTATTATTATTATTATTATTATTATTATTCCCACAGTGAACCTGGTTAAATAAATTACTGACAAAAGCAATCTCAGTCTTGAGCATAACTTGTCCCAAACAAAGCAAGGTGAGCCTTAGGAGAACCTGGAAGGAGGCTGAGAATTGTAGTCAATGCGACAAAGAGGGTTTTCCAGCAAAGGCACAGCATGGGCAAGGGGGCATAAGGGATGCATTCTTTGGGTCCAGGTTCCTGGTTACAGGCAAGGCCCCCTGTCGGGAGGCACTTGCAAAAGGACAGATATGGCTGGCGGTAGTCACCATCCTCCCAGGCAGCATAATTGTCTCTGTGATCTAAGGTTAGCATCCAGAGTGGAGTAGGGCTCCTGTATGTTCCCTGGCGCCAGACCTACCCTGAGTCACTGGTAACCCTGGGAGCAGAAAAGGGGCAGTGTTGAAAAACTTTGAAGACTCAACACTGAAAGCTGGTGGGCCAGTGAGGGGCTGCTCATACTGGATATCTCAGGCCTTTTTCATTACCTCATGGCCCAAAGGCACCTCGAATTTAAAAGCAAAGCCAACTGCTTCCCTCTCCAGCATTCAGAAAGAAAAGTATCTTAGTAACTAACTTACTAGGTGGTGAGATTAGACAAAGACTTAGGATCCCAGGACAGGAAAAATAATCATTTCTTTCCTAAAATTGGGTAGCACCAGGCAGCCATAAAGTTGGGGGCATTTCTAAGGGTTAAGGGCAAGGACAGAGCCCCCAAATTTTACACCTGGGCAGATAAAGCTGAACTGATGTTAGGATGCCCGGTTGCTTAGTGGATGGGTAATTCCCCAACAGTACAAGAACAAAGCAGATTAGACCAGCTGCTAACAATGAAAGGCCATCCCAGCCAGGGGCACCCCATGTGGGACAGAATGTTCCAGGCAGGGTTGGAAGGAAAATCATTAAATTAGATGTGAGTATGTATGAGAGTGAGAATGGCTGGAGGGTCTTCAGACAAAAAGACAGGCTGATGAGTGGAGAGAGAGGGAGGGAAGTGTTCTGTCTCGAGGGGTTCTGCACCTGGCCTCTGGGGTCCAAACACCAGAGCTGGACCTGCCCAGGAAGGCAACATTTTGCAGGTTACACATTAATGTATGCTTATGAAAAATGCCCCCAAAATGGCAACATTTTGCAGGTTACACATTAATGTATGCTTATGAAAAATGCCCCCAAAATGTATAAAGAAAAGAAATAATATAATTCTCCAGTCAGCAATCACCATGGTTAACATGTTAGGAAAAAAAA
Source organism: Canis lupus familiaris (assembly GCF_011100685.1). Classification (NCBI taxonomy): domain Eukaryota; kingdom Metazoa; phylum Chordata; class Mammalia; order Carnivora; family Canidae; genus Canis; species Canis lupus. The sequence goes on along the minus strand of NC_049227.1, from coordinate 1,733,287 downwards.
AAAAAAAACAGTATTAGGGCATTTTATTCCAAACTCTTTAGATACAAATATTCTTTTTTTTTTTTAATTTTTATTTATTTATGATAGTCACAGAGAGAGAGAGAGAGAGGCAGAGACACAGGCAGAGGGAGAAGCAGGCTCCATGCACCGGGAGCCCGACGTGGGATTCGATCCTGGGTCTCCAGGATCGCGCCCTGGGCCAAAGGCAGGCGCCAAACCGCTGCGCCACCCAGGGATCCCAGATACAAATATTCTTAATTAAATTTGGATTCTGCACTCTCTATAGCTTTATATATACTTTTTCCATTTAGCATACAATCATTTTGATCTTCTGTGTTATTAGTCTTTAAAAAATCATTTCTGGGGGCACCTGGGTGGCTCAGTGGTTGAGTGTCTGTCTGCCTTTGGCTCAGGGCGTCCTGGAGCCCCAGCATCAAGTCCCACATTGGGCTTCCTACATGGAGCCTGCTTCTCCCTCTGCTTATGTCTCTGCCTCTCTCTCTCTGTGTCGCTCATGAATAAATAAAAATAAAAAATAAAACATCATTTCTGATGGCTACATCATGTTCCATAATATGCCTATAGCCCAACTGAGTCCCCCAAACTCCTAGTCTGGGACATTTAGATCACTTCCACTTTTAAGCAACACTGCCACAGTAGTCTTTGTAGGGAAATTTGCATGTGTTTTGATGATCCCTCCCTTAAGATAATATCCCAGAATGGAAATCCTAGGTCAAAGGGCAGAAACATTTTTTTTTTTGGGGGGGGGATGAAACATTTTAATCTGATGGCAGCCCATAATACTGTACAGGGAGCACTCCCAGTTCCAAGAGGTCTCCTCCAGGTTATAAGGAAGTTCTCAAAAATAACTGAATTTGCAAGAGCCTGGCCCCTTGCTCATGGGAGGGAGAGGGAATGGAACGGGCAAACCACTGAGGTCTGCTCCCTCATCACTTGTCACTCATAAATCCAGTTCTGAGCACAGCTCTTGTAATCCACCAGCTCTTCAGGCTGGAACAAGCCAATCTCCTTCTCCGCCCTCTCCACAGAATCGCTGCCATGGATAATCTTTCTGCCAATTTGGATGCAAAAGTCCCCACAGATGGTCCCAGGTTTGGAGTCCGCAGGGTCGGTCTCCCCGAGCATCACTCGGCCTGTCTTCACCACATTCAGGCCCTCCCACACTATGGCAACCACAGGCCCTGACTGCATGTACTTCACCAGGCCGGCAAAGAATGGAAGGTCCTTCAGGTCAATATAGTGCTCTTTAAGAAGGTCTTCAGAAGCCTGAATTAATTTCATGGCAATGAGGCAGGATACCTTTTGCTTGAAACGCTTCATGATCTCTCCCACGAGGTTGCACTGGACTCCATCAGGCTTGATGGCAATGAAGGTGCATTCACTGCTGGTCATGGTCCTTTCCAGCTGCTACCGCCGCAACTCCTTCTGGTGCCGCCCGGGCAGGAACATTTTTAAGGCCCTTCATACATATTGCCAAGTTGCCCACCAGTATCCATTTCTACTCATGACACTTGTGACACCAACTGGCAGGGGGCGGTCTGGGTTGGGGACCGGGGGTGGGGGGTCCCACACCAACTAAGTCTCCAACTCCTTGGATACCAAGCCAGTGTCCAGTGATTTCATCCACTTTTGGCACTAGCTACTCACAGTTAGTGCAGACCCCATGGGTTAGGTCCCACAAAACTCTCCTCACCTCAGACACCAGCTGCCAGTCCATCCGCCCATTCTCTGCCTGTCTGGCTATAAAGTCTGGGGTTCCTCCAAACCCACCATGGATTTGATAATTTGCTAGCATGCCTCACAGAACTCAGGAAAGCTCTTCCCTTACAATTACTGGTTTATTTTAAGGGATCCAACTCAGGAACAGTCACATGGAAGAGATGCCCAAGACAAGGTACAGAAGGGGTGCAGGGGGCGTGAAGTGTCCATACCCTTTCTGGGCACAACCCTCCCAGCACCTCCATGTGTTCACCAGCCCCAGAGCTCTCTGGACATTGTCCTCTACGGTTGTTATGGCGGTTCCATGACGTGAGCATGGCTGAGTACATCACTGGCCACTGATAACAGAACTCAATCTCTAGCCCTCTCCTCTCCCCGGAAGTTGGGGTGGGGCTAAAAGCTCCACCCTCTAATAATACTTTAGTCTTTTTGGCAACCAGCCCCCACCCTGAAACTATCCAAGGACACCAGCCACCGGTCATCTCATTAGCAGAGAAAAGACACTGACCACTGCAGAGGTTCCCAGGGTTTTAGGAGCTCCCACAACCAGGCAAGAAGATCAAATATAATTTCCTATTTTATCACAGTATCACACTCCCCAAAAGGCAGTTATCACCATCCTCCATTTCACACCATTTTTAGGCAGAGAATCCCAATCTCCTATGATATATACCTTTCATCCAGCTATCACTTAGAGAGGAATCCCCTCCTCAAGTTCAAGATCCAGATGTTCATAAACAAGGGTGGCAAGGGGAGGAAGACAATTCAGATATCGTCTAGAAAGACCTGCAGGGTAATCACGGACTTTGAGTAAACCCCACACTCAGCCTGGCCCAAAGGAGGCGCCCAGGAACATGCATGTGCATGCGTGTACACACACACACACACACACACTGCCTATACTCAGAGGGGAAGAGGGCTCCCCTGCCAGGAGAAGGAGAGGCGGTGTGTGGGGAGAGCTGTGCTCCCCACTCCAGACTGGGATAGCGCCTCGGGCAGGGTGCCGGGCAGTTTGTTGCAGGAGGAGCCAGGACATCTCCAGGGCCCAGCAGACGGAACAGCTTCACGGGGACAAGTCTGGTGCCTCCGCACAGAAGGGGACATTTCTCACACAGCAATAAGCACCTTATCAGTGAAAAAGAGGCAAATAGCCCAAAATAGAAAGAAGGCCCCGGATCATTGGGCACATAAGGCAATATTGCAAGCAGCAAATCGAGTGGAATTTATCTGTGTACAACATGCTAATCATTAATACAATTAATTTTTCACTAAATCATGCTGTTCATGTGCCATGAACGTTAATATCCTGAGATCAGAGACTAACATCTGAGAAAACAAAATCATTTTGTGGATTTAGCACCAATGTGGAAGCCAGAAGAATAAGATCCAAGTTCCAGAAATAAACCAGAAGCAACCTGAGTGGAGAGAAGGAGACGACCTCTCAGGAGTGCCCCGCGCCCCCTCCCCTCCCCAAGGGTCTCAGGAATTCTCTTGAGAAGGGAAATATCTGTTCAGCTCACTTCAATCCAACACATATTTCTTGGGCACCCTCTGTGTGTCAGGCACTGTCCTAGATGCTGAAGACCGTGTCTTGGGAAACCAAAGTAGAAGAGTGGAGAGGCCACCCAACTGGGAAGAGGAGGCATCCACATGGAGCCAAAGGGAAGGGGCGGGAGGGCACCCTAGTGGCTGGAAGTCGGACTTTCTTGGACTCCTGCAGGCTATCATTCTCGACACCGAGTCCTTCTCCTGACCTCTGTCATCTCTCCTAGGCTGGAAAACAGAACATAACTTTACAACAGGAGGCCAACCAGTAAGCCCAAGAAAATGTGAGGGACTCTTACTGCTGTTGTTTTTTAATGAGAAAAGGATTATTTTTAAAGGCAATACAGCTTTGTTTTCATTGTGTCAGTTCACGGAGAGGGAGAAGACTCTGGACAGCCCGGTACACGGGACTCAAGAAAAGCCAGGAAGGAGGCCAGGGTTGAACAGGAGATGGGCTCTTCTGGATGCACAACTCGGTAAAGGGGAGCTCTCAGGAGCCCAGCACACCTCTCCAGCCTGAAATGACAAGGAAGGGAAGAGCATGCCATGGGCTCCCCCAGAGCAAAAGCTCTACAAAACTATCACACTTGGTTATGAAAACTGATGCCTCATATCCACTCCCTTGCCAGGGAAAGCCAGCAGAGCACAGTCTTTTTATTCCAACCCACAGTATGAAACGCACTGCACATCATGACAGATGCATAATGTCACGGTAGTACTTGCAGAAGGTGTGTGTGTGTGTGTGTGTGTGTGTGTACCAGGTTGAACCATGTAAAATTGCTTTTGTGTAGGTAACAAATGATCAACTCCCAGCAATCTCTTCTGGTTCCAACCACTGTGTCACAGCTAACATTGATCACCTGCTCAGTATGTACCAGGCACTGGTCTAAGCACTCTTGGAATATTAGCTCATTTATTCCTCATGACACCTCATGAGGCAGGTTGTGTCATTACCCTTCACCCGAGGCCACGTGGTTGGGTCAGGGCAGTGATCTGAACCCAGGTCTTCCAGCCCCAGAGTCTGCACCTCAAAGCTTCATTTTCTACCTCTTTGAACGCACACTTCCTGAAATAGCACACACCCTTTCAGTGTGGGACATGCTCTGGTGCTTTCTATTCTATTTCTTTCTTCTTTTTGACGCACACCCCAGGTCACTAAATGGATCTCACTATGCACAGATGGTTCAGGACCCATACTCGGAGAAGCCCTGACCTGTGCCATGTCTTGGCTTCCCCAGGACAGCCACTGTCTCATTATTATTCTCTGACACTAAGCACATCACCACATCAGACTCTCCCCTAGCAGCCTCCCGAGCTGGTCCTAGGCTCTCCCTGTTGCCCCTGAATTGATGTCTGTGTCCAGCACAGCTCCAGTATTGGGATTGTCTTGTTTCCCACTTCTCCACTGAGCAATCCCTGTGCTTGCTGCTTCAAGAAAGGCAGTCAAGTGGGGGTGCCAGGGGGCTCAGCAGTTGAGCATCTGCCTTCAGCTCATGTCATGATCCCAGAGTCTGGGGATTGAGTCCTCCACCGGCTCCCCACAGGGAGTCTGCTTCTCCCTCTGCCTATGTCTCTAGCTTTCTCTGTGTGTCTCTCATGAATAAATAAATAAAATCTTTACCAAAAAAAAAAAAAAGGAAGGAAGGAAGAAAGAGAAAGAAAGAAAGAAAGAAAAAGAAAGAAAGAGAAAGAAGAAAGAAAGAAAGAAAGAAAGAAAGAAAGAAAGAAAGAAAGAAAGAAAGAAAGAAAGAGAGAAAGAGAAAGAGAAAGAGAAAAAGGAAAAAGAGCAGCAGCCAGGTGAAATGGAGACGACATGAGCCCAAGCTCCCCTAGTAAAGGCAAGCACAGGTGCAGGAGGTGTGGTCCGACACACAGCCATTCGGCGTAGGGCCATAGGGCAGCTCGCTCCCACAGCTCCCCGAGTTCCCACACAGCAGTCTTCCCATCAGCTCCTGGCCACATCACTTCCTACTGCATTCAGCTGTCCTGATCACTGATAAAGGGCCTGGATACGAAAGAAATTGCTCTCCACTGCAGGCTGCATAAATATCCCATTATCGATAGGAAGCAATTTATTTGCTTAAAATTGCCAACTCTCTCATTTTGTTTTAACATGCTGGTTCTCTATCAAAATGAGTCTGCACCTCTGAAAAGACTATTTTCAAAGCCTCACAATGGCTCCAGTGTGAGAAATAACACCCAAATCAGCTGAGGCAAACTGACCTCAGCCAGACCTCCAGTAAGATAAGGGCAGCTCGGAAGAGGTGGGGGGTGGAGGGTGGGATTGCTTGAGGAATTCTACTCAGAAACTGAATCCTAAGTGAGTCATAAGAGAGTAAGCCAACTATTCCAGAAATACAAAGTGCACGCACTTGCACACACACACACACCATTCCTGATCACCCCTGAAGAACCTGTGATCCCATTGGGAGGATGCCGAGGTGCCACACATGTCCATGTGGACTTCTGGATCACTGAAGTAAACAGCATGACGAAGGCAACATTTCAACCCATGGAGAAAAAGATGGAAGACTTAATTTACAGGGCTGCAATAATCAGTTGAGAACTTGGAACATATTAAGTTACGACTGTACATCACACATCTATCCAAATTCTAGTTCTGAAATTTAAAAATGAAGGGAATTAAAATTATAAATTGGACAACAAAAGAAGGCCAAGTGACCTGGGTGCGGTAGAGTGAGTGAGGGGGGAAAAGAAGGAGGTGGTGACAGGGGAGAGACAAGGGTGGGAAAGCAGATGGTGTAGGGCTTTGTAGGCCACCGTCAGCACTTTGGGCTTTACTCTGAGATGGGAGCCACAGCACATTGCTGAGCAAAGGAATGCCATGGTCTCATTTGTGTGTTAAAAAGATGCCTCTGCCCAAGGAAGACATACGGATGGCCAACATGCACATGAAAAGGTGCTTAACATCACCAATCACCAAGAAAATGCAAATCAAAACCACAATGAGGTATCACCTCCCACCTGTCAGAATGGCTATTATCATCACCAACACACAAAATAACAAGTGTTGGCGAGGCTGTGGAGTAAAGGAAGCCCCTGCGCACTGTGGGCGGGAGTGTAAATTGGTGAAGCCACTGTGGAAAACAGCATGGAGGTTCCTCAATAAATTAAAAATAGAACTACCATATGATCCAGCAATCCCATTTCTGGGTATTTATCCAAAGAAAATGAAAACACTGACTCAAAAAGATATATGCCCCTCATGTTCACTGCAGCGTTATGCACACCAGCCAAGACACAGAAGCAAGCTAAGTGTCCCATGTATGAGTGAATGGATAACAAAGATGTGGGGTGTATATATGCAATGGAATATTACGCAGCCATAAAAAAGAACGGAATCTTGCCATGTGCAATGACTTAGATGGAGCTTGAGGGCCTTATGCTAAGTGAAGCAAGGCACATAAAGACAAATAGCATGTAATTTCACTTTGTTTTGGAATTCAAAAACAAAACTGGAACTCACAGTGACAGAGAACAGATTGGTGGTTGCCAGAGGTGGGAAGAGTGGCAAGGTGAACAAGATAAGTGACAGTGGCCAAAGGTACAAACTTCCAGCGGCACCTGGGTGGCTCAGTCGGGTAAGCGGCAACGCTTGATTTCAGCTCAGGTCATGACCTCAGGGTCCTGGGATCAAGCCCCACGTCAGGCTTTGAGATCAGTGGGGGGGCTGCTTGAGGATTTCTCTCTCCCTCTGACCCTCCCCTTACTCTCCACTCTCTCTCTCTCAAATAAATAAATCTTTTTAAAAATGTTTTAAAAATGGTGCAAACTTCCATTTATAAAATAAATGGCATAGGGATGCAACACAGAGCATGACCACAGTTAATAACATTGTATTCACGTCTGAAAGTTGCTAGAGTGTAGATCTTTAAAGCAAGAAAATAAATTTTGTGACTATGTGTTGTGATGGATATTAACTAGACTACTGTGATCATCTTGCAATATACACAAATGTGAATCATTATGTCGTACATCTGAAGCTAATATAATTTTTTAAAGTATTTTTTTAAAAGATTTTATTTATACATTCATGAGAGAGACAAAGAGAGGGAGAGAGAGAGGCAGAGGGACAAGCAGGCTCCATGCAGGGAGCCTGATGTGGGACTGGATCCGTGGTCTCCAGGATCACGCCCTGGGCCAAAGGCAGAGCCTCAACCACTGAGTCCCCCAGGCGTCCCTGAAACTAATATAATCTTATATGTCAATTATACCTCAATTAAAAAAAAAAAGATGTCTCTAGCTGCTGCATGAACACACTCTAGAGAATAACAGGGGAGCACAGAGGCAGGTGCCAAGGTCCTGGTGAGAGAAGGACACAAGAGATGAGGGAGGAGTGATCAGGTTATGGATGGTTTTAAAGGTAAAGCCAGCAGAATACCCCGAAAAGTAAGGTATGGGATGTGAGAGAAAGAAGGGAGGCAGGAGAGCTCCAAGGTTTCTGGCTACAGCACCTGGAAGGTCAGCAGGACTTGTTTGATGATGTGCCCAGAGTTGTGGAGGATATAAGGTAAAGAGCAAGTCTCCCGTGCGCTGGCAGCCACATAAACTGGCATAATCTCTGGGCAGGGCAATCAGGGCAGGAATTACAAAAGTCTTAAAAATCTGGACCTTGTTTGAATCCTGATGAGATCGAATATGATATGGATACTTTTGAGATAATCATACTAGAGAAGTATGCTGATTTAAGTTCGAGAGACACACCGATGTGATTATGGATGAAATGATACGATGTCTGCGCTTTGCTTTAAAATACTCCAGGACAAAAATGCTTGGGGGCAGAGGCGATAGATGAAATAGAATAAGTAAAATGTTAAAAGTCATTGAAGCACGGTGATGGCTACTCAAAGGTCTATACCATCCTCTCTTTTTCAGTATGTTTGACTATTTCCATAATAAAGATATTTTAAGGCATTTATACCTTTAGGCACAGCAATTCCCTTTGTAGGAAAATATCCTAAAAGAGGTGTGTACAAAGATTCATCCACAAAGAGATGTATACAGCCTTATTTTTAATAATAAAAATGGGAAACCACAAACAATAGGTAATTACTAAATATAGGACAATAAGCCATTCAGTTGAAAAGAGTAGGAAGATCAGAAATTGGTCTGGATTACTACAGAAATTCAGTGTATGAGACAAGAGTGACATTTCAAATAATGTGAAAAGGTGGATTCAATAAATGATGTCAGGACAACTAAGCAGATACCTGAAAAAAACATAAGAATAAAACCATACTCCACACTTTACACCAAAACAAATTCCAGGAGAATCAAAAGGTTTACATCAAAAATAAATTCCAGAAGAATCAAAGGTTAAATATATAAAACGAAGTCATAATTGTAATAAAAAAACAGGAATTTTTATGTGATCTCAGGACAGATAAAAGGCTGTACTAAGTAGGGAACAAATACCAAAAGCTGTAAAATAAAAGATTGATAACTCTACCTGATTTTTAAAAGCTTTTAAGAAATTAAAAGATTCTTCACAACAAAAAACTATAGCAAGTTACGTCAAAGACCAGAAAAAAGGTGAAAATACTTACAACATATATTACAAATAAGGAGCCCATTTCCTGCATGTTGAAAAAGCTCTTATGTCTATCAATAAGAGAAAGGCCAACAGACCAAAACAAAAATCTTCAGAGAATACGAGCAGATGGTTTCTGAGAAAGGAATTACAAATGGCTCTTAAAATAATGTTCAACCCAACTCATGATGAGAGATATGTAAAGTAAATGCAAAGTAAAATAGCATCTGTACATTTCCCTGGGAGGCAGGTAAAGCTCAAGCAGTTTGCAAGGACACTGTGTAGATAAAGTTGTGGGAAGCTGGCCCTCTAAACACTGGGGATAGGACTTCAAATCAGCAGAGTCTCTTTGAAGTGCAGAATGGCAATTTCAATTCTATTAAAAACAGACCACACAGAACAGAACGGTCCTACCTCTAGACACTACCCTACTGCTACATATGCACACACATATGAAATGAAGTGTGAGCCATGCCATTGGTTGCGTCGTTACTTAGATATTTGTTTAAAGATCAGATCTAATGGTAATAAGGAATTACTGTCAATCACAGTAGGTGTGATATTAATGTTTTTTAAGTCCTTTCTTCTAGAAATATACACTCAAATAATAACAGATGAAGTGATGTAATGTCTGGGATTTGCTTTAAAAACATATAGGGAGGAGGAAGGTTGGCAGGTGGGGCACAGATAAAACAACCTGGTCCAAAGTTAAAGCTGGGTGATGGGTCCCCATGGGTGTACATTACACTTGAATTTTCCGTAATAAAACACCAAAAATTAAAGGGATCTGAATCAATTCAAATACCCATTAACAGAAATTTGGTTAAATCGAGGCTCCTGCATGGAGCCTGCTTCTCCCTCTGCCTGTGTTTCTGCCCCTCTCTCATGAATAAATAAATAAAAATAAGTGTTTGAAAAGGCAGAAACCAGGAAATGACTTCATCAAAGAGCTCATCTCAACCATCAGACAGAAAGTGACCCATGGTCCGCAGTTGCCTGCTGCTGCTACAGCCCTCTCCCTACAATATGCAGAGCACCCACGGGTCATCAGGGACCAGGCTAGGTGGGGATCTGATGCAGGGTGAGATCTGGCCCTGCCCTGCAAGCACTCATGAGGGGGCAGGTGGAAAGAGAGACACAAACCCAGACAGACACAAGAGTACTAGATGATCCAAGTTCCAATACCCACAACTTAAGATAGCTGGGGAGTGGGGTGGGGGGGATGCATGAAGTGGGGGGATGCGTGGTGGGAAGGGTGCAGGGGGCTCATGGGAAGAAACTAATTTTGCAGTAGGAAAATGTGTAAGATCTTTACACGTGGATGGTAATTGGATTCAAGATTATATGGTGATGATTCAGTTTAGTGTCAATGACAAAATGGCTGACCCCATTTGTTAATTGGCGTCCCTTGGTGACTCAACATTGAAACAGTTCCTCATCATTCGCATTGGTCCTCCAGTGCAGAGCTGAGCTAAATTTACTAATCATTCCTCTTCATGCCTTTATACTTCTGCCATATCTCAGAACAACAATCTTGCTCCATTTCCAGACTTCTGTTGCTATTCTAAGTGACCTCCATATCCTTAACCACTGCTTCCCTCCATCTACCCCCACTCTATTCAACCACAGCCACATTCTGATCCTCATCCTTGCCCAACATAGCTCCAACTCTGAATCTTAAGCTCTAAAATTTCCCTCTTGTAACACAACCTCATATTTTCCAAGTGTCACTCCCATCCAGCTGCTCTTCAGACTTCTAAAACCATCACCCCCAGCACTTCTCCAGACCACCAGCCTTCCCAAGTCTTCTTTTCTCACTCAACCCAACTAGAAGTGGCATCCCAAGGAGCCTGTGCACTTCTATAGCCAGACACGATCCTTTCCCTTTGCCTCTATTCAAGTCCTCCCAATTCTCCCCAAACTCCCAATCCCACTTCCCAAATCCACCCCCAAAACCTCAGTGAATAATGTAGTCCTCCACGGGCACCTCAGAAAAGAAAGAGCTTATCAGTTCCTCAGCCCTTCTCCCATACAAGCTTACCTACTACAAAATTTATCCTTGTGTTCTCTCGTGTTTCTGTCAAAAGAGGTGACCCATTCCATTTGTTTCAGACTCATTTACTAGGACTCCTCCGGTTCCCTCAACCTCATCTGTCTTCCATACGCCTGGCCACTGGCTGTGCTGTAGCCCTTGCCAGCATGGGAACTACAAACAGACTCCTTCAGGGCCAGATGGCCCCAAGGCCTGAGGCCGCTGCCAGGGTCTCTCGCTCCCTCACCGTTCCTAACTTGGATGAAGCACCACACTCTGTATGCAATCTTGCCTCCCTAGCGGTGGCCAGTGGATGACACACTCCAGAAGTACATGAACATTAACTTCCTGAAAAGTCAGTTTTGACAAAACAGAGGAGAGAGTTAGGAAATGGATTCCCTCTCCATCCCTCTCTTCAGTGGACTGTCCCCAGACAGTGTTTCTGTATAGCCTATGTGGACACATGCTGCATAGCTAAGGTCTCATAAAATGGTGTGACCAATATAGCAATGCATCACTTTTTGTTTACTTCTCATCCTTCCCTCTCTCACCTCTCTTTATCCTCATTCTGTTGCCCTGGGCTTGTTCCTCCCCGGAGACATTAGCACTTAAGCCTTGCCTCAGGCTCTGCTTTCCAAAGCTAACATGCCATACATGCTATAAATTCCATTACTTCCTTCCTGTCCAGGGAATTAGAAACTTATTTTCTCACTTCTATGGCACGGGTTTTTAAAAATGCAGAAAAGCCTAGAGAATGCTGTAAGGGAACCCCTGTAAACCCACAACTAAACTAAGTCAGATCCTAACATTTTGCAATTTTGATAAATTTTTTTTAGGAAAACAGAAGTCAGAGATCACACATTCAAATGGTACTCCCTCTATCTCTCTCTCTGATCCTATTTCCCTCACTCCACAGATAAAATGACAATCTTGGATTTAGTACTGATCATTCCCATTCATGTTTTAAAAAATCTTTACCTCTTATCATAAAAGATTTCAAACATGGGAACCTAGAGAAGAGAATATTATAGTAAGCATGTGTTTACCTAATTCAGCCCCTTATCAAGTCTATATATGACACTATATTTACTTTAGATGTCTTCATGGCTTCATAGAAGTATAATTTACATATACTATCTTGATGCCCCTCACAGATCGCTTTTCTATTTCTTCTCCTTCCATCCAACGGTAACTGCTATCATGACATCAGTTCTAATTCCTGTCTTGGACTTTTTCATCTGCATTCTGAAGAAATGTACATGTGTGTGGGGGGGGGGGGTGCCGGGCATGCATACATAATATAATGAATACAAACACACATATACACACATATATATCCACACATGCTGATCCATACAACTTGAGATTGTTTAAACTACTATATAATACTCCCATCTCCAGCTGATGGGTACATAGGTTGCTGGAAATTTTTTATATGAAAGGTATCCCCACAGTGAATGTTTCTGCATCCTGTGTAGACAGTGCCTGTCTAAGCAACTGCATAGCCAGTTACAAGCTGGAGGCCGAGCAATAATTGTATCCAAATACAATGGACTTGCCCCTGCTCTGTGCACTATTTCTGATAACACTATGTGTCCCCCATCTAATGAAATGAGGGTCTTCACATATGAGAGGAATCTCTCTCAGACCCCTTCACCCACCAGGAGAGCTGAAGCATTACGTACATTTGATGGACACTGTGCACTGATGAAAAGTAACACTGTAAAGTCTTAATAACGTGGAAAATGCTCATTACTTGTTGTCAAGTAGAAAATAAATTTCTAAACATTATGTGTTGTGTGACCATCAATTTTCAAAGATGAAATTATGCTGAAAAGATTCAGGAACCAGCCTGAAGGGTCTGCTGCTAATATGAAAATAAACAATGACAGGAAGAGATAATGATGTATTAAATAAAATGGAAATTGATGAACCAATATTTTATATGGATGGATGGATGGATGGATGGATGGATGGATGGATGGATAGGTGGGTGGATGGATCGATCGATCGATCGATCGATTGATCAGTAGGTCAATGGATGGATGGATGGATGGATGTAGATAATAAAAGGCTGTTGTTTACAGCATCATGTTAATAAATGCAGAAGGAACACTGGGCTTGGAAAAACAATCATCTGGTAACCACCATCGCAATAACTGATTCAGTCAAGAATACCTAATGTGTACCAAAACTAGAGTAAAAGTTTGATGAGGATCAGATATTTATCAATTTTAAAGTATTGCCCCATTAGGTACTTATTAAGTATAAAGGGAAAAGAATCACTTTACATTGAGAAGTCTGGCAGACTCCATCTTAATTCAGTGATCAAAGTTAGTATCACAAGTAATGGGACAGACCATCATTATATGTCACCCGATCCAATGTTGTGAGGCAGACACATCATCAATACTTCTGTGATATTTCTGCAAAAGCTGCATAACTTAAATCCAATTATGAGAAAACACTGGACATACCCAATGAGGGAGAGAGAATGGTAAAGCACATATGGCCAAATGTCAGCAATCAGAGAATCTGGGTGAGAGATATATGGGAGTTCGTTGTACTATTCTTGAATTTTCTATTTGAAATTATTGAAAATAAAATGGTGAAAACCAAAAAACTGTGTGATGTCAAGTCAATTACATCCACATGGTCAAATATAATGCACAATCAAAAATCCCATTTACTAAATGACACGAGAAAATCTTTCTTTAAATATCAGGATAAAAATTATATAGGCAATATGATTTATACTATAAAAAAACATGCTTAGGGAAAGAAAGGAAGTAAATACAACAAAATGTAGAGATTAATTATCATAGAATGGTGATATTTCAAGTAACTGAGCAGTTGGTAGTGGTCCTTATACTTTATTTACAAACATATCCATGTGTCTGATTTTATGTATATATATATATATGTATATATATATATATATTAAGATTTTATTTATTTATTCATGAGAAGACAGAGAGAGAGAGAGAGGCAGAGACTTAGGCAGAGGGAGAAGCAGACCCCATACAGGGAGCCCTATGTGGGACTCAATCCCGGGGCTCCAGGATCACGCCCTGATCTGAAGGCAGGCACTTAACCCCTGAGCCATCCAGGCATCCTGTGATTGTATATTTTATAACCAACTATTTTTTTTAAATGTAACAAATATTATTTTTAAAAAGCAAAGCCAAAACAGGGCACCTGGGTGGCTCAGTTGGTTGAGTGTCTGACTCTTGGTTTCAGCTCAAGTCCTGATCTCTCCGTCATGGGATTGGACCCCACATCCAGCTCCATGTTCATGTGGAGTGTGTTTCAGATCCTCTCTCTCTGCCCCTCTGCCCCTCCTCTCCTCTCTCAAATAAAGAAATAAATAAATAAATAAATAAAATCTTTAAAAAAAAAAAAAAACACCCACAACAAAGCAAAGAATGAACTGAAAATTTCACTAGACATGCCCTTCTGGGGTCCATTGTTCTCAGGCCATCTGAACTCTGAGTGGAAATCTACTTTCACAAAACTCGAGGCATCTGTTCTTAATCCCGATTCTTCTGGAAACTGTTTTTTTCCCGACTCCTATTAATCAATACCTCTGTGAGAAGCAAATCAGTCACAGACTCTTCCCTTAGAAGGGCTTATAATGTATATGTTTTAGCACAGGCTAAGAACTGAGTTAGCTAATCTTCAAAGAAAGTACCTGTCATCCCATTCAACAACATAAAAAGTCATTTGTTTGGGAGGGGAAGCTATTTCAACATGAAAATTGGTTCACAACAATATGCCTCATAAAAATAGCACGTACTGGAGCCACTGGCAGACCCATCACCTCAATGTGCCCTCCCTCTCACTCATTACCCTTCCTCTCTCGTGTCACTCGAATAGAAACCAAGGTTCTCTCAATGGAAAAATTAGTTGGGACTTTTTTTTTTTTAAACTCTGGAACAGTGAACCAGGACTGTTCACACATTCTATAAAAAAAACAAAACAAAAACAAAAATAGGGGCACCTGGAAGGCTCACTTGGTTAAGCAGCCAACTCTTGATTTCAGGTCTGGTCATGAGATCAAGCCCCATGTCGGGCTGGATGTGCAACCTGCTTGAGATTCTCTCTCCCTCCCCCTTTGCCCATCCCTTCTCTTTAAAAAGCAAAACAGAACAAAAAAAAATACAAAACACTTAGTCATTCTGCTCTTTCTACCTAAACACATTCCAGAGGTTTCAATGTCATACTATATACCTCAACCTCAAAAATTCACCCTGGACCCTCCCCTGCCATCCAGAGCTGTGGATTTAACACAGCAAATCTAAGCATAGTTCACTCCGGCATCAGTATCCTCCCTAGCTCCTACCCTCTCACTAATTCAGCAAGCACTTACGGGGCTGTGCTTTAGGGCCTGACCAGAGCCCACTGTGATGGGGGCAAGGTGAGACCCCCTCTTCGCTGTGCCGGGCTCTTCCTCTGGGCCACACCCACCATCTTCATACCACTCAGCACCCCAGCCCCACTCCAGGCTATACACTAGACACCAGCTCTTTTGCTAAATTAAGAACAGACCTTCTCTGTCAAGACAATGGGCTCTTCTGCTACTCAGAATACCCTCCTCCATCTATCTTCCACAAATGACAGACACCAATTTACTTTGTTCAGATTTACAACCAAAGTCGGGTTGCATACTAAGCTCTCCTTGAGAAAGAAGAGAATAGGCTCAGTCTCCCTCTGGAACCCTGGAGGAGTAGCCAGGGAAGTGAGCTCACAAGTGCTGGGACCAAAGCCCCACCTGACCTCTCTGCCTCCTGCCTGAACCACCCTAATGCTTTCGGCACACGTACCAATACTTAGAGGCCCCTCGGAGGAAATCTTGGGGAGGGCATTTCCCCTTTCCCAACTGTCAAAGGAGGGTGGACAAAAGAAGAAGCCCCCTGGGTGGGGGGGGGCAGGATGTGGTCCATCTGGGGTCGAGGGCACCTAATGCCAACCACCTGCCAGATGCCACTCCGTGACACGTCCCAGTGAAACACTGTCCCTAATAACTGAATGACTGCTCCTGTAACTGGCCCACCACCTGTCCCCAGCACACAGTGGTGCTCAATAAATATCTGCTGAATGGCAGCATAAATGAATGAACCCAGGCAGTGCTGGTAAGATCCTGAGATGTATGAGCTGGCCCCACACACGAATAGCAGAGAGGCCTTAGCCAGGCCCAGAAACCGCACGGAGCGTACCAGGTGGTAGCCTGCTGGAGCTCATCGGCTCACAGGCCAGGCTAGAATGTGGCTCTGCCTGTCCACACACAGTCCAGAGTGCTCCAGAGCTGCATGCGGCTGCCCACCCCAGGCACTGGAGCCTTGCCCTGCAGCCCCACGGCAGCTGGTCTCCAGCTGAGGAGGCAGGTAGCACCCTTCCGAATCTCCCTACAAAGAAGAGTAGGGCCCTCCTACCTCGTAGGGCACAGCATGGTGGACTTGGATGCCAGCTGCCCCAAGGATGAGGCTGACATGGTGCTGTGCTGGTTGACTGACCCAAGGCCATGGTCACTGGCCCCAGACCCTCCGCCTCCTGGGAAGGGAGGCAACAAAACATCCAATAACAAAGCCAACTTATTTGCCTCTGCTTTCCACTTACACACCCTTGGCAGGTGAGGGAGTGGGAGGTGGGGGCAGGGGGCCCCAGTGCTAAAGCTTCCCCCAGCTCACAGGCACTGCAGAAGGGATAGAAGACAGAAGCCGCCTTCTGCCCGTGGAAGACCTTCACAGATCTGTTGCAGGTGCTAGCTGGAGCCCAAGCTCCAATGTGGTTGAAAAGCCCAAGCTCACACTATTTGAATAATTAAGGGAACCAACCGAGTTATTGAACACTTTCTCTGCCTTAGGAACTGATCCAGTTTCCGAGATAGAGGATAGAAGAAGCCCGCTGAGGTCCTCGTTCTCACAGAACTTTCGTTCCAGTGGGCTAAGACAGATGACTCACGGGTGAGCAAGAAGAAAGTTTCCGACAGTGGCAAGGGCTGCTGATCAAAATAATAATTAAGCATGTGGTGGGCAGAGATTACTGGGAAGGCGAGGGGTTCTCCCTGCAGATGGAACATCGAGGCTGAGACCCAGAGAGAAGAAGGAGCTGGCTAGTGGGGCAGCCGACAGAGATCCTGAGGGGGCAAGCGGGACACTGAAGGAGCAGAAAGAATCTACAGGAACTGGAGCACCCAGAGTAGGGCTGGGAGTGGCTGCATTCAGGCTTCTCCACCTATTAGCCGTATGCTCTTGGGCAAGTGATTCCTTTCTCTGTGCCTCAGTTTCCTCATTTACAAAATGAAAATAATACCAACATCGACCTTGTAGGTTGTAAAAGCTCAGGGATGTAAGACGGTAAATCACAGGGGTGCCTGGCTGGCTTGGTCAGCTTATTCAGGCTGTGGCTATTGATCTCAGGGTGGTGAGTACAAGCCCCATGTTGGGCATATTGATAACTTCAAAAAAACAAAATAAAAGACATGTAAAGCACATAGGCGAGGCACAGCAGATATTCAAAGATCAAAGCTGAAAGACCAGCTGTGATGCTGCTGCTGCTCAAGATGATGCTGCTCACAGTTCTGAGACTGGCACCCCCAATGGTGGAAACACCAGGCACCATCTATTGAACAGACCCCATCATCACCCTGCTTTCCAGTCCTTGGCATCTTCCAGGTGGACTCTCACAAGCTCATTCCTACCTACAAGACCCTGTATCCTTTTGCTGGTGCTGCTGTGACAAAGCACCATGATTAGGGGGTTCAAACAACAGAATTTTATTGTCTGACAGTTCTGGAGGCTAGAAGTCTGAGATCAAGGTATTGAGACAGTTGTTTTATTTTATTTTATTATTTTATTTTATTTTAGACAGGGTCGGGGAGAGAGAGGGCAAGGAGGGGCAGCGGGAGATGGTGAGGGAGAACCTTAAGCAGGCTCCACACCCAGTGCAGAGCCCAGTGTAGGACTGGATCTCACAACCCTGAGATCAGGACCTGAGCCGAAGTCAAGAGTCAACACTTAACCAGCTGAGCCACCAGGTACCCCAGGGTTGGTTCTTTCTGAGAGCAGCAAGGAAGCATCTGTTCCCTGCCTCTCCTCTTGCTCCTGGTGGAGTCCTGGTAATCTTTGGTGCTTCTTGACTTGTAGGCTTTTAGACATCTGCCTTCACCTTCACACAAAATTTCTCCTTTTCAAAAAGGACACCAGTCATATTGGATTTGAAACCACCCTAAATACCTAATTTTAACTTGATTACCTCTGTTAAGACCCTATCTTCAAATAAGGTTGTGTTGTGTAGTACACAGGGGTGAGGACACCAAGATATCTTTCGAGGGGACGCAGTATGGCCCACAGCAGACCCACACCTCTCATATTTGGGATTCTCCCATCAGCACTGCCTCATGCTTGCAGGTCCCCAGTCCCATGCTTGCCCCACTTCCACACTGTGTTCCCAGAGTCGTGTTTCAGACCAGCCAGAGAACATTCTGAGTGGGTCCAGAGGACCAGCCAAGTACCTGGACACGCGTTCCTGCCCCGTACTACACTTTCCTTCTGAACCCAAAGCTGTGATGGGAATTCATCAGTCTCATTGCCTCCTCTATGACGCCCAGCATTTTCTGTGAAGAAAACTGGACATTCTGCTTCTGCCAGGATGACTGTGACTTCAAGGTGGACACCATCACGCCTGCTGCCACTTCTCTAGATGCCTGATTTCCTATTGGAGCCTCACTGAGGCACTATCTTCATGAAGCTGGACCTTCCACGTCTCAAGAGGGTGACCAATGGAAGCCAAGCTTCCAAGGGCACTCCAATCCATCCACTGCCTCATCAACCTCCAGTGGCTAATGATAGGGGTTGGCACACCCTGTCTCCCCTCTAGGAAACACTCAGGAACCCCAGGACATGGAAGTCCAGGAGCCCTGCCGTAGGGATAACTCTGGGACATCTATGTTTATGTTCCCAGAAGCAGAAGTCTGAAGTGGTGCCAAGGCAAGTACATGTTGCCCTCGGGGAAGCAAGAGGTCCTCAGGAAAATCTCGGTCCTTGGAACTCAACTCCCTGTCACCAGCCAATGGAGACGGACCCAGACAGGTTTGGAGTCTTTGCCAGTTTTTATTAAGGTTACAAAGAGGATGGAAACTCTCCTCAGGCCACGGACAAGTTCTCCTAGGCTGTGCACAAGCTGATTCAGGGTTTTCCAAGCGGGAGGAGGTTATCTGAGGTCACCCCGTGGAAGAGAGGTATAGAAAGAATAAACAACTCCAAAAAAGGCATTGTTTGTCCCCAAATGGTCCCTGGCCACTTGGACAAATAAACTCAAGCGCACAGCTGTTTTCTCGGTGCCTGAAGCTACATCCCTTCCTAGCTAAGGATAAATCAAGACGCCCATCAGAGCAGGATCAAAACTCAGCATTTACACTGGACTTCCAAGGCTAGTGGAATTGAGCCCCCTTCCTCATAAATTGGTCTAAAATGGTGAATGTTAAGACTGACACTCTTTCTTGCAGATCCAAATTTTGTTCCAAGAAGTATATTTCAGGATCTGCCTCTAACACCTCTGAGCAACAGTGGTCCCACCTTCCAGGCTGACTTTACTGTGGCTCTACCACATGGAGCATGGGCTCCTGTGCTGATAGAAGCCCTGCCTGTACTCTGTCCTTCAGGAACTTCCGGGGTGGGAGTGGGGGCAGCTGGATCTTGGTCAGGAATTGTCCTGCTGTCAGTGCTTATTTCCAGAACATTGTCAGCTAACTGGTCCTCTCAGAGGAGGAGGTCTTTGCAGTCCCGTGGCCTGGTGGCTTCCACCACAGGACATCAATTCAGCAGCTTCTGCTGCTTTCGAGCACGCTGCCTGGTGTCAGTCTGGGAGCTGGTCCTCACTAACCCAGGCTTTGTATTCAGAAAGCACATTCAGTTTGGCTCTCCTGGCATGAGGCTTTCATGTTTCCTAGGTAGCCTGAGCCATGAACCACTAATAGTTCCTATCCCAGTACAGTAGTCAACTTTGGCCAGAAGTAGCTTTCTCATGAATTAGACACTAGTTTGGGATCAGTAGGATGAGGGGTCCATGAGGAAGTGTCCCTGGAATGGTGTTGGAAGCATCCTTTGGGGCAGCCCGGGTGGCTCAGCGGTTTAGCGCCGCCTTCAGCCCACGGCCTGATCCTGGAGACCTGGGGTCAAGTCCCACGTTGGGCTCCCTGCGTGGAGCCTGCTTCTCTGCCTCTCTCTCTCTCTCTCTCGCTCTCGCTCTTGGTCTCTCATGAATAAATAAAAATCTTAAAAAAAAAAAAAAAAAAAAAAGAAGCACCAAAACAGTACAGCATCAGGCTGGATCAGAAAAGACTGGGCTTAGTAACATACAAAATGGTCTTAACTCCTAGAAAGATAAAATCATGACTAGGAACCAGACAGATTGTTTCCTTTACTAAGGAGGGCAGCGACGGGGAAAAAGAAAGAGAGAGGCATACTATCAGATCAGCATCATGACGAATGCCAAATGGAATTTCCTTCACCCAAGAACTCTGTACCCTAACTCTTGATGTTCTCAGTATACGTTTCTGGTGACTGACCCAGAGGGGTTCCTCTTGCCATCACTGAGCAACTGACTGCCCAAACAAGTCAGTAAAAAATCCTCAAATACCCTCAATTTAGTCTGTGAAGCCCTGAATGACAGAAGCACAAGGTAAGCTCCGCGGGGATCAGTTTCAGGACACGGTCACAGTAGCACCCAGACCACACACTGTTCTAATTTACAAAGAGCACTGAGCTTCAGGGGTGAAAATGGCCTGAGCAACCTTTGCCCCTTCTGCACGGATGTAACTGCAGAGGCCCTGTGTTGCATCCTCCCCCCAGATTGAAACCCTAACCCCCAATGTGATTGGGTCTGGAGATAGCTGGAAGGAGGTCATTAGGATTAAATGAGGTCACAAGGTGGGGCCCTAATCTGATAGGAACGGTGCCTAATAAGAGGAAGAGACACCAGAGAGGACTCTCCCTTTCTGTGCACACAGAGGAAAGGCCATGTGAGAACACAGTGAGAAGACAGCCATCTGCAAGTCAGGAAGAGAGCTCTTGCTGGAAACTGACCCTGCTGGTACCTAAGACTTGGGCTTCCAAACTCCAGAACCATGAGAAAATAAGTTTCTGTTGTCTAAGCTCCACCCCATTCTGTGGCTCTATGTCATGGCAGCCCATGCTGACTGATAGAGCCTCACTTTGAGTTCAAAAATGAATGCTCCCATTTGACCAGCATAAACCTCTTGGGATACCTACAACCAAGGTAGGGGACAATCTATTAGTTTTCCTACTTCTGCTGTAACAAATTACTATAAACTCAATGGCTTAAAACAACACAAATTTATTCTCTTAAAGTTTCTGGAGACCAGGAGTTTGAAACAGGTTTTATGGGGTATTGGCAAAGATGGCACCATTTGGAGGCTCTAGGGGAGAATCTTGACTTTTCCAGCTTCTAGAGGCTACTCATGGGCCCTTCCTCCACCTTCAGAGCCAGCTGTATTGCATCTTTTCTCTCTGAGAAAATGCCTCCCTCTTATAAGGGCCCTTGTGATTTATATTGGGCCCACCCAGGTCATCCAAAAGAATCTCTTAATCACATCTACAAAGTATAATGTAACATATTCACTGTTTCCAGAGTTAGGACATGAATATTTTGGTGGGCCTGGGGGTGGAGGGAATTATGAAACCTACCACAGGCAATAGCCGATCTACCAGTACTTTCTGGGATTCTCCAGAAAAAGCCAAAGCCCAGGGGAGCAGAGACCCCTGTGTTTATGTGCAGGGCACAGCCTCAGTTTACCAGGCAATGGCAGATGACTTTCCAGGAAACCAGAAGCAGGGTAACTGTAGGCAAACTACTTTGGGTAGAACAAGTCTGGCTCCTCAGAGAGGACTCCTGTATGCAAGACACTGGAAAGAGCCCCATATCCTCTGACCATGCTGTAGGAGGCACTCCTCAGCAGCATCATGGGCAGTTGGGCCCATGGTACCCAAGCCATGAAGCTTAGCTAATGCCCCACACCAATAGTACTGGAGGCACCAGCTCTTTAACTGGAGGCTAGCCAGATGTAGGAACAGGCCCAACTGGTTCTTTTTTTACCACAGTGACAACCTTCTGGAAAAGGGTTTAGTGCAGCTCACACCAGGTATCCCAACACATCAGGACATGCTACCACCATACAGACGTGGGGTTCCTACTCGAGCAGAATGTTCTGTGTCATGACTGCCTCACTTGGAGAAATAGACCACTCATAGAGGGAGTCCTCTGGCAGAGATTCAAAAATCACCAATTCCTCCTAAAATGCCTCAGGATCCTCAAACTAAACATCACAACCCCACCTGGCATACCAGCCCCATCCCTGACACCCAGAGCCTCTCAGACTCCAAGGCATAGACTTTAAATGACAAGTATTTGATGAAGCCCTAAGTCTGTGTAAAGGGAGTCTGCAGGGTCTCGAGAGGACCCCAAGATTCCCAAGACACAGTCTTTCCAACAGAGAGGGCTGATTACCATGGATGAGATGAATATTTACAGAATGCTGGTCAGAAGCATAAAATCATGTATGAGTTTGTTAATAAACACTGGCAGCATGAACAAACAAATGACCTGAGCC
The DNA here is from genome assembly GCF_011100685.1 of Canis lupus familiaris. NCBI lineage: Eukaryota > Metazoa > Chordata > Mammalia > Carnivora > Canidae > Canis > Canis lupus. The sequence goes on along the minus strand of NC_049227.1, from coordinate 1,710,790 downwards.
CACCTGTCCCTGTGAAAGAGCCTGACTGATGGTATGGAAACGAGTGGTCTTAGCTCATTCATTTACCCATTCTGCAAATATTTGTTGAGTGCATTGTGTGCCAAATACTCAACCAAGATACACAAAGATCAATCAGGCATGTCTCTTGTCCTCAAGAAACTCCTGATCTAGGAAGATAAACAAGAACATAAAAAACATCAATGCGGGGCAATAAAAACAGCAGTAAACGCATGTAAAAATGTAGTAGATAGAAACTGGAGTGATTGGCTTTGCAAGTGTCTGCATTTTCAATTATTCAATCAGCTAGTCATTCAACAAGTATTCCCTGAGGCTCAAACACATACCACCATGCTCTCTGCTAAGCACTGGGAATCCAGTGGGAACAGATCAGGATAATCACTGACCACATGAAAGTTAAGTTCTACTCTACAAAAGGTCCAGAATCAGCACATCCATGGCGACCAGAAGTAGAGTAGTAGTTGCCCAGAGTCAATGGGATTGGAAGGAAATGAAAGGAGTGGCTGCTAATGGATATTCAAGGGAAGGGAAAGTGATGAAAATGCTCTAAAATTGATTTTGGGTAGTAGCTGTATAACTCTGTGACTATATTAGAAATAATTAAATCTTACACTTTAAATAGGTCCATGTATGGAATGGGACTTCTATCTCAATAAAGCTAATTTTTAAAAAAATCATAGTAGTAGAGAAACACAAATAAGCAGTTACAATATCATGTGACAACTTCTGAGACAAAGAAGTCCAGGGTGTTCTGGAAGGTACTCAGGGCCTTCCAACGATGCCTAGTGAGAGAAACTTCTGGAAGATTTCCCAGAAGAGGTGACATTTAAACTGAAATTTGCTTCTAGAGAAGGACTTAGTCAGGCAAAGTGAGAAGCCAAAACAGTTCTAGACAGTTGGAGGAAAGTATGCAGAGGGAAGAAAACACATGGTGTATTTGAAAAACTGAAGAAAGTTCCGGAAAGCTGGAGAAGAGTGGAGGAGTGGGGGAAAGTGGGGAGACATGGAAATATAGGCACAGACCTTTTTGTGAAAGACATTACAATTTCCAAAAGATGTGACTTCAGCTGAGAGACAGAGGGAAAGCATAGGAGGCTTTAAGAGGGGATTGACACTATCACATTTGCATTCCATTCATTCAGCCAGCCAACAAATACCTAAATATCACATCAATACCTTTGATGTGCGAGGCCACATTCCAGAGTACAAAGCTGTGAACAGAACAGGCAGAGGTTCTCTTCCCTCACATAGGTTACATAATGATGAGCGAAATGGACTATAAACAAGTAAGCAGATGAACTAACCAGATAACTACAGGCTTCGGAAAGACCTCTCTGGCATCAGGAATGTGGGGAAAATGGCTTGAAGGGGAAGACTAGAATGTCCAGGTGGGAGATGACTGCGTCTGCAGCAGGCCCTATGGAATGCCTCCTCGAAATAACACTCCCTCCCTCTCTACTCCATCCCAACCTTCCTCCTAACAGCAGAAATGGCCTCCTACTATACCAGCAGAACATGCCAGAAACTTTCCAGCCTTCTTCAGCTAGAGCATGGACGATGACCCGATCGTGACCATTGAGGGTAAGGCTGTAGAGGAACCTCTTAGCAAGATTTTCCTCATTCATAAAAAGCGACAAAGCAAGACACATCCTTCTCTGCTTGAGGTGGCTGTGTCTGCAAATGATTCCAAGAACTGTCACAGCCACTTGCAACATCACATTAAGGGTAGCGTGGGAGGTTTGAAAGCACCTAAGTCTCCATGACATTTGTAACTCACTACATTAGCCCTGGCACTGTCCTAGCTCTTACTTCTTACTATGTAAGATTTTAACAGAAACAAAGAGCCTCCTGTGGATTAAGCTGCTTTCTGTACCCAAAACCAGCTTCAGTGACTCAATGTGCAATGTTAGTCTTCTGGCAGTGGAGATTGAAAGGAGGTAGGCACAACAAATATTTAGGAGGAAGAAGTGACAGGACTTGGTGATTAATTGTCAGTGCAGGTGAGAGAAACAGATGTTCCCGAAGTTTGTGCCTCTAGCAGCTTGACAGGTAGACTGTCATTCACTGTGCCAGGGAACACAGAGAGGGGAGCAGATGTGGCTAATTTGGAGGTTCCTTTGAGATGTCCGAGTGAAGGATAGATAAGAATGAACAGAGATGCATGGGCTGGTCTGGGCAACCAACCCAAACAAACCCAACTGGCATTCCTGCATCCTTACAGTATGCACTAGAAATTACATAACTACAGATCAAAAAAACATGGTCCTTCCACTGAGGTGTTAGCAAGAGAAGCGGCCACCCTAAAATCAGCAGCTCCCCTATGAGTTCTCATGATGGACACAGGGAAGAGGCGGCATCATTCAAAATTACTAACATTAAAGAATATTCTATTTTTATGCAATGCTATAGTTAGTTGCTCAATATGGACATATTTTGAACCATCCCCACCCTCATAAGTAATAGAGTAAACTCATGGATCAGAAGCACTGTTATGGTAAGGGGGTACTTCTCACTCCCCTACAGCGTGACGTGGAGAAAGGAAGCCATGTCGCTGCTGGGGCAGCACCAGTACCAGGCTGTCTCCACACCCATTCCCACATCCTCCTCCCATACCCATTCACCACAGAGCCAGAAGAAGCGGCTCGTTCACCTTCCTGGCCCCCTTTCCTAGTAGGGTAACTATGCAGCCCAGTCACAGTCAATGAAACTGAAGCAGAAACATGCAAGGGCTTCTGGGCTAGGTTTGCTTTGCTAACAAAAGAACAAATGGCCACCCTGCATCTCCCTCCTCCCCGCTCTCTACAGAGTCAGGTCACCGTGCTGGGAGTTTCAACAGCTCATATTGTGACTGTGAAGAGGGAAAGAAAGAAAAAGAAAAAGAAAAAGAAAAGAAAAAGAAAAAGAAAAAGAAAAAGAAAAAGAAAAAGAAAAAGAAAAAGAAAAAGAAAGAGAAAGAGAAAGAGAAAGAGAAAAAGAAAGAAGGAAGGAAGGAAGGAAGGAAGGAAGGAAAAGAAAGAAAGAAAGAAGAAAGAAAGAAAGAAGAAAGAAAAGAAAAGAAAAGAAAAGAAAAGAAAAGAAAAGAAAAAAGAAAAGAAAGAAAAGAAAAGAAAAAAAAGAAAGAAAAGAAAAGAAAAGAAAAGAAAGCCCCGCCCCTCCCCCTCCCGCCCCTACCCGACAGCCAGATCTACAGCGGGTGATGCCACACGATGAAGAGACCTGAAGGGTGTCATGGATTCCCAGAACCCACGTCACCAACTTCTGCCTCCAGACTTTTCATGTAAGAAAAAATAGATCCTACTTGTTTAAGGCATGGTTTTGGTCACTTACAGCTAAACATAGCTTCAAGTATCTAGAATTTGAGACTTGAAATGCCAGCTTCAGGTAACAGACCCTAAAATGCGGAATTGGCAGAATGAAGAGGCAGACTGCTAGGCAGATGAGATGAACTATTCTGGGTTAAAAAGGTGGTGATTCTTGTAATGTGGTGGAGACAAGTCTAGGAGTTGAAATTGTTTTGACGATATATCAGGCAATGCAGATTCAGCTCCAAGATTGGTGTGTATGTGTATACGCATAAGTATAGCGTGTGTGTGTCATATGTATGTAACATATTGTATGGTACACAGTAGTACCATCAAGTATTACACGGTATTATAATATATATACACTACTGGGGGAAAAAAATCAAAGAATTTTCAACCCAGAATTCTATATCCTCTGAAACCATCTTTCAAAAATTAAGGCAAAATGAAGACATTTTCAGGGACACCTGGGTGGCTCAGTGGTTGAGCATCTGCCTTTGGCTCAAGGCGTGATCCCAGGGTCCTGGGGTCAAGTCCCACATTGGGCTCCCCACAGGGAGCTTGCTTCTCTCTCTGCCTGTGTCTCTGCCCCTCAATCTTAAAAAAAAAAAAAAAAAAAAAAAGGAGACATTTTCAGACACAATAAAGCTAGAAGAATTTGTCTCCCGCAGTCCTAAATGGAAGTGACACCTGATGAAAACTCCATCTATAGTAATAAATGAGGAGCACTAGCAATGATAAATAATTGGGTGAATAAAAAAGTTTACTTTTTCTTCCTTCAATTAAAAAAATGCTATTTAGTGAAAGGTTTATAAAGTATAATATTGAGGAATTCATAGCATATGTAGATGCAAAGTACATGACAACATCGGCAAACAGGACAGGGAGACTATGATACACAGATATACACATTGATGTGTGATATATATACTGTATATCTGTTATATACTGCTTATATATAATTACAGTACTGTGGATTTCTAATATTTTACATGAAGTGGAATCATATTAAACCTAACTGAACTGTGATAAAGGATATATATTGTAATCCCTAAAGCATACACACACACACACACACACACACACACTCAAAGCAGTATAGTTAAATATGTAATGGAGGACTTAAAACTAAACACCAAAACATATATTTAATTAACCTAAAAGAAGGTGGGAAAGGAGAAACAAAGGGAAAAGAGCACATATGGATTAAATAGAAGGCAAATAACAAAAAGGTAGAAAGAAACCCAATTATACAATAATTACATTTTATGTAAGTCAGCTAAACATTCCAATTAAAAAAATAGATTTCCTGACAAGACAAAATGTCAAGACTCAACCATATGCCATATATAATATATGCACTTTAAAGACATAGATAGGAGGACAGTAAAAGAAAGGAGAAAGTTGGTACAGTTATATCAATATCAGAAGAAGTTGCTTTTTTTTTTTACAGACTTTATTTATTTATTCATGAGAGAGGCAGAGACATAGGCTGAGGGAGAAACAGGCTCCCTGCGGGGAACCCCATGCAGGACTTGATCCCAGGACCCCAGGATCACACCCTGAGCCAAAGGCAGGTGCTCAACCATTGAGCTACCTAGGCATCCTAGAAAAAGTTGCTTTTAAGGCAAAACATATGAATAGAGATAGAAAGAGACATTTCATAATGCTAAAACAATCAATTCATCAAGAAGTCACAAGAATCTTAAAATAAATGCATATGCAAATAATAACAGAGTTCCAAAATACATGAAGAAAGAATTAAGAGAATTAAAGAAAGGAAAATATAATCCACAATCACTGTTGGAGATTTTAATATCCCTCTTTCAGGAATTGATAGAGGAGGGAAGGAAGAAAAGAAGAGGGATGGAGGGAGGAGGAATGGGAGGGGAAGAAGGAAAGAGAGGGAAAAAAACAAGAGAGAGAGATGGTGAGAGAGAGAAAATCCACCCAAGGTCATTAACCATCACAGTAATGTTACACTAAAATCACAATTGGATATTAGTATATACTAAGTCATCAAACATTAAATAACTAGATTGACTAAAAGTAAAGACAGATAACACCAAATGCTGATGAGGATGTAAAACAACTGTGCTGGTAACAGTTGGTGAGCACGTAAAATGGCATAACATCTTTGCAGAACGGTTTGACAGTGGCTTATAAAATTGACCATATACCTACTCAGCAATTCTACCCCAGAGTACTTACCCAGGATAAACCAGAATACACACACACACACACACACACACACAAATCGTACAAAAATGTTTAAAGCTGCTTTCTTCATTATAGCCCCAAACTGAAAACAACTTGTCCAATATCAGAAGAATGGGGAGTTGAATTGCAGTACTCATGCAATAGAATACTAATCATCAATTAAGGGGGAGGAGGGAGATGAGCAGCTAAATACATGAAGCAAGTGCCAACAGATCTGAAGGGAGTAGCAGACAACAATGCAATAACAGTAGGTAACTTCAATATCCACTTTCAACAGTGGATAGATCATCCAGATGGAAAATTGATAAGGAAACCTTAGACTTGAACTACACATGAGACCAAATAAACCTAATAGACACATACAGATCATTCCATCCAACGGCAGCACTACACACATTCTTCCCAAGCACACACAGGGCATTCTCCAGAACAGATCGTATGTTAGGCCAACAAAACAAGTGTTAACAAATTTGAGAAGACTGAAATCATATCAAGCATCTTTTCTGACTACAATGGTCATGACTATGTTGAAATTAAACAACACATTCCTAAAGAAACAATGGGTCAGAAAAGACATTAAGATGGAAAAAACATCTTGAGACAAACAAAAATGAAAATACAATATATCAAAACTTCTATGATGCCAAAAGCAGTAATAAAAGGAAGTTCATAGCAATAAATATCTATTTAAAAAAAAAGAAAGGTCTCAAACAACCTAACTTTTCACATCAAGAAATTAAAAAAAAAAAGATACAAAAGATGTAAAAGAATAGCAAAGATCAGAGCAGAAGTAAACAAAGTAGAAATCAGAAAGACAATAGAAAATTCAGTGAAACCAGAATTGTTTTTTTGGAAAAAATAAGCAATACTGACAAACCTTGAGATACACTAAAGGGAAAGAAAGAAAGAAAAAGAAAGAAAGAAAGAAAGAAAGAAAGAAAGAAAGAAAGAAAGAAAGAAAGAAAGAAAGAAAGAAAGAAAGAAAGAAAGAAGAAAGAAAAGAATGAAAGAAAGAAAGAAGACTCAAATAAAATAAAATAAATCAAAGAAGAGACATTAGAACCGATACCACAGAAGTACAAAGGATCATGGGACTATTATGAACAATTTTATACCTGCAGACTAGATAATCTAGAAGAAATGGATAAATTCCAAGAAACATGCAACCTACTAAGACTGAATCATGAAGAAATACAATTTATGAACAGATCAATAATGTGTATGGAAACTGAAAACTTCTCAGTAAAGAAAAGTCCAGGAACAAATAGATTTGTGGTGAATTCTACCAAACATTTAAAGAAAAATTAATATCAATGCTTCTCAAACTCTTCCAAAAAATCGAAAGGAAGGAATACTCTCAAACTCATTTTACAAGGCTAGCCCTACCCTGACACCAAAGCCAGACATGTACGCTATAAGAATAGAAAATTATAGACCAATATCCCCGATGAACATAGATGTAAAAGTCTTCAGCAAAACATAAGCAAACCTAATTCAACAGCACAGTAGAAGGATCATATGCCATGATCAAGTGGGATTTATCTCTGAGACATAAAGCTGGTTCAACATATAGAAATCAATAAATGTGATACACCACATTAACAATTATCAGAAAAGAAGAAATAAATTTGTCTCTGAAAATGACATGATACATGGCCCTAAAGATTCCACCATTTATTTATGTATTACTTTTAGAAGTAATAAATAAATTTAGTAAACCAATATACAAAAGTCAGTTGCATTTCTATGCACTAACAGTGAACTATTCAGAAAAGAAATAAAAAGAACTAAAGCCACTTATATTAGCTTCAGAAACCGTAAAATGCTTAGGAATGAACTTAATCAAGGAGGTGAAAGATCCATACATACACTTAAAACCATAAAACAAGTGGAATTACATCAAACTAAAATGTGCCAGAAAAGAAAATGATCAACAGGATGAAAAGACAACCTAACAGATGAGAGAAAGTATTTGCAAATCATATATCTGATAAGGGATAAATATCCAAAATATGTAAAAGAGCTAAAATAACCCAACAGCAAGAAATCAAACAATCTCATTTAAAAATGGGCAGAGGATTGGAAAAGGCATTTTTTCCAAGGAAGACATACAAATGGCCAACAAGTACATGAAAAGGTGCTCAACATCACTGATCATCAGGGAAATGCAAATTGTTAGAATGACTATTATCAAAAAGCCAAAAAAGTGTTGGCAGGGATGTGGAGGAAGGGCATCTATGTGGACTGTTGGTAATAGTATTAATTGGTGCAGTCACTATGGAAAATGCTGTGCAGCTTTCTCAAAAAATTCAAAATAGAACTGTCATCAATTCTACTTCTGGGTATTAGTTTGAGAAAGAAGAAAATATCAATTTGAAAAGATATATACCTCTATGTTCAATGCAGTATTATTTACAATAGCCAAGATACGGAGAGAAAAAATAAAACCCAAGTGTCCATTGATGGATGACTTGATAAAGATTTGTAGGATATCATACACAATGGAATATTATTCAGCCACAAGAAAGAAGGAAATCCTACTATTTGTGACAATATAGATGGACCATGGGGGCACTAAGTTAAGTGAATTAAGTCAACAGAGAAAAACAAATACCATATGATCTCATTTATATGTGGAATATAAAAACAAACAAACAAAAACAAGCTCATAGATACAGAAAACAGACTGTTAGTTGGCAGAGGAGGAGGTGAAATGGGTGTAGGGTCGAGAAGATACAGACTTCTAGCTATAAAATTAAAAAGCTCCAGGGATGTAATGTACACCATGGTGACTATAGTCCAAATATAGTATTTTGAACAATAGTCTTGAATATTTCTAGTCTAAGGGACTAGATCTTAAAAGTTATCATCATAAGAAAAAGAATTCTGTAGCTGTGTATGTTGACAGGTATTAACTGCACTTATTAAGTGATCCTTTCTCAATATACACAAATATTGGATCATTATGTTATACACCGGAGATTAATATGTTATACACTGATTTCTAAAAATCCAATGGCATTTTGCAGAGAAACAAAAAAACACTCCTAAAATTCATCTGGAACCACAAAAGACCTCAAATGGCTAAAGCAATCTTGAATAAGAAAAGCAAAGCTGGAGCATAAACCTTCCTGATTTCACACTATATGGCAAAGGGTCAGGGAGCAAAATAGCATGGCACTGGCATAAAAAAACACACACAGATCAATGAAACAGAATAGAGAACCTAGAAAGAAACCCACACATACACAATCAGTGGATTTTTTACAAAAGCACCGAACACTCACAATGAGAAAAGGACAGTCTTTTCAGTAAATGGTGCTGAGAATACTAGATATCCATGTGCAAAAGAATGAAATTGGACCCTTATACCATACACAAAAAAACAACTCAAATTTCATTCAAGACTTGAATATGAGACCTGAGATCATAAAACTCCTAGAAGAAAACAGGCAAAAAACCCTCCTTGACATTGGTCTTAGCAATGACTTTTTGGATCTGACACCAAAAACACAGGTAACAAATGCAAAAATCAACTATATTAAAGAACTATATTAAAAGTGCACAGAGGGCAGCCCCAGTGGCTTAGCGGTTTAGTGCTGTCTTCGGCCTGGGGCGTGATCCTGGAGACCCGGGATCAAGTCCCACATCAGGCTCCCTGCGTGGAACCTGCTTCTCCTTCTGCCTCTCTCTCTCTCTCTCTCTCTAATAAATAAGTAAAATCTTTTAAAAATTTTTTAAAAAAATTTTTAAGTTCACAGAAAAGCAAACCATCAATAAAATTTAAAGGCAACCTACAAAATGGGAGAAAATATTTGCAAGCCTTAAGAAGCTAGTATCTGGAATATCTAAGGAACTCCTTAAACTCAATAGCAAACACATACATACATACATACGTATGGAAGCAAGCAAATAACTTATTAAAAATGGGCAACATTTTTGAACCGACATTTCTCTGAATAAGATACACATGGCCAATAATTATATAGAAAGATGCTCGACACTACTCATCAGGAAAATGCAAATCTGAACCACAGTGAGATATCACCTCACACCTGTTAGGATGTCTATTAACAAAAAGAAAAGATAACAAGTGTTGGTGAGGATGTAGAGAAAAAAAGGGATTCTTGTGCACTGTCGGTGAGAATGTAAATGGGTGCAGCCACAATGGAAAACAGTATGGAGGTGTTTTAAAAAATTAAAAAATGAAAAATAGAGCTACCACATAATCCAGCAATCCCACCTCTGAGTATGTATCTGAAGGAAATGGAATCACTGTCTCAGATATCTGCACTCCTACATTCATTGTAGCATTATTCACAAGAGCCAAAATATGGGAACAACCTAAATATCTGCCAATGGATAAATGGATAAAGAAGATGTGAGATATACATATATATAATATGTATTAATATATTATATATTATTTATAAATTATATAATACATAACTATATATAAATTATATATTTATTTATAAATGTAAATATATACATAAATATATTACATATTATATGTTTTTATATATATAATAAAATATTATTCAGCTACAAGAAAGAAGGAAATCCTGACATTTGTGATTATGTGCATGGAACTTCAGGGCATTGTGCTAAGTAAAATACACCAGACAGAGAAATACTAATACTGTGTGATATCACTTATGTGTGGAATCTAAAAGAAAAGTCAAACGCAGAGAAACAAAGTGGAAAAGTAGTTGTCAGGGGGCTGCTGTCTAGGGCAAATGTTGGTCAAAGAACACAAACTTCCAGCTGGTAAGATGAATAAATTCTAAGGAACCAATGCACAGCATGGTCACTACAGCAAACAATACTGTATTACATACCTGAACTCTGCTGAGAGCAGATCTTAAAAGTTCTCACATGCACACGAAGGTAACTGTGAGGTGATGGATGTGTCAGTTAACCAGATTGTGGTGATCCCTTCACAGAGTATATGTATACAAGCCTTCATGCTGTACACTTTAGATACACTACGATTTTGTCAGTTATACCTCAATAAAGCCGGGAAAAAGAAGAAGACAACTCTGATATACATAACAATATGATTGGGTCTCACAGATGTCATGAAGACAGACACAGAAGAGCACCTATTGTGTGATTCCATTTGCATCATGTCCAAAGATAGGCAAAATCGTAATCTGTAGTGACACAAAGCTGCACAGTGTTTGCCTCTGGGAGGTGAGGACTGAATGGGAAGGAGGAGTGATGGAACTTTCTGGGGTGATGCAAATGTTTTGATGCAAGTGCCAGCAAAGGAACAGCCCCTGAGCCAATCTAGCCTCCCCTCCCATTTTTGTAAATAAAATTTTATCGTAACACAACCATGCGCACTTGTTTGCATACTGTCTGTGGCTGCTTTTGTACTATTAAGATGGAGTTGAGGAGTTGAAATAGAGCACATGGCCCGCATCCTAAAATATTTGCTATCGGGTCCTTTATGGAAAAAAGTTTGTTGACCCTATAACATATTATATGGGTAATATTGTAAGATAGATGGATATATCCACATGGAGTTCTGGGGTGAATTCTGTGCCCCGAAAAGATACATCAAAGTCCTAACCGCTAGTACCTTGGAATGAGACCTTATTTGGAAATATGGCCGCTACAGATATAATTAGTTACGACAAGGGGCTAGGTGTGATTATAAGAAGACAATCATGCACAGGGAAGGACTCACAGGGAGAAGTCCATGTGATGAGGAATGTAGAGACTGGAATTATGCAGCTGTGGGCCAAAGGATTCCAAAGGCTGCTAGAAACCACTAGAAGCCAAAAGGAGGCAAGGAAGGATTCTCCCTCATAGGTTTCAGAGGGAGCATGGCCCTGCTGACACATTGATCTCAAACCTCCAGCCTCCAGAAAAGTGAGACAATCAACTTCTGTTGCTTCAACCCCCCCCCCCCCAAGTCTGTGGTACTTTGTTAGAGCAGCCCTAGGAAATGAATATATGTGGACACGTGGATATATATATGAATGAGATCACAGGAGCATACGCATTTACCAAAACTCATCAAATTGGGCACTGAAGATCAGTGCATTTCACAGTTTCTAAATTGGTGGGTTAAATAAAAGGGGGTGCCTGGGTGGTTTAGTGGTTGGGCACCTCCCTTCTGCCCAGAGCATGATCCTGGGATCCCAGGATGGAGTCTCACATCAGGCTCCCTGCAAAGAGCCTGCTTCTCCCTCTCCAGTGTCTCTGCCTCTCTCTCTCTGTCTCTCATGAATAAATAAATACAATTAAAAAAAAAAACTTTAAAAAAGTATAAGCAAGTAAGCAAAAGCCTTACCAAGATCTGAGACAGAAGAGCCTGACAGCAAAAAAACAGATTCAGCATGGTTTCAACCCCCCAGCATCTATTGTTTCGGACTTCTTCAAGGTAACTGCCCATAAACTTAGGTCTAAGAAGAATGGCAGAACCCAGAAGGTTATAGAAACAGATAAGAATCATCAGATTTTTTAAAGATTTATTTATTAATTTGTTTGAGTGGGGGAGGGGCAGAGAGAGTCTTTAAAGCAGACTCTGAGCGCAGAGCTCGGAGCCCAAGGTAGAGCTTGATCTCACTACCCTGCAATCACAGCCTGAGCCGAAACCAAGAGTTCCAGGTTTAAATGACTACACCACCCAGGCGTCCCATCAGATTTTTTTTTAAAGTGATATCTAAACAAGATCTTTAGCTGTAGTACTCACACTTAAAATTGTCTGGAAAAAAGTAGAATTCCAACAATGAGGCTGTCTCATCATAAAAGGTCGATTACATACCAGACAAAATGCAGGGAGGAAGGGCACACATCGTGCCAGGCAGCTACCACTGGAGTCTGTGACAGACCTTTCTACTTGGCCAACCTAGCAGCCATTCCTAACTTCCTTTCTCCCTTTACCATCCTTCACTAAGTGAAAAGCTACATATTCACTTTTCCAGCTTCACTTGCAGTTCGGGCTGTCCACGTCTTGCTGTTCTGGCCAGTAAGGAAGAGAAAGCTTCTATTCTCAAAAAAGAGAGTCTTGGGAAGTGAAGGTATTGTGCCCTAGCTTTTCCTTGGCGCTTCAGATGTTTGTGGGGTGCTACACCTAGGCAGCTATCTTGAGACCATGAAGCACCAAACATGACGACAAAAAGCCAACAGCTATTTGCAATAGGGTAGAAAACTGGAAGAGGCCTAAAGACTTAAGGGCATCAGTGCTATCGTGCACTGATCGCTCCATCTGCTACTTTCAGATTTCTTATTAAATAACAACAATTAACTTTGTGATTTAAGCCACTGGTCATCAACATTTCTGTGACTTGCTGTCAGATGCATTCCTAACTGATAAAAACTAACAATCTTATCCCTTCTCACTAAGGGTTCCTGCAAACAAGGGGAAAGATGGGCCAGAGGGAGTGGCAAATGAAGTATAAATATACCAAATATTTTTCAAAGGCTGTCAGTAGATTTAAGTCTACTTGTTGGTAACTTCTAGCATGAAAATATCAAAATAAAAGTAAAGCAGTTAGTAATAAAAGGAGGAAGAGAAGAAAAATAAGAATTGTTAACATTTATTGATAGCTTACTGGACTCTAAGCAATTTACAGGCATTGCATTATCAACTCAGATGGGAACTATTGTACCTTAATGATTTCAAGAACAACACCCTTACGTTCATTGCAGCCTTATTTACAACAACTAAGATATGGAAGCAGCCCAAGCAAGTATCCATCAATAGATGAATGGATAAAGTATATGTGTGATATAGATATATATATATGTATATATATATAGAATATTATATATACAATGGAATATATATATATATATAATGGAATATTACTCAGTTATAAAAAAATAAGAATGTAACCTTGCCATTTGAAAAACCATGGATGGACCTAGAGGATATAAAGCTAAGTGAAATAAGTCAGAGAGAGAAGGACGAATGTCATATGATTTTACTTATATGTGGAATCAAAAAAAGAAAAACAAAACAAATGGAGAAAACAAAACAAATCAGAAACAGCCTCTTAAAAACAGAAAATAATCCAGTGGTGGCTGGAGGGGCGGTGTGTAGGAGGATAGGTGATAGAGATGAAGAGGATTAAAAGGTACAGCCTGCAGTTATAAAATAAACAAGTCACCAGGATGTACTGTACAGGTCTGGAAATATAGTCAATGATACTGTAACGACTTTGTATGGTGACATAATAACTAGACTTCTTGGGATCACTTCCTAACACATATAAATGTTGAATCTCTATGTTGTACACCTGAAAGTAATATCATATTGTTTGTTAATTAATTTCACCTCAGTGAAAGAAAGAGGATAGGGAGAGGAAGGATACCAGCAAGCATGTTAGAGTTAACCAAGTATCTAGGGCTGCTACCACGATTACCTAATAAAGAAAAGAATACTAGACTAAGTAGATGAGCATTCTAGTTTTTGACACTTCTTACTCATGTGCTCTGTGGATTTGGAGAATCACTTAATATCTCTGAAATGGTTTTTTCTTCCCTTCAAGGCAAATGTCGGAGAAAATAATCCACAGGGTCCACTTGAGGTCTAACGCTCTGATTTCCAAACTATTTAGTCGACTAGAGTCATTTGACTACATTTTTAAGAGTTCATGAAATATTTATGAAACATCATGGTCATGTCAAGGGACCTATAGCAATTGATTACCCCAAGCTCCAAACACTTGGCACAAATGGTCAGGGCAGGATAAAGAAGATAGGATTGTGCCAAAACAAATAATAAGTTCCTAGGTGCTCTCAACATGCTAATACAACAGCCATGAACTTAAGGGAAGAATTATTGTCCAGGTGAAAGGGGGTCTGTTGTCTATATAATCCATCTTCATGGCCAGAAACCATTTTTATTTGATTTGGGGATAGTATGGTGGGGTTTTATTGGACAGCAAAATTATTTCTTCCCTGAAGTTAACCTTAAAATTAATTGACATTTTCTCAACACACCCTTTAAAAAGGGGGGGAGAAAAAGAAAAAAATACAAAGAATGACTTGGATCATGAACTGAGAAAAGGTCTTGAATGAAATATTCACATTGACAACCCACAAACTCAATAATCTTCAGGGCGGGGAAGCAAAAGTTGATTATTTGTGAAGCAGACTGTGAATACATTGAAAAAAACAAGTTATTCAAGCTGTAGAAAATTACATGGATATGTATTTATGTTTAGCATCAGTAGTAAAATTACATTTTCTAGTGAATCTGCAGCTCAGGGCTTTAAAATATAGACCTTTTAAAATGCACCAAACAAAATTCCAAGGATTACAAGAAATGTTTTATTTATAATGTTTGCATGAAACTAGACATTGTGCCCATCTGTCTCTTCCAATATATTTTCAAAACCAGATTTATGGATTTTAACTAGAAAAATAAAGGGATGGTGTTCTGACTCCCTTCCAATCTAATGCAGTCTATTATCATATTTTTCTTCATTATAAACTGGCCGATACAATTACCATAGTTCCCTTCACTTGCCGGGTTCATAGTAGTGTATTCTGTGTCCTATTTATGAATTTTTCAAGGATGCAGATGGTAATATCTACATCTTTATCACCCCCTCCTCTACATTTCCATATATTTGATGTAGTGGGAGAGAAATACATAATCATTGAACGAAGGACCAAAACTCTCATTACACTCTACCTCCTTCTTTTAAAAAATACTTCAAGGAGAAACATGCTCCCCAAAAAGTGAAATTTCCCATTCACCCTCTATGGCTCCCACTTGCCTATTGTTTATACCCTCTCTCACCCTCTAAGTTCTCTTTTGCTACTATTAAGTTCCACTTTCTTGCCCCTTGATGGCATTAATGACTCTGAACCTAGTTAAGAAAGCATTTCATGGTCTTCTGGAAACCATCACTCTGTCTTTAATCACCAGGTCCACTCTAAGCCAACAAGATGAACAACAGCCACAACCACTTGCAAAAGAATCTTTAAAGGGGTGTTAAAAGTTCATGATCATGTTTAAGTAACCCAAAGTCTCAGGAATGCCAGGCTGAGTATGGGCCCCAGTAGCATCGTCCTTGTCTTTCTCCTAGAGATCAGAAAACAAGAGGCATGAGGAAGAGCCCCAGAGCCTCAGCTCCAAAATGGGGCCCTTGGATGATTCTCAGCTGAAATTTAATCATCTGTGACTGCCATGTCTTTATCAAAGATTCAAAACAACTGAGAAACCTGGATATATGCAGTCTTTGATCTACTCAGAGAAAAACCAAAGATATTTATTAAATTTAACCATAAATTTGAGATGAACTGAATAATTGAGCTAAGAATAAATACTGGTCATTGGTACCTGTGGAACTTTTAGGTAGAACGATCAACACTGACAAGGACCTCACATAGTCAAGATTAGGTAGTGGCTGATTTAAACTTGGCATCTCAACTCTCAAAAGAACTTCAGAGCCATTAACTAGAGTCGTAGACCTCCAAATAATTCAAAGGATCATAAAATACATTCCTAAAATGCCTGGTGATGACATAGAGATTATTTGTAATAAATGGCTAAACGAATGAATGGATGGACAAATTAAGAAATAAAAAAAATATCAAAACCTGTATTATTTAGCCTGGTATGTTCTTAGTACAAATTTGTTGACCTGCAGGAAAAAAAAATGCCCACAACAAGACCTCAAAAGTCAAGCAGGAACAGAATGGAGAGAAAGAATTTTTTGAGGATTTACTACATAGCAGGCACTATCACTACATCTTAGTTCCAAAATAATACTGAGATCATTCTCATTTTTACACATTATTATATTTACATATGAGTAAAGTATGGTTCATAGAGTTTAAATAATAAAGTAGTAATAAAAGTTACCACTTACACACAGACCTTCAGATACACACACTTTATCCTTGATTCTTACAATCTGACCATGGAGGTACCATTATTCTACTTGAAAGACAGAAATTGAGGTCCAGAAAGATCAAGACATTTGTCACAGTTCACATAACTATAGAGCAGCACAGTCAAAGCAGAATGAGAGCAGGAGATGGCTGGGCCATGTTTACTGTCACTGCTTTTCCCACCAGTCACAGACTCATCAGCAAAAGGACAATCTACAGGGAGCAGACCCACAGAGCCCAGCCTAACTGTGACCAGGTAGAGGACAGGAAGCCTGTGAAAAGGCTAAATCCAAGACTGTACATTTTCACAGGCTCTGTTCAAAGCCTTGCTGCTCATTGTGTAGCTTTCTAAGACTCTCCTGAGTGAAAGCAGGGTCATCCTTGCCAACAAAGGATGCCATAAGGATATGTGCGATGTCTACCAGGAAAGTGCTTCAGTATCTTTTCAGTTGCATTCAGACCATTTGTCACTTCTCCCAGTAGCCACCATTGATAGAGAACACTCAGGCAGAAGAGGCCCAGCAGCGCCAGACACGCATAGCTCTGGTACTTTGCATCCAAGCAAGAACTGTGGGGAAGTGGACAACACAATCATAGGAAAAGCAAACTACAGTTAAAAAAAAAAAAAAAGCATTGCTCTAATGCACAAAGATGCAAGAATCTTTAACACAGAGGTAGTACGTGGCTGGCTCAGTTGGGTAAGCATTCGACTCTTGATTTCAGCTCATATCATGATCTCAGGGTCCTAAGACTGAGCCCTGAGTCAGGCTTCATACTCAGCAGGGAGTCCATTCGGGCTACTGTAATGAAGATTCTCTCCTTCTGCTCCTTCCCCCACTCATGTGCCCTGTTCTCTCTCTCTCTCTCTCTCTCTCTCTCTCTCTCTCTCAAATAAATAAATAAATAAATAAATAAATAAATAAATAAATAAATATTTTTAAAATAGATAAATAAAATAAAAAATGAGCAGGGAACCTGAAAAAATATATACAATAGAATTATAGATCACTGGAGTAAAAACCAAGAAATAGAAGTATAGATATATGCAGTCATTTGATATGTTATAAAGGTGCTAAGGTAATTCAGTGACAAAAGACTGTTTTTACTGTTTATTTAATAAATGGTCTATAATATTGCACCACTAGGTATTTACTCAAAGTATGCAAAAATACCAATTTGAAGGGATTACATGCACCCCAATGTTTATAGCGGCATTATCAACAATAGCCAAATTATGGAAAGAGCCCAAATGTCCATTGACTGATGAAAGGATACACACACACACACACACACACACACACACACATACACACACAATGAAATATTACTCAGCCATTGAAAAGAATGAAATGTTGCCATTTGGAATAACATGGATAGAGCTAGAGAGTGTTACACTAAGTGAAATAAGTCAGAGAAACACATGAGAAACCACATGATTTCACTCATATATGGAATTTAAGAAACAAAGCAGGTAGATATAGGGGGAAAAAAGAGAGAGGGCCAAACCATACAACAGACCTTTAATTCCAGAAAACAAACTGCTGGTTGCTGGAGGGGTGGGGAGATGGGGTAAATGGGTGATGTGTATTAAGGTGTTCTTGTGATGAGCACCATCAAAAGAACACTTCATGTTCTTGTGATGTATGTAAGTGATGTATGTAAGTGTAAATTCTACACCTGAACCTAATATTACACTGTATGTTAACTAACTGGAATTTAAATAAAAACCTGAGGGCTGCCTGGGTGGCTCAGCAGTTTAGCGCCACCCTTCAGCCCAGGGCTAGATCCTGGAGACCCAGGATCGAGTCCCATGTCAGGCTCCCTGCATGGAGCCTGCTTCTCCCTCTGCCTGTGTCTCTGCCTCTCTCTCTCTCTATCTGTGTCTCTCATGAATAAATAAATAAAATCTTCAAAAAAAATTTTTAAAAACCTGAAAAAGAAAAAAATCAATAAAGGACATTGGTAAAGGTGGAAAAATAAAATAAAATAAATGGTGCTGAAATACCTGGATATCCACATGGCAAAAAAATAAATATCAACCATTATTTCATATCATAAATAGAAATGAATTCAGAATTGACTATAGACCTAAATATAAAACCTAAAAACAATAAAATACTAGAAAAAAAAGGAGAAATCTTTATGTCCTGGAGATAGAAAGATTTATCAGACCCAAAAAGCATAAATCATACCAGAAAATAATGATACATTTACTTGATCAAAATAAAGTATTTGGACTTTAAAGGCCATTGCTGAGAAAATGAGAGGCCAAGCCATAGACTGGAAGAAAATATTGCAACATGTACATCAGACAAAGGACTTATATCTAGAGTACATAAAGAACTCTTGGGATCCCTGGGTGGCGCAGCGGTTTGGCGCCTGCCTTTGGCCCAGGGCGCGATCCTGGAGACCCGGGATCGAATCCCACGTCGGGCTCCCGGTGCATGGAGCCCGCTTCTCCCTCTGCCTGTGTCTCTGCCTCTCTCTCTCTCTCTCTCTCTCTCTCTCTGTGACTATCATGAATAAATAAATAAAATCTTAAAAAAAAAAAAAAGAACTCTTATTATTTACAGTTAAATAATAAGAAAATAAACCTAGTAAAAAATCTGAACAGAGCTTCACAAATGACTAAATACAAATAGCCAACAGATATATGAAAAGATGCCTGTCATTAGTCATTAGGGAAATGAAAATAAAAACAATTGTATACCACTGCACCCCCAGTAGAATGGCTTAAAATTAAAAAGACTGATAATATCAGTGTCAACAGGGACGTAGATTAACTAGAAATCTCATACACTGACCATGATAAAGTAAAATGCCACAACCACTTGGGAAAACAGTTTGGCAATTTCTTTTTCTTTTCTTTTCTTTTTTTAAGTAAACTCTCCACCCAACATGGGACTCAAACTCACAATCTCAAGACCAAGAGTCACACGTTCTACTGACGGAGCCAGTCAGGCACCCTGGTAATTCCTTAAAAGCTTAAATGTCCACCTGCCATATAACCACCTGCCTTAGTCCATTTGGGCTACTAGAATGAAAATATCATAGCCTGGGTGACTTAAGCAGCAGAAGTGTATTTTGCACAATTTGGGAGGTTTAGTCCAATGCTGCGGTGCTGACAGATTCAGTGTCTGCTGCGACCCCACTTCCTGGTTCATCAATGCCCATCTTCTTGCCGTGTCCCCATATGGCAGAAGAGGCAAGGAAGCTCCCTGTGCTTTTATAAGGGCACTAATCCCATTCAGGAAGACTCCATCCTCACAACATAATCACTTCCCAAAGGCCTCATCTCCAAATACCTTCACCCCGGGATTAGGTTTCCACATATGAATATTGCAGGGATGCAAATATTCAGTCTATATAGGACCACCTACATTTTTAGGTGTTTACTCAAGATAAATGAAAACCTATGTCAGTAAAAGGACTTGTACAAGAACGCTGTATTTGGCATTCTTATAGGGCTAAAAAAAGTCTATCAACTGGTGAATGGATAAGCAGGTTGTGGCATGGCCATACGAGAGAATACTACTCAACAATAAAAAGAAATAAACCATGATACATAATAACGTGGATAAATCTCAGAATAACTACTCTAAAAGAGGCCTGACACAAGAATATATACTGTATGATCCCATTAATATAAAATTCCATCAAATGAAAACTAATCTGTGGTGACAGAATGTAGATCACCTGGGGACGGGGAGCATGTTGGAAAGAATGGATTGCAGGGCGTATATGGAAGTTTGGGGTCATGATGGAAATCTCTGATGTCTTCATTACTGTGGTAGTCTCATTAGTGTGTAATTGATCAGACCTTAAAAAGTCTTTTAAAATCACTTTAAATATGTGCAGTTTCTCGTATGGAAACTATCTCAATACATTTTTTTTAAAAAATAAGAATAAACCAGAGCAAACTCAGAATAGGATGAGGAGGCAAGAAAGCATTCCATCTGAGAAATAAGTGAAGACTCTTGAGGAACATAATTTGCCACCTGCCACCAAGTGTCCAGTGCACTATCCCGTTGCAACAGTCAAGAACCAGAACAAACTGGTGGAATCTGAAGACCATGGGATTCCAGAACTTCATCAGCAAATAAAAAAACAACTTCCTAACCAAAAAGAATAATAAAAATCCAAGATAAAACTGGTCACCATGCTGAGGAGGGAGTGTCTTGGTCCTGGAGGTATTCAGGAGAGGCAGGGGAGACTAGGACTTCATGGAACCATTTTTGGGAAGGTAGAGGTAACCCTTAAGACCTCTTCCAACTTGAAGATTCTAAAATTCTGCAAGACTACAGGTTTACTATTGTTGGATGTTGGTCCAGAAAAGCCCAAGGTTACACCGTCTTGCTTTACACCAGGTGACCTTCCCCCAAAGAAAATTAAAATGTCAGGATAGAATTGACAGGGAACTTTCTATCCTATTTGGTATCTGACTCCTCTCCTTTCTTTTGGCCCAGAAACGCTCTCCCTGAAGAGTGATGGTTTTTGGTTTTGCTCCTTTCCAAAAGCTCATAGCGTCGAGAATAACATGCCTGAAGTCACCATAAACCACAGTGGCTAAGTGGAAACACCTATTGTAATTTGGGGTGGCTGACTGTCAATGTCATCCTCACGTGACACCTAACTCATACCCTCATCTGCTGCTGTGTTGGAGGGATGCACGGGTGTAATCCTTAAGCATTATGACAAAACTACAAAAACTACAAGAACTCATTCATTCATTCATTCATTCAGTGAACATGTGAGCATTGTTATGTACCATTGTTATGTACCATTGTTATGTACTGTCCTCCTTGATCTGGCTGTGTGGGTTCTTCTCACTCTTATTTCTAGTGATTAACCTGACTTAGGGAGGAGCATACTCACAGAAGGAGACACATTTTAGAAAGGTAAACAGAAATAAGACCTCACAGGCTGCCCCGGCAGGCCTGGCCAGAGGGTCAATAATAGACTAATAAATAGGTCAGGGTTTCTGTGGGTAATTTCTTACTTTATTTGATAGGTTCGAGGTTTGTATCCTGTAAGCTAAAGTCTATATTATTATTTTTTTAAGTCTATATTAAAATGGGACATTTCTGGGGCACCTGGGTGGCTCAGTCGGTTTAGTGTCTGCCTTCAGCTCAGGTCAAATCCCAAGGTCCTGGACCGAGCCCTGCATTGGGCTCCTTGCTCAAAGGAGAGCCCACTGCTTCTTCTCCCCTTTGCCTGCCACTCCCCCTGCTTATGTGCTCTCTTGCTCTCTCTCTCATTCTCTCTCCATCAAATAAATAAAATCTTTTTAAAAATTAAAAAATATAAATAAATAAATTTAAAAATAAAATAAGACATTTCCTGGAGATTTGACCCTATTGTAGGAAACAGAGTCATTCCCCAAGGACTCCAGCCTCTAAAGCAGCCAAGCTGTTTGCTTTTTCTTGCTGTAACTCTCTTCTTTGTGGACAGGTCAGTGTTCATTAGCACCTTCACCAGGTGCCAGCAAGAGCAAAAAAAGTAATTCACGACAATCCCACCACCTGTTTTCCAGCCAACTACCTCGCTCAGAGAGGGAAGGCACAGCTCATTTGGTCAGTAGCGCGATCTGTGAATTTTTAATTTCATTGATCTCACTGGCCCCAATTTGAAAACATTAATAGGGAGATGTGTTTGCATTTAGCTCTTCGAAATAACATCCTGATAGTGCAATGGAAAAATCTGTAGGCTAATCAGAGGGAGGATGAGGGCCAATGTGTACTGGGTGAGGGAATATTCGTGAATCCTTGAAGAATAAGTAAAGGATCGAAAACAAAGGCAGGGTCAGGCACAAGAAGAAGGATTCTTTTCCAGCAAATCCAGATCAGGACCTGGGCAGCACTGAGGATTATTTAACTCTATATTAAAGGGAAATCCTGATAAAGAAGAGTCAGTGGGAAGTATGAACACAGTAAAATCTGTGCAAGAGATCAAACTGAGTAATGTCCAACATATAATCACTGTGATTACTAATTTGAAAATGGGTTCTTTGACATATTCTCATTTTAATTTTTCACATGGTTAGTGTACATGATAGATGTCTATTTCAACCAGGGTTTGCAAAACTCAATTTGTCAAATTGAGAGTTCATTAAAAATAAACACTGAACTCTGAAATGCTTTTATCTTGTGTTTTATATCAAATTTGTTTGATACATCTGAAGTCTGAGCTTACCCATGATTTAATTTTTTT
This sequence comes from Canis lupus familiaris, assembly GCF_011100685.1. Classification (NCBI taxonomy): domain Eukaryota; kingdom Metazoa; phylum Chordata; class Mammalia; order Carnivora; family Canidae; genus Canis; species Canis lupus. The sequence continues at coordinate 1,688,177 of NC_049227.1, read as the reverse complement.
TGTCTTGAGGCATCATGGCTTACTTTAAACAATTGACTTCAACACAAAATATCATCTTCTTTGCAACAAACAGGATGCTAAATGAAAATTGGTAGTTTTTTTTTAGATTAAAATTAACAAAGTTACAATTTACTTTTTTCTAAAGATTTGAGAGAGAGAGAGAGAGAGAGAGAGAGAGAGAGAGAGAGAGCAGGCGCACAGTGGGGATTAGGGGCAGAGAGAGAAGAGAGAAACTCAAGCACTGAGCACGGAGCCACACTCTGAGCTCAGTAACATGACCCTGAGATCAGACCTGAGCTGAAACCAAGAATCAGATGCTTATCCAAATGCACCACCCAAGAGCCCTAACAAAGTGAAGATGGAGATATTTTCTCAACTGTAAGTAAGATGATAGTTGAACTCTGGCTTTAGTTGGACCAGTCAGGGGGAAAGTTGATCTGGATTGGAGATCCATAGATTCATATTCAGTTTTGGGAGGGTTTGGGGAAGGCAACTTCATATTTGGTGCTTTGAGCTTCATGTTGCTTCACATCGAGACACCACAGTATCTGGGTCTCCCAATTATGGTGATGATCAGTAGGTTCAGGTGGCAAAGACCTGAAATTTCTACTGGAAAGTTCCCCTTTGACCTTTCATGTAATGTTTCTTCCACGGATGAACACTGCTTGATGCAAGTATTTCATATATATGCATGTATATATATTTTATATGTTTATATTAATAAATATATAGTACTATTGGTATAAACATAATGAAAAACATATATACATACTATATATATATCAGTACTTACATATATAGAATATTTATATATATATTTTTTAAGATTTTATTTGTTTATTCATGAGAGACAGAGACAGAGAGAGGCAGAGACATAGGCAGAGGGAGAAGCAGGCTCCATGCAGGGAGCCCGACGTGGGACTCGATCCCGAGTCTCCAGGATCAGGCCCTGGGCTGAAGGTGGCACTAAACCGCTGAGCCAACCAGGCTGCCCAGAATACTTATATATGTTTTCCAATATGTTTCTACCAATTGCATTTATTATTCCTTTTGATGCTTACATTACCCTATTTTGGGCAGTAGAGCCCCTTTTTGTGGCTCCTCCTCCTTACAATGATCCATTAGTCTTTGGACTTAGCATGCCACCTAGCCCAAAGTAAGGACTTCTATAATTTTTATCTGTAATTATATGGAAGCTATTCCCACAGAAAAATGATCAATAAGAACACAAGAGTTTGGCTTACTCAATATACTTATAACATGAGAATTTTTCAGGTCCCTACTCTGTAACAGGCACTGTATAAGGTGGCTAGAATTACAAAGACAAATAAAGCACAGTCCCTGTTCTTAAGAACCTATGGGTTAAAGCTGCTGTTGGTGACAAGGCATTGTAGAACACTAGCACCTCAGATCAGGTGGGAAGTGTGTTGTAAACCATTAACTGCTCACTACAGATAAGTGCAGAGATGTTTGCAAATGACTTGCTTTCAAAAAAATAAAAAATAAAGAGAACAGGTTCTATGTTAGCCCTACACTACTACCAGTCTCAACGCATCTCAGTATGTGGAGGACCAGCGAGTGGACGGGGCTGGAGCACTGGCACCTGCACACAGCAGTGCGTCCCATACATATGCATCATTGTTTAAGTGTGTCATGGTCTAATAAGAAATATGCTGGTCTAGTACAAGAATGTATCACCAGATAAATAGAATAGAAAGTGACGAGTTCTAACAATGCTCTAAGAATATAGATGAATGTATGATTGAACAAATCTCGGTGAGGAGGGCTTTGAACAATGGCTAAAAACCAGAGTTGATGAAAAGAAGAAAAGCGCTTCTTTCCAGACAAGGAGATCCAGCTTCTGCAAAGGCATAGTGATGTGACAACTGGTGCCCCAACAAAGGGTAACAGCTCCAGGTTTTGTGTGGCCAGAAGAGAGAATATATTCACAAAGCAGCAGAAAGGTTGGGTGGGGCCAGATGGTAAAGGCACTGAATGCCACAATAGGGAGTCTAGACATTATTATTAGGCTGTAGGGAACTGTCAAGGTTGCTAAGCAGGAGTAATATGGTCAGAGTCATGTTTTAAAAAGATAACTCAGGGAAGCAGAAAGGGGAAGGGAGAAGATGAATAAAAAAGGGGGAGAAAGAAAAAGATGAGTTTGGAGCCTACTATCATCCATATGAAAAATTATAAGTCCTAGAGGTATGCCTGAATTTGCCAGTTAGAGAAAAAGAGGCAGAAATTAAATCCAGAAGCATTTCAATAGTGAAACATACAGGATTTGGTGACAGGAAATGTGAGAAGTCAGGAATAAAGGGAACAGAGGAGGACTCTGAGTGTAAACAGGAAGTAGTTGACATGCAATTGCATTTACTAACGAGCCAAATCGGAGTGCAAATTGATTAAGAATTAATATTGAGTATATTTGCAAATAGGCAAGTTGCAACAAACATCTCTGTGGAATACACTCATCGGGATTTCTATTTTGAAAATACATGCAGGGCAACTAACATTTACAGTCTCTCCATTTTTAAATTTTAATGTTCCATCCGTAGTAAATTATGAATGTCCAGTCTGCCAGGATGCCGTCCCTAGAGTCGAAGAAGATTCCCAAATTTGAAGTCTAGGTTGCCTAGCAACCAGAGTCCCCTTGAGCAGAGAAAATCTGACATTTTTTCCCCAGTAAAGTCTTCAACAGATCTAAAACAGGAGCAGAGGGAAATGATCATTAAAAACTGACCTTATGACTTCAGTTCAGTTACAGAAAATTGAATTTGCTCAACCAGCAGGGGGCATCCCACCTTTTCTAAGGAACCTTTCTAAAATCCTCAATGCCCCATTAGTGCCCATTTCCCATCCTTGACTGATCCCAACACATGATCATCTCTTCTCAATGGTACAACCCCAAGGGCAAAGCAGTCCACTTTTCTGTCATCTTCCTGGAACAGACTGACCTAATCTTGCACATCACATACTCAACGACATGGGCTATGACCTTAAGCAATTCTGTGTCTCAGTTTCCTTATCTATAAAATGAAGAAAGTAATAGTACCTTGCCTCAGAGTGTTGAGAAAATTTAAGGAAATCAATGCACTTAAAGTGCTTGACACAGTTCCATCAGAGTAAGCGCTCAAGTGACCCTGGCTATGATTAGTATTGCTTATGACATGTGTCCTCTGCCATATATGGAGAGAGAAACATAAAATTAGTTATGCAAACACTGGATGATTTTCTGGTTCTCTCCCCAATGTTTCTTCCTACCCCGCTGTTCTACTTTGTAGTAAAATATTCCTTCGGTGCCCCAAAGAAAATGCAGGAATTGTCTGAAAGTTCTGCTGTTTGTAGGAGGATAAAGCAGGTAAGAGGAACCACTCAAGGCATCCGTTGAATGGGTGTGAGAAATCGGCAGCCCATGGGCAACGGGCCTCATTCAGCAAGCTCACCTGAGTCCGAGCAGGTCTACCAACACGTGAAAGGAAGGAGCATTTGCTGGAAATGCTAGATCTGCTTTAAGAAGAAGGAAAAGACAGGAAGATGAGCTGATAAGTAGACAGGTGAGGAAATACCAGAGTTTTCAGGACTGTTCAGGAAGCTTCCCCAGAAAGACCCCCAAGATGAGCAGAGGGGGGCACAGAACTCACCCTCTCAAGACCCATAAGCCTGGTTCTGGTAGACAGAGGGTGGCCCTCCAAGGATGTCCATGTCCTATGAACATGTCACCCTACAGGCCAAGAAGGACTTTGCAGGTGTGCTGAAGGATCTTGGGTTCTCCTGGGCTATCTGGGCAAGTCTGTTGTAATCACAAGGATCCCTCCAGGAGGAAGACAGGACAGAGAGGGATGTGAAACATAGAAGTAGGGTCAGACTGATGCAGGGCAGTGAGCTCAGTACCAGGGCAGCATCTAGAAAAGGTAAGGAATGGATTCTCCACTAGCCTCTCCGGAAGGAGCACAGCCCGGTTGACCCACTGTAGACTTCTGACGCTTAGAACTACAAGACGATAAAAGCGTGTGGTTTGAAACCTACATGTTTGAGATCATTGTTACAGCAACAATGGGAAAAGAATACCCAGTGGACAAGGGGAGGAGCTTAGCTGCAAAGTCCATACCTACCTCCTGAATATGCAAATATGCAAGAAGACAGCCAGAGCAGAAGCTCACAAACCAAAGAAATTCGAGCACCATCTGCTAAAGAGTGATGGGCATGGGCGAGTAGGGTGTTCAGTAGATGAAAATGGAACCAGCCTGATGGAATTTCGCAAAAGGATGTGATTGTTTCCGCCAATTAGAAATTGCAAGAGGGAACTTACTATTATTGTTGCTATTATTGTTGTTCTGCTTTTTGTGGGGGGATACCGTAAGGCTTTGAAATGAAGAGGATTCCTGGGTATCTTCTCCAACACACTTTTCCAGGTTTTCAGTCTTTCTTTAACTTTGAGCTATTATACAATCTGTAAATTACAGAAAACCAATAATAATGCAAGAGATTCTCGTCCACAGAGATGCAGATTGGCAGCATCCTGTGGAATGTGATCCCTGCCCAGTGGATGGATCCATTTTGCATCCATCTGTAAATTCACATCAGCATTCCTCATTTGCCTGCATATGTGTGGTTCTTGGACTTGTCCTTGGAACAAGCTGTATCCTCTTACTGGCTCCCTCAGTGGATGACTTAAATAAAACCTTTGGCACATGTTTACTTTATATGTGCATGAGATTCTATATTTTCGCGTTTTCAAAAATTGATCCTGTAATATCTTATGAGGGCAGAAGCGTCACATAGCTAATAAGCCCAAAGATGTGCATGCCTGTCTCCATTCCACCTTCCCAGGAGCTGACTTTGTGACACCAAAAAGCAATGCCACAGAACCAGGCACCACCAGGTTCAAAACTGTTGTACCTGCCAAAGAATGAGGCCGACACTGGGCTCTCCCTGGGCACAGGACTTTATGCAGCAGGGTAATGGTCTGCTTCCCAGACCGTAACTGGTCAAGGCTGGATATGGGAATCGGGTGTGGGGTTAAGAGATGACCGTGGGCAGCAGGATGCACCAATCCACAGGATGCTTCATCTTTGCCCCCCACCACACACAGACTGCTACCCCATCCATTTTTTTGTCTTTGACTGCTCCCCCATCCTGGTCTGGGGGGCAACTAAACATTCTTTCCACCAAGACTCTCCTTGCCTCCAGGACTACGGGTCCTGAAGTGAGGAAAAGTTTTTTTAAAAAGAGAGACCAGGGGTGCCTGGGTGGCTCAGTGGTTGAGCATCTGCCTTCAGCTCAGGGCGTGACCCCAGGGTCCTGGGATTGAGTCCTGCATTGGGATCCCCACAGGGAGCCTGCTTCTCCCTCTGCCTGTGTCTCTGCCTCTCTCTGTGTCTCTCATGAATAAATAAATATTTTTAAAAATAAAATAAAAAAGAGATCAAGAAAGGAATCGGAAAGAACAAATAAGTGATATGATCTGGGCTAAAAGTAAGAAAATTTTAACCCCCCAAAACATTCAGGTTAAGAACATAAATTGGCTTCAGAAGTGGTGTGAACATAGTCCTGGGTGAGAAGCCTCACGGATTATTAGGAAACTAGCATGTGCGTTAGTGTCCCAAACTTTGGAATTGATGTCTCGTTGATGCCACATAGTTATCATCTCTGCCATGTGTCCCAAGTTCCAAATATTCATAATGTTATGGGGATAATGGACATTCTCGCCATACTCCTGCTTTTTGGACAATGATTTTGTTTCTCTGTCAGTTAAACATTTGGTTCCTGGCTTCAAAGGAGGTTTTATTATATTATTCCTCAGTTGAGAATAAGTATTGGGCTCAATTAAATCATTTCAGTATGTATTGAGATCCCTATTGTTCTGTTTCTAAAACTATTAATCTGATGTACTATGTCAATGAATTACTTTATTCTGAGTAATTCTCAGAATTTACTCCTGCATTCCTAAAACAGGCCTCCCCCCACCTTGGGATGCAATATTTTGAATGTATATAGGCACATGTGTCCACTAATAAATTCTTTTGGACTTTCGTGCCTGTATTGGCATTTTCTAAACTGTTCAGCAAGACGCTGTTAAACATGCAATGATTTTTTTAGAAGGGCCTATTTGCCAGCTTGAGAAACGGTGGGTTAAAACAACGTTAGCAGATCTCCACTGCGTGCACATTCAGTGGCAGGAAGAGGCTGGCAGGCACAATCTCAAGGACAGGGAAGAGTGCGCTGCATTTCCCAAACTTACTTGACTATGGAACCTTTTTCCAGCATATCTATTTACATTTCCCAGAACAGAGTTCTGCAGATCACCAGTTTTCAAAATGCTGGCCGGTTAAAGAGCAAGATTTGTTTATTTCGTCTGTTTCTGAAATAACGTTTCTTGAGGGTTGTTTTCCGGATCATGATTACCCAATAGAATGAATTCAACAAACCTGTCCACATTTCAAAAGGCCTTTTTAAATATAGGAGTCATCTATGCATTGAAAATTTAAAAGAATTCCCTGTGATTTCTATCTGCTGTTTCATGGAAAGAGGAACATTTTGACAAATTGTATAAACTCTTCCTCAGTCCTGAGTTATCCTGCCCTAGTCAAATATCCTACTTTTACACATGGAAATTCCTTTTTGGTGGGCAACCCAGGTGGCTTCGCAGTTTAGCGCCACCTTCAGCCCAGGGCCTGCCTGATCCTGAGACCCGGGATCGAGTCCCACGTCAGGGTCCCTGCATGGAGCCTGCTTCTCCCTCTGCCTGTGTCTCTGCTTCTCTCTCTCTGTGTCTCTCATGAATAAATAAAATCTTAAAAAAAAAATTCTTTTTGGTTAAAAAAAATGTTCCTTTACTTTAAGATGAAAACCTGATTAGCATTTGGTTGTATGTTCTCATGTTGAAATATGCTTCACGTCTATTGTCATATGCACATTCTCATTTCTTTCTTTTTTTTAAGATTTTACTTATTTATTCATGAGAGACACAGAGAGAGGCAGAGACACAGGCAGAAGGAGAAGCAGGCTCTCTGTGGGGAGCCCGATGTGGGATTTGATCCCAGGACCCCAAGATCATGACCCTGAGCCAAAGGCAGATGCTCAACCACTGAGCCCACCCAGGTGCCCCTACATAGTCTCATTTCTAATTTTGTTCTATCTTTTTCATCCCTTCACTGAACAGAGAACTGGAAGTAACTATTGCAGAGGCAGAAGCAGGCATAAAAAATGACTAAATTATCACTTTGAGGGAACTCATGGTCTAGTGTCAGAGACAGAAGCATAAACAAATAATTACAACCCCTCATAATAAGGGAGGTAATAAAGGCATACAAACAGGCAGAGGAGACAATAACAGGATGAACAGCCTGGAGGGACTGGTGCCATTGTCAAAGAGTCCTAAAAAACCAATAGAGAACCACATAGCAATTTAGGTGGAAGCTACAAATCAACACAAGAGAAGGGGCACAAATGGCCTATGAATTAAGAAAGAAATACAGGAGTTAACATAACAAGAGGCAGAGGATGGCAGGAGGTGAGGCTGGTAGGGTAACTCTGAGCCCCAAGTGGGAGCTTGTATCAATTTCCTATTGCTCCTGTAACAAATCAACACAAACTCACTGGCTTAAAACAACACAAACATGTTGCTAGACAGTTCTGGGAGTCAGGACTGAACTGGGTTTGGACTGACATCAAGGTGCCAGAGGGCGGTGCTCCCTCTGGAGGCTCCAGGACAAGATGCTTCTTACCTCCTCCAGCTTCTGGATACTGCCTGCATTCCTTGGCTTGTGGCCTCTTCCTTTATCTTTAAAGCCAGCACAGCATCGTCTTTCCTCTCTGACCTCAGAGCCTCTGCTTTTGTGACCACCCTCCCCTCTCTCTTGGCACCCCTCCCGCCTGCCTCTTAAAAGAAGCCTTGTGATCACATCAGAAGTACCAAGTCCACAGTCCTGGGGAGTAGCATAAGGGAAATCTTTGGAGCCTTCACGTGACCTGCCAGGAGCCTGGGTTTCCTACAGCAGATGGTGAGGGGCTAGGGAGATTTTTTTAAGCAGGAAAGTCACATGATCAGATCACCCAGGTGGCAGCGTGAAAGACAGCCTGGAGTGGGGCACACTGGAGGTCAGAAGCCCCCGAGGAAGGCACTGCAGAGGAGAGAGTGAAGTTGGGCAAAATGGGTGAAGGAGTGGGAGATGCCAGCTTCCAATTATGGAATAAGTCAGTCATGGGAATAAAAGGCATGGTGGAGAGAATGTAGTCAGTGGTGTTGTAATAGCATGACAGGGTGATGGGGGTGGCTACCTTGGTGGTGAGCACAGCGTCATACACAGACTTGTCAAATCACCGCACTGTACGCCTGAAACTAATGTGACATTGTGTGTTGACTATACTCCAACTAATTAAATAAATACATAAATACATAAGTAAATAAAGTTTAAAAAATAAAATACAAAAAAAAAAAAAGACTCAGGCAAAGCAAGGACAGTGGGGATAGTGAGCAGTGTCTTATCACTGAAACAAGTAAAACTGGCAGGACTTGGTGACTGATGGGAGGAGGAGGGCGAGGTCAGAACTCTCACAAGGGGAGCAGGTTTGGGCAAAGAGGTTCTCCGACTGGCCTCTTGCCTTCTGTGGCTCCCCCCTCAGTCTACTCTTCTTGATTCCCCCTCACCTTTTGGTGGTCCCACATGGCCTGGCTTAAAATCAACCCCCAAGCCCAAGGCCCTCCATGGTCTGGCCTCCACCCATATTTCTTGCCACTCACTCCATTCCAACCCCAACCCCAGCAAGGCAAAGCACTTCACAGTGCCCATCGTGCAGTGTGGTGCATTGTCAGGTGCCCTCATGCATTAGTTCAGACCACCACCCCCACCTGCACCATCTGTCCCTACTGCGACTGTGCACACAGACCCATCCTTCAGGGCTTTGCTCCTCAGTGCGCCCCTTTATGACCCTTCCAGGTAGGATAACCACTGCCTTCTCCATATCAGTGAACTAGACTTGGGCTTCAATCACTTAGACACAGACACATACTTAGATCCATAATTGTCCCCCTGCTGGAAAATAAGCATTCTGAAACCACGCATAATTTCTTAGTCATCATCCTATTCTTGATGGCTAACATAGCCTCTAACATTTTATGGCCTCTAAGGAAATGTGCGTGGTGAGTGAGTACGCAAATCAATGAAGAAAGACAAACAATAAAATGAAGTCATCGTAAGTTGTAAGCAGTCCTATTTAATCCATCAGCTGATGCATGGATAACAATATGGGATAGCTGTATAATGAAATACTACTTAGGAAAAAGAATGAAGTACCAACACGAGCAAATCTCGAAACCATTAGGCTGAGTGAAAGATGCCAGTCACAAAGGCCACATATTGAATGATTCCATTCCTATGGAATCATTACAAGCAAATCCACAGAGACGGAAAGTAGACTAGTGATCAGGGCCAGGGGAACCACGAGGAGTGTATGGGGTGGTGAAGGCTAATGGGTACAGGCTTTCTTTATGGGGTAATAAAAATGTTTTAAAATCGATCATGCCAATGGATGTACAGCTCTGTGAATAGGCTAAAGGCCACTGCGCTGTATACTTCAAATAGGTGAGTAATATGGTACCTGAATTTTATCTCAGTAAAACTGTTACCGAAAGAAAAGATGTCATTTTAGAACCAAGTAAGATTCACTAATGAAAGAAAGAAAGAAAGAAAGAAAGAAAGAAAGAAAGAAAGAAAGAAAGAAAGAAAGATCAGAGAGGCATTGGGAGACAGATCCAAATGGCAGTGGATATGCATTGGGCAGGCAGTGAGGACAGGGAAGGAAATGAGAATGAACATCTATTAAACGCCTAACCATGTGGCATTCACTGGGCTAGGCACCTTACTTGCCTTTTCTCCTTTAATTCCTGTGGGTTAGATTTTTTAATTCCTGTTTGCAGATGGAAAAACTGGGGCAAAGACAATCCCAGTCGCTGGCCCAATGGCTCAGAGTTAGTAGGGAATGACAGCCAGGATTTGAACTCAAGCCAACTTTCTCCGAAATCTACATCCTTGACCACACGACTTTGTTTATAGACTTGTGGGTACGTTAGTTTTTCCTCCTCATTTTTTGTCAGGGAGGATAATCTTTCAAAATTCCTTAGTTGAATGAATTGCTTATTTTCTTCAATAATGAAACAACTTAAAGCTATGGATTACCTGTGTGTAATTTTTGGTGAACTTTGGCCATATGTTCTTTGTAACTGACCTCATTTGTTGTCTAAATAATCTGCCTTTCTCTGTCTGATTGCCTCTTGCTGGTTTTTCATTATCGAATGGCCGGCTTGCTTCTTTATACTTCTGTTTCATTATTCCTGAAGAACGTGACCCATGCAGTTTCTGCACTGAGGGATCGGATACGTCTTTCTTTGTGATCTAGTGCAGCATCAAGTTTTGTAAAAACCTCAGAGACTCTAGAAAGGCAGGTTCCTTCCCTCTTTACAGAGGAGATGCCTAATGCTCCCTGGGGACGGGAAGTATATTTGATTGTTTAAAGACTTTCGAGAAAGAAAATTCCAATTTCTTCTTAAATTGCTTTAAAAATAGCACTGGCCTTCTCAGTAATCCATTCTTAATGCAAGCAACACACACAGAAGTTAAGAGGAAGAACATGTCTGAGTAATTCAAAAGACCAAGAAGAAGCCAGCCATTTGTAATCAGATATTCCAATATTTTCAAGGCTTTTTTACTTCAGCACGATGAATGGCCATAAAAAGATAGAAACCTTCTTGTAAGAGACTTGGCTTCCTCTGCTTTACATAATCAATTTGACATTTGAATTTTGGCAAAGGATCACAGGTACCTTGCTTTATTTATTACCTGAGATTAGATAAAAACATCACTGTTATCAAACCACACCAGGCTTTTTCCTAAAATAAGGTGCAATTTTTCAAGCAAGGATCACTTTGTCCTGACATCAAAGTCTACAGGACAGGGTTTCCAAGTATTTTATACATAGAAACCATTCTCCTTCCTTCCCTCACCCCTTCCCCTCTCTCCCCTGCCTGCTACACACCCCTCCCCTTAAAATAACCCACTCCCACCAATTCTTCCTTCCATCAACTGCTACATTTATAACATGGCATCCTAAAAAAGAACAAGGAAGTACAAAAAAATGTATCAAAGTTGTGCCAGAGAAGAGCAGAAGGGTCCTCAGGCACCAGATTTATCATTCCAGATACTGTACAGTCAATACTGAAAGCAGATAGCTGCTCTATAACCCCATGCTTGCTTTTATGCAGACTGGGCAGATTTTTTGTATCACCAGGGATAGTCTAAGAGGTGCTGCAGGCGGGGAAGGGCATCCAGGTCATCAAGCCCTCTCCAGTCCCTAAGGAGACCTTTATGTTTTCAAAGGCACCCCTGTGGAAGGAAGAATCTGTCCAGCACCATCTGAAGAATAAGCAGGAGCGGCTTAAATGCCCACTCTCCTTATAAGCAGTAGAGGCCTCTGATGCCTACTCTCCCAGCTTCCCATGAATGTCCACAAGCCAAAAAGATGGAAGCTCAGCTCACCCTCAAAGGTGAAGCCAATGGTCAAACTACAGCACAGGTCTAGATGCAGCCTCCTCACCCCATCCTGAGCCATAAACCTGGTGTGACGAAATCTCCCCAGGTCTGGCTTCACAGTACGCCTGGCTCTGCCCATGAAACAAAGACAGTGGGGTGCCTGGGTGGCTCAGTCAGCTCAGCGCCCTACTCTTGATCTCAGCTCAGATCTTTTTTGTTTTTTAAAAGATTTTATTTATTTATTCATGAGAGACACACAGAGAGAGGCAGGGGCAGTGGCAAAGGGAGAAGCAGGCTCCCCACAGGGAGCCTGATGCAGGACTAGATCCCAGGACCCTGGGATCACGACATGAGCCAAAGGCAGACGCTTAACCACTGAGCCCTGTAGGTGTCCCTCAGCTCAGGTCTTGATCTCAGGGTTTTGAGTTCAAGCCCTGCATTGGGCTCCACACTGGGTGTGGAGTCTACCTAAAAACAATAACAACAACAAAAAAATCAAAGACAAGCATCTGGGAAGGTTGGCAGGATGCTTCAGCTAACCTCTACTAACCACTCTTAGTCTTCACAAAACAGAAAACTGGGCTGCCAAGAAATGGACTTCAATGCACCCCAATTTCCCTGCCTGTCATATCTCATTGTCTTTCTTCCTGCATTCCGATGTTCAGCTAAATCAATTCAAAAAGAGCCAAATGAATATGGAATGTGGAGAGTGAGAGGGAGTGACAGGGACACAGTGACACATTTTTGAGGCAATATGCATGGGGACCTACACTTAAGATTCCAGGTTCCAGAGCTGGACTACCTGGGGCAAATCCTGGCATTACTACTAACTACGTTGTGCAAAAACAGGCAAATATCCTAACTCTCAGGCCTCATTCTTGTCTGTGAACTTGAAATATTACAGCCCCTACTTCTTTTTCAAAACATGTGAAGTGCTTGGCAAGCACTCAGATTTCAAGCGCTTTAGAAAGAGTATCTCATATTATCTCATTTAATCTTCACCAACATGCTTTGAGTCCCATTGTACAGATGAACAAATGGAGGCTTAGAGAAGCTATGTAACTAGCTGAAGGTGATGGAGCTAGTAGGGTGGAGTTGGGACTTGAACTGAGATCTGACATCAAAACAAAGGCTGTTACTCAACACCATGATACTTCTCCAAGAGATGTGGCTCCATGGGTAAAGGACAACACATGGTGACAAGGAAAATATATGATGATGATGATGGTTGTTTTGCAAGGGCTCTATTGGTTTAAAATAAGGGACACAAGATGTCACCATGTCAAAGCAGTAGTGATATTAGGTGAAAGGTGATTAGAACCTAAGACCTTATTCAGAGCATCACACATCATACCTACTTATGCAGCTTTAGAAAAACAGCTGACCACCCATCACCCAAATGGTCACAAAGTGCAGCCTGGAACAATCCATATGCTCTGAGTGTTGGCAAGAACTACATCTGGATAGATCTTGCTTTGAACAAAGAGTAAAAACTGACATAGAGGTCTATAAAACTATTCCAGAACCATATCTCAGAGTCCCAGGGGAAGAGCATGTCTCAAGAGAATTCAAGGACACATAGGGTTCACAAAACAGGAGCAAAAATCTACAGCAAGAGAACAGCCTGTGAGAAAAAGAAAACAGGAGAAGATGAAGAGGGGATAAGTAACACAAGAACGCAAAATGCATTTAAAAATCCACATGGAGGTCAGGTGAGGCAGATACTGCAGAAAAATAAAATAGGTAATGTTAAGAATACACTTGAAAGGTTCTCCAAGAATGTAGAGGTAAAGGATAAAGAGGTAAAAATAATGAGAATGATAGATATCAAAAATCAATTTAAAAACTCCAATATAAAGATAATTGACTTTTGGGAGAATAGAACAGAACAAAAAACAACAAACTTATGAAAAAAAATGAATAGAAAACATTTTTTTCTTGACCTTTAGAAAAAATCATATTCTATGAAAAAGAGATCCTCACATGGACATATGCTGGTAAAATATTAATACATTGGAAAAATTAAAACTATTCAAAGATCTGAGGGGAAAAATACTTAGAAAGGAACAAAAATCTGACTGACCCTGGCTTCTCAGAGATAAAATGTTCTAGAAAAGACTGGGACACCATCTACACAGTTGAGAGGAAGGATTAGAGACTAAAAGCATGACCAAAGCTTCTGAAAACACATTTGTGTAGTCTGACATCTGTGAGAATAATATCCTTGGCTATTCCTGCTTTGAAAATATATGCCACTGGTTACCATCCTTAAAAAAAAAAAAACTGCTTTAAGTTTATGCCAAAAACTGAGTAGGTCATGCTAAATGGAATTGTGCTTTTCCCCTAATTATTCTGTCCCCAAACTCCAGTATCCAAGTGGGTTAAGGATTGTTGGGATGTTTCTGGGGGAACCTGGGCCAGGTATCCTGTGATACCTTCCTAAGTGGCTTCCCTTCTCTGCTTACTTTCTGGGACCAAGATCACATTCTGAACCCTACGTTCACACCAGGTTTCATGACGACTTCGAATAATAGCAGGTGCCTCTGTGTTCCATTGTAATCAGCAAAGACTAAATTATTTACACTGCTGCTCACCATACAAGAATTAACACAAAGAGCTTTATTTCTCCTCCCCCAAAACAGGGCTACATACACAATTTAAAAGGTGTTTGCATGTGAAATGTGAAATCTGGGGGTTTTCCTTAGTTAAATTTTTTTTTATAAATGCAGAAGCACTACATGGGCAATGCTGGAAATACAGAAAAGTAGCAAGGGTGAAATAAGCACTGATAATCCCAATACCAAAAAGAAAACTCTGGTAAATTTCATATTATTCATGCAGCATTTCCCATACATATCCTTCTTATAAAAGTACTAATTTTCTCATTAATGGTATTTAACTATATACAGTTTGTAGTTTCCTTTATTCACCAAAATCATATGATTTTTTTTAAATTCCCATATCAAAAAAATATTATTTGGAATGGCTGTGCAGCATTCCATCCCATGAATAACTGTCTTATGGTTGACTTAATCCTGGATCATTGAACTTCTATTTTGGACATCACAGGCATTATACTAAACATTATACATTATATTATGCTATGGAATCACTAAAAGCTTAGGTTTTGAAGAAAATTTTCTTTCTTTTTTTTTTAAATTTTCTTGAGATCAAATTCCTATCCCACTACTTATTAGCTATGCCACTTGGGCAAAATAATTAAACAGTCTGCGCCTGTTTCCTTGTAAGCATAACAGGGATTATAACAGTGTATCGATTAAATGAATTAACACATGTAAAGGCTTTAGGACACTGCCAGCAACAGCGTGAACAGTGTATGTTTAGGTGGTTCTTTATCCAATTCTTTGCTACAGCGTGAAATGAGCTTCTACGTGTATTCTTTTAACTCCTACAATTATTTTTTAAGATAAAAATCTTAGAAGTGGAATTCCTGGGTCCAGAAGCAATTCCCATTTTTAAAATTTGTGTCTATATTGTCTAATTTCACACCAAAAAGTTATACACCTTATCCTACCAACAAAGAATGAAAACAGAATGAAAATGCCTATTTTCCCACAGCCTTGCCAACACGAGATATCTACACTTTTTTCCCCATGGCTTTGGTAAGATAATGAATGAAACTGACATTCTGTTGCCTTATTTTGCATTTCTATTACAATAGAATGCTGTCCATTTTTTTCTGAAGGCTTACTGGGGATTTTGACTTTTTTTCTTTTATGCAAAACCTCTTCACGTTCTCTGCCCAGTTTTTGTTAGGAGTATTTTTCTACCAATTGCCAAAAGACTTCATGTATTAGAATAAACATTTCTACTATATGTTGGACATGTTTTACTTCAGTTTGTCATTAACATTACTTATTACAAACAGATTTGTTCATAATTCTTCACATGAAAGGATGCTCAATGTCACTCATCATCAGGGAAATACAAATCAAAACTGTACTGAGAGATCACCTCACACCAGTGAGAATGGCTGAAATCAACAAGGAACAACAGGTGTTGGAGAGGATGTGGAGAAGGGGAACCCTCTTGCACTGTTGGTGGGAATGCAGACTGGTGCAGCCACTCTGGAAAACTGTGAAACTGTGTGGAGTTTCCTCAAAAGGTTATAACTAGGGCTATCCTACGACCCAGCAATTGCACTACTGGGTATTTATCCAAAGGATACAAAAATACTCATTTGAATGCACCCTGATGTTTATAGCACCATAATCAACAATAGCCAAATTATGGAAAGAGTCCAAATGTTCATTGACTGATGAGTGGATAAAGAAGAGGTGGTATATTTACGTACAATGGAATATTACTCAGCCATCAAAAATAATGAACTCTTGCCATCTGCAACAACATGGATGGATTTAGAGATTATGCTAAGAGAAATAAGTCAATCAGAGAAAGACAAATACCATATGATTTCACTCACATGAGAAATTTTAAAAACAAACAAATGAATATGGGGGTACAAAAAGAGAGGAAACCAAGAGAACAAGCTGATGGTTACAGACAGGAGAAGAGGAATGGGTGCAACAGATGACAGGGATTAAGGTTTCACTTGTGATGAGCACCAGGTGTTGTATGGAATTGCTGAATCACTAAATGCTACACCTGGAACTAATAGTACACTACTTGTTAACTAAGTAGGTACACTACATGTTAACTAAGTAAAAAAAATTTTTTTAAAGATTTATTTATGATAGAGAGAGAGAGAGAGAGAGGCAGAGACACAGGAGGAGGGAGAAGCAGCCTCCATGCCAAGAGCCCGACGCAGGGCTTGATCTCAGGACTCCAGGATTGCGCCCTGGGCCAAAGGCAGGTGCTAAACCACTGAGCCACCCAGGGATCCAATAACTAAGTAAAATTTAAATAAAAACTTGGGAAGAATAAAAACAATAAAAATATATTTTTTTAAAGATTTGCTCATTATTTTTTATTTTTTTAAATGTTTTACATTTATAACCTCCAAACCACCAGATTTTTCCTGTACAATTTATGACTTTGGGGTTATAATTAGAAAAGCATTCTCAAACCCAAGTTTATACAAATCTCACCTTACACTGCCATCTCTGACAGCTCTTTATGATTTCATATTTTATATTTAACTCTTCAATCCAAAAACAATTCTATGTTTCTGTGTAAGTAAAGAAATTAACAATTTTCTTCCCAAACATTAACCCAGTTTCCCAATCATATTTACCAAATCTAGCTTTAAAGTGAATTCTATTGAAAAAGTCAGCCATTAATACAAGGGTTTGTAAAAAGATTTTTTTAATTAAAAGGAAATAACAAAATAAATAAATAAATAAATAAATAAAGTGTATTCTAATATATGGAAAAGCAAGCAACCCACTCACTGTTTCTTTTTTTATTGTTTTTTTAAAGGTTTTATTTGTTTATTTGAGAGAGAGAGAGAGCACAACCAAGGAGAGGGGCAGAGGGAGAGAGAGAAGCAGACTCCCCTATGAACAGGGAGTCCGATGTAGGGTTCGATCCCAGGACCTCAGGATCATGACCTGAGTCGAAGGCAGACATTTAACTGAGCCACCCAGGCGCCCCTTGTTTTTGCTTTTTTAATGACTTAATTGGCTCTTCTAGTAATATTATTCAAATGAGCTTTAGAGTAATTCTATCACATTCCCCAAAAAGTCCAGTGGAAATGCTGCTGCTGTTGAAACACGGCAGCTGTTTTATACAATTTTCTTTGAACTCTCCCTCAGAAATATAAAATATCCTTATACTGGGTCTTCATTGTCTGCCCTCTATATTCACAACCTCGTGAGTTAACTTCATACCCTTGTGCTCTACCTTCTAGGGTTTTTCTCAAACCCATCTTCTTTATTACTAAGTAGTTCCCTGTAATATTAATTCTGCTCCTCAGTTCTTCTAAGACTATGGACCAGCTTTGTCTCCAAATACTTGCTCTTCTAATTTTTGCTAAGTTCATTTTCATCTTGGTCTGTTGCCTGATGATATAAACTTATCTTTCTTACATTTTGTCTCTTGCTTTAGGGTCTAGGGTTTCTTAAGTTTCCTTATGACTAAAACAGATGCTGACTAAAATTTGTTTTTGAGCAAAAATCTCTTTTAAACATGCCCTTTCTTTACTTCTTGCAGGATGTTTATCTCCATTCATGCTGATTTCTTTGTATGTCCCATTTTGTTTTTTTTAAATTTTTTTTTAATAATTTTTATTTATTTATGATAGTCACAGAAAGAGAGAGAAGAGAGAGAGGCAGAGACACAGGCAGAGGGAGAAGCAGGCTCCATGCACCGGGAGCCCGACGTGGGATTTGATCCTGGGTCTCCAGGATCGCGCCCTGGGCCAAAGGCAGGCGCCAAACCTCTGCGCCACACAGGGATCCCAGTATGTCCCATTTTGAAGGTTCTCGTATACCTGCTCACTAGGTCTTCACTGGGAATAGACTTAACCTCGATTTATTTTTCTCAAACCTGGCCACTCAGAAGGTGGGAAGCACAGGGAATCACCAAAGTTTCTATATTTTTATAAGAAATAAAGACTAAACTAATCTACCCAAATGCAGACATCATCTATCATTGAGCCCCTCTTTATATCACTGTCTATTGAAAAGTTGTTGAAGCCATTCTATATCATCTTAATCTGATGTCTATACATATGATAAAACATCAAATATTAAAAATATGGCAAAAAGGAAGACTCTAAGGAACCACTAAAAATGTTGGTATGACCTGCACATTGTACCATGGCTGGCAAGGACCTACACCATCTGATCCCCCTCTTGTTTTGTCTCTGTTCTTACGTTCTGTGCCACCCTGGCCTACGGTCCCACAGTCAAGTGCAAACATATTCCCACCGTGAGTTCTGAGTTGAAAGGAGCGCTCTGCCCTTAGATCTCCCCATAGCAGACAACGACTTGTTTTCAGGGCCCCTTCCAAGTGTCCTTCCCTAGCCATCATCATTACCCCCACTATACCATTCCTATGTCACAACCTGTTTCTTTTTCTCAATAGCATTTGCCAGTAGCTAAGCTCATTTATTTATCTTCTGTTCCCCTCCCCCGCCCCCGCCGCCAAAAACATAAACCTGTAAAGGCAGAGACTTTCTCTGTGTTTTCATCACTGTGACTCCAGAATCTAGAAAAGAACAGTTCTGCTATTAAATAGCAGACACACAAGACATGTTGGTTGAGTGAATAATAGAATATGATAGGCAGGATTCTGGGCGATTTTGATTTTTTCTCTTCTCATTTTTATTTTTCGTATTTTATAATGAATAGATATTACTTTGCTAGTTTAAAGAGTGTACTTTGAAACAGAAATGTCTATGCAATTATACATAAAGTTGGTTTATACACAAAGTTTTAGCAACAAATCCTTTTCACAGAATCTTTGAGGATTCTTCCAACATACAAGAGATAAAAGCAATATTTGATTATTATCAATGTATTTTGTGGCTCAGATAACACCTGTTTCTTATAAAAATCAACTAATATAACAATGAGGCTCTTTAATGAAAACTTAAATATTAAACTGAGGGGTGTGGATGAAAGACAGCCTCAGGGGACATTCACTTATTTTTAATTTAACTGCTTAGTATTAAGAAAAATCCTGATTCATGTAGATAAGTATTTGCAAATGGCAAGTTTTTAGTAAAATACCTGTTCTTAGGATATTCTTAAACAGGGATTACAGGAGATTAAGTTATTCTTAAACTTTATACAATCACAAATCAACCAAGCTACACAAAATCTCACATTTGTAGTTTCTATAAATTTGATTTAAAATGCACTCAACTGTGCATTATTTTCATTGTAGCTCTAAATAGATTGGAATATATTTCAAATACTAAATGTGAATAAAACAATCACTGAAGCACAACCATGGAAAATATTGTCAAAACCACAGGGATTTACCTCCTACTGGCAATTTTGTAAAAGTTAATATGCAGAGCAAAAGGAGTTGGGTGGGGGGGAATGCACCAATATGTTCACAGTAACAGTGGTTCTATCTCAGTGATGGAATACTTGGAGACCTTTACCCTTTCTTTTTTACTTTTTGCCTTTTCTAGGGACTTCTTTTTTAATGTATGTGTATTAATTCGTAATGGGGAAAAACTATCTCTTTTATATGGGCTTTCTTTTTGAGATAATAGAAATGTTCTCAAGTTGACTGTTACAGTAACCAGATACACGCATATCTGTGAATATACTGAAAACCACTGACATGTAGGAAGAAGGAAGGAGGGGAGGGGAGGACAAGGAGAACAGGACCAATTTTGGAGCTCCCGTTGGTTGGTGATGCTGCCTCCCACCCCCAGCCACTAGCCTCACTTCTCACCCTGTGTATTTACTTCTCCTCTTTTTGCATTTTGCATAAAAGGAACCAAAGTGTCTATGTCACGTCTGGCTTCTTTAGCTCAACACTCCATTTGTGAGATTCATTCACATTGGCTTTTTAAAGAATAGGTTTTTTTTTTCCCCATTACGAATTAATACATAAAAATCACTCTAAGCAACCACTAATCTGCCTTCCGTCTTTGTAGATTTCCCTATTCTGGACATTGCGTCTAAATGGAATCATTTATGTCTGGATTCTCCCCTTTATCATAATGTTTTTAAAGCTCATGTCTTTTTCTCGAAGAAAATGCTGGTCACTCCACTTTGTAAAAGTTATCTGAGATGTGCATTATGCTTTGCCCCCCTGCGTGTATGAGACACTTAACAACAAGAACAAAAAAATTCCAAATAATAAAATTTAAAAACACAATCCAAAGAAGGTATTCCAGCAATGTCCCCCTGAGGCTTTCAGTTCTGAAGATGCTTCCCCTCCCCTAGGCTCCCAATCTGCCATGGGGGACCCTTCCCAGCCTGCTCACCATGCTCTTCCCTCTGTCCTACTAAAAAGGACAGAGGACAATCAGAGGCATAGAAGTTTGCTCAAACTCAGTCCCTCTTCCCTCTTCCTCTTTCAATTCCATCATCCAAACCTTCTGGCATGCTGGTAGGGGTTCCCTTAGAAGGCTCTTGGTGCATTTCCATTTTTCTTGCCCCCTCCACCCCATCCCCACCCCAGTAAGACTTCTCATGGGTATTCTATCCCCTAGGAGTCTTGCTACATGTGAAGAATAAATTATATTGTGTTAAGATATTTCGAGCTGTCAGAGTAATCATTCCAAAATGAAAATTTAATTGTTACACCTCTAATTAAATCTTCCCCAAGGCTCTCCATTGCCAACAAAATTAACTCAGGCTCCCAGTAGCCTAACCCTCAAGGCTGTCCCTGACCTGTCCCTCCTCACCCCTCCAGACCTCAAGTCTTTGCCCCACTTTTTCCTGTCCTCTCCGTGATCCAGACACAGGAAGCTATGTTCCTTAAGTCCATGCTCCAGACAAGACGAGCCTTGTTCCCCAAATCGGTACAGATTTTGTATACCCTCCCTTTTGCAAAGCTGTTCCTGCTGCATGAAATGCCCTTCCCTTCCATTCCCTTCCCTATTTGCCTGGTGAGCAAACATTTACTAATCTTGTGGCTCAGCTGAAACACCTCCACCTGCCTCTCTACAGCAGTGCTAACCAGCTTGTCACCCGTGCCATGGGAAACTCCATGTCTCCTACCCCACCGCCTAGGAGAGACATGTGGAATAGTAGGTCTCCTGTCTCCTGGCTTTTGGGCACATTGTTTTAATCCCCTGAACCGCAACATGCCCATCAGTAAAATAATGGTATGAATAGGGGCACCTGGGTGGCTCAGTCAGTGATGCATGACTCATGGTTTCGGCTGAGGTCATGATCTCAGGGTCATGAGATCGAGCCCCAAGTCTGGCTCCGTGCTCAGTGTGGAGTCATCTTGGGAATCTTTCTCCCTCTCCCTCTGCCCCTCCCTCTTGGGGTCACTCTCTCCCTCTAAAAATAAATAAATAAACCTTTGAAAAAAATGATATGGACAGAAATGATTCAACAGACCTCCTCAAGAATTAGACTTGATAACACACCCAAAGCTTGAAAAACAGCACCTGGCACATCACAAATGTTCAACAAATGGTAGCTATTATTATAAAATTTAATTGGATGTGCTTGTTCATATTTCTGTCCCATGCTTCTAAAACGTGAGCCCCTTGAACACTGTCTTATTCATCTGAGTTGCGGGCTGCTAACTTGACAGCCCACAATGGGGGTCAGGCCTGGGTTTGAATTAACACTCTGCCCCCCATTAGCTGGGCCAGTTTCCACATCTCTAAAATGGAAATACAGGAGTTCTGCGAAGACGAATAAGACAGATAATGATAGCAAGCACTTGGCACATTTTCCGGTCTACATTAAAGGCACAGTAAATTGCTTTATAGATAATTTAAGACCTGACTCATAATAGATGTTTGACAAATAACCTTTTTCACAGCTTCCAGACACGTGACTGTTTCATACTACAGAACCATCTGTTTTGTCTTAAATAGCACTGAGGGGCTGAACCTACCCAGTCTGGAAGTGAGGAGGGAAGGCAGGCCTCAGGGCCACTGAGTAAGGAGTGCCCCATCCCCCACCACAATTCCTCCAAGATAGCTTCTGCACCTCGTTCATGCTTTGGGACTAAGATGTGGAAGACCTAACTTGAAATGAACACACTTCTCAACATACAAACCTGTAAATAGTTCCAGAACAAAACATCTTAACATAGGATGCCTGGGTGGCTGAGTGGTTGAGCATCTGCCTTTGGCTCAGGTCATGATCCTGGGGTCCTGGGATAGAGTCCCACATCAGGCTCCCTGCATGGAGCCTGCTTCCCTCTGCCTGTATCTCTACCTCTCTCTGCGTCTCCCATGAATAAATAAAATCTTAAACAAAAAACAAAAACACCTTAACACAAAACCATGTGGGGATCACCCTTGGCACAGAAAATTTTTGAGGGGAATTTCTGCCTGGGGAAACAAAAAATACAAACAAGACTGCCAGGGCCCCTGGAGAAAGCCCCACCCTCAGGGCCCTCCTGGCTGCCCGACCCTCATTTCACCAAGCCTATGATCAGATGAGGAATTTCCAATCCCAAGGAAAATGAGAAAATGTGCCTATTTCAGCAGAAATCTTTGTAGCATGAAGACGTGTTCTATCACGCTTTGTTATGATCATTGTTAATGTAGCTCATGTCCCAATTAAAAATAACTAAAATCTGTTAACACACCATCCTTGTTCTGCAGTCGTAGCAAGTTGTCCAGGATGGTCACTCTGGCCTCAGGGTCAGAAGATGCCCAGCGGCCCGTCCTGCAAGGCCAAGGAATTTTCTGGATCATTTCCTTTGTGTCTTAACCTGGGTTCCCTAAACAACAGAGCAAGAGGCAAAAGCTTATGGGCCTGGAAAAAGGAATGGGGGAAGCACAAAGCAGATTAGCAGCTGCGGGGAGCTAGAAGTGGAAGAGGGACTGGGCGCAAATGGCCCGAGGGATGTTTTGGGGGCTATGGAAATATTCTAAAATTGTATTTTGGTGATGGTTGAGCAGTGTTGTAAATTTTTATGGAATATAAATTATGCCTTAGTAAAGCTGTTAAAAAAAAAAAAAAAAAAAAGCTTAAGGCCTAAGACTTCATTGGGGGAACAGAATCCCAGGAAAGGGGAACTTGGCAGGGAAGGGGGCACAGGGCACAGTGACTCAGAGACAGCATGTCCACGTCTCCTCACCTGACACCTTCATGAAGGTGCTCTGCTCCCAAACAATGGGTCCCAGGCAGGGAGGGAAAAGAAAGCACCCACAGGCTCCAGCCCCCTGCTCCACGGGGATGCACATGAGCCCAGAGAGGGCGCAGCAGCTTCTTGCGCCTTAGGGGGAGAGAAACTGAGGCGAGGGACGAGGGACGCGACACACGCCTGGCCCGCTGGGGGCCTGGGAGCAGCTGGCACCGGGAGCTGGTCTGGAGCCACGGGGAGGCAGAGGTGGCTGGAGGAGCTCAGGCCTGGCCAGGGAGCCTGGCCCCCGACGGCGAGGCCTGGGTGTGTGCATCTGCACGGTGGGTAAGCTGAACCCCATCCCCTCTGCAGGGCCTACGCTGCCAGATGACGTCGTGACTCCCCGAGACTGGCCCAGACAAAAACACAGACTGCCCGGCACCTCTCCCAAATGTGCGAGTCAGGGGAGGAAAGGGAGCGAAGCCCCACTGGAAATCACTGCTGTGCCCTAACACTGGGAAAGAGCTCATCCCAAGACACAACCCCACGGCTAGCTACTGCCTGCGTGACAGCCGGGGCCGCCCCGCCAGGATCGGCCTCCAGGACGGACCCGCGGGGGCGGCGGCGCCGTCAGGATCGCCTCGGCCCGGGGCCCAAGGCCACCCTCCCAGGGCAGCGCCAGCCAGCGGGGCTCAGGCCTCCCTACCGGAGGCTGACACTGCAGAACTGCCCATCGGTCTGGCCAAGCCTTCCTCAGGTCTTCATCACGGTGTGGGGCTCCCCTGTGCAGTCCTGCTTGGGCCCCTCATGTTTCACAGCCATTATGCCCTCCTCTCCTCCCTGATAAGCCTTGCACACCACCCCAGCATCTGCTTCCAGGGACACCCACCGGACACACCTGGTGCCCTGAACAGTTGCCGCAATGAGCCCTCTCTAGGCACACCCCCAACCCACACCTGCAGTCAGTTCTGCTCTCACTGCTGAGGCAAGGGTTTCTTCCCCTGGAGCTCATGAAGGCCAAGGAGGTACAGTCGGTGGGGGACACAGTGCAAGGGGCCTGGGGTCTTAGTGGAAGGCCAGATCTTCTGAGAAGGCCTAGGGATGTACATCAATTTCCTACAGCTGCTGTAACAAACTGCGACAAGTTTGGTGCCTTAAAACAACAGAAAAACAATTTCGTGTCTTACAGGTCTAGAGGTCTGAAGTGGGTCTCATGGAGCTAAGAGCAAGGTGATGTCAGAACGGAGTTCCTTCTGGAGACTCTGGGGGAGAGTCTATTTCCTTGACTTCCCCCACTGCCAGAGGCTGCCCACATGTATTCCTCGGCTCCAGGGTTGAGTTTCTACCTTCAAAGCCAGCAACAACTGGTTGAGTCTTTCTCCTGCATCACTTTGACCCCAATTCTCCTGCTCCCTCTCCCACTTCTAAGAATGCTTTTTGTTGGGCCCACCTGGATAATCTAGGATAATTTCCTTATCTTGAGGTCAACTGACCAGCAACCTTCACTCCATCCACAATCTTAATTCTCCTTCCGCTGAATATATTCACGGATTCCGGGGATTAGGACGTGGGTGTGTTTGTATGCTGCCTGTCGTAGAGCACATCCCAAGTGAAAGTACCCTGACCCTCAGGAGGTGGAAAAGGATCAGCACAGACCCCTAGGAAGCACAGGGTGATTTGCTCTAATAGCTCTAACCTCCATGTCCCTTTCTTTCCCTCACGTCTTCCTGCTCTTGAAGCCTGACATGAACTGGGCCAGGGATGTCCTCGTTTTGGTGGGCACTGGCACCAAGTTGGGCCAGGTATGCTTCCCAACCCAGAGTAAAGCAAGAGACAGAGTAGCTGAGTGTTCACTCTTAAGCTCTTTCTCCAAAAGAGGTACCTTTTCCACACTTTTTAAGCAATGTGTGAATGTGACAAAAAGTTAAAGGAAATAGTGAGAACACCAGAAAAGATTCAGAGAGGTGGCAATAAATGCCTTTTGGGGGGTGTCTGCTTCTCCACTGATGAAGCTGTGGGCCTGTCCCACCTCTGGCTCCCCCTAAGGCTCCACTACAGGACATGGCCAAACTGAAAGGGGGCTTCAGGAGATGGAGTGTGGCATAGCCAGTTTCTCAGGGTAGGAGAGCACCCCAGGGAGTGACAGAGCTTAGGAGCCTCGGGGCTCCAGGACTGGGCATCCAGCTGCTTATAGCGTGACTACCAGCCCCAAACATTATTACAGAAAACGACTCTATAAACCACGTGTCCAGGCCAATAAAGCTCTCTCCCTGGTCCTGACATCACTGCTTCTATGGCAACCAGTGCACTTCGAAGAACAAAATATGAGAAAGTGAAAAAAAAAAAAATCAACACCAAAGGTGTTAAGTTCTGCCAAATAAGTGAATTGGCCAGAAAGCCACAAAAAAGCTCACAAGTCATGGTCAAGGAAGATCTGGGGGGGAAAAGGCAAGACGTAACAGGTATCTTTGGGTCCAAACTAGGGTGTCTGGGACCAGTGGTCACATGTCCGGCCCCCACTCTCTTGTGATTTATTGGTTTCTATTCCCTGGGAGGTGGATTGGGTGGGAATGTCTAGCCTGGCCGTGTAGAAGACAGCACGTTCCAGGAAGAAGTTTCTAAAAATGAACATTGCTTTGCTTTAGTACACAAGGTCTAAATAAACATAATTGTCCTTCAAAGACGCAGAAGGAGACATCTGCAAGAACAGGGCCTGCATGGTAACTAAGCCCTTCTTAGGGGCATTAGTGGATTTGACCCCACACAACAGTAGCTCTGAGGCACCATCTTAGTCTGCTCAGGCTACTATAATAAAAGACCACAGACCAGCGGGCTCAAACAAAAGTTCCCACAGTTGGGAAGGTTGGAAGTCCAAGACAAGACCAAAGAAGATTCGATCCTGGTGAGAACCCCCCTCCTGGTTGGCAGACTGCTGCCTTCTTGCCGTGTCCTCACATGGTGAAGAGAGGAAGCCCTGGTGTCTTTTCCTCTTCTTTTAAGGGGACTAATCCCATCATGAGGAGCCCGCCTTCATGACCTCATCTAGACCTAATCATGTCCCGAAAGTCCTGCCTCCTAATACTAGAAAATGGGGGTTCAGCGGGGGGCTTTGACATATGAATCTATGGGTGTGGGGACACAAATATTCAGTCCATAACAGACACTGTGTCCACCACAAGGTCTTCCTCTCTAGGGGAGTATGCCTCATTATCCATTCAGTGATACTTTGGCTAACTTCACCTAATCTGTTCTAGTCTGCAGGTGAAAAGTCACAAGGGCTAGGGAGCCGCAGACTTTGCTCGCTGGATGCAGATGCCAGCGGCAGCAACAACTAAGACCCCACCTGGATTTCCCCATCCTGACTCTGAGTCCAATGCCATGCACTTTTATCGAACATGCATGCATTCAATAAGCTCTCAGACATTTTATTTCTTATCTTCAGTCACTAAGATCCGACTGTCAGCACAGAACACAAAAAAATCCTCTCTAGTGGTAGCCACACAGCCATCCGTGATTGGGTCTAGTGCCTCTCACCAAAGACTCAACTGAGCTTTTGAGTCAACATTGAGAACAGAGGTGCAATATGTAATACCCCAACCCAAATTTCCATTAAAACTCATGAAGACACACACGTAAAAGCGTACATGTACATCCACATATACATATGCATGCATGTGTACACACATACACATATATGCACCTGTGCACACATGCACGCATATGTGTACATGCACATGCAAGCACACATACTCCCCCACACGTATACGTACACACATGCAGGCAATAGAATGGAAAACCACATATGTACGAGAGAATGTCCTATGTGAATGGGAGAAATCGCCATGGCTAGATGGTCAATAGGGTCAGCTTGAGAAACAAAACTCTAGAACAAGCAGGAACTACCGTTCCACCAAAACAGCGCACGTATCAAAGAACACAAAAGAACATTTTGATTGACTCTGCATAGAAAAAAAATTCAATCTCACTCGTAATCAAAGTAAAGCAAAAAGTACCACATTATTTAAAATGACCAAGTTGGCAATGACCTTAAAACTGAAAACACGATATTGGTGAACATGCAGTAAAATGGGAATTTTGCATGCATGATTGGTTGCAGTAGTCATTGAAAACATTCAGGGAAATAATCTGACAAAATGTACTAAGAGCCTTCAATGTACACACGCGATGACCAGTGCTTTTGCTGGCACAAGGCTGGATTTTAAAAAACCATCACAAATACAGGCAAAGATTCCTCCTACAGTAGCTCATCAGAACACTCCTTAGGATCAGAAAAAAAAAAAAAAAAAACAGAAATACAGCAGAATGGTTGACAAGAGGGAGTAGCAGCAAATAACTGAAGGCAGAGGCATTTCTTCATGAGCTGTACTTCCCGGGGCAGACCTCGGAATTCAGACCCATCATTAACCTGTGTCTGCCCCACCAGGATCAGCTCCGTGCATCCTGCCCAGGGCGGCAGTGAGTCTAACCAAGATGAGGAGTTCATTTTCTGATTGTGAGATGAATTATGTAACCTGGAGCAAAATACGTAAGGGGAAAATGAATAGAGGAAAGAACTTGAGGGCATAGGGTACTGAACTGGCCAATAAATCTTATTTATTTAGGATTTCAACCCTAACGTTCTTCCCAAAGACTTAATATCCCCGTAAAACTAAACCCACACACACACACACACACACACACACACACACACACAAAAGGGAGAAAAATTAAAAATAAACATGGAAGTAGGGAAAGGGGATAAAAAGGGGCAGAGAAAGAGTTGCTACCAGACACCAGAGAGTGATTTAATTATTACAGCCAGGGACTGAATTTAGCACTGCGATTCCTGACAGCTTCAGTAGAACAGGAAACACTTTGGGTAATAGAGTTCTCGTTCTATGATTTAAAAAAACAAAAAGGGAAGAAGAGTTCTATTTGAAAGATTCATTATTATCAAGTACTGAAATAAAATAGCAATTTTCATACTTCTTTTGTATATGGTTTTATATCAGTGAGACAGAACTGCAACGTATGAAGCTCCCTCCAGCCTCCTGGGGCAGGAGCACTCACACCTTTGCACCTTCTCAGTCGCCTTGTGTCTCCATCCCACATCGCTGGACGGTGTGGTCTTGGGAGCAGGATGGGTTTTAGTCACCTCCTCTGCCTATGTCTTCTCATCTGTAAACCATGCCTCTTTTCTAGAAGCACAGTGAAGGCAGCGGTGCGAGGCACGTACTGGCCTCAATCAAGGAATGTTGGTTTCAGGTTAAAATGGCATCTGGCTGCCACCTCTGAGACAGCATCTCTACACCTCCCCCTGGATGCCAGTGGAGAACCTAATGAGGACCAAAGCTCTAAGGAGGAAGAATTTCCACGACCTTCAAGTCAGATGGACATATGCTGGAAACACAGCTCATGGCACATTGGTGGCAACCACGACACATGCAGCCCCAGCGAAGGCCACCCCCACTAAACTCTCTCTAATGTCCCCACCCAGCCCATCACAGGACAGAAACATTAGTGCCCACCCACCCAAAAGCCAGCAGGTCTCTCCGGACAAGAACACTTCACCACCAAGCCACAGGATGGATCGATCGTGGAAGGATTTTCTTGACCCCGGGTGGCAAAGGCCTGCAGCCCAGGATGGGCCACGGGTCCCAGGAGAGCAACAGGCAGCAGACTGGTGACAGCAAAACAGAACGGGAACGGCACGGATTTGCCACCCGGTATCCACTGGGCTGTCATCAGGCGGAGTGGGGGAGAGGAGCTCCCAGCCTCAGGGGACAGCAGAGCTGACCTTGATCTGAAACTGAAGCTGGAGCTGGCATGCCCCAAAACTAGCAGGAGAATGAGAAGCAGACAGGAGCCACCTCCTAAGCCCTGAAGGAGGGGAAACGCAAAGGAAGCATCATCCATCCACACCCCGGAAACGGGAAACAAGCCCACGCAAAGAAGCTGCTCCTTTGGCTCACAAGGAGGAGAGAAGGTGAGCGGTTTTTTGATAGACATTACAGGGGGGTAAGAGGAAGCAACTGGCTTCTCCTGCTGTACAGCACGCCTGCAAATAAAACCCGGCGAACAGAAGAACCAGTTCTGCTGCTTAAAAAGAGCAAGATGTTCCCAGTGCCCTCCCTGAACTTGTCCTTCACAGACTCTCTGCAGGGGCCACGGGTCCCCCTGAAGGAGGTTCCTTCCCTGGGCACCGGCGTCGCAATCCAGGCCAGCAGGGCAAACCTGGGGCAGAAGCTGTCCTCTGGGGTGCCCCCCGCACCCTCTCACCACCGCCTTTCCATTCCCTCCAGTTAACTTTCCCCCAAGGGCCCATTGCCAGTCCCTGGGATGGGGGGTGGGAACGGACACCTCAAAAAGGCCATTACGAAGAAGCGAGCAGGGGATCCCGGGCAGATTTATCCATCTTCAAAAGGAGCAGAGAGACAATGAAAGGGGTTGTTTTTGGTTTTCTGTGCCAAAGACCAGCAGCCCACAAGGAAGGTCATAGAGTGCTCAGTCTCTGAAGACAGATAATTCCGTGTGTATTCTATTTTAAAGCCAAGCCCTCGGTGTTACCTTGATGATTTTGTAGAGTTTACACTGAAAGGGCGTTAAAATGTCACATCATCTTGCGCGTTTCCCACGTCCACATGCCCTTTGCAAGAAAATCAAACTGAGCTGCTCTGAACTCTTTGCCAGCACCCACAACGTCTAAGGCATGCAATTTCAACTGTGCATATTTTCTGTGCGGCAAAAGGGTACAGGGAAAGAAATAGCAGTGGAAAACTGTTCATGAAGCCGGGACGCCTGTCTAGCCACACTTCCCTCTTCCACAAAATGAGGGTGATGCCCCGTCTCCTGGGGTGACACAGGCATCAGGTACAGAAGCACCCGGATCGGAGCACATTAGCACATTAGCTGGCACCTTAGCTGGCGCCCTCCCTTCCCCTTAGGGCCTGTTTTCTCGCCTAGAGAACCTCCAGGAAAGGTCCAGAAGAGAGACAGCTACACCAGATGACCTGGCATCGACCCTCGGCATAATTGGAATCCCCCTCAGACATGGTGTGGCAGGTCAGAGCCCAGCATCCAAGTATTTCCAAGTTCACGGGGACAGGATGAAAGCTATCACGGCCAACTACATCTTCCAGGGAGAAAAGACAGAGGGCGGGAAGTCCTGTACTGTCACAAAGAGGAGACACACAGGCACTAGAAACCGTCCTGTGTTCCACCCTGGGTGCTGGAAGGGCGGCTTCTCCATCCCAGGAGCCACGCACACCCTCTCGCTGCTCTATGACCCCTGGTCTCATTTCTGCTGAACCCCTCCAACGGCCGATTTCAGGTTCGCTGCAAACCAGCCCAGGGCATCGCAAGCTCTCGGAACTACTGAACCCCCACAGCGCGTGCTTATAACGCGGCTTTGCCTTCGTCCCAGGAAGTCCCAGGAACTTCGGTCAATACAGCAGCCCGATGAGGGTGGGGCGCGAGTCGTGAACGCCTGTGGTCCCGATGGCTGTTTACCTCATCCGGTTAGATTGGCCAAAGAGCAAAGTCAGGTTTCTAGGGACTAGAAAGCTTTCCCTCCTCCTGACATTCCGTGTTCCTCTCATGCACAGAAGTAACGATCTCAGAGCCTAGCACATCATATAATAATTAGTTTAAATATCTGATTTGCCCACTGAACTAAGTAGGAATCTTTTTGGGGAGTGACCGATATTTTCCCAAAACTGGATTGTGGTAATGTATGCAGATCTCTATATATTTATGAAAATCACTGAGGGGTGAGCAGCCCGGGTGGCTCAGCGGTTTAGTACCGCCTTCAGCCTGGGGTGTGGTCCTGGGGTCCCGGGATCAAGTCCCACATCAGGCTCCCTGTAGGGAGCCTGCTTCTCCCTCTGCCTGTGTCTCTGCCTCTCTCTCTGTGTGTGTCCCTTGTGAATAAATAAATAATCTTTTATTTTTTTTTAATAAATAATCTTTTAAAAAATCATTGAGGGGCGCCTAGGTGGTTCAGTGGGTTAAGCATCTCTCTTCAACTCAGGTCATGATCCCAGGGACCTGAGATCGAGCCCTGCATTGAGTTCTCTACTCAGCAGAGAGCCTGCTTCTCCCTTTCTGGTACACCTGCTCATGCTCATGATCTTTCTCTCACTCAAATAAGTTAAAAAAATCTTTAAAAAAAAAAGAAAAATCATTGAATTGTACACCTAAAACAGGTGAATTCTATAGTATATAAATTATATCTTGATCAAACTAGTTCTTAAAACCTCCACTAACCATTAGTGTTTGGCCTGAAGTAAATTACCTCTCTGAAGCTGTTTCCTCATCTGTAAACTGAGACAATAACTGGTATTATATAATAGTTGCATGATTTGTTTGTTTTTAAGATTTTTTTAAAAAAATTTTTAAGTAATCTCTCCTCTCAACATGGGTCTTGAACTCACAACCCCAAGATCAAGAGTCCCGTGCTCCACCGACCAAGCTGGCTGGGTGCCCCAATCACTGTGTGGTTTAAGTTAAAGTATGCATGGGGCAGCCTGGGTGGCTCAGTGGTTTAGCGCCACCTTCAGCCCAGGGCATGATCCTGGAAACCCAGGATCGAGTCCCAAGTCGGGCTTCCTGCGAGGAGCCTGCTTCTCCCTCTCCCTGTCTCTCTCTCTCTCTGTATTATTCTCATGAATAAATAAATAAAATCTTAAAAAAAAAAGGTATGCATGAAAGTTGCCCACAGCAACTTTGGCACAGCACACACACTCCATTAGTGTTGGTTGCTATTTTTATGGTCTTATTATTTGTCCAGCACAAAAGACACAATTGAGGAAAAAGAAATAATAATGTGGAAGAAAGCCTGGGTGATGTGGTTGGTAGAAAAGTATCTCCCCAAGGATGCTCATGTCCTGATCCCCAGAACCTACGAGTATGTTACCTCACAGAGCAGAAGGATCTGCAGGTGGGATTAAATCAAGGAGCTTGAGATGGGGGGTATTATTCTGCATTATCCCAGTGGGCAAAATGTAATCACAGGGGTTCTTAAGAGATAGAAGAAAGAGGTAGGCCAGTCAGAGGGAGAGGAATCATGGAAGATAACTACACTGCTGACTTTAAGGATGAAGGAGCCATGAGCCTAGGAGACCACACAGCCTTTAGAAGCTGGAAGAGGCAAGGAAACTGATTCTCTCCCCCACATCTCCGGAAAACACACAGCGCTATCGACACCTTGACTTTAGCCTGGTAAAATCCATTTTGAACTTCTGACTTCTAGACTATGCCACTAAGTTTGTAGTAATGGATTGCAGCAGTGATAAGAAACCAAACCAATCCAGGCACCATGTTAAAGCCTTGACTGCCAGGGTCAGAGCAGATCTAAGGGGGAAAGTGATAAACTCTCCATTTTTTGGATATTGATATTTGGCATGTGTAAGCTGCACTGGAGTAGCAGCAGGGAGGCAGAAGGTGGCCAGGCAGGACGCTATTCCTCTTTTTTTTATATATAACATATACAATGTTATATTAGTTTTAGATGTAAATACCATGATTCAACAATTCTATACATTTCTCAGTGCTCATCAAGATAAGTGTACTCTATCTCCTTCATCTGTTTCACCCTTCCTCCCACCTTAAGGGTTTAATATCCAATATATAAAAAGAACACCAAAAAAACCTCATATAATCTGAATAAAAATGGGCGGAGAACCTCAAGAGATGTTTTTCCAAAGAAGGGCACTATTCCTGTGGAACAGGGAAGTGAACAGATGAGGAGGCAGGCTAGTGGGGAACGGTATGTGAAGAAGTCGCCTAAAGGTTAGGACCAAGGAGACGACCCAAAGAGGGTAAATAAGACTGGCACACAGGAGGGGCACCTGGGTGGCTCAGCGTTTGAGCATCTGCCTTCAGCTCAAGGTGTGATCCCGGGGTCCCAGGATCAGAGTCCCACATCGGACTCCCCGCAGGGAGCCTGCTTCTCCCTCTGCCTGTGTCTCTGCCTCTCTCTGTATGTCTCTTATGAATAAATAAATAAAATCTTTTTTAAAAAAATTTAAAAGGACTGGCACACAGGAGCACAGTGATGCCATCCATGGGAATTATGAGAGCTGGGAGCAGCAGGAAGGGCAAGAGTGCCAAGAGGAAGTTGGGGACACAAGGAAGCTCAGTGAAAGCATCGAGCAAGGCATGTAAAGCTTGGTTCAAAAGCCTGGGAGTGTAGTCGGCAGTCAGAATCCCATTTTGGGACACCCACGTGCCAAGGTGAAAGCCAAGAGCACCAGCCCAGTAGGGAAGAGTGTGCAGGGGACAGCCTGAGTAACATACACATTTAGGGGCTGGCAGAAGGAGAAGAAGCAAGCCAGAAGACACAGGACAAGCCAAAGGAGAAGGTTTTGAGGAGGCCACTGGTGACTCACCAGGGACTAATGCAACACTGTGGTAAGAGAGAGCAGATTGCAAAGGGTAAAGGGGAATAGAAAAGTAGAAGGGAACAGACCCGTCTTCAGAAACAAGATGGCAAGGGCAAGGAGAGGGATAAACGGTAGCTTGGTCAGAGAGTGGAGCGGATGGGAGAAAAGCATTTGGTAGAGTCCAGGGCTTCTGAACATACTTGTGTGCTTGGAGGAGAACTGGGGGTAAATGGTATATCAGGACTGGGGGGGGAGGGATGGAGAATTAAGAATTGGGGGGAGAAAAAAAAGAATTGGGGGGAGAGGAGGGCACGGTTTTAACAAAGACAAGAGCCGTTTCCTTTCAAGAGACAGAAGCGCAGAGCAAGAGCATGATAATAAAAACGGATATGGGGACGTTCACAGGAAAAAAGGTAAGGTTGACAGAAGCAAACAGAAAGGCCATCAGAGTCTTGCAGAGAGCCAGGAAGAGCTGAGAGAGCTCCGCTTTGGACGTTGAGAAGGGCAGAAAAGAAACTTCCCCAGGAGCCCAGCCAAGATAAGACCCTCCCTGGGTGCCTCCAGCCAGCTGTGCATCCCCCCTCCGCCCAAAAAAAAGGAATAAACCTGAAGCCAATCTGCCAGGGTGACCTCGTCGCAAATCCTGAACTGTTGTTCCCATTGTCCTCTTGTCTGATCCTCCCCAGTTCTCGAGGGAGGAGACCATCTCTAATTTAAGTCTGCATGCTCCTGGATCCCAGCACATGCCCAGCCAGAACCCAAGGACGATGGAGAGGAATAGCAGAGAAGCGATACTTCAGCATTTCCCAACATGTTGGGGAAAACTTGCTTTAAAGAAACACAATAAATAAAAACTTCTAGAACAGACAAATTAGAGTGTGACCATACTTCATAGAACTTCTTTAAATACTGGGCTCCCTTAGTGCATTTTTAAAATAATTTGCTCTATAGAAATCCATTTTGGAGGCAACTCCTAAAGAAATATTTCCAGAGTGTAAAAATTATTTAACACCAATACAGACAGGCTTGCAAATGAAACCCTTCCCAGGCCCACCAGAAGGAGCCCTGTAAACCATGCTGTGGAGCAGAAAAGGATGCTAAGGCAGCATTCATTAACTAGATTTTAAAAGTGCTCAGGACTCAGAGTGCCTGGGTGGCTCAGTAAGTTAATCATCTGCCTTCAGTTCAGGTCATGATTCCAGGTCCTGGGATGGAGCCCCACACCCAGCTCCCTGCTGGCCAGAGAGCATGCTTTTCCCTCTGCCCCTCCTCCCACTCATTATCTCTCTCTCTCCCCCTCTCTTTCTCAAATAAATAAATAAAGTCTTTTAGAAAAAATGCTCAGGGCCCACTCAGGGGAGCTGGCACATTTCTAAATGTGTGGGAAAGCTCTCTAGTCCTCCAGAACCCTGGACTTAACCAGGATATCTCTCATCTTGTTGTCTTACGTTGTTACGAAATCTGTCAATCAAGGCTCTTCCTCAGCTCCCGAGCTTGGCTGTACAATCCTGGAAGGGCAACTCTCCCTATGAGCCTTGCTGACTACCCCATACACACACCTGTTCTTGTACCACCTGCAGAAGAGAAACAGGTACCAAGGGTGGGACAGTGTCCCAATTCAGACCAAGCCCTGGAGTCCAAAAGACCGGCTTTTGCATCCTTGTCTCACCTCTTACTAGCTGCAAAATCACAGAAATCATCTAATCTTTAAAAAAAGATAGCAGTCATACCAACTTTGAAGGATTGTCATGCACATGATGCCTATCACATAAAGTAAGGGCTCATTAGGTTTCAGTATTATTAAGTGCTTAATGAATATTTGATTGGCTGACAGGGCCAAAAGGGAACATACAAAATGCCCAAAGTCAAAATCCTTAAACAGTGTTCAGATTTACCCATCTAGCTCATCCACCATCCAATTCGAAGAGAAGAAACCAACAAAATGGGATGGTCTCTCCCTAAGGATGTTCTGCGGGGACACACAGATTGTCCAATATTTTTTTAATTTATTTAAATTCAATTTAGTTAACATATAATGTATTATTAGTTTCAGGGGTAGAATTTAGTGATTCATCAGTTGCGTATAACACCCAGTGCTCACAACATCAAGTGCCCTCCTTAATGTCCATCACCCAATTACCGCATAGGCGGAGGTTCCAATATTTTGAATAAATCAGGAAGGCAGTAAGAAAAACCTGCCCATCAAAATAGTAGCAACAATGCAATGAGAAACCGAAGTTCTGTCATTCATCTGCATTCACTGGGAATTCAGAGCTACACATTGTTCCCCTTTTGCATAAAGGTGGATAATGCCAGCTTCCCCAAAGTCAGATTATCCCTGCTAGCAGAACTAAATGTCCCAGAGCGAACTCTGCTGTGGAGGAGAGTGGGGAGGAGAAGCAGAAAGAATGGTGATGTCACTGGTTTTCACCTTCAATGATTCAATGCAGGTACCAGGAAGTACCTGTCACATGGAAAAGCCTCCGTAAATGTTAGTTATTAGTAGCATTTCATATGCAATGTCCAAGGTCTATATTGAAGGAACAGGTTTATGTCCTATGACACCTTCCAGCACCTGGGGGTTCTACACAATTTAGCTGATGTGCAGACAAGATGAAGCTTGGTCAGTTGGGAAATTCTTACTACGCTGGTAAGAGGAAACTGAATGGACTTGAGATCATCGTGAAGCACGCTCCCACAAACATCTGGCAAACATCTGCCAGCCAGGAGCTGCAGTTGGTGGTCCTTATCCTGAATAAGGGAGACAAGGGGCAGAGCACAGGACCAGAGAGGCAGGCTGCACCTGCCACTGAGAAAAGGACTAGAGAGGGCAGCAGACCCAGGGGGATAGAGGCAGGAACTGAGGTCACTGGGAGACCAGGGGGCAGACCAGGGAGATGAGCTGCCACAATCGGGCCCAGCATCACCACAGGGAGAGAGGCTAAAGAATCACCTGTGGGAAGCCGGGCATTTGAGACTGGCTTTTATGGGTGCTTGGAGCTGATTCGAGGGTCCTCGAGCTGGAACACCCATTTCCTAGAAGTTCCCCAAAATGCCTAACACCACAACAAAAAAGAGAAGGACCCTTCTCTAGATGCTCCACAAACTGGAGTTCCTTTGGCCACTCACGTGGAACTCTGCAAAAATAGAGAGATTGCAGATACCATGGGAATGGACACCATGTACCAAGGAATGCCCAAGAAATGCCAACATGAAAAATGGAAGAGCCTCCAATGTCATGGCCCTCTCTGCCTGACATGGTTGGCCACAAATGCATAAAAGAAAAGGCTTTTGCCAGGAAAATACATGTACATAATTAAGCATCGCGAAGCACTCCAAGAGCAGAGGCAGCTTCCAGAGGCTTATGAGGGAAATGACCCACAGAAGAAGGATGCCCTATGACAGACAGGAGGGCTCATCAAAGCTCCAGGTGAGGGCTGGTTGTTTGGGGTCTGGTTTTGGCCTTGGGAAACGTTAAAATTGTCACTCAGGATTAATAATGTCGGTTATAAAGGCATGTTGAAATTGAGCTTCAATATTTCAACTTTTTTTCCTTGCCTTTTTAATTTTAACTAGAGCATGCTCTAAGCAGGAAAATGCATTTCTACGAAAATGAGTAGTGAGAAGCCCAAGCTGCCAGCACCTGTTCTCTAAGAATTCATGGTATAAGGGACACAATAGAAAAAACACACTTTAATGAGACAGAACACATCACTGATGCCCTCCTACCAAACCACACAAGTAAATCTGAGGAGCCTCAGACCCCTGACCTACACTGACAATCAACAACCATAACTTACCCCAACATAGGCCTTCACTGCCTATCTTTCAAGTAAGATGGAGAACACACCATGATTTCTAATGCACTTCCCGGTGCTTCTTGTTCACATATTCTATGGTGCTCTGCTGTCTCAGCACCTGAGCACACCCCAAGTGCAGGAATAATATTCTTTTATTTCTGTTGTTTCCTGTGAGCAGTAATCATGCCCAGTAGTAAAATCAACATGAAATAAAATTTTAATGTACTAACATATTTTATAGAAGACAGAAAAATCTTCCTAAACTCTCCAAAGTATCACTCTTCTAACATGTTAATTTTCTAAATCCCCAAGCTAAGTGGGCTTAGTAGGTCAATTGGCTCAACAGGCCAACATGATTCTATAGAAAAACCAAAACCGTGGTTTGTCAAATGATTCAGCATGCCCAGCCCCCACCAGCTAAGAATAAATGCACCCTCATTATCAGCAGTGTTTGGAGTTCACAGCCTGTACTGCTTAGAACACCACCATTTCCTGTATTAAAACCAACAGAACCACCCTCAAAATGCCTCTCCTACCAAAAGTAGGCTAGCCTTGGAAATCGTACATCAAGACAGGTAGGGAAAATGTAAATTCAGGACAAAGGACACCAAAGGACTTGGTGTCTATTCCAAATCTAAGCTCTTACCTGAGTGTCACTCTACTACTGAAATCAAGTTTCAAGTCTAAATATGAGTGACAGTCTCTTATAACCAGCTCATTTTGCTGCATAAATAACTAACCAATGTTGGAGGGCACCTTCCCCTAAAGTTCTAACTGTAATGACAGGAGACTGATGTTAAGAGACTCTCTAGTGAGCATGGGGGTCACTTAAGGAAGACTCACAGGACCTACTACTGACGTCACTGCTCACAACACCTTCTCCTGCATGTCCTTCAAAGCCAGGGTCAAGGAGTGCAAACCAACCTGGCCACTGCATAATGACAAAAGAGGTATGGCCAGCTTGGCCAGCCAACTGGTTCACACAATTTGACTAAAACAGCCATTAGCTGATGCCAAAACTATACTTGCCCTCCAAAAAGAGAGTCTGTCACCAGGGAGTATATTCCGGACAATGTTTCCGAGGCCTCAAGACAGTGTCCAAAAACAGAGCTAGTCCTTTCTGGAGCAAGGGTAGCTTTCTTAGAGAAAGAATAACTAATTTGCAGGGTCCTTCAATCCCACTGGACTGAACTATATTCCAGAGTGACCTGTGCCCATCAGCTGCGTCCTGCCTTGGAGTCTTTGCCCTGCTGCTCCCTCTGCCTGGGATACACTTTCCCTTGTCTGCTTACACTGGACAAATACTAGGTCCTTTAAAACCCAGCTCAGTCATGGCACTTTTCCAGGAAACCCCTGGAAAAGTCCCACCAGCCTCCTCAGAAAGAATGAATGCCCCTCCTCTGGCCTTGTACCTATGTACTCCTGCTGCAGAGACCAGCCCTCATAATCCATTGCCACATGTTGTCATTACTGTCTACCATTGCCCCTCTCTATGCACCAAAATGGGGTGAAGCTGTCGTTTAACCCCTTCAACTCAGACCTAGCATCAACTACACTCTCTGGCACCTGGTAGATTCTCAGTTAATATTCACTGAACTAGGGATCCCTGGGTGGCACAGCGGTTTGGCGCCTGCCTTTGGCCCAGGGCGCGATCCTGGAGACCCAGGATCGAATCCCACGTCGGGCTCCCGGTGCATGGAGCCTGCTTCTCCCTCTGCCTGTGTCTCTGCCTCTCTCTCTCTCTCTGTGACTATCATAAATAAATTTTTAAAAATTTTAAAAAAAATATTCACTGAACTAGAATATTTCAGTTCAAGTAGGGGAATCACTCACATTGCTTTAGGACCAGCCTGGCACCCACTCAACAGGCATGGACCTGGCACCAGATTATGCCTGGCACGAGCCTATGGGAAATTGGTAGCAATGTTTTGCAGACCTGCCCATTGCAGTTTTTTGGTGTTTTCGTTTTGTTCTGTTTTTAATCATTTTAAAAAGTCAAAAAAGGTAAGCACACCATTCTGCTTTTCCTTCACACACGGAAACAAAGAAGGTTCAAATACATCCAACAAAACACTCTCATGTCTACAATGACAGAAACTCTAACAAAGG
This sequence comes from Canis lupus familiaris, assembly GCF_011100685.1. Lineage (NCBI taxonomy): Eukaryota > Metazoa > Chordata > Mammalia > Carnivora > Canidae > Canis > Canis lupus. The sequence goes on along the minus strand of NC_049227.1, from coordinate 1,648,706 downwards.
CAATACTTGCTATCTGAAAAGCACAGGTCACTGTGATAACAGGTTATGGAGTTAAAATCTTTTTTTCTTTCTTCTTTCCTTTTTTCAAGCCATTTTAACTATTTTCTATTTTAATTCCAACATAGTTAACACATACAGTGTTATATTCATTTCGGGTGTAGGGGCGCCTAAGTGGCTCAGTCAGTCAAGCATCTGTCTCTTGGTTTCCAGTCAGGTCATGATCTCGATGTTATGAGAGTGACCCTGCATCAGGTTCTGCACTCAGGGTGGAATCTGCTTGTCCCTCTCCCTCTGCTCCTCCCCCTATTTGCTCTCCCTCTCCACCCTTCTTCTAATTAATCAATTAATTAATGGCATAAGGAGAAGGATCCATTCCACCTAAGAGAATTTTGTACCTATGGTCCAGAGATGATTTCTATTTAATAGGCTTGAAAGGAAATATTTCTAGATGATCTGACATACTTCTGTTTCTTCTCTCTAGCCCTCATTTACTAGCCAAAGGTCACCGTGAGCATCTGCTATTCTAGCTCCATGTACTAGACAATGATCTTGTCAGGAACTAAGTACTGGATAAACACATTAATTAATTAATTAAAAATGTTTCAAGTGTATAATACAGTGCTTTGACAATTCCCAGGACTCACCGTGATACACATATTCTTAATCTCCTTTACCTATTTCACCTATTACCTGCCCCCCCTACCTCCCCTCTGGTAATAATCAGTTTGTTCACTAAATTTAAAAACCTGGGTTTTTTTTTGTTTTGTTTTCTCTTTTTTCTTTGTTCATTTGTTTTGTCTCTTAAATTCCACATATGAGTGAAATCACATGGTACTTGTCTCCCTCTGCCTGACTTCTTTCACTTAGTATTATACCCTCTAGACCTATCCATGTTGCTATAAATGGCAAGATTTCATTCCTTTTTATGGCTGAGTAATATCCCATTACATACATATATGTGTGTATATAATCACATCTCCTTTATCCATCCATTTATCCGATGGATACTTGGGTTGCTTCCATAATTTGGCTACTGTAAATAATGCTGCAATAAGCACAGTGGTGCATATATCTTTGCCAACTAGTGTTTTTGTATTCTTTGGGTAAATACCCACTAGTGAAATTACTGAATCATAGGGCACTTCTATCTCTAATTTTTTGAGGACCCTCCATATGGTCTTCCACAGTGGCTGTATCCGTTTGCATTTCCACCAACAGCACACAAGTGTTCCTTTTTCTCCACATCCTTCCCAATGCTTATTGTTTCTTGTGTTGTTGATTTTAGCAAATCTGACAGGTGTAAAGTGCTATCTCATTGTGGTTTTGATTTGCATTTTTCTGATGCCATTTTAACCATCGTTAAATGTACAGTTCAGTGGCATTAAATACATTCTCACTGTTGTGCCACCATCACCACCATCTATCTCAAGAACCCTTTTTATTATCATAAACTGCAATTCTTTACTCATTAAATAAAAACACCCCCTTCCCCCTCCCTTCAACCTCAGGCAAGTCCAGATGCCTTCTTATATAAGTAGAGTCATACTGTATCCGCGCTTTTGTGATTGACTTATTCCATGTAGTATAATGTCTTCAGGGTTTATCCACATGGTAATTGTGCTAGAATTTCCTTCCTTTTTCAGGCCAAACAACATTCTGTTGCATGTTTTGTTTATCCATTCACCTTCTGATAGATATTTGGGTCATGTCTGCATTTTGACTATTGGGAATTATAGTGCCATGAACATGGCTATACAAATATCTGAGTCTCCACTTTCAGCTCTTTTAGGTATATATCCAGAAAGCAGGCTGCATCAGATGATAATTCTGTGTGTGAGTTTATGATCTTAAATGTATGTTTAACCTTTGAGAACAAGAGGGGCAAATTCATAACTTTTTACACACTGTTGAGAAAATAAAATCTACCATAGAGGAAATGTCAGGTTTCATCTATTTGTAAACAATTCAAAGAAATTAAATGATCATACATTCAGAGACTTCTGGAAGTACTGGATAAACACATTTGAAATTTAAAAACCAACTGGCTCTCAATTATTATCAGAAAAATGCTACCAAGGTTAGTAAAGACATTTGAAATCCGTAGCCATTCCCCAAACTCAATTTCCCTCAACTGTCTGAACCTTACCAGTAAATCAGATAAAAGGAAGTAAACTTGATTTTTTTCCTATTCCCAACTGACTAATGTCCATTTGTTTTTGAAATTGCTATACATTCAGCACTCAGCACTAACTGAGCAGACATCAGCCCAGAAGGTTCAGGAAAGATGCAGGACATGGAGACAAAGGGCCAGCCAAAGTCACAGGAAGAGAGGAGAATATGAATTCCCTCCAACTCACTTCCGGCATTTCACGGTTCTCCTGGCTGGGTAGGATGAGTGACCTTGGACAAGGCCACTGCTCCCTTTGAGCCCACAGGACTCCCAGATGATCTAACAAGAGCTGTAAACAGACAACACAGGGTGCCACAGAGCTGTGGTTTCTGACTGGCACAAGGAGAAGGACCCATTCCACCTAAGAGAATTTTGTACCTACGGTCCAGAGATGATTTCTATTTAATAGGTTTGAATAGAAATATTTCTAGATGATCTGACATACTTCTGTTTCTTCTCTCTAGCCCTCATTTACTAGCCAAAGGTCACCGTGAGCATCTGCTATTCTAGCTCCATGTACTAGACAATGATCTTGTCAGGAAGATCTGAATCTGTACGAAACGCCAGAAGAGAACCCAAAGTTACTTATTTGAATATACCTTGTCATCTTAGTCATGGGGCCTTGGCTTTTTCATCAGTGTATCTCCGGTGCCCAGTGTGCAGTAGATACTCCGTAAATCTTTACCGGATTCTAATAAAAGGATAGGGTGAAGATCGGTCAAGTCTGATCATTTCAGAATTCTGGGAATTGCTTTCAATTGTTTCAGCTCAAAACAATTCAGTGAGTCCACAAATATTTATTAGGTGCCTACAGTGTACAAGACTCTGTTGTAAACACTACGAGGGATTAAAAAACATGTGTCCCTGTCCTCCAGGATATACTTGAGTAGAGGAACTAAAACATACAAAAGAGGGGGAAAGGCTCCATAATTTGTTACTATGATAAAGTAACAGAGGGCAAAGAATGAATTTTGTCTAGCTGGGGGGTGGTTTTTAGAGGTTCCACAGAAGAGGTGGCCATCAGAGGGCAGGAGGAGCAGAGGGCAGTCGGAGGGCAGCACTAACCGAGCAGACATGAGCCCAGAAAGTTCAGGAAAGATGGAGGATATGGAGACAGAGGGCCAGCCAAAGTCACAGGAAGGGAGGAGAATATGAAGATCAAGAATGAGCAGAAAGGGCTGCCCAGGCAGAAAACATATTTATAAGCAGCTTGGAGGTGAGAAAATTGGCTCTTCTATACTATCGATTGACAGAGAGACTGATCACTGCTTTTCTCAACTCCACAAGCACCAGTGACGTTCATTACCCAGCACTTACTTTGAAGACAGAGAAAATGCAAATTCCAATTAATTAAATTATGCCAAACTACCTGACTCCCTGCCTTGCACTCCAGCTCCAGCTACTTGTGCCTTTATTCTAGTCACAGGATAAGAACCACAGAAAAGACATTTCAACCAGCCTCCCGCTTCTCACATGAGGGAAATAAACCATGACCCAGACTGGCATCATCCTCACCTTCCTCCACCCCAGAACAGCAACTGGAAAGTGTTCTCTTGGAGGGAGGTGCTCCAGGGAGGTAAGGCAGCCAAGCCAATGCCCTCCAGAGGTGCTATGAGGGCTGTTTCCCCGCTGCCTCTAGTCTGTTCACGCCCTGCGTCAGGCAGCCCCATCCAATTGTGGAAGGAACAATCATAGGACACCTGGGGGGCTTGGTGGTTGAGCATCTGCCTTCGGCACAGAGTGTGATCCCGGGGTCCTGGGATCGAGTCCCTGCACCGGGCTCCCTGCAGGAAGCCTGCTTCTCCCTCTGCCTGTGTCTCTGCCTCTCTGTGTGTTTCTCAAGAATAAATAAATAAAATCTTCAAAAAAAAAAAAAAAAAAAAGGAAGGAAAGAACAATCACAACAGCCACCAATTACTGGGCACCAGCTACGTGCGTGCCACGCTTCGCCCACACTCTGCCTGGTGTATTGGATGTGACCCACTGTAAAGTTCAGTAAACCCAGATCAGAAAGCTGGAGTGCCCTGGCAGGCATCACACAGTCAGCTAGAGGCAAGCCGGGGATTCTCACAGGAGACGCAAATATGTGACTCAAAACCCAGGTCTTTGTTGCGCTGGTGCCTCCCAAAACACAAAACCTCACTTTCTGTCTCAAGAGGGAGTGCACAGTAGCTTCTGGAGTCCCTGCCTCTACATTTTTTTTTTTCTGTCCCACCAGTAACAAACTGCAAAGGAATGCAGCTGCCCACAGAGTCTCCTAGTCCTTGTAGGAATGCTTATATCATTATGCCTCCTCCACAGTTTTTAATTGAGAAAATGTCACTATAAAACATAACTCAGACATAAGATGTTTCTAGACTCCCCTTATGTCTTTCCTCCCCACAGGGCCACTCTGCCTTCCCCAATCCCACAGTTTTCCTGTTATCCGATGAAAGTAATGCCAGATATCTTCTTCTTAAGGTGTGGTCTTCCTGGGTCCACTCCTGCTGGGTCTTGGGATGAAGAATGTGAGTCCTTATGCAATGGGACCTCTGGACCGTGACAGCCCTGCCTCCAAATGCCAGCCTCCCTCTCTCAGATTACGTGAAGCTCCTATCTGTGGCAGAGGACAAAAGCTCCCATTTCAAACCTAGGAACTGCCTGAAATTGCTGACACATGGCAAGGGCTGAGGTGTCTGGGGAGCCTCTCTGGACGGACTCCAGGTGTGAAGGCCTGGGCCCTGGGGTAAGTGATGACCCATGAGGACAACAGACCTGTGCCCACCTAACAGATAGAGGGGCTGCTTCCAGTTCTCTCCATGTCACTCCCCAGGCTAACATTCAGGGAATCTGCAACTTCACAGCCATGGAAGTCATGAATTTATGCAAGGTGGACATTACTACTATTATCCAATTATTCTGAGAATGTTTTGATAAGAGGGAAACGACAAAAGAGGGTAACGATAAATACCTGAAAATGACCAGAAGAAGAAGAGGCATGAAGTAAGGTGGCCCTTTGGCCACCTCGTTGTTCTGCCCAGGACTGTCTTATTCTTCCTCCCCACTGTCAGGCCAACTGGCCTCAATCCTCATTATATAAATTCTATACAGTGGTAGACAGCCCAGGGTGGGCCCAGTGGGCATCCTCCTCCATTTCCCCACCTCAGTGCACATGCTCAGTGTTGAGGCCATACAGTGTTTTATGAACACATGGGTGTGAATTTCTGAGTCCTGGAGCTGGCAGAGGTTTCAACAGAACATTCTCTTATGAAAGATACATGATGGTCATTGTGCCCCTTTTCCAAACGTGGCAACTCCATCCTCCAGGAGACAGATGTCTGTATTAGTTTCCAATTGCTGCTGTAACAAATTACCACAAATACAAATTTATTCTCGTGTAGTTCCAGACATCTGAAGTCCTAAAGTCAAGGTATGGGGAAGGCTGCCTTCCTCCTAGAGGCCAGAGGGGAGAATCTATTTCTCTGCCCTTTCCAGCTTCTAAGAGGCTACCTGCATCCTTGTGTGTGTGTCTTCCTCTGACCTCCAAGCCAGCAGTATAGAACCTTCCAGTCATTCTCTATTTTCATGTCACATTGCTTTCTGACCTTAACTCTCCTGCCTCCCTTATAAGGACCCTTATGGGTACGCCTGGGTAGCTCAGTGGTTGAGTGTCTGCCTTCGGCACAGGTCATGATCCTGGAGTCCCAGGATCGAGTCCCACATCGGGCTCCCTGCAGAGAGTCTGCTTCTCCCTCTGCCTATGTCTCTGTCTGTGTGTGTGTGTGTCTCTCATGAATAAATAAATAAAATCTTAAAAAAAAAAAGGACCCTTATGATTTCATTGTTCTCACTCACATAATCCAAAATAATCTCATTTCAAAATACTCAAGACAACCCATCTGCATTGTAACTTTTGTCATGTAAAGTAACATATTTCCGGGTTCCAGGAATAGGGACCTGGATGTATTTGAGGGGATGTTACTCAGCCAACCACAACTTCTGTCAAATTTTAATCTCAACTTTTTTTTTTTTCCAAAAACATAATCTCAGTCACAGTTTCAAAATCAGGATAGGGTGCCTGAGTGGCTCAGCAGTTGAGCATCTGCCTTCGGCTCAGGGTGTGATCCAAGGGTCCTGGGATCACATCCCGCATCAGGTTCCCCAGAAGGAGCCTGCTTCTCCCTCTGCCTGTGTCTCTGCCTCTCTCTGTGTGTCTCTCATGAATAAATAAATAAAATCTTAAAAAAAAAAAGAAAATCAGGATAATTTGCACTACATTATATTTTTGTTGCTGCGGAAAGCATTTTCAAGAGGATGTTTTAAGTTTTAGGGTGTTTTAAAATAGAAGAGAAAGGTAAAAATAAAGCATTTTTAATCAAGAACATAAAAGGGAAGCTGAGCAAAATAATGAAAAATCACATAAGCAGTGGTAGATGACAGATTCCCTCATTAAAGAAATATTAAAAAACCACATGGCTTGTGCTAAAAAGCAGCTAGAGATCCCATAGTTCCAAAACAACCTGGTTAGTCATGGACACACGGATTCATCATTTTGCCCCATGCCTCTTCTTGAGTGGGGACAGGCTAAGGCCACCACAGTGTGGCTCAGTTTCTCTGCTGCTGGAAATCCAATGGCCTCGCCAGCCCCATGACACCAGCTGTGAGCTACAGAGGCACCATCTTCCTGAGCAAAGCCCCAGACATTTGCCCTTGCTCATCTCATACAACCATCATCCTAACACACTGCCGAGAGGCTACCCATGCACTTCCACCCCCTTTGTCAGGTCAAGAAGTCAAGAGCCTTACCCAAAGTCACATGCTTAATTACTAGTAGAGGTAGAACCAGCCCAGCACTTCCCACCCCATAGCCATCAAATCCATCCACAGGATTTTCAACAATAACTAAGACCTTCAGTGAACCTTGCTGGTCCTGCTAAGTCCTTCCTTTAATTTATATAGACTTGTCTCCACAATTTCCTACAGTCTTCATTCCAAATCCTTCCAATCCCCTTCCCGCTCTATCCCTCTCTCTCAGACACTCCCAGCTCAAATTTAACTTAAAAATTCTCTATGGAAAGAGCCCAGATGTCCATTGACAGATGAACGAATAAAGAAGATATGATATATGTAGATGATGGAATGCTACTCAACCATCAAAAAGAAAGAAATCTTGCCATTTGCAATGATGTGGATGAAACTAGGGGGTATTATGCTAAGTGAAATAAGTCAGTCAGAGAAAGACAGATACCATGTGATTTCACTCATGTGGAATTGAAGAAACAAAACAGATGAGCATAAGGAGAAGGGAAGGAAAAATAAAATAAGATGAAAACAGAGAGGGAGGCAAACCATAAGAGACTCTTAACACTAGGAAACACACTGAGGGTGGCTGGAGGGGAGGTGGGGGTGGGTAACTGGGTGATGGGAATTAAAAGCAAGACACCTGCTGTGATGAGAACTGGGGGTTATATGCAACTGATGAATCACTAAATTCTACCCCTGAAACTAATAATATGCTATATGTTAACTAAATTGAATTTACATTTAAAAAAGTTTAATCCTATCTGAAGACACTCAGTTATCTTATTCCCCATCCACCAACTTCTCCCCTTAAAAATGAGCCTATTGCCTGAATGAGACGATCACGAGAGGCTGAACTACTGGAGGTTAACTCTGAGGTTTTGGGAGTCAGCCAGCCTGGTATTTGACACAGCTTCTCCTCACTAGCTCTGCAACCTTGAGACACTGACTTAACCTCTCTGTACCTCAGTGTCCCCATCTGGAAATGAGAATCAAAACAGCAAGGGCCTGCCATGCAGTAGCGGGAACCAAATGAGAGGGAGGCAGGGCTCATGGTGGGGCTCCTGAGCCTGTGCTCTTAAGCACCCAACATACCAAATGGAGTCATCCTTGGGGTCTCCCTTTCCTTCACCTTTGACCACAAAGACCTCACTTCCCTTTCATCTTGGTTGTTGGGGAGACTGCTCTCCAGCCTCCTGCAAGGTTCCTTCAGCTCCAGCACACTCAGACACAGGGACCAGACCAGCTGCCCTGGAGGCCAGGCTGCTCCTCCTCCAAGCCCAGCTCTTGTGACCGTCGGCTCACTGATGTCCCAGCCACACCTCACCAATCTTCCGGCTCTGCTTCCCGATGTGCCCACCACCACACCCTCCACACTGAGCAAGCCAGACAGCCCCACAGGCCCAGTGCACACCACGCTTTCACATCCCGGGACTGACCTCTCAATTACACATCCCAATCTTTCCCGGCCTTCAAGGGCCAACTCAAGTGCCTTCCTCTGCTGGAAGCGTTCTCTGACCAATCACACCATCCCTGCCCAGGATATTAGTGCTCCTTCTCTGAACTCCTTTAGTTTATTTTATGTGATGTTTGGGGGCTTTTGTTGGATTGAATTCATATGGATTTACTGTGGTGGTGGAGATTTTCTGCATATTGACTATCAGCGTCAATATCCTGGTTGTGATATCGTAGGATAAGTTTGCAACATGTTACTTCTGAGGGAACCTGGGCAAAGAACAGAGGACCTTTCTGTTTCGTTACAATCACCTATAAATCTATCTCACAAGAAGAAAATCACTAAGTTAAAAATTTATTTAGCACCCACCTTTGCCACATACCACTTATGATATTTTACCTATATAAGCCTCATTCATTCCTTCCCTGAACTCCGGATATGACTATCCAATGGCCCATTCAAAACCTCCACATGAAGGACTAAGGAGCATCTCAGAATTACATTCAATACTGAGCTCCAGGAATTTTCTCCCTTTAAATGAATCTCTATTCTCTCAGTTGATCAGGCCAAAAATCTTGAGGTCATGCCAGACCCCTCTCTTTTTATTTATTTTTATGTGTTTATCTTTATTTTTTAAGTATGCTCCATACCCACTGTGGAGCCCAACATAGGGCTTGAACTCATGACCTTGAGCTCAAGACGCAAGCTGAGATAGAGTCAGAGGCTTAACCCACTGAGCCTCCAGCATGCCCCTCCTCTCTTTTATACCCATCAGCAAAATTTGATAAATCCACCCTCAGAACAGAATCCAACCACATCTCCCCACCTCACAGAGACCACCCTGGTCCCTGGCCACCATCATTGCTCATCTAGATTAATACAGTAGCCTCCATCCCACCTCTGACATCTCCTATTGTCTTTTCCTGCTTCTTTCATTTTCTATAATTCATCATCATCTAATATACAACATCTCCTGCATTGAGAGCAGAGGTTCCATGAGGACTAGGAATTCTGTTTGGTTCACTGCAGTGACCAGGAGCTTAGAACAGTGCCTGAAACGTTACAGGCATTCAATAAATATTTGTTGAATGAATGAATGATGTTATACCTTTGCTATTAAAGGGAAACTGTAAGGTCAACATTTCTGTCTCATTTTTACCCGTGGGAACACTGAAGTTCAGAGAAGGTCATGAGCTCTGGCAAGATGAAGGCCAGAGAATGACTTTCCCTGCCCTGTGCTCTGAGAGCCACCCTCCATGGCCCCTGCCTCCCGTCATTAGTCTCCTGGGTGGGCCTGACGGGCAGGGTCCACGTCTGATGGCTCACTTTGACATTCAGTGTCTGGACACAGTGCCTGGATATTGCAGGGATACCACCAACTCCAAAAGAATGAATTTTAACATGTAATGAAAAACTTCAGTTATTACATGTTACACTTATGTATTGGTTCCACATAACTGGTACCTTCACTCTCACCACTTGCTTCTGTGAGACAAGGTGTGACTCCAAAGTAACAAATCCCCATTTTACTGGCAGACAAACAGGTTTCCCCCTCTTTGAGGCCCTGCCCACTGAGCCACACCGCCTTACAGAGGACTGAAGCGACCAATGCTCATAGCACCAGGGAGCTTCTGTGCCATGCTCTTTCCTCCCAGGGCACTGTGCCCTGCAGAATCTCAGTAGGAGGTTTTTATTACTGGGTTTCCTCAGCCCGGCACTGGACAACTTCATAGCTGTCTTCTCTACAAATACCTTGTGTTTGGCAAGGTGGGGTGTTTGTCTTTTGGGGGTGTGTTTGTTTGTTGCTTAGTATTTGCTCAGAATGGATCAAATTTGGGAAGAATGCAAAGAGCACGATTGCGAGAGTGTACTTGATTTGTCTCTGCCTGGTAATCTGTTAAGGCCGTGAAGGTCCAACATGATATATAAATCCCCTGCCCTGGTCTATTGTCCTCTGTCCCCACTCATCAGGCTGCCAAGCGACTTGTAGCGATCTCGCACACACACACACTGAGTCACTTTCTCTATAAAGACAAATGTGTTTTGCCATGAGTGGGCAATGCTTTAGAACTGAAAAACATATTATAATAAAAAACTATCATCTGAGGCTCAGAGGAAAACACTTTCCTTTCATAGGTTTTTGTTTTGTTTGGGGTTTTTTTTGTTTTTTTGTTTTTTTTTTTTTGAAGGGACAGAGCCTTGCTTCTGAGTTCACAGCAATCATAGGTGTCCCAAGTAAACCTGAAGGCATTAGCACCTGCCCGGATGTCTTATCTCCCTTAAATAAATATTCTTCAAAGAGAGACATACACTGAACAGATGGGTAAATTTCAAGATTTAACAACTTGTGGGGACACTATTAGTGTCGCATTAGGCGGCAAGCTTTATCGCCTCTGTACATCAAACAAGACTTCCCAATCTTGAAGAATTCTTATCCTAATCATTGGCAAACCTGGCCCTGGCCACGCTTACCAGAGAAAATACACCTAGGCCCTTGGAACCTGGATACCACCCCCATTTCCAGGGTCCCCTGTCCATAGAACATCTCTCCTGTGGCAGATCTGAGTGCTTCTGAGGTTCAAAGAAACAGAATGAGATAAGAGTAGGATCAGGAGATAGCAACTCTATGGAGTAACGATGATGATGATGATGATGAATGACAGTGAGATATCCTAGTGTGTGTACCTGGCACAAAACAGATACTCAATATATGTTCATCCCTCTCCCCTGATATCTCAGTGGTCCAGCCTGGTAACATCAGTTGATTCAACATCATGTTGAATAAGTTCATACAACCATGTGGCATGTGCTGTGGTCTGAGGAATCCCCAGAGTCTCTCTAGAGAAGGTTCAAGGAAAAGCCTCGAACCAGGACAAGCTCTCAGCACCCCCATCCAGTCCACACACACACTCACCCACACATATAAACACATAAACATACACACACACAAACATAGAAACACACAATCACACAAATGTACAGTCATGTAAATATGCAATCACACATACACAGTCATATGAATATACACAGACACAACTACACAAAGATACACACATAATCATAAACTTACACACAGTCTTGCAAACTTACAAACACACATAATTATATAAACATACAGACACAATTATACAAACATACAAACACAATCAATCATAAACTCATAAACACAGAATCACATAAACATACAATCACACAAACCTACAAACACACACAATCATATAAACACACACAGACACAACTACTCAAACACAAATACACACATACACCTGAAAAAGATAGGAAGATGACCAGATGCCAGATTCTCACAGATCTAGTTGTGTTTTTTCTCTTTAAAATATCCTTCTTCCTTTCTAGTGGAGCCATCGACTCCTTTTTAATTGGCCAAGCAGGAGAAAGAGAAAAGAAATTCAGTATTTCCGTCTGCTCTCACTCCTTCCCCGCAGACTGCCAAGCAGTAATACTACCATCAGCCCTCACAGAGCATCGTGCCAAGTGCCAGGCATCATGCCACATGCTCTTCTCCGAGGAGGGGTTCTGATATCATCCCATTTTATGGATGGGGACACCAAGAGCTGTAAGTGTTTAAAACTTGCCCAAGGGCACAGAGATGACAAATGACATATCCAGGCCGTGAACCAAGTTCAGTCTAACTCCAGAATCCCTGGAATTTGCCACTTCAGGCAACAAGTTAGGTTCTTTATCCTTGGCCTGGCAGTTGCCTGGGGCAATCCTAATTATAGGCAGGTGACCTTGGATGTAACACAGTCTCTTTGTAGGTGTATTTGGCAGAAAAAAGCTACAGTGTATTTCTATGATACCCTGAAAAAACAATTTGTGTGGCCAAGAGCCAGAATGAACTTCTTGGAAAATCTACGACAGTTAAGTTAAGGCAAGTTTCTGACTCAACCTAACAGTTGGAAAGGGGCATTGTCAATCAATAAAGCAAATTTATTGAGCACTAAGAGGAGACATATTTTTTTTTAATTTTTATTTATTTATGATGGTCACACACACAGAGAGAGAGGCAGAGACACAGGCAGAGGGAGAAGCAGGCTCCATGCACCGGGAGCCCGACGTGGGACTCGATCCCGGGTCTCCAGGATCGCGCCCTGGGCCAAAGGCAGGCGCCAAACCGCTGCGCCACCCAGGGATCCCGAGGAGACATATTTTTTAACCCAATGGGTCCTTTCCTCTGATAGAGAACTCTGGCTTTTGAGAATCTGAAGGATAACTAGGGGAGTAAACATGGCATACAGAGCATAGCTAAGGGATATAAGAGGCTCAGCTGAAGAAGTGGCGCCTCCCAGTCCCCCAGCCACCAGCAACGACCTATAATCAGAGGAATGCCTGGCTGCTACCCCTCTAGGTTCCATCTTTGGCCCACTTTCCTTTATTCACTTCAATATAATAAAGACTCCAAAATCTCTATCTCCCAGCTAAATATTCTAAGCCCCAGAATTCATTATTCAAGGGCCCACTGGCCATCTCCGGTACAATGATTATCAGTTCTCGTGATCTTCTTCCTACCCCATTCAAACTCCTTTGTCATTGGCCGCAGTGACTGGCAGCTCCTGTACCTAACTCCCGAGTTAGGTAGTTGGGTACTTAACTCTTCTCCTTCTCGCCTGCCCTACCTCCACACATCAAGATCTGGTATGGTGGAGACTGTATAACATGGTAGTTAATGAAGAGTATGGGTTTGGGGGTCAGAGAAAACTGAGTATGAATCTCAGTCCACTGATTATTAGTTGTATGACCTTGAGCAAACCACATGATCACTTTCACTCTCATTTCCCTCATCTATTACAGAGACAAGAATGCCTCCCAGAGTTATTATAATCATTAAACTAGACCACATAAACATGGCCACATGTCTGCACTGTGAAACTCCCAAGCCCACTTCCCTCCAACCTCCTACACGTTCTGGGTTTAGGTTCCCACTGTTTCCCCCTTAAGAATGAGCACCTCGGGGTCCTCCAGCCTCTAGACTCACTACCCTCAAGTCTATTCTCAAGATCACAACCATGCCATCTTTACGATGACAAACAGAAGCTCTCTGGCATGCACTGATACACCACATCCAGTCTTCCCACAGAAAGCAAGACAAAACAAAATCCTTGATGAAGTGATGGGCATAAGAAAGGTCTAGTTCACAAGGTGGAGATTAGTAATTGCTGCTACCCTTTTGTTAACTCCCCCTTTTGTTTTTAAGATTTTATTTATTTATTCATGAGAGACACACACAGAGAGAGGCAGAGACACAGGCAGAGGGAGAAGCAGGCTCTATGCAGGGAGCCCGACATGGGACTCGATCGCAGGTCTCCAGGATCACACCCTGGGCTGCAGGCGGCGCTAAACCGCTGCAACACCAGGGCTGCCCTTGTTGACTCCCTTTAAGAATATGACAAAAGTTGCACATCTTCTCCCCAAGGGGGGGAAAAAAAGCACTACTCACAAATGCACAAAATATTTAGAAGCTCCAGAAGATACATAAACCCCAGGTTCAAAGCCCCTGAATTAGAACAAACATTCTTGGGCAGCCTGGGTGGCTCAGTGGTTTTGTGCCACCTTCAGCCCAGGGCATGATCTTAGAGACCCGGGATGGAGTCCCACATTGGGCTTCCTGCATGGAGCCTGCTTCTCACTCTGCCTGTGTCTCTGCCTCTCTGTCTCTGATGAATGAATAGATAAATAAAATCTTAAAAAAAAAAAAAAAAAAGAACATTCTTTGGCCTGGCTGTTAGCAACTTCAGAGCTCTTCATAAGTATATCCTCTAGGCTAACCTCAGTCGTTGAGGATTCAAAATTTGAAACAATACATTTCTTGATTTGCATGTTGGGTCTCCAAAATCTGGCAAGAGAAACAGGCAGTCAGCTCAAGGCACTTTTCCCAGAAATGGATGGCACCTCTGAAGAGTTCTTAAAGAGAGTAGCATAAAATCATGATCAGTCATGAACTTGAAACTCTCAGAAGTTTTCTTGGTCTCAATGGGTGCTGGCTAAGAAATTACACATGGTTGTCTATGGATAGGGCCCCATTGAGGTATAGGAAATACTGAGTTCTTGGGTCTGTCTGCATGACAGACCCCTCCTTTCCTCACCTGGGTGCCAGATGGCAGAAAGACTAAGCTCTCTAAAGTCACCTACAAATTGCTTAGGGGCACCAGAGCAAGAACTTTAGGACTTGTCCTCCCTGCAATGCTTCTATGCAGAATCGCTAAATCACCACCCAGATGGCTGAAGTGAGCTACATACCCTGCGGCTCATCTCACTGGATACCAGCAGAGTAATGACCAGCAAAGCAGAGCCACTAGGCACCAGCCAACTATTTCCACACCTGAGCCTGAAAATGGTGGCACAACCCTTAGACCAGCATTACTTTAGGTCCTAGGCCATTTATTGTAGCAATGTTAAGGGAAAAATAATTATTCTTTTCTCACAATCACCATAAAACTTTAGCATTACAAACAAACCATTAATACTGAAGTTGATGGGATGTCTGGGTGGCTCAGTAGTGAGTGTCTGCCTTTGGCTCAGGTCATGACCCCAGAGTCCTGGGATCTAGTCCTGCATCAGGCTCCCTTCAGGGAGAAGCTGCTTCTCCCTCTGCCTATGTCTCTGCCTCTCTCTCTGTGAATAAATAAATAGAATCTTAAAAAAAAAAAAAAAAAAAAACTACTGAAGCTGATGTTTTGAATTTGGAAGTAAGATTAAAACAGAAAATGGGGGACGCCTGGGTGGCTCAGTGGTTGAGTGTCTGCCTTTAGCTCAGGGTATGATCCAGGAGTCTGGGGATCGAGTCCCACGTCGGGCTCCCTACATGGAGCCTGCTTCTCTCTCTGCCTGTGTCTCTGCCTCTCTGTGTGTGTGTCTTTCATGAATGAATAAATAAAATCTTTGAAAAATAATAATAATAAATAAAAAATAAATAAAACAGAAAATGGCCTTGAACTTCAACCAGATAAGGTTAGGGGAACCCTGAGGGAATAAGAAGGAGATGGCAAAAGGAACATAGCAGGAAACAGGGATACAACACTCAGCAAAACTGATGGTTGGGTTCTTCCATTCTCAGAAACCATGACTAGTCCTATGCAATTTCCCACTTCAGACAGGAAGGAATGAAAATCTGCTTTCCAGTATGTTGAATTCAAATCGCTGACAATCCCTTCTCCAAAAGGAGAGCGAGTTCTGGTCACTGGGCCATGATTTCAGGCTCTCCATCTCCTATCACTACTTCCGCTCCAACCCACTGAATAAGTATTGTGAGATACATCAGGCTACTTTAAAAGGAAATTTATGTCATGTTTGCTCCTGAAGCATCACAGTGAGAATTTGAAAAGCTTGAACTTTTAGCCATCCACAGATGTTTCTCACACCAAAGCCCAGATCTTACAGGATCCTGGTTCTATGTCTCAGGACCACTCAAGGTTTTGAAGCTAGTCTCATTGGGTACATTTTCCTCTCCTTCCTTTGACCTTTGACAGTTTAGACTCTTACCTCTATGCCAATGAGGACAGGGTCTTTGAAAGATAGAGAGCTGAGGTTGGGGCAGAAGGAATAGGAAGGGTGTCCCTATGGGCTTAGAGGTACAACATAGAAAACCATTATGGGATGTCCAGAGACTTCCACATTGACAGGCCTTTCCAGCTGGGGGGGGGGGGGGGGAATCACAGCCTGAATTGAACCTGTCCTGGTAGGACAGTTGGACAAGATTCTGCCCTAGTGGTTTGCTTTTTCCTCTAAAGAGTCAACCTGCCCCTACCTGACAGTGATAATCCTTTGGGTGAGCTGTCAATATCATTATCACTACCACCACCACCACCATCATCATCACAACAATAGCAACAATTGCTACTATTGTTACTATTTACTGGGCACCTACCACCTGTCAAATACACAACAGTAACTAGCTCTGCATGTATTAACCCATATTATCACTGTAACATACATATTATTATCCACACGGTACAGGTGAGAAAATAAGAACTTGTGCAGCACTGAAGTAAGCCATCAGACTCTAAATGTCATGCATCATCAACCATGCTTCACCGCCATATGTATCATTCCAAATCCACTCCTTTTAGAGAATGAATAATCAAGAACCATTAGCTCACTTTGGGACAAACTTCTCTTATCAGAAGATCTGGCACTAATTTATTTAACAAGGATCTCTGAGCAGTCACTACATTTCTAGACTTTCACTGTTTGCTCATAGACATGAACTTGATGTATATGCACACTGCCCTCAACATTGAGGGCAAACTCACCTGAAGTTAATGTCCTGCTAGCCGGCTCTAGGGTCTCTGCCATCTAGCCTGTCCTGCTAGCTCTAACCCCATTTGCCCTGCTGAACCTCTTCTTTTAGAATTTCAACAGATAAATTTGAAATATAGTCAATATATATATTAGGAAAGGGACAAACCTCCAATGCTCTGAAATTATAAACTCGCAAACCTAATCCTTACCGACAATACTTCCTCCTCAAAAATAGTAAGCAGGAGATTCCTGAAAGTAGTATTATATGTAAGATACTAATTTAAAAATTAGAAAATGTGTTTGGAGACTAGATTACTCATCTGTGGTCATACGGCTGCTGATTCTGTAGGTTCAGCTCTGAGTGACAGAAAAACAAGACAGAAGTTGATTTCCACCACCCTCAGGCAGCCAGGCTCTTCCACTCAGCATTCCATCATCCAGGGGGGAAACTCTATGTCTTCATGGTGTCAGATGATGACGTTTCCATTCCAGTAATAAGAAAGGATAAAGAAGAGGTAGCATGCACCAAAGTTGCCCAATTTTTTTTTTTGCTTTGAAATTTAGAAACAAATTTTATTTAAGATCTGAAATACAATTCCTAAAATATCAACTTCTCCAGAAAACCGTGGCTACACAATAATGCATTGCTTCTATCATGTTAGAACGTGCATTAGACTCAAATACAAAACCATGAAACAAACCACCATCCTTCAACAATTTGAGCAAAGATAGAATGCCTAAGGAACAACACAGATGGACTTGCAGAGGATGGGCTGTTTTACTTCAAGCACCATAAAAAAAAGAGCACAAATGCATGGGTTTTCAGGTATATACATTAAGTTGAACTTCTGCTTACATCTCATTGGCCAGAATTTACTAATATGGCCACATCTAAGCTCTCAAAGAAGACTAAATAATGTAACCTTTATTCTAAGGAATGTGTCCAGATAACATTTCTGTCAATAGGAAGAAATGATATTGGAGAAGAGCTAACCATCTGTGCTGCAGCTGCTAAGTGGTACAATTTGGATAAGCACCCAGATCTGAGGAACTTCAGAGACCCTACTCCATCAAGAACAGGTAGGCTTTAATTCCTATTTTTATAGCAATGACCATTGGTCCTCTCTTCTTCACTGCCAAAGAAACTGCCAAGCATGATCTTAGAACTTTCTATAACATTTCATTAGTTTTCAACTCAACAGGTAGAAGCCATTTCCAAGCTAATTTATATGGTCTTTGGTGGTTTTTTTTTTTTTAAGATTTATTTAGTTATTTATTTATGATAGACACAGAGAGAAAGAGAGAGAGAGAGGCAGAGACACAGGAGGAGGGAGAAGCAGGCTCCATGCCGGGAGCCCGACGTGGGACCCGATCCCGGGACTCCAGGATCATGCCCCGGGCCAAAGGCAGGCGCCAAAGCGCTGAGCCACCCAGGGATCCCCTCTTTGGTGGTTTTAAAATGCACATGCTAATTCTTTGATACTCCTCCCTTTAAAAGATGGAGGCTAATTCCACTTACCCTAAGCATAGACTGTATTTCATGACTCACTTCCAAAGAATATATGTGGCAGAAGTGACAATAATGTGACATCTGAGACAAGGTCATAACATGATCGTTTGTTCTAGCAAAAGCCAAATTCCCATGCTTTGAAGTCTCTCAAGCAGTCCTATGGAGAAACCCTCATGGAAGGGAGGGGTCTGGCCAAGAGCCTTGTGAATCAGCTTGAAATTGGATTCCCCAATCCCATTCAAGCCTTCAGATGATTACAGCAACCATGACTGCAACCATGTGAAAGCCCCTGGGCCAGACCATACCTGAATTTCTGATCCACAGGGACTTAGAAATAACAATGTTTTTTTCTATGTTTACTTTAAATCTGCTTTTGGAGTAATTTGTTTCACAGAAATATAATAATTCAGGCCTCAATGTAAATTTAGTCTTCTTTTGGCTTGAAAATTCGAGAAAGTAGAAATGATCATCTTGGTAGCAAAAACTTTTTTTTAAATGGCTGATCCCAGCTCAGCACCTGATTTTAAATGATTTGGAGCTGTGCTTAGATGAGATGCCCTGGATGCCACTGTGAAAAGGAAAGACCAGGGAGACATCCCTGCTAGAACATATTGCTAATATCACATCCCTGAGTATTCCCAGGAAGCAGCTGAACCTGCTGTTAGCCAATTACCACCAGGAGAAAGAACTTGGTATCAATGAAGCCAACATCAAAATCATGAGTTTTGGCAAATTCTCTCCAGCATCCAGATGGATAATGCTGAGCAATTCTACTCCACAGGTTAACTTACTTAGTTATCTGGGGAAGCACTATGGGGCTTAATTATCTCAGTAGATCTGTTAGGATGCATTTCTGTCGAAAGTGGAATATTCCGCAGGAACAGTATCAAGGTTATTTTATGATAGATATGGATGGTTGATAAATCCTATTCCTCAAACATCTCATCAAGGTCATGATTTATTTTTTTATAAAGATTTTATTTATTTATTCATAGAGACAGAGAGAGGGAGAGGCAGAGACACAGGCAGAGGAAGAAGCAGGCATCATACAGAGAGCCTGACGTGGGACTCGATCCAGGGTCTCCAGGATCACACCCTGGGCTGCAGGCGGTGCTAAACCGCTGTGCCACCAGGGCTGCCCAAGGTCTTGAACTTTTAGACCAAGATATCTCAAGCAGGATTCTCAGAAATAGGAACCAGAGAAACATGTTCTATAGGGGGTTCTTAGAATCAGCCAGTGGAAGAGTTTTTAAACCACAATTTGTCCCATCTCTCTCCATCTGGACAATCTAAAATTAGCTCCTCATCCTTCATTCAGAATCACCACCATCATAAAGCACTATTACTAGTGGAAATAGGTTAAAAAAATTTTTTTAATCCTCAGAAATTAGCCACCAATGTCTCTGAAATAATACAAAATACTTTTATATTGGGTATTTTTATTATGGGCCAAATGTCTCCTGTTCAAAATGAGATGAGAGAATTTTTCTTCCAATGGGGCACTTTAGGCTATCACTGGAATAAGGTAACTAGTATTGCCTCCCTGTCCTAACCTGTTGAAAGCTGGGAGTTAAATTTCATGCTCATTCACAGTAACTGCATTAGTTTAAGGGGCTGTCATATTTTTTTTTCTCCCTCTTTGTATGTGGATTTTTATTTTCTATTTCTGTTCTGACAGCCTTTGCAGTTTGTTTCTTCACTTATCATATGATGTCTCGATCACATTTGGAAGCAGGCAGCATATAAATTACAAATGAATAAAATGAAAGTGGCAGGGTCGGGACTCAGGTTTCTTTCTTGGACACAGCTATCAAAATGCATTTTCAGAACAAGAGGCAGGAAACTCGAAGACTTAAGCAAATGTCTCTTTAAAGAGTGGGCCCTTGGAAGCAAGCAGCTGCCATCAGAGAAATCCCTCCTTGGCTCTACTGACAGAGCTTCATGGCTCTCCACCAAAGACTTCCCTCTCAAGGCTCAAAGGCAGGTCAAGCCTCCAGGAGGAAGGTACATAGATAGATAAAAGACTCAGTTGTAAGACTAATTCCCAGCTCAGGAGCAGAGCTGTATATCTGGCACTCCCACTCTTGTTGGATGATGTGGTTCTTTGTGTAGGTTTTATCACCTCCTCTGGAGGAGAGAACTCGGAGCCCTCAGCCTTCTCAGATAAGAGTGGTGAGTCTCTCTTTTTATGACAGTAACGTTTCTACCTCCTTAAAACCCCTCTTGAAAAGCCTTAGAGGGAAGTGTCTCCAAAAAGGCAAGTTAGGGTGTGCCTCTTGGATTTTTAAATCAACCAGCAAAACTAGAGGAGCAAGGGGGGGGGAGGGAAGGACAGGCATCTTCTCTACAAGAAGATGGACCCATGGGTGGAGGTGGGGAGGGGTCCTTCAGAGCTCATGACACAGGAGCCACCCCTTTCTAGCATGAAATCATGCTCATCACCAGCCTTTTCTGGGCTGCAGTGCACCTCTGCTCTCAGTAAGAAACACGCTGGGCTCACATAGAGCTTTAAAAATATCTCTCCACCCACTGAAGTTTGATTAATCAGGCAAGTTCTCACCCATGTGTCACAGTGGTGGCAGTGATATATATGATAGTGACATGAGGTTGCAGGGAAGGCACAAAGGGTCTCATCTGGTAGAGAGGAGGATTCATAGCATAAACGTTAAAAAGCACGGGTTCTGAAGCCAGGTGACAATCTGCATCCCAGTTCCAACACACACTAGTTAGCAACTTTGGACAAGGTTATTTTACATCTCAATTTCCCACATTTGCAAAAATGGAGTTGATAACAATACCTCCATTGCAGAATTATTGAAAGGATTAAGTGTGTTAATTCATAGAAAGCATTTTGAACAGTTCTAAGCACAGATTACTCTCAATAAACTTCAAGCACTCAATAAACTTCAGCTGTGATGATTATGATGACGGTGACAATGACAATGTTGAAATTTAAAAGATGGGTCCCAGGAGACAGAAGCAACTAGAACAAAGGTAGAGAAGCAGGAGAGATCATGAGGTGGTAAAGAACCATCGGGAAGGAAAGCAGGGAGTCAAAGCAGACAAAAAGAAAGGGTCCAGGGCACATGGGACTTCCTTTGTTACAGAGTTTCACTATGGCTCAAACAGCTATAGGTTGTGGAGAGTCATCTAAGAATTATAAGCAAAAATGAAATAGTGGGTCAAGTGCTATCTTAGTTGAAAATTACTTTTAACCTGGATCCCTGGGTGGCGCGGCGGTTTGGTGCCTGCCTTTGGCCCAGGGCGTGATCCTGGAGACCCAGGATTGAATCCCACGTCGGGCTCCCAGTGCATGGAGCCTGTTCTTCCCTCTGCCTATGTCTCTGCCTCTCTCTCTCTCTCTCTCTCTCTGTGTGACTATCATAAATAAAAATAATAATAAAATAAAAAGAAAATTACTTTTAACCAATTCAGGTAAAAAAAAATAAGATAAAATTATTAATAACAGACATCCTGTAACAAAGTAACTGGTATAAAACTAATACTCCCACCATGTACAACCGTACAACTGAACAAAATAAATATAAAGCAACTATTTTCAGGCCATAGACAACAGGTGGCCCATGACTGCAGGTGCAGGGAGAAGGACACTGACCCAGTGAGTCCTGTGGACTATTTCCCAACCACAGCTCATGCTTTAGGGTAGCTGAAGGAACTAGACCCTTGTGGGGTAAGACTGCAGAGAGAAAGCCCCAGGAGTCTGCATGTGGGTTTCCTATGAATACTTAGTGGAAGGCTGGACCTCCCATGTATAAATAGGGATTAAACCGGACTTACCAGGAAGCAGTTACTCTGAGATTGAGAAGAGAAAACAGATACTAGAATTGAAGCAGCCCTAGAAGCAGCCCTAGGAGTCTGAAACACCTCATTAATACCCTAGGCATCCAGCTGAGACACTAGAAGGACCACATCAAAAGAGTTAAGAATACACTCTAAAGGCCTTCTTTAGATCCACATGATCAAAATCTAAAACTAAGCCCTGAGAAGATCTACAAGGAAGATGGAGTAAGGAGGCTGAGTCCCTGCCCAGTTCGAGTGACTTGGAAGATGCTTTGGGATTTCCACAACTCTACCCTAAATGAAGCATAAAACCAAACTGACACAACTTGAAAGCAGTCAGCTAATAATTAAACTATCTATTGGAGCAAAAATCAGCACTCTTCAGAGAAAGATAACAGAACACAGAGTCTCTATATCAGAGCATTCAAAATGTTCAGTGTACAACCAAATATTAACAAGCATACAAAGAAATAAGAAAGTCTTAACATAATCTAAAAAAAAAAGACAATAAAAACCAACCCCAAGATGGCCTAGAGCCTAGATGTTGAATTCAAATACATAAAGACTTTAAAGAGCTGTTATAAATATAGGAAAATATTTCCAAATAATTAAAGAAAAATATTATTTCAATGAGTAAGCAGTTGAGTGTTTCAATAGAAAAATGGAAACTATAAAAAAAGAACCTAATTAAAACTCTAGAACTGAAAAATATTGGGTGCATGCTTCTGTTTTAATGTGTGTGTGTGTGTGTGTGTGTGTGTGTGTGTGTTGGGAAAAAAAAGGAGACAAAGAGAAAGCATATGTTTTAATATTAACAATCAGATGAAGGTATACTGTACTTTTCAAACCTCTATGAATTTAAAATTTTTTTAAAGGTGAAATAAATATTAAAAATATATACTTATATATTTGTGGGCCAAGAAGAAAAAAGTGATAAGCAGTGGGATAACCTAATGGAACTGAACTGATCCATGAGTGATGTTGTAGATGAGGCCTAAGGAGATTTAACTCCTAATGACTATAGTCAGGGGCTGGGGACCTGGCCCAAGACAACAGCAATATGATCAGAGAAGAAGGAGCAGTTTCAAGAGAAGTCAAGAGAAGTCAAGATCTGCAACACTTTGCCAATTTTATGTGGAGAGTGAGTGGAAAAAAGAGGAAACAAAGATGACTCCCAGATTACTGTTGTAGCTGTCTATACAGGACTATAGGTAGCAGACCTAAAAATTCAGAAGGGAAGCAGGGATTGAAGATATATATCTTGAGGCTATGATCAGCACGTAGATGTTCATGGAGACCACAACAAGAAACAACCCCAGGAGACAAGAGTGTGTAAGCAGTGAGCAGAAGAGGAGGGGCAGACAAGGAACCATAGAAATGACACAGAGGCAGAAAAGAGGTAGGAGGATAATCAGCTAGTGACATGGATGCCAGAGCAGTGACAAACTTCAAAACCAAGTGTGTGAGCAACACTGCCAGATGCTACAGAAAATCCAGAATAAACACTGAGAGTCCACTGGATTATTCGACCAAGGGTCATTGAGAAAACTGAGCTGTGCTGATACACTGAATCTGGGATGATCTAATACAAGTAAACCAACTACTGAAACGGGGCTTCGTGATGGAAGGGTGGTGGGCTGATTCATCTGTTCCCAGAGCTCAAATTAAAATACCCCGAAAAATCTATGTATGAGCATATCACCAGATACAGTCATTTTGAGATGCATACACATGCCAAAGGTTGAGGAGAATTTTCACTATTGGCAATACCAATGGAACTGGAGAGACACAATTTCCCCCCATCCTGGGAACTACAGTGGTGCTTGTGGCAGGAAGACACTAACTCACCACCAACGTTTGCCCCTGCCAGGGACCCAGAGGCTAACTGACCAGGCCATCAGGCAGTCACTCCCTATTTCACAGCAAGTGTTTTCCATGGTGACCTACTCCCCAACCCAATCCAAACCCACCCAGCAGCACCCCTTCTCTAAGCTCATTCAGGGAACACTACTCTCCAGGAGGAGCAACTGGAGCCATGGTTGCTATGTCCCATTCGGGATCATATCAGAGAAAGAGAGAACTAGGGCGTACCTGGGAACACTGAATGCTGGATGCTAGTTTGGGAACAGGAAGAAGAGCAAGAGAATGGAAAAAAGCAAAGGAGTTACAGAATTCTGTGGCATAGGAAACAAACCCAACAGTAGGGGCAATCAAGATCCCACCTCCACCCAGCAGCCATGGACTAGATGAGTGTTTTCTAGGAACTGGACTCTCCAGCTGGGGCTGATAAGGGGGAAATTATCCCAGGTCCGAGATAAAGCAAAGATAGAACAAAGAAGGCTATAGATTCTCTACAAACCCTGTTTGCTCACAGATTCTGGGCCCACAAAAAATTTTATTGAGTCACAAAGCAGAACAGAAAAAAAGCAAAGGTACCATATGAAAACATCTTCTAACGCAAAATAAAGGTCTTATCAGCTGGAAGACATGGGGGGAAAGGCTTTTACATATGTGTATGAGCATATATGTCTCTATATACATTATGACAAGAAATAGGAGAGATTTCCACAAACTGTGTCCAAGTTGTTCTCAATAAGACAAAGAGTTGAGAGAAAATAAAGAAATATGGCCCCGGGAAAGCAGGAAGACAGAGCCATGAGGAAAGCACATCTTAAGCTGCTGCAGTGACAAGGATGGGGGGACAATGAGATTATATCCTAATAGCTACAAATTGGAAACAATTCAAACACTCATTGAGAATAGAACAAATAATTAAAGTATGAAATATTTATATATGATGGAATACTATCTATTAATGAAAATGAATCAATTTCAGGTACCCTCCAAAACATGACTGAGTCTCACATATATGTTAAGGAAGAGAGACTGGAAACCAAAGAACAGCTATGGCATGACCCCAC
Organism: Canis lupus familiaris; assembly: GCF_011100685.1. Taxonomy (NCBI): domain Eukaryota; kingdom Metazoa; phylum Chordata; class Mammalia; order Carnivora; family Canidae; genus Canis; species Canis lupus. The sequence goes on along the minus strand of NC_049227.1, from coordinate 1,623,813 downwards.
TGAGCTGAAGGGAAACACAAACTGGGCTGAAGGGAAACAATGAGAATAAGCCAGGGAGGCACTGGGATGGACCTCAGGGTGCTTCGGGGTGCCAGCAATACTACCATCCTTAACCTGGGTGGTTATTGCATGAGTGTTTGCGTTCAATAATAACTGAACTGTGCATTAATACTTTTCTGTATTCTATTTTGACCCAAAAAAGGTTTTTGTTCAAGATTTTATTGATTCATGAGAGACAGAGAAAGGCAGAAACACAGGCAGAGGGAGAAGAAGGCTCCCTGCGGGGAACCTGATGTGGGACTCCATCCCAGGACCCTGGGATCATGCCCTGAGCCAAAGACAGATGCTCAACCACTAAGCCAGCCAGGTGCCTCCAAAAAAGTCTTTTTTTTTTAAAGGAACGAGGACTACTGAAATAAAAGTAGGCTTTAAAGAAACTGAAACTTCATCCATAATGAAAATATGCTCTAAAGGCAGAAAAAAAAAAGTTTAAATGACCATAGACCAAGTAAAGTAAATCAATGTAGAATACAAACTCAAGAAAGAATGCAGGGTGCAGAGAACGATGTGAGAAGAGACATATAATGTGGAGGACAAAAAGAGTGAAGATCTAGGATTAGCATGGAAGGCATGAAATGCCCACACTCAGACATTTCACAGTTGCCACGAGGGAATCATGAGGACAGCAGACTCAAACATCACAGACATAACAGAAGGGGGACGACTAGATTATAACCTAACAGCCCCAAACTGGAAACCCAAATATCCATCCTGGATTGAATGAATATAGAAACTGGAGTATATTGACATCCAGTGTATATTCACACCATATATGAATGAAAATGAATGAACTTCAGATGGATACAAAATGAACGATTATGATAGCATCACAAGCTTATTCAATAGAGAGTTTTAAGAAAACAGCTTTTACAAAATTATAATTCTCATGTCTAATAAAATTCCACATAATACAGTCTTAGAAGCACAAGATACTGCTAATAAATGTATATACATACATTCCCTGGATAGGTTGCAAATTCCTTGGAAACAGTTAATAATATTCTTATTTGATTTCCTGCTCCACCCAGAAAGCATTTGGGTAAATATTCCTATATTAAATGAATAAACAGGAATGGACCAATGGATGGAAGGAAGGAAGGAAGGAAGGAAGGAAGGAAGGAAGGAAGGAAGGAAGGAAGGAAGGGTCTTGACCAGTTCATCCTTGCTGAGTTTGTTAGGTGATTTTCAACTCTAATCTGGCCAACTTGATGCAGCTTTGCATAATTTCCTCCTGAGCTTTGTTTAAAAAGAAATAGAAACTTGCCAGAGTAAATGTCAGCTGGAGATGGCCTGCACAGCAAGTGGCTCTTTTCATGCCTGTTCTGGGAGGGTAACCACTCTGAACTGCGAGAGTTTGGCCCTTACACCAAAGGGGCATTCATCCCTGGTGAAAAACCCTAGCCAGGTGGAGGAACCTGTCCCCCCATTGGCGATACCTAAGCGGGGGCTGCAGCCACAGAGAGGTAGGGAGGGGGGCAAAGTGAGGAAGATGGTACCCAGCCAACAGATCACAAAGGATGGTTTGATGTCCACCAGTGTCCAACACATCAACTCCCTGCACATACCATGTGTCTCTGAGGATAAACGAGCAGTAGCAGTACTCTAGGCTCAGCTTGTCCTAAACAGCCAGCAGGCAAAGCCTCAGACACGTGCCTTCCACGAAAATCAACCTGCACTTGGTGTTCAGACTCTGCCTGCTTGCTCTAAACTCAGCACACATCTGCACAGCCCTGCCCAGAGCCCCAAGATGCTCATCATAAAGCATGAGCAGTCATAACTCAGGGTTCACCTGTGGCCAAAAGTAAATAAGTAGAAGGAATCTTCCATCAGAAAATAAATGGCCCTTCTCCAAGCTGTGAGCCTGGATTATCCTCCTGAAGGACAAACACGGTGTCTTCAGCAGCCAGCCTCGGGCCTCAGGCCCTAAAGCCTGGCTGGACTCCACCGGTGACCCCGCAGGGCCCCCACCACTAGGCCCACCCACCTAGCCTTGCAGGCTGCTAGAATCTCTCCAGCTTGGGCACCTGGGTGGCTCAGTCAGGTAAGCACCTGCCTTTGACTCAGGTCATGATCCCAGGATGCTGGGATCGAGTCCCACATTCGGCTCCCTGCTCAGTGGGGAGTCTACTTCTCCTTCTCCCCCTGCCTGCTGCTCCCCCTGCTTGTGATCTCTGTCAGATAAATAAATAAAATCTTAAAAAAAAAAAAAAGAAAAGAATCTCTCCCCACTCTTCTCGCCTGCTGAGAAGGCACCTTTCAGCCCGTGCACTGCCTCAGCTGCTTGCCCAAAGACGGGAAGGTGGTTGTGCCAGCCACCCCAGGGGGCCACAAACTCCAGCCCACTGTCCTCTTGAAAGGCTGTGCACCCTGGCCATGGCCCAGATTTAACAGAGAAAAAAGCCGATGATGCTCTGAGGAGATACCATCTCTTGATTATTCATGACAAAGCTGAGAGGGAGGAGGAAGGGAAAGGGGAAGGCAGGGTCTGTGAAAGCCACAGGTGATCTCCAGAATTCCTTTATGAGTAACGTCAGCCCCTTTAAGAGTTGCCCCAAATGAGGGACTTTCTGCCCTGTGTTCCCGGCCTCCACTCAGTGAGGCCTTCAGTCCCTCCTGCTGAGGGCTGAGCCCAGGGACCTACTCACCTGAACACCAGTGCAAACCCACCCCCCATCAAGGCCCCATGCTTCCCTAATCTCTACTGGGAGTGGCCTCGCCAGGTGCCAGGAGGCCCAGCCACTAAACACCCTGGCCAGGCTTTGGCCTCCTTTCTGGTCACCTCCCTTTGGGGGCCGTCAGGGGCTCTAACTGCCTGTTTCTGCGCCCCCCGTCTGAAGATCCTTGGCCATCTGGAGGCCAGGTGCTCCAGGGTCCTGCTCTCCTGTCCTGCCACCAGCCTCTGTGCAGACTGCAGTGAGCTCACTGCACCCCTGCTTCCTGCAACACCCCACCCCTCACCTCCCCACGGACCCAGCCCAGCCTCAGCTGCTTTACCACCTGCCAGTTCTCTAGCTAAGCAAGCAATCAAACTGCACAAGAGCAGGAAAAGCTATCCGGTGACCCCATCCTCCACTTTCCTCCACTCCTGCCAGCTCAGGAGCAAGTGTGGCTTTGTTGGCTCAGAGCTGAATTTCCCCACCTTCTTCATGTGAGTAACGACCGTGAGGCTTCCATCTGTGCACACAGACAGCACACTGGTCAGACCATTTCACTTAAAAGCAAATATATGGGGCATCTCGGGTAATTGTGACTTCTCTGTTTTAGAAAGCAAATTTTGACTTCATGCTTTAAAATGGTGTTACAAGGAACATGGCATCCCAAAACACTAGGGAAAATGGATTCTGGCTCGGCCTCAGCAGGTGCAGCACCCAGGCAAACAAACAGCTGGCTGAATCAACCTAATTCTCGGTTCTAGAAGAAATAAACTCCTTCTTCCTTGGTTTAATGTTGTTGTTTAATCAGGGAGCTAGTTGACCAGTGGAGATACAACAGGGCACTGTCCCAGGATGAATACAGTCATGGTGTGCCCAGGCTTGTTCTCCTCCCTGAGCCTGCCCCGGACACCAGGGCTACACTGTGCTACAAAGGAACAGAAGCAATTAAAATAATTGCTGTCTGTTCCCACCTAGACACGGCTTCCAGATGATTCTGATCTGGGCCGGATTCAAAGCACCGTGGCCCCAAGTCAAGAGCAGGGCTTTCCAGCCATCACCTCCCGGACAGCTGGGCCCCACATAAATGCCAATATGGAAATATGGCAAGGCCACTGGTGGGAAAGACTCCATAAACTGGAAAAGATATTTTGGTAGTTACAAGCTATCCCCTCAGTCAGCAGACACAGAAACCAGAACATTCACTGTAGATTTTTTTAGGCCACAAAGTGGGTTCCCTACAAAGAAGCCATTTGTGCAGAAACTACCTCTGAGCTCTTTCCCATCACAGCACGGTTAGACCTGGCCGCACAACTGGTGGCCAGAGCCTGGCGCGCTCACCTCAGATGCACAATAGCCTCCAGTGCCCCCCATGGGCAGCCAAGCTCCCAGACAGGGCGGGCTCCTTACCGTCCAGCTCCTCCACGGAGATGTTAGCAAGCTGCTCGCTGTCGCTGCCAGCAGACAGAGATCGGTTGAGGTAATTCCCCTTGTACAACAGGCCGGCAGTCACATGGTGGAAAGGCATCTTCCCCCTGTTCACAAGAGAAGCAGGAGCGGGGAGAGAAAGGTGTCATTATTCATTCCCTCTTTCTTTCCTGAAAGGGCCACCTTGGTTTTCAGATGGCCAGTGTCATTTTTCAAATAACAGTCACATTTCTAGAGGGAAGGTCAGCAAATGCCAGGGTCCCCATGGGGACCTGATCACTCCCCAAATGATCTCCAGATCTATCACTTTCTTCACTTTACACCTTACTTCATTTTACCAATTTAATCACGAATCTGGCAGACTGTGGGCCACCATGGCATCAACAAATCCTGTCCCTACAAACAGGAATGCCTCTCCACTCCTTTCCTTGGCCTGATAAACTCTTTCTCAGTACTCCTCAGGACTCATACGGAACATATGTCCCAGAAGCACTGGGCTCCCCAGGGACTGGGTGTCTTCACTGTGACCGTGTGGAGATCCAAGGGTTTCACTTGTCCCCGGTAAAACAGATGATCCACTCACACAGCACTTGAACCAGGTGGGAAAGAGCAGGCCCTAAATAAATACACACAACCTTCTGTGCCTTGAAGAAGCAGCCCCCCAAGGCTGACTGGGATGCAGACACCTGTTGGCCAAAGCAGCTTCGGAACACAGCCCTCTGAGACGCCACTCACACCACCTGCCCTGGTGTAACATTGAATGGCACCTCAGGTGCCCCCGAACAAAGCAGCTCCGGGCAATTGCACATCCCCTGGGCCTAGACCAACAGACCCTCTAGTCAAAGCTTCTCTGCCCAGATGCCAACCCTGGAACTTAGGAGTTCCCACCAGTGTGGTGCAGGCTAAGGAGGGAGGGAGGAAAGAGAACTGGTAAGGAGATGGAAAGTGCAAGCACTGAAGAGCTAAAGTCAAGGCAGATAGGACGGTGGGCTCCTCTGCAGCAGAGAGAACATGACTGTTACACTGAGTGAGCTGCTGGGCATGTCAGGAACCGTGTTCTGCTTCCCCCATCTGGAAAGGGGGCTACAAGGACTGATAGAACTTTGGGTGGGATTAGGGAATAGGTGGGAAGTACGGGGAGTCAATTCTAGGCTGTGGGTAAAGGACATCTGTTTACAGACCTCCAGGAATGTGAATCAGGCAGCAGTAGAAGGGGTAATCTCCCCATCATTGAGAGTATTCAAGCAGAGACAAGGGCCTCCCTGCCAGGGTCCTGTGGGAGAGAAATAATCCCTGAGCTCCCTCCCCAATCCTCATTCCCACGTGTACAGTCCCATTTCTTTACTGAAGTTTGCATCTGTACAATCAGTGGGGGCAGCCCAAGTGGCTCCTCCAGGCACTGTGGAGTGACAAGGTGTAAATTACAGCAGGTCTCTGAGGAGGACCACGCAGGACACCCAAACCTTGGTGTCCCTCAATCCACATTCATGACAACAACTGTCCTAATCATGGGACATTGGAGCCAGGGGGCGGGGGCTCCTGCCTTCTTTTCCCTGGGACACCTCTGAGCAACAAGCCTGCAGGACATGCCACGTGCCCCCTCTCTAGTCTGGAGCATACAGCAGTGCGTCCCTATCGGGGCAGAGAGTCGCTGCCTCATGAACCAAGCAACGAGACTCCTAAAGTTATGGGGCTCAGTCCAGAACACAAGGCCAGTTAGTCGAGCAATCAGTTCTAGAACACAAGCCTCCTGAGTGCTGTTCGACTAAGCAGCCTCAGCTAAGCACCAGACATCTTCACCGGATGTCAAACTCTCATTTCAAACTCAAGATGTCTAAAAATGAATTAATTATCTTCCTAAAAAATAGGCCACACTTCCTGATTTCTCTATTTCTATCAAAGGTACTTTTCAGTCATCACAACAACTAGGACATCTCCACAAATGTTCTGGGCCCCCAAACGGACACATGGCCGAGGCCAGAGCCAGCCATCAGGCTCCAAGCCACCCTCACCCCTGCCCGGCCAGCAAAACAACATCCACGGCCCCTCACCCACAGCAGGATGCTAGTTCCAAATGTGTCTGCACTGGCCAATTACAGGGGGGATATCTTCAGCTGATTATAAGCCAGACTTACCCCTCCCACCCAAATCTATCTTGACACATAGAGTAGAATCCAAGAATCCTCCTCTGGACAAACACTTCAATTACCATCTCCTCTGTTCACCAACTTAATTTTCAGACCAAACATGTTTAAAAGTGAGACTCAGGTGTATGAATCAGGACCACTCTCACTTTTCCTAGGGCTGATCCTGATTTTGGGGGGCCATGTACTGTACTTACTTCACAACACTGGCTAATGCTTCCTGTGTGGCTTCAGCTCCCCTCCCAGCAGTGGCCACAGGACCCTGTCAGCCTCGTCAGCCGTCCTTTTAAAAGTTTAAGTCATATAAACATGGGAAGACACAGATTTCACTACCTGGAGAGGGCACCCCTCCCCCCGAGGTCAGGACATGTGCAGAGAGCATCCTCTTCCCTTGTCACTGCTCATCACTCTAGTTTCCCCACATTTCATAAACAGCTCCCCATTATCCATCCTTCTCTTGGTTGTCTGAAGCTCCGGAGGTGCCACACAAATTTTTACAACCACAGTAACAAGGTTACATTCCGTGGAACATCTCCAAGCCACAACCTAGATCAGCCACAGAATCAATGTCAAGTACTTCACAGAGAAAACTGGCCACAACTGAATCCTCCCCTGATATACTAACATAATTTGCTTCTAGAAAAGGCAGCTGACAAAATTAGGTACACATTCAGTGCATTCGGCTTCCACTCAAAATGCTCCACATCTAGTGGGAAAGGAAAGGTGCAAAGCACACGTACAGATAAATGAAGTATGTTCAAGAAAGGGAAGAACAGTATCCCAAGTAAGGTAAAAACAGCCGCCACAATTAAGGGCTAAATTTCACTCCAAGCCACCCGGGAAACCCAAGCTTTAAGATTCTCTCTTTGGCTAAGGAAAGGAAACACACAAGTTCATCAGCAAAGACAAATATGATCCTGCCCTGAAAATTCAAGATAGATCCTTCTAGGGAAGACAAAGAACAAAAATATTTTTCTTCAATGGCAATTTTATTCATTGAGAGATATTATTTATGTGACTGCTTAGCATGTGAACATGTTTGTGGGGTTTTTTTTTCTTTGTGTTTTCTGCAAGGCAGTGCAGTTTCATGGTAAAGAACCAGAACTTTCAGGTCAAAACTGATATTACACTGGAATTCTATCTATTATCCTTATTAGCCATGTAGGTAAGTTCCTTAACCTCTGTCCGCAACACTTTTCTCCTTTTCAAAAATTCTGATACACACTGAATAGCATTTTTGTAAATATGAAATAAGATAAAGTATAGAAAGCACTCGATTTAACGCTAGGCATTCTCTCAATAATACCATCAGTGATTATTTGCTAAACGTTATATGAAGCAAGAAAGATGCAGGGCAAAGAGACCATGGATTCATTAGGTTGAAGAAAAAACACATTGGGTTACTTTTTTAAGATTTTATTTATTTCTTTGACAGAGAGAGAGAGACAGAGAGAGAGAGAGAGCATGAGCCGGGGTACAAGCACAGGGAGAGGAAGAAAGAGTCTGAGCAGAGAACCCAATGCTGGGCTTGATTCCAGGACCCTGAGATCATAACCTGAGCCAAAGGCAGATGTTTAACCAAGTGAGCCACCCAGGCATCCCTAAATACACTGGGTTATTAGGAAGAGGTCAGTAAGGGCCTGGCAAAGGGTCAGCTTCGAGAGGAGTTGGCTGGCATCATGCACCCCGGTGGTGAGTGACCTGGTGTCTGAGCAGTAGAACACCAGGAGGTCCCAGTGCCACGTGCTGTCAGCAAGCAGCTGGCTCTATCAGGAGGAAGGAGCTATTTGAATGGAAAGCACCAGAACTTTAGAGGAGTCTGTTTCCTGGTCACCCGGGAGAGTGCCTTCATGGTCACCTCAAGGACACGGTAGCAGGACGCTGAAACAAAAGGGGTGGGGGAGGGGTGGATGAAACAAGTGAAGGGGATTAAGAGTACACTTATCTTTTTTTATTTTAATTTTTTTAGAGAGAGAGCGTAAGGCAGGTGGGGGTGGTGATGGAAGGGGCAGAGACAGAAGAGAGAGACTCTTAAGCAGACTCCATGCTGAGCACAGAGGTCTACTTGGGGCTCGATCTCAAGACTATGAGATCATGACCTGAGCCAAAATCAAGAGTCAGACACTCAACCGACTGAGCCACCCAGGCACCCCAAGAGTCCACTTACCCTAATGAGCACTGAGTAATGTGGAGAACTGTTGAATCACTATATTGTACACCGGAAATGAACATAACACTATATGTTAACTATGTCAGAAATAACACTTAATATAATAGACAAACCAGTAACAAATGAAAGGGTGGTTCCTGTTTTTAGGGTCAGGGAACTGGCATGTTTCCTGGCAGGGTAATAAACAGAAGAGCCCCACTCACATTTACTTGAGATGATGCCCTTCTGAGATGGTTAATTTTATGTGTCAAACCTGAATGGGCCACAGGAGGCTCACGTGATTTGCTTACACATGACTCTGGGCGTGTCTGTGAGAGTCTTTCTGAATGAGATTAACCTCTGAGTCAGTAGACGAGGAAAGCAGAGTGCCCCCCTCAAGCTGGGTGGGCCTCATCCAATCTGCTGGAGGCCTGAATAGCACGAAACAAGCAGAGGGACAATTTCTTCCCTCCGCCTAACTGCTAAGCTGAGACACCATCGTCTCCTGCCTTTGGATGCAGACACGGACTGGTGCTTACACCACTGGCTCTCCTGGGTCGCCGGCTTGCCAATGGCAGATCCTGGGACCTCTCAGCCTCCATAACAGTGTGAGCCAATTCCTTATACCAAATCTCTATCTATATATCCTATTGCTTATGTTTCTCTGGAGAACCCAGACTAACATACCTTACTTTTTTTTTTTTTTTCTACAAGATCAACGATTCAGGCATACTGCTGTAGGCTGATATTATTATTCAGGACAAATACTTGTCCCAAAGTGTAATTCTGCAGGGCCTTTCAAAGCAGTGCTCCTCAAAGTGTGGTCTGTGGACCACTGCCAGCTGAACACTGCTTATTGCTGGTCTACAGTGAGATAAGGACAGGATTTGAAAGAAAGCATAGAAATTTTTATAGCAGTTTACAACTTTGTCCCAACATCTAAGCATGTGACCAGTTGACTTCATGTGTGAACTAATCCTTCCCCACAAATTGTTTGAGAGGCACTGCCCTAAAGTAGTTTCTGTAGGTCACACACATTTCTGGTAATGGACCACAGAGAGACGGGGGAAAGAAATCTAGAGAAATGCATTTTAACTTGGGTCTGAAACTTTTTCAAGTAACTTAGAGTTTTTTTAAGTCTTCAATGGACTTTGGAAAGGAGGTACAAGACATCAGTAGAAGAGTGCACTCTCTGCAGGAGCCTGGGGTGTGCATGGAATCTACTGCAGATTTCACAGAGGCTCCTGTCCCCCAATTACCAGACATACAAGGGGCAATGTTGACCTTCCGTTCTAAAAGTTAGAGAGCCCAGCCAGCCCTGACAAGGTCTTTGCCAAATTCCTCTAAAAATACCCATGAAGACATGAAAACAATGATACTCCCAATAGCACCAATGCTAGGTTGTGGATAAAGCTTCCACTATGTCAGCATGGTCAGGAACAGAATGACAATCAGTGGCACACCCACATTTTGAATTGAGAGAGTAAATAGCAAAGTCAGATGGTAAATGGATAAGAAAAGATTTTTATCTACCCCAATTCTCTCCTAGTCCAGGGACTCAGCAATGGCCAACCATAACATCAGGCAACCCTTCAGTCTATGTGGGAAGTTCTTTTTAAAAGGAGCCAGGGTCAGGACTTCTGGGCGGCTCAGTGGTTGAGCATCTGCCTTTGGCTCAGGTCATGATCCCAGGGTCCCGGGATCGAGTCCCACATCTGGCTCCCTGCATGGAGCCTGCTTCTCCCTCGGCCTGTATCTCTTGCCTCCCTCTCTGTGTCTCTCATGAATAAATAAAATCTTAAAAATAAAAATAAAAGCAGCCAGGATCAAATCCCCACTGTCCTTAGCACCTCTTCCTCCAGGTACTCAGGTCACCCTTCCCAATATGCAAGGGGCTAGAAATGGAAGGGTTTTGGCCTTGCACGTGGAGATGTGAAATCTGCTGCTGGCACGGGTATCAGTAAGAAGGACCCTTGGAGCAAAGACCTACAGGATTACGGCTTTTTGTGTCTTACTTTTGACTAAGAAAGAACTGCAGAATATCTTAAACACCCCAGAAATGTGTGTCTCCTCGTCATGGTCCAAGAGTTAAGTGATGGGGAGACAACAGAAGCCCATCCTACTCCAGCAAAGACGCGCTCCATGAATGCCAGCCAGACACCCGGCATTTGACTAAAGCACTTAAAAAACAATCGTGTTCCCTGGTGAAGATCCTGCAGGGGCATGCCAACTGGCAAACAGAGTTTGGATTAGAGCTCAAATCAGACAGGAATGAGTAAGCAGAAAAACACCAACGTGGGGGTCTGCATAAAAAAGTTCTGCATCATTAGAGGAGGAAGCACTTTCACAAAGATGCAGAGCAAAAAACATACTGTCAACAATGCTATGATACAAGAAAGAAGACAATTTTGCAGTTTCTGGTTATGTCCTTACAAACAGGAAAGCAGGGTGTGTATGAAATAAGAATGCAAATTCATAAGGAAATATCACAGTAAAGGGAGGAGATAACACATGAAAAGTAAAAGACAATGTGCTGAGAGGCAACCCTTCCGAAGCCAAGAAGAAACCCCAAAAATAAAAGAATGAAAATCTACATTAATGGCAATAAAGAGTATTTCAAACAAAGAGGAAATTCAGCAAATAATACAATGCATGCATGGACCTACCACTTAGGTTAAATACAGGCTAATATTTTACCTTATTTGGTACAGATTTTTTTTAACAGAAATATTACATTGATGCCCTGCCCACTTATTCTATTCCTCCACCTCCTTCCCTCCACCGAAATGCATCCTTCCCATCCATGTTTTAAATTTTCCTACATTTGGGAGCATCTCTATAGAATATATTATAGTATTGCCGTATATATCTTTAAATTTACATAAATAGGGATCCCTGGGTGGCGCAGCGGTTTGGCGCCTGCCTTTGGCCTAGGGCGCGATCCTGGAGACCCGGGATCGAATCCCACGTCGGGCTCCCGGTGCATGGAGCCTGCTTCTCTCTCTGCCTGTGTCTCTGCCTCTCTCTCTCTCTGTGTGACTATCATAAATAAATAAAACTTTAAAAAAAAAAAAATTTACATAAATAATATCACACCACGCATATGCTTTTACAATTTGCACATTTCACTCTATACTAAATTTCAGGGATTTATCCAAATCCATACACATAACACCTAATGCATTTTTAACTGCTCCATAGTTTTCCACAGTATCAATATATTGTAATTTATTTACTCTTTATGCAACTGACATTAAAGTATGCTGTAATGGGTGTGTTTGTTGGCTCAAAGGAGGTGCAACTCTTGATCTCAGCATCAAATTCAAGTCCTACATTAGGTTTAGAGATTACCTTAAGAAATAAAACTTACAAAAAAAAAAAAAAAGTACACAGGGCACCTGGTTGGTGCAGTCAGTTAAGCATGGGACTCTTGGTTTCACTCAGTTCGTGATCTCAGGGTCCTGAGATTGAGCCCGGGTCAGACTCCACACTCAGAGTAGAGTCTGCTTGAGATCCTCTTTTCCTCTCCCTCTACTCATCTCCCCTCTCTAAAATAAATAAATCTTCTTTACTTTTTTTAAGATGTTATTTATTTATTTGAGAGTGAGAGAGAGCACAAGCAGGGGGAGTGGCAGAGGGAGAGGGAGAAGCAGGACCCCTGGGATCACGACCTGAACCAAAGGCAGACACTTAACCAACTGAGTCACCCAGGTACACGTAAATAAATCTTTTTTTAAGAGTGTGCTACAACGAATACCCTCATATGTGTCTCTTTGTTTATATTTGCAGGCATTTCTTATAGCCTATATGCCTAAATAAAATATTACACAATCTTGCCAAGTTGCTCTCCAAAATGGTTGAGTTAGTTTTCCATTGCTGCGAAACAAACTACCCCTGAAATTAGTGGCTTAGAACAACAAATACGTATTATCTCACATGTTCTGTGGGGCAGGAATCAGAAGTTGCTTGGCTGGGAGGTTCTGGCTCAGGAGATCTTGAGTTTGCAGTCAAGATACTGACCAGAGCTACCACCAGCAGAAGGTGTGACTGAGTCTAAAGGATCTACTTCCAAGATGATTTACCCATAGGGCTATTCACGAAAGGCCTCACTTCCTTGTGGTCCCTGCCACAGGGCTGCTCAAGTGTTCTTATGACATCATAGCTGGCCTCTCCCAGACAAGTGATCCAAGAGACATGAGGGAGATTTTAGGACTCAGTCTTGGAAATTACATGCCATCACATTCACCACTTTGAATTCATTAGAAGCAAGTGGCTATGTACAACCCACACTCATGGGGGAGGAAGTAGTCTCCACCTTTTGAAAGACAAAGTATCAAAAAATTTATGGATATATTTTAAAACCATCCTCATGGTCGTGGCAATTTAGTGACCAATGGTTTGTCAAGGAGCGTGTTTGTTTTGGTATTATCAGACTGTTTCATTTTTCTTAACTGGATTGCCTTGATTGCCAATGTAGGCATCTTTTTATGACTTTTGAGCATTCTGGGCTTCTCTTCTGTAAACCTGCTTTTCATCTTCATCTCTTGAGTGGCTTATCATCTTTGGATTGCCTTGTTCTTCCATGTTATTATTGTCCAATAGTTCAGGTCAACCTTACTTTCAAGCCCCCCAGTTATTAGTCACTGTTGATGCTGTTATTGTGCCAGCTTCTAGCCAAGGCTTTTCTAGACTCTTCCACAAGTTCACCAATTGCTCTTCTCATTGTTGCTTCTTGCAGGGCACTCTTTCCTCTGAGTTCAATTCCCTTCTTAGTAAAGGGAATTTAGCAATTCTTTCATCGAGGAACTGTACATGGAAAACTTTTAAGTCTTTGTCTAAAAGAACTTTATTTCAATCTCATTTTAATTATAATTCAACTAGGTAGAGAATTATAAATTACTTGTTAGCTTAGAACTTTGAAGATCATCTGTTGCTGATGAGATATCTACTTGCTCTTCACCTGCTAATACTCAATCTGGACAATTCTAAGTTTACGTTTCCAGATATAGACTCTCTCCCAATCTCTATATTCTCTTCTGTAAGCATTTATTAGATGTATGTTGGACCTCTTTATTCAAGTTTGGTACTCTTGATCAGCTCATCCAACATCCATTCATATTCTATGTGACTGAAGAAGCTAAAAAGCTAGTAAATGTATTTTCCGTACTCTACTGCTACTAGAGTTCTGGATGAGAATTAGTTCCCATATTCAAAAGTACTTGCAAGTTTGGAATGTAGAAATAAGATGAAAGCCGTGGTACACCTGGTAAAGTTTACCAGCTAGGTCTCAAAAAAAGTCTTTTTTTTTAAGGTGTTGAGTTATATATAAGTTTTTTATATATTTCAGATACTAACCCTTAATCAGATATGTCATTTGCAAATATCCTCTCCCGTTTGATAGGTTGTCTTTTAGTTTTATTGACTGTTTGCAGTGCAGAAGCGGGGATGGGTGAACTAGGAGAAGGGGATTAAGGGTACACTTATCTTGATAAGCACTGAGTAGTACACAGAATTGCTGAATCACTATATTGTACACCTGAAATTAATATAACACCATGTGTTGAATACACTGGAATTAAAGTAAAAATTTAACAGCCTTGATTTGCAGTATTTTTCCTGTTTCCATGGTGTAAATACTCCTACAACAAAAGGCCAACTCCAAGCTGTCAACATGATGTCACTGAACATGGACTTGGGAAGAGATGTGCTATAGTGTACCAGCACACCATTATACAGTATCTCCACATATTTCCACATACACCATTTCCACAGATGCCATGGACTAAGTCAACCACAAAGCTATATAAATAACAAGAAAATGTAGTCACAAAATTAGGAAGTGATGAGTTTTTAGTATTTATTACCTTCGTTTCTTAAATATAATTATCTGTAAGTTGATACTTCATTTAAGAATGTAAGTTTATGCTTCATTTATCATTCATTTTAGAATGGCTACATTTAATAGCTGGCTCATAAAATTCCTGAAAATTTAACAAATGCCTTTCACAAGCTATTATGGTCTGGCTCCAGCATGACACTGAATGAAAGCTTTTTCCTGACCACTTCTGGTTGTTTCCACAGGAAACAAAAGGCATGGAAACATGACATGTTCCTGCGGCAATATTCCACTATCCACTCTCCAGCTTCCTGGCTGCAAAGAAGTGGTCGTGGTGATGACGGCAAGAGTAGCAGTGTCTCTTAAATCCTTGGATCACAGCTTCAGGGGTCAATTCTCCAGCTTTCTGGGGGTCAAGAGAAAGTTTTAGGAACAGGAAGGGTTTTCCAGTGGGAGTCTCAGCAGTAGTAACTCTCCTAGAAGGTCAATTCTAAATTATTCTGGGGGTCATTCTGGAGACCCACCTAGATTCCAGTTCCTCAGCCATTTGACGAGTGGTAAGCATCAAATTCCCTGTATTAGATTCATTCCTTTTTAAAATACCCAGAGTGGTTATTGGTCCTTGAACTAAATCTTAAGATTACATTATTGCTACATTATTATTATATTGTTGCTACATTTTCATATCTTCCAGGTCTCTTGAATTCTTTTTTTAATTTTCATATTTTTATCTCTCTGTGTATTTATAAACAACTTCCTCAACATTAAACTCCCAATTCTTTTTTGACTCATGGCTGAACCTGTCCACTGACTTTTTCACCTAAATGACTGTTTTCTACATCTGGCAGTTTGATTTGGTTCTTTCCTAAATCTTCCCTCATTTTTCATGGAGTATGAATCTGGGATTATAATTTTTATTCTTTTACCTTTTATTCTTCCACTTTTTCACAACTTTCTTTCGAAACGTCACTCTGTCATCTCAGTCTCTGGACTCACTAATCCTCTCTGTCCTCGGATGTTTTCCAGCAGTAACCTGTTTCCGGCTGTGGTCTACCAGTTTCTGTGGTTAGGAACTCCAGCAGCATCGTCAGCAGGTGCTACTCTTGCCTTTGAAGGTGCATGTACTCAGAAAGCCATGGCCATGGCACAGGTGCCAGAGGCATCCCAAGCTGAGGACCAGTTTGCACATTCATTCTTGTCTTGGCATGTCTGCACCAATGCATGGTATAAATTTGGACTGCATTTCTCTGAACTCCAGATTTGGAGTTCTGATTTATTACTGGCGACTGTACAGCCTTTGTCTGGGCAGAGATAAACACCTGTGCCACTTTGCTGAGCAGTGGGCAGACTGAGTCTAGTCTCCACTTAAAGGAGGGACAGCCAAGCCATGGTCTCAGTTCCTGGTGCTGCCTGTTGCAGGTCCAAGACCACAGTTTTTATCCCAGCGTGGACATAAAAACTCCCAACCCCAGAGCCTTTTTGGGTTTTCCTACTCTGCAGCAACGTCTTCTCCTTCGCTCCTTTCTGGGCTCTGAGTTTCCTTCTCTTTCTTTCACATGAAATTATTTTACCAGTCAGAGTACAGTCAGGAAAACAGAGCAATCAGGTAGTTCAGTAAAAGGATTTCAAACCGTGGGCTAAGTGGGTAGAAGGCTGACAAGCCCAACAGAGCATGGTTAGCAGAGACTCACAACAATAGAAATTTATTGCCACTGCTGGTATAGAGGGATGTATGGAGAAGGTAGGATTACCAGAACTTCAAAGTTGGGCTGGTAGCTCTGGAAAGGGCAAGAACCGTGGTAGAGGCTGCTCAGCAGGAGCTGGAGTCACGGAGGGAGGGGCTCTGCTCTGGGAAGATGATGGAGAGCTACTGCTGGAGACATGTGTCAAAGGGAGCTGGAGGTGGGAAGATACAGCCTGGCCTCTGTCTTTATCTCCACCTTCTCATCTCCTGCTGATGCCTCTCTTTGGCCAGGAAGTCTAGAAAAGCAGTTTGCAGGATTCAGTCCCTACAATGCACGGCAGAGCAGGGGAAGGGGCAGGGGGAAGTATAAAGCAAGCAGGCACAACTGGCAGCACTACAAATTCAAATTTTTTGTTATATTTCATCCAGCGTTCTGTGTTTACAACAGGAAAACAATCCACCATTAGCTTAGTGACCACACTTACAAAACTAGATATCCTCGTGACATTTTGAATTTCAAAGATAAGGAAAAGTCCACATACAAAACACAGGCCACTCACAAAAAAAAAAAAAAAAAAAAAAAAAAAGGAAGACTCAGCTTCCTTCAGAAAAAGCAGCAGCCACAACAATGACACAATCTCCATCAACTGCTGCCTTTAAAGGTAATTTAAAGTAAGATAAAGAGGGGAATCTAGGTGGCTCAGTCCATTAAGCATCTGCCTTCGGCTCAGTTCACGGTCCCAGGGTTCTGGGAGCCACCCCCACCCCTCAACCTCCACCTCTCCTTCCTCCTCCCCACCCCTACCCCGTGCTCATGCTCACTCTCTTTCTCTCTCAAATAAATAAATAAAATATTTTTTAAAAATAAAAGTAGAATAAGTAGAGAGGTTTACAAATCAAATGATGGGAAATGACTTTAAGGCAAATGTAAAAGAAAAGAAAGTTCCAACTTCAAAACAATTTAAAACAAAAAGCACTGCAAGTATAAAAAGTCATTATATGTTTAAAATGGGTAAAATTCAAATTAATATATTAGTCACAAACCTCTATGCATCATACGTTAGAAAGTAAAAATAATTTAAATATAAAGGAAAACTCATTTTAAAACATTGGTGAAGACTTAAGTACATCCTCTAAGCCTTTGACAAATTACCTGGACAAAAATTAAAGAGGATATTAATAATATTGACATTTTCCTACGAAGGCTGATTTAATGTGGTGTGAGCACACGTGTGTATGTCCACTCCCCCAGAGATCATTTTCCAGATTTCTTTTTTTTTTAAGATTTTATTTATTTATTCATGAGAGAGAGAGAGAGAGAGAGAGAGAGAGGCAGAGACACAAGCAGAGGGAGAAGCAGGCTTCAGGCTGGGAGCCTGACACAGGACTTAATCCCGGGACTCCAGGATCATGCCCTGGGCCAAAGGCAGGCGCTGAACCCCTGAGCCACCCAGGGATCCCCCATTTTCCAGATTTCTATGAACATTTACAAAAATTTGTCAAACATAGGGGCACCTGGGTGGCTCAGTGGTTGAGTGTCTGCCTTCGGCTCAGGGCGTGATCCCAGGGTCCTGAATCGAGTCCCACATTGGGCTCCCTGCATGGAGCCTGCTTCTCTCTCTGCCTCTCTGTGTGTCTCTCATGAATAAATAAATAAAATCTTTTAAAAAAAAATTTTAGCAAATATAAGACCACAAAGTAAACTTTAGTAAAAGTATTCAAAAGTAGGTCTGGCACAGTTGAATATAAATAGAAGCAAGAATAAAAGTCAATATTTTAATACTAAAAGCAACATTTTGTCCAGCTTTCTTGAGATATGCTTGACATCTAACACTGTGTAAGTTTAAGGTATACAATGTAGTCGATTTGATGCATTTATATATCCACAAAACAATTATCGCCCTAGTGTTAGCTCACACCTCCATCAGTCACATAATTACCATTTCTTTTTTATGGTGAGAACAGTGAAGATCTACTCTCTTCACAAATCTCAAGTACACAGTGCAATATTTTTTTAAAGATTTATTTATTTATTTCAGCAGGGATTAGGGGCAGAGGGGGGTGAGGTAGAGAATCCCCAGGAGACTCTACACTGAGCACAGAGCCCAATGCAGGCTCCATCTCAAAACCCTGAGATCATGACCTGAGCCGACCCAAGAGTTGGACACTCAACTGACTGTGCCACCCACTGCCCCACCATGCAATATTATTCACTATTATAATCATCAGGCTGCACATTCAATCCCTAGAACTTACACATTAAAATTGAATTTGTTAATATTAAATATTAAATACTCTAAAATACTTCCTAGGTCAAAGTTTTTAAATTAAAATTACAAGCTTATCTTCAAAAAAAACAAAAATGGAAATAATTCATAGAAAAAAGTATATGAGGTATATAGCAAAATAACATTCAGATAAAATGTGAGGCATTTGCTTTCATTATTCTAAAGAGAAAGGAAAAACATGAAATAAGTCTTAAATGCTAACTTCTTAGAAAACTCCCAGCAACAAAATAAATTAACATAGAAATAATGAAAGAGATGAATTAGAAAACAGATAAAAGAGCTGGTTATTGAAACAAAAGCAATAAACTAGACAAATCTCTGACAAGTTTATTAAAACAAATAGAGAAAGCACAAAGAGGAAACATTCTGAAATATGAGAATTCTATGTGCAACTAACTCTAGACTAATAAATTTAAAACACTGCTTAAATAAATGATTTTTTCTCTCAAAACACAGAAATTAGATTCTTTTTATTGAAAGCAATGTGATTTAATATCATTCATGCTTATTGAAAATCTCAGCATAACACTTTGTTAGGCAGTGATTTAAATATCTGGTTTTAGGTTGGGTGTATTTCCATACTTGATTTTAACATCTGCCATAACCAAAAATACACCTCAAAAAAGAGACACAGATCTAAACTGAAGAAAAATGTCACTGGCAGTATTTACTCAATCACAGTATTCACTGCATTTCCATCCTATGAGCATACCAAGATTTTGCCGATATGGGCTGGTAAAGTTTCATTTTCCCTAATGTCAATGGATAATTTTGCAAACTGCAAGCAGTCCCATTTTTACATTTTTAACAAATGGGTCTAAAAAACACTTGATCTCTTCATTTGGAAGATTCCTAAGTGGTTGACAAAATTCTGTTTCCAGATTTTTTAACTTTGCAGATTTGAGTTTATAGATAGCACACTCACATTTTTTTTTTGCAACAAAATCACATCATGGTTGAAACATTTCCAAAACCATGATTTTCAAAATGCTCTTTCCATAGCATGAGCTTCCTTTGAAAAGAAGTCATTTCCTCAAACCTTTGTTAAAGTGTCATCTTTAAGTGTGTGTAGCAGACATCCTGCCATCTCAGAAAAGATCAGCAAATGTGGATCATTTGCCTGTTTATGATGGAGAGTGTGTGACTCCCCGTGTTTGACAACTCTTTTAAGAACTTTGCCCCAAAATAAGCCCCACACTTCACTGTGGTACAAAAGCCATCTGTAGTCATTTCCCATTTCATTCCAAAGATTTGGGTCAGGTTTCATTATTCATGAGAGTGAGTATAGATCAACACTTTAAATAGTCTTTTTCACGTTTTTCAATGGTTTTGGCCAACTTTTGTCTGATTTGGCTTGTCAGTGTTTTAATTCATAAAGTGCTGATGAAGGTCTCCTTTGGAGACTGCAGGAAATGCCATCTCAGCCATTGTCTTGAGGTCCACTTGGGCCTGCATGATCAGCATGATCCAAAAGCTAGAGCTTTTGGCACACATCTTGCCCTTTTTTTTTTTTTTTGAGTGTTAGTCTAATTAAAACTAATTAAGAGAATCTGTAAATCCCTCTAACCAGGCACTTGTGTCACAAGTCACTGGAAACAAGGGCATGAAGAAGTCACTGAAAACAAGGTAAAACCACCATGTGTAGGACACCCATCTGCCCTGAACATGTCACCCCCATTGCATTAGACCAGCAGGCAGATGAGCAATTGAGGGTGTCCATGTCTCTCCAGAGTGGATGTTAGTGAAGTGTAACTTCTTCCTTCTCTTTTCTTCCTACATCAAAAGGAACATCATACACACCCTACTTTGGAAATCACTACAGAGATACTGCCATTAAAATGAGGAAAAATACAACATGCCCATCGCCTCTACTATTAAGTAACACTATCCTAGAAATTCTACTCAATGCAGTAAGACATGAACAAAACTAAGAGAATATTTAAAAGGAGAAGACCAAGAAGAAAAAAAATCAAGTGATTAAAACCTAAAATGAAATATATATAAATATGTAACCCATCTCTCATGGTCAAAGGACATTTGAAGTTGGAAGTATAACTACAGAAATCACAAAGGAAAAGACTGAGAGCCTTGCCAATATAAAAATATAAGTTTCTGAGCATTATAAACAGCATAAATAAAAGTAAATAAAAATAAAATAAAAGGGAGCACAAAAAGGACACGAACAGACAATTCACAAAACTGGAAAGACAAACTAATAAAATATATGGAAACAATAACTGATAACATAAGTAAGCAAAGAAATACAATTTTTAAGCTATCTGCTCTTACAGTTTGGGAAGGTTTTGTTTGTGTGTCTGTTTTATTTTTAAATATTTTATTTATTTATTTATTTATTTATTTATTTATTTATTTATTTAGAGAGAACATGCACCCATGAACAGGGGGAGGGGCCACAGGAGAGGGAGAATCTCAAGCAGACTCCACACTGAGCACAGAGCCCAACCCCAGGACCCTGAGATCATGACCTGAGCCGAAATCAAGAGCTGAAGGTTTAACTGACTGAGCCATCCAGCCACCTTTGTTTTTTGGGGGTTTTTTTGTTTTTGTTTTTGTTTTTGTTTTTGTTTTGTGAGAATATAATGAGCTAGGTTCTTAGTAGCCACTGGAACAACAGCTTGGAGAAAACAATTTGGCAATTATGTATCAAGAGTCCAAACAATGTTGATGGGATGAGCACTGAGTGTTATACTATATGTTAGCAAATTGAATTTAAATAAAGTATTTTTTTTAAAAAGAGTCCAAACAATGGTTCTTAGTCTTTGATCCAACAACTCTGTTGTTTGAAATCTGTCCTAAGATACGGTCAAAGATTTGTATACCAAAAAATCTCATTGTATTTAAAATGAAAGAACAATGAAAAAAGGAAGAAAAATTTCTGTGTTTTCTCTAAAAACACAGAAATTGATAACAACACAGTATATTGTTATCAATGATTCTTACTAAAATTTTAATGACATCAGAAGTCTTTATAGTATGCTGTTTTAACTCTAAAAAGCATCTCAAGTAGGAAAATACCAATACTTCTCTCTCCTAAAATCCTATTCAAACCATGCTATAGGAGAACAAAATGTAATGCATGCATAAAAGCACAGAATATGGAGAAAAGGGACCACTGTCATTAGTCCAAAAAAACTGGCAGGATTATTTTGCCCATCTTAATGATTGAGTTTGAGCAGAGCAAGTCTGGGCTGAAAACGTGGTAAGTAGAGAGAGGTACTGTGGAACATCACGAGCACCCCTAGTTGGCAGGTACCAAGAGCTAGAATGGACACAGGGTGAAGCCAGGGCCTGAGTAAAGCCCTTTACTTGGAACAATTGAGGGGGTCTCCCACCCCAAAGAAAAGTTCCTCTTAATGGAGTATAAACTTCCTGAGGGGTGGGTGGGTACCCCAGGGTAAGGCTCTCTTCTTTTGAGTAAACCAAAGAAGCTATGCTCCCACCCCAAGGGCGAAAGAAGAAATTGAATCATTCTCGGAGTTTCGTCCTAGGCCCCCACATACCGGCCAGCATCTAAGAATCAGGTCCCAAGTTCCAGGGCATTAGCTTCAAACAAACCTCAGTGGCACTGGCATCAAATACCCCTGCCTTCGGTGATTTATAGAATATCACCTATTATTCACTTGACACTTGCTTTTGATCAGACCCTACCCTGGATTCCTGAAGGAACACATACCCCAGGCCCCTTTCCAATAAAAATCCCCAACCCCAAACAACGGGGAGACTCATCTCTCCTTTTCTGAGTCTCCCAGACAACCCATCTACTACACTCTATCACTTACACTATTCAGTAAACTCTGCTCTCACTTCCTTCTGGCTTGAGTTTGATTTCTATCCTGTGGGAAGCCAGTGATGTTCTTCACTTGGTTCTGTGGGGGAGGCCCCCTTGGGGTCCTTGGACCCCACCTGCCTGTGTCATTGACAGGAAACCTGACCCACACTGGCACTTCCATTCAGAAATGCCAGCAATGCCAATGACCAAACAAGGATTGCCCAAGACCTGAAGACGATCAGCATCCCCAAGACCAGGACAGCAGAGGTGACCCCAGAAATAACAAGGATGATTCAGGAAAGAGAAGGCACCTTGGAAGAATTTTAACATAACACTTGAGACCCAAGAGGCTCTTTCAAAAAATGAGCAGTCTGAGATCAAGAATGCAGGGAAGTTAAAATTTTGATTGGGGAAAAAAAAATCAATAGAAGAACTAGAGAGGAAAGTTATGGACACCACATGGAATACAGGGGGGAAAAAAACAGAAAAATTCATTAATAAACAGAAAGGATTAATGAAGAAGGGCCATCCACCTAATAAGCATTTCAAGATGAGAGTCCAGAAAGCTTGAAGGAAAGGAAATAAGAGAAGAACATTTCTGATGGTATGAACCTTTGCACTGAAAAGGCCCATCAAGTAGCTCAGAGCTCATAAATAGCCCAAAACCTCATAAAGTTTCAGAACACCAGGACAGAGAAAGCACTCTAAAGCAAAGAACCTACAGCTTCTTGATGAATGATGACCATACTGGCATCAGACACAGATCAGCATCATCGGATACTAGGTGACAGCAGAGCAAGCAGCTGAAGTCTCATGGGAAAAATTAATTTATACCCAGTCAATATCCAATCAAGATAAGCACTTCGAAAGTGTACGATTCATAGACACTTCCTAACAGAATCACTCAATGAATTATGTCAGCAAAACATACAAGGAATCCAAGGAGTTAGAGAAGGGGTTCCAGCCCATGGGTGAAATCTAACAAGAAGGGGTGCTCTAGAAGATCACTGTGGGAGCAGATAGATGCAGAAAGCCCAGGGCAGGGAGAAAGGGAATCTGCACACCCACACGGTGCTGTAGCTGGATCAGCCCGGAGAAGCAGTAGCCAAGTGTCGATATCAAATGTCAAACACGAGTAGAGTGGGCTCCCCTCCCCACTTCCCTCTCCCTCCGATTGTGAGGGGTTTTAAATATTTTTTCTACAAACAGCACAAGATTCATGATACAATATTTGTTTCTGCATGGAATAATATTTATAATAATAATATTATTATTATAAACGCTAATGATGTTCTTTTCAAGTCTGCAATCGACAGAAGCATCATGGAAATTTCAATTCCAGATAGAGAAGAGAGCAAACGAGTTTGACACCACAATTAGCCAAGTGTGTATCACTGGCAGAGAAGGGGGAGAAAGGAATGCGGGGTGTGAAGTCCTTCATCTCTCCTGGTGGGAGGTCCAAAGGTAATAGTTAAAGTTAATAAGGAAATAAAGATTTAAGTGTATAAGCTAACACAATGAAGCTATTCAATTCAAAGATTTAAAAATAAAAATGTGACCAGCAGAGCCTGGAAGTAAAGGACAGGGAGGATGTAGGGCAGCGGGGGTCCCCTTGCCCTTCATGAGAGAGGATCCCTTCATCTGGAGGCATTTCAACCCATGGAGCGCACTAACAATTACAACTGGCTAAAAGTGGTTGACACTTTGCTTTGGCTGATGGGGATGCTTATTTTTTATTTGTATCCACTTACATTGTTTTTTATTATCCTGTTCCTGTATTACTTTTATAAGGTCAGGACGTAAAATAATATAGACAGCATAATCACAACTATATAAATATAAGTACCTCGTCACATCTATATTCATATGCATATTCATATATAATCATACGGATGTTCATATATGTGTGTTCATATGGATATTCATAGAAAAGTTATTGGAAGAAAATAAAGCAAAATGTAAATACTAGTTATTGCCAAGTGATGGATTCACTATAATTGTATTCTTATTTGTTTGAACTTTCCACACCTAGTACCAGGGATTCATTTTATTTTTATAGTTAGGAAGCAACATGATTTTACAAACTGAAGAGCCTACCCAGCATTTCCTCCACACGGGGGTAGGACCACAGGGGCCTGAAGGCAGGCAAAGGGTGCTTCAGGGCCAGGGTTCAAGTGAGCCACAGCCATCAGGCAGGAGCACACAGTGTGTCTGCAACCACAGGCCTTGGAAGGCAAAGCCTGGGCTGGTGAACATTAAGGGCAAGTGTTACCCAGCAGTGTTGGCCAGACAGATATGCATCTCTCCTACCAATTTTGAATTTGAGTGGAACTGTTTTCCTGCGGTTTTCCAAGGATCAAGGATTTACAGGTAATTAGATGAACACACCTGCTAGAAGGAATTCCATACCAGTGTCATAGGAATGCTGAAGCTCACCTGCCAACAGAGATGCTTTTGGCAGAGGATTTTAAGTGGTTCTTTCTGAAAGCAATTAGACAAAAGTTCTGCTGCTTTTTTCAGCCTCCTCCTTCAGGCTATTATAACCTTTTTTAATTAATAAGTTGAATATGAAAGGGTTTAATTTTAATAAGTTTTTATGTGTCTCCCTTTGAGATCCTCATATAAGGTTTTCCTGCTAACTCTTCCAGACATTTCTGGCTGCTCAAGCATCCAGACAACTTTCTGCAAGGTGGGGGCTTTTGTTGGCTGAGTTGGGAACCCTCTTCCAAAGACAGTGGGAAGCAAGGGACTGTAGATCTGGGGCAAGTAACTGCACACAGCACCTAACTGTGACTGCAGAGTCCTCCAGGATGGCACTTTGAATTCCTCACTAGCTGTCTTAGTGTGCCTCGCCATAGCAAACTATCATAGACCGGGTGGCTGAATCAACAACTGAGAAATTTACTTTCTCAGTTATAGAAACCAGAAGCCCAAGATCAGAGTTGGTTTATAGTGGGTACTCTCCCTGGATTGTAGATGGCTGCTTCCTGTGTCCTCACATGGTGGAAAGAGAGAGACGGAGAGCAAGCAAGCTCTCTGGAGTCTCTTCTTATAAGGGCACTAATCCATGATCTCTACTAAACCTAATTATCTTCCAAAGGCCCCACCTCCAGAAACCAACACATTGGGGGAATTTAGGGCTTCCACACATGAATTCTGGAAGGAACACAATTCAGTTGAGAGCAAATATGGATGAAGATGGATCAAATCAAGCAGGAGTCTAAGAGTCTGTTGCTTTTTGTTATTTGTTTGAACTAGAATTAGCACTATATTGCCTAGAAGAGACTATGAAGAGATTCATAGAGAAAGGTACTGCACCCCTGGAGATTTAGCCTCATTTGGACCAATTTACATAAAATGAAAAGCATGTAAATTAGATTCATTCAATCCATCATTCAGATGGAAAGTAGTTTGAAATTCACCTATTATTTTGGAGTTGACAGCATAATATTTGGAAATAAAACACTGCACTGAGGACAAGGACTTCATTTTTTTTCTGAGCTTTCTTCTCATTTCTCCATCAATCTAAGGGCACCCAGGGGAAGGCTGAAGCTGATCTAGCCACGGGGGAGGTCAATTCAGCCATTCAGTTGTTTGGGTGGTAGGGACCTAGAGCATCTCTATGCTGGGATCCCCATGATAATAGAACAGAAGTCACTGCACATGTCTTCAAAAAGTCACCAACTACCAGGACAGGAGTCCCAGAGATTAAGTAATATCTGGACCATGCCCCTGAGAATTACGCACGACTCAGGCAAAGTAGAGTGACTCCCAGGACCAAGCCACCTTGTTGAGCTTAGTCCAGGTGACATGAGGTGGGTGAAACTGGGCACAGGCTTATCACCTGCAGGCCAGACCCTGGTGCTCTGCAGAATGCCACACCCCAGACAGGGGACAACATTGGGAATGTCACCAACAGGACACAAGGTCCTCCCAACAGCCAGACAGAAGACTGAATGCAACATGGCAGTCACCTCAAGGACATCTGCTGCCAAGAGGAGGGTCCTAGTTGACCAAAGCAAAAGGCAGAGACCAAAAATAAGCAGAAACTACCATGGTGAGTGTACCAGGAAGATATCCCGTGAGGCCTCCCGGTCAGTCTCTAACCTTTACAAAGACACTGTGATGGAGAGAAATCTACTAAAAGAATGAGCAGCTCTTCTATGCTCAGGAGACCTAAACAAACAAACAAAATCAACAACAAAAGTCTACAAAGTACAACCAGACTATGAGCTCCTTGGACATAAAGTTCTCCCAGCATCAAGCCCTTTGTCAGGCAGACAAGGAGGACTCAAAAGTGTTTGTTGAATGCATGACTGCATGGATGAGTGATATGAAAGAGCTTATTCTGAGGCACCTGGGTGGTTCAGTGGGTGAAGTGTCTGCCTTTGGCTCAGATCATGATCTCAGGGTCCTGGGATCGCGTCCCACGTCGGGCTCCCTGCTCAGTGGGGAGTCTGCTTCTCCCTCTTCCTCTGCTGCTCCCCCTGCTTGTATTCTTATTCTCTCTCTCTCCCTCTTTCTCTCTCTCTCTCTCTCTCATCTCTCCCTCAGTCAAATAAATAAAGCCTTAAAAAGAAAGAAAAAAAAAAAGATCTTGTTCTCCTACAAACCACCATGACACAGAGGGAATCAGATCCCCTGGAATCATCCTTCCATAGAAAACCTGGAGTAAAACACACCTCCGGTAAAATTCGGAAGCAAGACCTCTCATGGAACCATAATGATGCTACAAGTTTCTCTGGAGACCATGTCCATCCAGCATGAAAATACCAAAGGAAGATTCCTCAGCATAGGTCCTGCATGAAAACAGCGAACATCTTCCGAGGGCTCACTACGTAGCAGGGAATGGGACAAGCAATGTTAAGTAGTATCTCAGCTGTACCTTGTGAGGTAGGATTATTATTCCCAGTTCACAGACGAGGAACACGAAACACAGACCAATTAAATAACTGGCCCCACACTGCAGAGTGAGTGAGTGAGTGAGTGGTGGAGCGGGGAGTCAAACCCAAGTGGCTTGGCTCCAGGGACAGCCTCTCCAGTGGCCGTCCCTCGAATGGACAGACAGCTAATGGCATTCCTTATCCCAGAAATAGGTACTGAGGTACTGATGCCGGCCCTCTGCATCTTCCTGGAGCCCTAACATGAGGCCGGGCCTCTGCTCTTCAAACCATACCCACTTGCCTGTCTGTAGAGACACGTCCTGGAGGTCAGAGGGGCTTCCAAAGGGCCCGAGGAACTGAGGAATGGAAGCCTCTCTTCTGACAAAGCAAAAGGTGCAGCGCAAGGTAGGGTGGGAGCGTAAAAGGCACTACAGGAGACGGGGTGGGGGCACCCCCAGAGGGGACAAGGAACACGAGAGTGGCGCCCCAACTGAGGTGAAGGAGCCACCTTGAGGACGCCCCTTGGGAGCGCATGGGGGGGCAAGCTGAGGGGTCACAAGGGGCAGGCCGGGAAGGGCATCACCAGGCAAAGCAAGCACGGCGCAAGGTCCCCCATTTGCTGTCGTCTTCTGTCCCCCAGCCAGCCAGGAAAAGCAACCCTGGGTCGCTTCCCGCACTCCACTCAAAGCCAAAGGGATACAAAAGCCAACCTAACTTGGTCACCTTCCCTCTGCGCTCCCCTGAGATGACGGGGCGCGCTGGCCGGCGCTGGTCGGGTGGCAACGGGCAGCCCCACCGCGCTGCCTGCTTCGGAGCTCGGGGCTCGGGGCTCGGGGCTCCGGCCGGGTCACAGCCGCCCGCTCCGTGCTCTGCCGCCCTCCCAGCTGGCGCCCACCCCTTGGTGTCCTCATTCCTGGATGCTAGGGGCGGCCCTTCTTCTGCGCCCAGCTCCCCTGGCCCGGGAGGAGGCCTTTCCCACCGTCTCAACGTAACCAAGACAAGCCACTAGCAGGGGGTGCTCCCGCTGAGCGGACCCGGCCCTGGCCCTGCCACGTTCTAGCCAGAAAGCCCGAGACCAGGCCGTCCTCCCGAGTCTCCCCTTTCCCACCCATCAAATGAGGGTCAGAAGGTATGGGATCCACGGAGCAGCCCCAAGCATGACCTGGGATTATCTGGAGAATTCTTAGCACGGAGCTTGGCACGTGGTAAGCAGAGCGCCCACCCCGGCGCTCGGGACAGTCGGGAGAGCCACGGCGATGGCCTCAGGACGGCTGCTCGCCAACGTCAGTGGGTGAGGAAGGTCGGGCAGGGGAGGGAGGGCAGGGCACAGAGTGTGACCCCTGCAACTGTGGCTTCCCCCGGCGCCCCCTTAGACGGTCCCGTGGGTAGTCCCAGACCTCAGTCATGACCTGGGATGGCGATGGGGCGCTCTGATGCATCAGGTGACATCGGCACAGAGGTGCAATAGCAAGAGCGACAAGTTTTAGAAATGGCCAACAAGGAAAATGGAGATGGTCGCAAAAGGAGTAAAAACAGGGAATGTCTATATGTTTTGAGAGGAGTAGGGTGAACTGTAAAGGTCTGGATGCCATAGCAAGGCCCAGACTTTCAAGAGAAATGGGGATGATCCACGGAAATAGGAAAGATCCAAGAGGCGTGCCTAGGAAAATAGGAAACAGGGAAGAAGCGAACCAAAGACGACGAAATGCCTGCCACCAGGCAGCCATTCCAGCCACGTGAGATCCACCCACGCAGGGAGCACTCTGGTTCCAATGAGTCAGTCCCCTTCATTCTTTTGTTTTTTGCTTTTTGACCCAGACTGGACCCGCAAACTAGGTTCCCCATAACAGCATCATGCCACCTCGAAGACGAGAGGACAGAAAATCAGGTTACAGGTGAGCCAAGAGATCCCCATTCTGGCTTTTTTTCTTTTTGGCAATATAACCTTTCTGAAATATAACTTTGGAAAATGTGCCTCTGGCTTAGAAAACTCCAGAAGGACAAATACGTCAAAGAAAAAAAATATGACAATGGCATCATTAAAAAAAAAAGTGGCTTTTGACAGGTTGAAAGCTCTGGGACATCTGGATAAGTAGCGACCATAGAGATCATAATTCTCTTCCCATAAAAAATGGTACTGTAAAAATATAAGAAATAAGGGGAAATTTGCCTTTTTGTAGGTTTGTTAAGTTATTAATAATTAAACCAGGGTAGCACTGAAAAAAGAATGAACGCAGGAGTAGAGCCGAACTAACGGATCAGAAGTTCAGCCCCGGTGAGTGTAGTGATCTGGTAAGTAACGAAATTGGCACCTCTAAGTGAGTGAACAGATTATTCAATAAGTAGTGTTAGAAAAACTGAAAATCATTTGGGAAAATAATAATAAAGGTAGATCCCATATCATACCACAGCCAAAATTAATAGTTGATGGACTTAAAAATTTAATGATAAAAATATTTATCATATTAGACTTCCAGTAAAAACTGGCAAATCAATCTCACTCAGGTATCATCTCTGGTTTCCAAAACACTGCTCACATAAGAAGGAAGGATGGCAGGCACGGAGACCTTCCTCTGCGAGCCACAAGGACAAAGAGGAGGGAAAGGAGGTTTCAGTGGAAGCCACAAAGCGCAGGGATGGTTATTGCCTTAGCAGAGTGAAGGTTAGGACAAATTCTGTGCTCATCCCGGGTCTATACAAGGCAGAAGCCAGGCAGTTGGTGCCAGAACCCTGAGGGGCACACACTGGCAGCACCTGGTACCCCTGCAGGCCCAGGGCAGGGGCACACAAAGAGCCAGCATACTGCTCCTCTGCCCTGTGTGCCGGGAGCCAGCAGGTCAACCTCAGCAGAAATGAGTGAGAGGGCACAGCAGGCCCACTGCAGGGCAAGGGAAGGGGACATACGGGCCAGTCTATGAACAGAACTGCCCCCCACCCTGACCCCAAGGCAGGCTTCCTGCACTCAAGCTCCTTGGACCTCAGTTCCACAGTACACCCCCAGGACGACAAGGGACTTAGTGTTAGAAGCCACTGAATACCATTCACCTTTTTAAGCTATGCGCAATACACTACATTAATAAAAGGTGGGGGTTTTTAAATTTACAATATAAATTTTAAATTGAGAAGTAAATATTCATGTAATCTTGAGGATGAGGAAGAGTTTTCTAAGCATGACCCCAAACTTAAATATTTAAAAGGGGAGAGGCATCTGGGTGACACAGTCTGTTAAGCATGGGACTCTTGGTTTGGGCCCAGGTCATGATCTCAGGGTCTTGGGATAGAGCCCCATGTCAGGCTCCACGCTTAGAAGAGTCTGCTCAAGATTCTCTCTCTCTCTCTCCCCCATTGCCCCTCCCAACTTGCCCACATGTTCTCTATATCAAACAAATCTTTTTTTAAAGGGGGGGATAAAATATTTAATTATTTTTTAAAGCAAGAAATTAAAAAATAATTTAAAACAGCAAATGTGGAAAATTTTGCAACATGTAATAAACAAAAGGTACTATTCTTTATACCAGAAGGTGCCTACAAGTCATTTTTTTAAAGAACAGCTCAGTAGAAAAACAGACATAAAACATCAATACACAATTCGCCAAAAAAAAAAAGAATCAAATGTCTAATAAGCATATGAAAAAAAATGTGCATGCTTGCTTATGATCCCAGAAATCCAGGATAGAACAACAATGTGAAATGATTTTGGATCTCGAATTTCAAAAACCAATTAATGCCACTAACAAATGTTGGTGAGAATGTGTTGGTGTAATGTGTAAAATAAGCACCTGCGTAAATCGTAGCCAGAAATGGGATGGGAACACCCTTGAGGAAAGGTACTCAAATCCTTGACCTGGTCATGCCACTTCTAAGAATCTATCCCTCGGAAAAATACTTCCGAGGGGCACCTAGGTGGGTCAGTCGGTTGAGTGTCTCTTGGTTTCTGCTCAGGTCACAATCTCAGGGTCCCCATGCCAGGCTCCATGCTGACCATGAAGGCTGCTTAGGATTCTTTCTCCCTCTTCCCCCACCTGCTCACTCTCACTCTCTCTCTAAAAAAAAAAAAAAAGAAGAAAAAAAAAAGAAAAGAAAAATACTTCCAAATGTATAATATTTTTCAATAGTAAAGTCAAAGTAAAAAAAAAAAAGCACTTGTGTCCACTTGTGGAATAGCACACACTCGTAAAAAATGATGAGGGAGGAGCACAGGGAACAGTCTGGACAGACATCACCGTTGATGAAGTTAGCAAACAGCTTATACAACAGTACTGACACCACAACCCCTACTGACAAGGGGAGGAACACCTCGTTCAGTACACACAGCACCCACACGAGCGCACACGTGAAACAAACTCTGGGAGATTTCAGCCCCAAACTATGATCCGTGTTATCTCTGGTTTCATGGGATAAAGAGTAAATTTTAAGTCCTTCCACTTGCTTACTTTTTAATGTTTGGCCACAAATCTTTTGCTTTTGTTGTTAACATTTACATGTGAGAAAGCAGTGACAGGATGGCAGAGGTTCTCTCCTTGGAAAAGCCCTGTGGGGTTGAAGAATCTTTGTTCCCATCATCCCACAGTGGGATATATTCCCAAACGGTTCTAAATGAAGGCTGAATGGATCTCAACAGGGCAATCTGACGCTACAACCACTACTGGCCACGCTGTTTGCTCTGCCCAGCCAGCTCACCCAGGTACTGACGGCAGCCAGCATCCGGCAGGATGGGATGGCCAGGTGGCAGATGCCAGGGACAGTGCTGGGACCACCAGGCAGGCCCCGTGGCACCCAGGAGGGTCTGATCTGGGGAGCCTCTTCCCACAAGATGCAGCGAGAAGTTCTGGGGAAAAGGAAGGGGTGAGGGGTGTGTGGGAGGCATCCCGTCCGGGCCCCCCAGGGTGAAGGGCTTCATGCAGCCACCCCCCAGAGGCACCAGCTGTTTACCAGCCCTGGTAAATGCAGGAATCCAATGGCACCTGGGTGGCTCAACCCTTGAGCATCTGCCATCAGTTCAGGGCCTGAGCCCGGGGTCCCAGGATGGAGATCGGTGCATTTCACAGTTTCTAAATTGGTGGATTAAAAAAAAGGGGGTGCCTGGGTGGTTTAGTGGTTTGGCGCCTCCCTTCCGCCCAGGGCATGATCCTGGGATCCCAGGATGGAGTCCCACATGGGGCTCCCCGCGGAGAGCCTGCTTCTGCCTCTGCCTGTGTCTCTGCCTCTGTGTGTCTCATGAATAAATATATAAAATCTTTTTTAAAAATGCAAGAATCCAAAGGGCTTCCTCGAGCAGAGGAAATATGACAATTGGTGCATGTGTTAGGAAGGCAGAAAAAAGAATGGCAACCCACCACACCCTTGCAGAAAAAACGTTCTATGCTGTGCAACAGCTCAAACTCTATTTCCCGGTGATTTGCATTATAATACCTGACCTGCTTGCTGTTATTTCTGACTGAGCTTTCCTTTGCTGTTCACCCAGAAGATTTTCTCAGCCTTCACCCCCTTCTGCCAGTTACCTAATGAGCTGGAAACTTCGCTCAAACTTATGAGGGGAGTCCCTATTGAAGAGGACCCTACGGTGAATTATTTGATTTTAACACAAACAATTACTCCCTTATTCGTCTCTTCAGATGTACTCACAGTCCCTTCATGAAACACCTTTATTTTACATTTACTTTGTTGCCTCTCCTGCTTCTCCAAAGAGTTCAAGGTACTGAAAGATGTGGTTCATTTAACTCCTATTCCTCCCCTACCAGCCACCTCCCCAGAGGGAGAGGTGTGTGAACTATGACCACCATTTGACGCTAGAGCAAACAACCACTCAACAAGTGATGGAGACAAAGATTAGCGCAGTGAGAATCACCTTGCAAACTGACCCAGGCTTGCTCTTCTTACACTGATGTCCGAGTCCCAAATGCCCAGCTGGATCCTCCAGTTAACCTAAGAAACGTCCCTACACTTGTCTTACAGCCAAAGCACGGTGCCAGAAGCTATGGAGGAACTGCACACGCACGCACATGCATACACACCACCAAGCCCCTTAAAAGAGCTTTCTACATAGAAGGGGAAGAAGTAACTGTATGTTAGCTCATGGACAGTCTAGTTCCTCAATGGAAAGGTGCCTCCCTTTCACTTTACCTTCCCAGGATTCTAATTCTCCATAGGATACCTCGCACAAGCCAATATGTATAAGAGCAAATGCATAGGTAAGTGTTACACAAACACCAAGGAAGGAGAAATTAAATTCAACCAAGGAGCAGTGCTTCAGAGGAAGGTCCGATCTATCCCACTTGGCCTGTGGGCTGCAGAGGCCACAAGGGCAAAGACACAGAGGTCTGTCACCTGGCCGAACTTGACCACTGTGGCCGATGCTCAAAGAGGGGAGACGAAAGTCACTAGGGAGCCAAAATTTTCATCTCCAGGATGGGCCGGAGCGGCACTGTTGACCTTGCGTTACCAGCGGATGGACCTGTGGGAACTGGCTTGAGCCAGGTCAGGACAAGGGCAAGGACAACGGGGTCAGAAGGTCGGATCGAGAAACACATCAATCAATCAATCACATGCGAATGGGGAGCAGGGCCTGAGATGACAAAAGGCTGCTTCTTCCATGTGTCCATGGGACTTAGGGCTTCCAGGTGGGCAGAAGCACACACCGTGTGTTGAGGGGCGAAGAGTGCATCCTGTTTGGCCTGTGGAGTCTGCAGTGCCTGTGGGACAATGTGCATCTGACGTCTGATAAGCCTGGTACTGTAAGAGATGGTGAAAGCATGAGGGAGAGATGGCCATTCAAAGATAGAAGCTAGAGCATGAAAAGAAAGGCCAAGGCAGGAACTTTGGGAACACCTACACTTGAGGGTAAGAGGACACATGGAGACAGGAGAGTATTATGGGCTGAAATGTGTTTCCCCCAAAATGTATATGATGAAGCCTAAGGATGGGACCACATTGGGTGCTGGGCTTTAAAGAGGTTATTGGGTTCAAATAAGGTCATTCAGGGTGGGCCATAATCCAATGTGACTGAGTCTTTATAAGAACAGGACATTGGGACACAGCCACATGCAAAGGAAGATCACAGACAGCCACCCACAAGCCAAGCAAAGAAGCTGGAACAGCCCCCCCACACCGCACCCCGCCATGGCCCTTGGAAGGAACCATCCTGTCAACAGCTGGGGCTTGGACTTGCAGCCTCCTGAACTGTGAAAAAATAAACTCCTCTGATTTAATCCACCCAGTCTGTGGGGCTTGGGTACAGGTGCCCCAGCAAACACCTCTGTAAAGGTAAGGCTTGAGGAATAAAGTCAGGAGAGTTCATTCAGGAGGAAGTTCCATGAGGAAAGGGAAAGTCAACAGTGTCAAACATTTCCCAGCATGAGAAACGAGTCCACACAGTTAGACTCTAAAATGAAGACATCAGTGACCTTTTAGAAAAGCAAGTTCACAACATATTAAGTATATATGACTTCCTGTAGCAGGGGACCAATGGTAGGCATGTGCACACCACAGTGGGTCTGCTTCCTGGGGAGGCATAAAGGCACCGGGTCGAGATGTCACACACACAAAAAAATTTTCTTTGCGACAAATAAGGACATCATGGGGAATGGTTTCCAAAGCCCTGACTCCCTGAGAGAGGGTGAATGTGTTCCTTTTGTTCAGGTTTGGGATGAATGTTTAGATAGAGAAGCCTTACCATCTTGTATAGAGGCTGCCAGAAAGTCGCTCTTGTGCCTTAAGGAAACAGGCCTCTACATACATGGTATGCAATGTAAATGAGGCTGAGCTTCCTCCCTGAGTGGAGATTTTAGGATCATAATGGGATAAACGTGACTGTAAGTCATTCCAGAGGTCACTCTATGGCCCATCTACGCAGGTGCGAGTCAAGTTTAATTCAAAGGGTCTGGGTGGTCTAGGCCCGCTGGAGATTTCATCAGGGCAGTAGCCATCTCCTGGAGGTTGGTTTCAGGTGCCCTTTGTCTGAGTTAAGGGAGAAAACCAGAAAGAAGAGTTTAGGGGACAATGTAACACAAAGGTCTGTGAATACAAGCAGGTAGGCCATAGCGGCCAGGTCTTGGGGTCTAGCTGGTGACTGGTGACATCAGGTTGGCCAACAGCAAAGGGTGAATGGGTCTGACAAGAATAAGGTGAAAGAAATGAGAGCAACAGGGGCAGACCCTCCTTCTCTGAAGCTTGCCAGTACAGAGGGGGAGAGAATGGGGAGGCAGTGAGGTCAAGCAAAGTCTTGGGTTGACTTCTGTTTATGAGCTAAAGGAAGGAAGATTTGAGGTGAGAAGTGGAAACCCATTAGATTAATGGCAAAGCCAAGTTTTCCTTACAAAGGAGTCAGGACATCTGTTCCTTTGAAACAGGAAGGAAAATTTGAATAGAGATAGAGAATGCTGACATTGAGGGAAGAGGTGATGGGGTTCACGCCCACGATCCCCCCAAGTAAAAGGCAAGGTCATCCACTGATAATGCAGGTGAGTGAGAAGAATGGGAAATTGAGAAGCATAGGAACACAGATACAGTGAACAGGACAAGAAATCAGCCTGAGCTCAGTAGAAGGATTAGGAAAAAGAACTTGGGCCCCAGCTGTTGTTGAAAAAAACATAAATTTTTAATGGAATCAATTTAGCTGGCTGAGAACTTGAAGAAGTGAAGGATTGGTTTAGTTCAAGGTCGAGGGTTGCAAAGTGAAGACAGTAATAGTTCAGGAAGGTCAAGAAGTACAGGGTTCTTGGGAATCTAGAGTAGAAATAGTGGCCCAGGGCTCTACAGGAGGCCTGTAAAGAGACAGTCATCACAGGCTAAAAGTCAGAAAGAGGCAAGTCCAACAATCATCCTGAAGAAGGAGTCAGCAAACCATAGGCCATGGGTCACCCTTTGTTTTTATAAATACAGTTTTAGGGCAGCCCCAGTGGCGCAGCGGTTTAGTGCCGCCTGCAGCCCGGGGTGTGATCCTGGAGACCCGGGATCGAGTCCCACATCGGGCTTCCTGCATGGAACCTGCTTCTCCCTCTGCCTGTGTCTCCGCCTCTCTCTCTCTCTCTCTCTCAAATAAATGAATAAATATATCTTTAAAAAAAATACAGTTTTATTACAACACAACCACACTCATTCAATTACATCTTGTCAATGGTTGCCTTCCTGCTACAACAGCAGGGGTGAAGAACAGGGCCCATACAACCTGCAAAGCCTAAAATAGTTACTATCTTCCCCTTTACAGAAAAAGTTTGCCAATCCCTAAAAGGAACATACTGCAGTGTGACAATCAGGTGGCAACACCACGCAAGCAGGAAGAGAGGGAGAGCCAAAACCAGGCCAGGCTGAAGACCAATGCAGTAGGCCAGGGTTTAGGAAAAAGGAGCCATCAGGCTGCCCCAGCCCATGTCCAAGAGCAGAGCAATGGTGGCACAATTCAGGCAAGGACTGGATCCTGAAACTCCAGGGCAGAGAGCAGGCCTGAAGTGGGAGTTCCATCTGTCCACCAGGGGCAGAATCTCCACTAGAGAAAGGTTCACGCTGGAGATAAATCAATATGAACAATCTAGCAAGAATGAGGCAGAGACCTCACCATGAGTTCAGTGGGTGGCCAACAGGGGAAGGTGGTGAAGTCTGTAAGTCAAGGCAGTACAGGTTATCTGAGGCTCAGCATACACACACAGTTGCCTCCACTGATATTCCTGTCCTACTAGTTGGCTGTGGGTTCACTTGTTGATGAACTAGGGGTTGCCCACATGTGGGCCCATCAAAGGACACATCTACAGAGAGCTAGAAAAGCAAAGATGGGGAAGCAGGACAGGCCATCTCTAGCAGGGCAGCTCCAGTGGTACAAGGGTGACGCCACCCATGTGAAGGTAAGAGTGTGTTCCAAGAGGCAAATGTCAGAATCGGAGTTTGTATGAAAACGTTCCGTAGTTTTCCACGGCCCCTGCCCCATCCTGGACAATGAGAATTACAGAGGGAGGAGAGCGCAGCGGCTTAACCATATGGCTCCTGGAGTCATGAGTCAAGCTTCAGGACTCAAGAGCTGTGTGACTTTCAGCAAAGTCCTTAACTTCTCTGTGATTTGTATCCCCATCCACACAAACAGAAACAGTAATGGTATCTACCTTCCCAAGTTGTCGAGAGGATGAAATGAGTTAACATATGTGAAGTACTCAGGAAAGAGTACTTATATAACCATTAGCTATAATTATACTGCTTCAATCTTTGTGCTAATTTCCATGTGCCCCTCAGTCTTCTACTCTATTTAAAGGCTCAATCTTCCAGGACAAAAGACACACGACCCAGAGAAAGTAATGTCCATTTCGGTCCCAGAGCTTCACATCCATTGTCTTCATCTGAAGTCAGCTGCCAAAGCATAAAGCAATGGGTAGGAAACCATCCTCGTCAACACTGACATGCTGAAACAAGTGCCTTAAGTTGAAAACACAGAAAAAAAGGATCCCACAAAATATAATTTATTAGTCATCTGAACACGTCACGGCTGGGTGATAAATGCCAAGAACATCAATTATGAACTATTCTTACAACAGGTTTAACATATTCACCACGACATCAAGGAACCTGTATGTCGAGAGTGTTCTTTATTTGTTTCAATGACAGGAGGAAAATATTTGGGGTAAAAATGGTAAATGCAATTATTTTACATGAAGTAGGGCAGCCTGCATCAGCGTCCCACCTGGGAGCGGGCGGCTGAACATCTGTCAAGGTGTCAACCCAACCCGCAGACGCAGAGAACCCCGTCAAGCTTCTGCGTAGCTAACTGAAGTTGGTGGGGTGGTGGAGGGAGGGATGGAAAGTCACAGGTATAATTAATAGACTGTCTCCCGATTCTCAGATGCCTTCAATGTGACTGTACCTGCAGTCTTTCTGGAAGTCTCTGTCCTGTGAGTCCCCTGCTCCAGGAGCAGTGCTGGGGGCTGTGGGGGGTAGAGGTCATCTCTCCAAGCCTCACCCTGCTACTTCCCTCCGTCTCAAGTCCACAGCAGCCCTGGCCTGATGATCTGGGATTCCAGACAAATCACTCTGGGTCTCAGTTGTCCTCCCCTCCAAACACTGAGTGGCTTAGACTAGATAATTCCTGAGGTCGCTCCCAGCTCTCCAAGCTTCTGATTCTGAATCTATAAATGCTGGCCAGGGACAGGAGAATGCACTGGATCCTGAAGGACAGGGAAGTGCAAGTCATTTGTAACCATGATACCAACTCTTAGTCTCCAAAACTGGAGCAATAATGCTGAAATGTTCAGGGATGGACCTTTAATGAATCTTTAATTGCTCTATTCTTTATAGGAATGTATAAAGATGGGAGGCAGGGTCCAGGCCCCCTGTTCTCCACCCCTACCTGAGTGAACCAAAGATGCTGTAATATCATGGAAAAGCAATGATTCTGGAAGCTCTCCATGTGAGGCTAAGTAAGTCAGAACTTGATTCTTCTTACTACGTCTGGCCCACCCAGTGGGGCCCAGAAGCAGAAACAGCACCTGGGGCTTGATGGTGGTGACCAGGCAGGCAGGGATGAGGGGGATGGGAGAAATAGGTGAGGGGGAGTAAGAGGTCCAAACTTCCAGTTATTTGGACGCCTGGGTGCCTCAGTGGTTGAGTGTCTGCCTTTGTCTCAGGTTGTGATTCTGAGGTCCTGGGATCCTCACGGAGAGCCTGCTCTCCCTCTGCCTATACCTCTGCCTCTCTCTCAGTGTCTCTCATGAATAAACAAATAAAATCTTTTTTTAAAAAAACTTAGTCATAAAATAAATCACAGGTGTAACGTACACATAGGGAATACAGTCAATAATATTGTCACGACTTTGTATAGGGACAGACAATAATGAGACCTATCAAGGTGATCGTTCTGTAATGTATAAACATTGAATCACCTGCAACTAATCACCATTAGTTACATTAGTGTACAACCCGCAACTAATCTAATACTGTATATCAATTACAAATCAATAAAAATGAAAGAGGAAGGAATAAAGAAAGGAAGGAAGGCCGGCTCTGGGGCTGCTCCAGACCCAGGCATCAGAGTTCACATCTGAACAAGATCCCCCTAGGTGATGGGCGGGCACCTGTTTGAGAAAAGCTGTCCCAGACTGTAGTTCTCAAAGTTGGCTGCACAGTGGAATCAACTTGGGGACGGGGTCCCATCCCCCCGAGATTCCAACATCATGGATCTGGGACATGACAGGACCCTGGGACTGTCTGAAGGCTCCCTAGATATCCCAATGTGCAAACAACCAAGAAACTATGAACGAAAACCTCCACTGCAGGTCCTAAGACTCAAACCCAGGGCCAGCCAACATCCATCAGGAAAGCATCACCTCAAGACCTCAGCAGGGTTGCCCATTCGCTGGAATCCTGATGATGCATCCTCATCCCCATCCCAAATCAGCACCTGCCTCTTGCATTTGCCTTCGGGTCTAAGATTATTCCCTGTAGCCTCCAAACTCCTACAGGGAGCGGCCACCCCATATAGTGCTACCAGCCAGCACTCTCACTCACTCTCTCTCTCATGCCAACTGCAGGGTTCCAAATCAGAGGACAGAACTTTCTTTTTTGACAACACCCTTCCTACGGGGACCTCCAAACACATGAGCCTCCCGGGGCCAGTGGCTACAACTGAAAGGGCCCGAAGAGCCCAGCACCTCTGGCCCTGCTGCCATGAGAGATTCGGAGTCGGCCTGGAGCCTGAGTCATAATCTAGGGCCGCCAAAGACCTCTTAGTGTGACCCCTTGACAGTGTCTGCCAGCATTTATTTTCCCCTCATTTTTAAGCATTCGATCCCTCCCTATTGAGGGCTCCATGGATTCTGTGCATCTGGGTTTTTGAAAGCAGCATTTATCTCTGGGTGTAAGCACAGAACTTTGGTATTTGTTAGGACACCTCAGGAGCCAGGGGTGCAAGGTAGCAATACTTGGAGCAAAAGAGGAAGTTAGGTTATGTCTGGGTACCTAACTCGAGCACTGGGTCAGGGAACCACCAGCCCCAGCTGAGGGTAGACAGCCATCCTCAACCTGCTTCCACTAAGTGTCTCATGAAATGGAGGGACAGGGGGATCCCTGGGTGGCTCAGCGGTTTAGCGCCTGCCTTTGGCCCAGGGCGCAATCCTGGAGTCCCGGGATCGAGTCCTGCACTGGGCTCCCGGAGCCTGCTTCTCCCTCTGCCTGTATCTCTGCCTCTCTCTGTCTATCATGAATAAATAAATAAATCTTAAAAAAAAAAAAAAAAAAAGAAAGAAAGAAATGGAGGGACAGGGGCAAACCGGAAAACAGACCTCAAGACACAATCCTCACCGACTCCTCTTCACAGATCTACATCCATGCATTTGCCCCCCAAAATGATCTAACGAAGGCGACTTCACAAAGCCAGATCCTGATCTTTCCAGCAGAAAGTTTGTCTTTGACAGGCAAGGGAATGGGGAGATTTCAGCTGGTTAGTCCCAGGCCTCCAGAGCAAGACTGCAATGGTGGTGGCCCCTTCCTCCACATCCTGTCCTGGGAACCTAAGCAAGATACTGAACCTGATGCATCTTCATTTGTTCATCTGTAAAATGGGGGAAATGCTAACCATCAGAGATCTGATGACACCAAGTAAGCACTCCATTGGTACTTGTCACTTCCTGCTGGATTCGGGAATGTGTGTTTCTGTGTCTGTGCATAAAATGAATCATCGACCAGAGACCGGATTCAATAACAGAGCAACTGGTTTTAAGAACAAGCAGTAGGAATGCTGGAGGCTGAAATGCTACATCAACGTGCAGTACAGATGTTTGAAGTTTTCTTACCAGACTATAAAAATGTTTACACAGTAATTAGGCCTGTTATCAGTACACAAACAGATTACATTCTACAGAATGAATGAACAGCTCAGAAACCCTCCCATTTTTCATCAGGTTCAGAGTGCTTTCCTAATTCTTGGGTTTACCAAAATAAATCCATTTTCTGACAACACGGAGCCACCGCTGAGTGCAGGGGAGTGGCGCTGGGGTGGGGAAATCCTTTACTCTCCCTGGGCTTCATCCTCCCCATCTGTAAAATGAGATCATCAAGGTCCCTGCTCCCTCTTCAATGCCATGGCTCCATTACATTACAATCATTCTCTTCTGAGCACACAGTCGCTCTTCTCTTCATCAAGAAAGGACGTGTTTAATTATGGTAATGATGGGGAAGATAGTAATTCTGCTGAATCGCATAATGAGACTCTAATCCCACTCTGTTCAGTTACGTTAACACTGAGTTTGGGGCTGCTCATTCCTGGCACATCAGCCCCCAAATCCAGTCTTCACCGTTAAAACCATGCAGACATACAGCTCCTCCCAAATGCATCCTCGATGGCTCCAAGTAACACTTCATTGAATGTTCTTCTTTTCCTGTTTTCAAGGGATAATATTCTGCTATAATAAATACATCACCAAAATAATTAGCTAAGCTCCCTAATTTGCACTTCTAAGTTTTCATATTGGCTAACTTTTGTTAAGGAAAAAAATGCAAGTGGTTTGCAATCATGATACCAACTCTTGGGCTCCAGTATTAGAACAATAATGTTTCAAGGCTCGGAGATGAACTTTTAATGAATATTTAATTGCTCTATTCTTTATAAGTATAAAGTGTGCTTTCGGTGAACACTCTGAATACCAAAGAAGCAAGATTCAGTTTCTCTTTAGCGGAGTTATGTGCTCAAGTTTTCCTAATGATTTTGTTGAAAGGGGAAAAAAGGTCATCTGGGTTTCAAGCTCTAGAAGAAAGAATTTTGGAGAGTAATTTGGATATGGTAATTTGCTATAACAATATTCCAAAATCCTTCAACAAAATATAGAGGTATCGGAAACACACAGGGGAAGAAAAAAAAAAAAAAACCTAACAATATATGTATGGGAATGTTAGTCTGGAGAACAAGAGTGCAGAAAGATGCTTTCATTTTTTTATGCTGTATATCTGTGTTGCTTTAATTTCTTATTTTAAAAAAAATGTTTGCTTTCATCACTAAAAAATGTTTTTTAAGCATAAAACAAAGAGCCACCAATTGGACAGCTGGTCCAAAATAAACATCCTAATTTCTGTCCCAACCAGGACCGTGGGTTTGGGCATTAATATTTCCAGAAATGAAACGGGAAGGAACAAGTGTATAAGAGTCTCACGACACTCCATTCAAGACACTTACAGTCATCAGAGTCTACATTTTAAAATTATGTTTTCCTGATTGTAAAAGAAATGTATGCTCATTTTCAAGAGTATAAAAATAATTTGTAATGACAAGACCTTTGGATAGTTCATATATTTAATCCACTTCTTTCCATTATTCCATACTATGTTTTTAAACAAAACTGGAATCATACCAGAGATGTGGTTTGGGTTGTACCCACAATTAATTGGTACAGTAGAAACCACTAACTTAAGGTCACCAAGGCATGTTCTCTCCATCTGTTACTCTTAAACACTACATTTTGTTTTACAGTCTGATGGATAAGAACTCACTTTATTGTACCAAGGTAGTCCATACAGAATGCATAGCTGCCAGAGTGATCTTTTGAAAACATAAATTAAATTATGTGACTCCCCCACTTAAAACCCTCCAAGGGCTCCCATCAAATTCATTATAAAACCCGCACTCCACAAAATAAGTTCTCAGGCCCCCCCATGAGCTAGCCCCTGATTCTCTGAACTCATCTCCTGCCACACTACCCTCCTTCCTGTTCTTCTAATGCACCTGGCTTGTTCCTACCTCAGCACCTTTGCACTAGTTGCTCCCACCACCAGAAGTTCTTCTCCAGACCTTTCCCAACTTACCCAGCTTAAATATAGCTCTTCAGTGAGGACTTCGTTGACCACCCAATCTGAAGTGGCCCCTGCATCTGTCTCAGTTATATCTTCAAATTTTATTGCCTATTTTTATTTTTTATTGTGGATTACACTGCTAGAATACCATCTCTAATTCACCATGTTCCTCAGTACCTGAACCAGAGATGCTCAGGAAATATCAGTTGAATGA
Organism: Canis lupus familiaris; assembly: GCF_011100685.1. NCBI lineage: Eukaryota > Metazoa > Chordata > Mammalia > Carnivora > Canidae > Canis > Canis lupus. Next base: position 1,580,930 of record NC_049227.1, on the reverse strand, counting down.
ATGAAAATGTTTTCCAAGTATCCAGATTTGTGGGGCAGGAGATAAAGTAACCTACTTAAATAGGCCTTACACACAGCAGCACCGGCCCTTAATGAGACTTTTTAAAATAGGTCACCACCTTCCTCTGCAGCCTGGTCATGGACAGCTGCCCGCAGCGCTGCCGGTGGGAAAACAAGTGAGTTACATGGTCTTGGCCTGACCTTTGTTTTGCTCATCCAGACCATCACCTAAACCAGAAACCCAGTGGCCACACTCTACCCTTCCCCTTCTCCTACTCCTACATCAATTAATCAGTAAGTCCTGCCAACTCTCCCTCCTGGGGAGGAGATGACCAATGCCTATGCCACTGTCTTCCAGCAGGAGCATTCCAGCTTCCTTTCAGAAAACTCTCCCTCTCCCCATCCCAATGCCCTGCCCAAAGCTCTGCAAATCGGACACTTCCTCTGAGCATTAAGAAGGTAGCAGAATAATGGGATGATGAAGATGATGAAGATGATGGGTAAGTTTAGAGATTATTTACTTCCATAGTATCACCTGACAGGAACGGGAAGGTAACCCCTGCCAACCTAATTCCCATCCATCCCATAACTGATTCTTCAGATGCAAGCTCCCATCACTACTGCTAGTATAAGCTCTTTGTGTGTTTCAGGTTTTAGCCACAGTGGGTTTCTGTTGCCCCCAACCTTGCTGGTGTCCACATCTCTGGTCTTCTCCTTGGCAAACCCATTCTCCACAAAGTCCCCAACCAGACTTACCTAAAACTTGAACCTGACCACACTGCCCGACCCCAGTAGAGAAATGCTGAGTCCCTGATCCTCCATCATCCTCTCCATCATTCCAATCTCTTCTCTTGCCACTCCCTGCCTCCACCTCTAAGCTCCAGGAACTGCAAACTCCACGCTGCTTGCTCATCCTATTTCTTCTCCATTGGGACACCCGTTCAAGGCTGACCACTCCATAATCATCAGTAAGCTGAGCTCAGACACCACTTCCATGCTAGGCTGGGTGCCTCCCGTCTCTGCTCACAAATGTGTATCCCTAACACATGGTCTGCCTTCCCCACTAAACTGTGAATGTTTTGATGACAGGCACTGTGTCATATCCATCTCTATATCCGTAACCACATAAGAGGCACTTAATGCATTTTAACAACAACAAAAAAAATCCAACAAGATGTTAAATGATTAAAAACGTAATTCACGTTGAAAAGCCCATGTTGGATGCAACAATGTGTTTTTGTTTCCCTCCTTTCCAACCATACTCAGGACCACCCTCAAACTGGGCGACCGAGGGATCAGTCCAGGCTCTGGCCTCCTGAAGAATGGTTTCCTTGCTGGTCAGGATGCACGTCGTTTCAGAGGCTATTGCTGGTGACACTACCTGATGGCTCTCCATCATGAGAAGACATTTCAGACACTCTGACTACATCAGTTTAAGCCTTGAGTAAAGGGCAAAGATTCCACCTACCCCATACCAATGTGGGCACAGACAGGGAACGGGCAAGCAAAGAAGCAGCAGCAGCCTATAATCAAATCAACCTAGCCCGGAACCTCACAGAGCTCCAGCGTGGGCGCACATGGAGGGAGCCCCAGCACCCCCTCCCCCAGATCTCCCCCGGTGCCTGAGCTTCCTCATCAGTAATGAGCAACCAGATGCTGACCTGGATTCACTCACCAAACATAGGGCACCCACTCAGGGGCTGACACTAAACCAAGCACGGACGGTCAGAGGTTACTGAAACACTATTTGGCTCATAAGTAGCCACGCGGCGAGATCCCTGGGCTTAGAATCAAGAACCCCAGCCTCTGAGAATCAAACCCCAAACCCTGCCTCTTACCCACAAGCTGCAACGTCTCAGGGAAGTTATTTGACCTCCCTCGCTTGGCATCAATTTCCAAAGAAGAAAAAAGAAGGATAACGTGAACCCAAATGTGGAAAAGTGGCTGGTACCGAGTCAGGTCTCAGAAGGCTGAATTAAGAGGGTCTCCAAAGACCTCAAATCCCCCAAGTCCTACTAGAGCCAGAGAACTCCTCTCAATATGAGAACTAGCGCCCCCTTCTGCCACCCAGTGAGCACTGCATGGGCTGCCAGTGCCGAGGGGCTGCAGCACCAGGCCCAGGGACCAGGAGCACACCCGTCCTCGCAAGGCCACTTGCTACGCAAAATAAATTTCTAGGCTAGAGTCCAACCCTGCCCAGTATTTAAGCCCTGATCAGAGGCCTCCCACTGTGTAGATAAATGTTCAACTCAACCATGCAGCTGTCGCACATACAGGCGCCCTCACCTCACACCACCCCATCCCATCCCCAGCACCCCTTAGTGAGAAAAGGGAGTTGTGTGTCTTCATCAAGTCCCACCTATCATTTTCTCCACAGAACCAGCTGAATTAAATTACTCTCCTTCTAAGAAAGCCCTTATTTTGCACCCTCACTAAAGGCCTGATTGCTGGCAATACTAACGTTCAGAGTTCAGAGAAAGGTGATCCTGATGAACAATTCTAAGAAGATTTAGCACTCCTCCAATAAAATATCCTCGGGATTGTGTTACCGGAGTGTTTTGTTTTCATTACTCCACTTGGATACATCCAGTGACCAACTTCAGTGCTGTAGACCAGCTTCTCAGTAAACAGAGCTGCTCTTCAGGCAGCCACTGCCATGAAAAACCCACACGTCTGCAGTGAACTTTGCCAGGGGTGCGACGCTGCTGGGCTTCCACCAGGCAGGCCACTGGGGCACACAGCCCAGGCCATCCATGGGGCATTCGTGGGGGCGCCAGGGACAGCCTAAGAGGCTAGCAAAGTTATGCAGCTCCAGGAACGAATCCTAAACCGAGTGGCACAACAGACCTCAGGCCCAGCAGAGGTCTGGGTTGCCACCTCAGACTTCGGTCAGAGCCTCAGATAAACAAGCAGCAAATACAGTTGGGTCGCCACCAACGCTCCCTTCCACCCTACAAAGTCTAAAAACCACCAACAAGCGGAGGAGAAGAGCTGGAGTCCGACTTCCACTAAAAAAAAAAAAAAAAAAAAAAAAAGTCTCGCTCTAGCCTCAAGACAATTTCACACCAAATGACTTTAAAACCCTTTCCAAAGCTCTGATCCCCGAATTGAAAAAGAGTTTATTTTTTTGACCGAAAGCCAGCAGTTAAAGCAGCAGAACATAGCAATCTGAAGAGTTAGGAGTTTCCCACTTGCACAAATGCTGTGTGTCTGGACATCCAGGGGGCAGAAATCTGCCCATTCTTCCCAGAGAAGGTCACCCCAACTCGACCACCGAGGAGGCTCCCATCCACTCGCGAATGCCAGCGGCAGCAGCAGCACTGCTCAGGCTTCCGAGGACACGGCCCCACACGGCCCCACACGGCCCCACACGGCCCCACACGGCCCCACACAGCAAGCACTCTGGGCTGGTCTCCGAGCCCGGGAAAGTCTCCTTTTCTGCGGAAATACAGGCTCGGGGCCTGGGGATGGCGCCCCAGTCTTGGCACCCGAGGAACTGCAGGCACTTTTACCTGGGCTAAGGGCTTCCAGCCGACCGCACGGAAGGCGCCCTCCTCACCCTCGCCTCCTCTAAGCAGAAAAGAGCAGCGGGAAGTGCGGCTGCGGCTGCGGCTGCGGCGGGGGCCGGGGCCGGGGGGCGCACGCGGCGGGCCCCGGGGGCGGGGCGGGCGCAGCCCGGGTCCCCGCCGCGCCAGCACCCGTCGGGGTGGGGTTCCCCCGCTCGCCCCGGCCCCGAGGCCCGCCCCAGAACTACCTGCTGCTGCCTGGCGCCCTCGGGCCAAGTCTCGGGAAGTTCGCTCCCCGTCGCGCCAGTCCGGGAGGCTGGGGCACCGCGGAAACCCCGGCTGCCGGGACGACCGGGGCCCGCCCCAGGGAGCTGCTCGGCGCCCGGGGACCCGCCGAGCGGCGGCCTCCGAGGCCTCCCCTCACCCCGCGCCCCCCGGGGCCCGCGGACCCCCCCCCCCCCCCCCCACGGCGGGTGGCGGCCAAGGCGTGCGCCCGGGAGGGCGAGCGGCCCGCGCCGGGGCCGGAGGTGGAGGGAATCCTGCGTCCCGCCCTCCGATCGCCATGACTCGGGCTCCGAGCCCTGGACGCCGCCCTGCTCTCCCACCTGGGCTGCGGTGTGGCTCCCCCCGCCCCGTCCTTCCCGCTGCCCGGGCGCCCCAGCCTCGGCCCGCGCGCTCCGGGACGCCCGAGCGGGACCTCCGCGGCCCTTCCCCGCGCCGCCCCGCGCCGCCCCGCGCCGCCCCAAGGGAGGGCCAGGTGTCTGGGCGCCCCCGCCCCCGGGGCCTTCTGCCCGCACCAACAGGTATGGGAGGCGGGCGGCCGCTCCGGGCCGGGGCGAGGGCGGGGGCGGGGGCGGGGGCGAGGGCGGGGGGCGAGGGCGCGGACGCGGCGGGGGCGCGGGGCGCGGGGGCGGCGGCACTCACCTCTGGCTGGGCCGGGGCGGCCGCGCGGGCCCGCTGCCCCGAAGCCCGGGTTCCGAGGCGCCTCCGCGCGGCGCGGGGGGCTTCCTCCGAGGCCCGCAGGGAGGGGGCGGCGCGGCCGCAGGCGCCGGCGGGCAGCGCTCAGCCTGGCGCTCACACCCCCGGCCGGCAGCCGCGTCCCCGAGCCGGCATCCTCGCCGCCGCCGGCTCCCACGGCACCCCGGGCCGCTCCCCAGGCGCGCGCCGGGCCGGCGCGAGCCCCTCGTCGGCTCGGAGCGCGATCCGGGCGCGCTCCTCCCTGTCCTTGTCCTCCGCTCCCGTCTGGGGACGCGTGCCCCGCACCCGCACCCGCACCCGCACCCCCGCGCGGCGCGCTCCTCTACCCCTCCCGCTCCCGCTCCCGCTCCCGCTCCCGCTCCCGCTCCCGCTCCCGCTGGCCGTGCAGAGCCCCGGCGCGCGGGCTCAGCCCATGTGCGCGGCTGCCGCGCTGCGCCCCGGAGCCCAGTGGCCGAGGCCCCGCCGGAGTTGCGCGCCCTAGAAACTCCATGCAGCTCCGGCCTCCTCCCCGGCTCCTCCCCGGCCGGCCCCCCGGGGCCTGGAGGCCGCCCGCGGCGCCGAGCGCGCTCAGCCTTCGCCCGCGGCTCGGGAGCCGGGGTCCAGGGCTCGCCTCGGCCGGCCGCGCCCCGGCCTCTCCGAGGGACGGGGAGCCCCCACCCCCACCCCTTCGCCTCTCCAATGGCTCCCTCGGTTTCCAGGCAGCGCAACCTGAGGAACGCCTCGGCGCGCGCGCACACACACACACACACACACGCACGCACTGCACACACACACGCGCGGGGGGCGAGCTGCAGCTTGGCAGACGGTCCTCCTTTTCCTCCCCAAAGAAGCTGCCCACGTTAACTCCGGCAAACTGCCGTTTCTCCGTATTGGACAACTCGCCAAGCGCCCCCCACCTTAACCGCTTCGTCTCCGGGCCCCAGTCACACCTGCGGCCGCGCCCGGGGGGCGGGCGGGAGGCCGAATGCCGGGCGGGCGCGGAGTTCAGCCGGCCCACGCCTGCTCTAGCCGCCCCGCGCCAACCCCTGACCCCGCTCCCTGCAGCCCGACAGCGCCTGCTTTGGCCCCCGCCTCGCTTTCCAAGGTCACGGGATGGGTCTGAGGAGCGGGGAGAGGGCGCTCGGGCACAGGAGTGGGCTGGGGCCCTCTGCCACCGCCCGGTGCTGACCTCTCCAAGTCCGTACTCGGACCCTTAGTCTCTCTGCCCCACGCCTCAAGGGCAACATTCTAGCTCAGAGTCTCCAGTCAACTTTCCAGTCCACGGCAGTCTACCTCTCCTGTGCCCGGCGGCTGACAGAATGCACGTTGCAACAGAGGCTGGTGTTGTCAAGCAAAAGGGAAAAAATCCACACACCAAGGTGGGTCTCAGACCGCCTAGGAGACAGATGCCTTCCGGTGCCTTTCTGCTCCTCCCCAGGGTGTGCCAAGGGAGAAGGAACAACCCACCTGGCTGCAGCAAGCTAGACTTTCCTTACAGCACCCTCCTTTCCAGGGTCCCAAGTTTCTTGTCCCCTCTAGGTGGCAGAAAGACTGCTCACCAGCTCAGATGCCTCCGGTTCTCAGAATCAAAGAATAAGGTATATATAAACATTCTTACACCAATCAGGAACAAAGCAGGCGATACTGCCATCAGCCTCTGGTCCAAACAGCTCAGCAATCACCCCTCTGCTGGCTGGTGCAGCTGCCAAGGGAATGTGGGCATTGGCACTGCCAGCCAGACACACGAGTTAATCAGGGTCCCCTCCTTGCCAGGCTTGCAGCCTGGGCATGGTTCCTCTGAGTCTTCATAACATTCAACACGGGCACCATTCCTTTGGCATTTAGCACTTGCTACCCTGTGTTATTACTATCTTTTCTTGAACCAGTCCTGCTTCCCAGATTATCTTCTTGAGCCACTGGCGGAGTCTTTTGTCCTTAGTTTGGAGATGCATTGAAATCATTTTCAGAGACTTCCATGAAAGGTTGCAGGCAGAGGAACAGAGTTCGTGGGGTCTTGGTATGATCTTTTCCTGTGATCTCTCCATTTGCATGAAAACTGCATCTTCTAACAGTCTGTTGTGTCTGTAAGCAATTGTTTTGTCACTTTCTGCATGTCAACAGGGTCACCCAAAACCCCTAGGCAAGTCTATTATAATAAAAAGGGGGGGGGAGAAAACCACAGGCCCAGGCCCAAAATGGTGTCATCTAGACGGAATTGCCAAACTCGGGCTTCATTCCCCAATCTAAGTGCAGTTTCATCCTCCTTCGGAAATTTAATGTTAACAGGTTGGCCAGGAATTTGTTGATCCGTGCCAATGAGTTCACCACCTGGGCCCTCACTAGCCCCCCAAAGGAAGAGGAGGCCCCCTACGTGCTAAGACCCTAGCCTTTCTGCCCTGGAAAGCAGATCTGACTGGCACAATCCTTTTCTTTTGCTAATAACAGTCTTGCCCCTCCCCCCACAAAACCCTTCCACTACATACAACTCCTCATACAGCCTCTCTACTTGCTAGATGGGGTGCAGCCTGATTCATGAATCATTTAATAAAGCCAATTAGATCTTCCAATGTACTGGGTTGAATTTTCACAGCATGCACATGATGGGGTTTCCTGGTAGAGGGTAGGGGTCACCACTTAACCAGACTAGGATACATCTGGCAGGAGGTCTCTGCCCTCCCTGCCTGTGTGGACTTGGGCCAGTTGTGTGATCTCTCTAAATCTCACTTTCCTCATCTGTAAAATGGGGATGATTACGGTATCTCCTCAATCAGGTTGTTGTAAAGATTAAATGTGATCTTGTGAAAAAGCAGTCCCTTAGAGAGGAGTCACACAAATCACTTCTGGGCATCAAAGAGGCTTTCAGCAAAAGTTGGCTGTTTTCATTATCAGTGAGCAGTTAACACAAACCAAAGTTACCTTGGGGAAAAGATCAAGGTTCTTTCTTCTGGAAATACTACTCTCAGCAGACCTCAAAAACTAAAGAAGCCAGGGGCACAGACTTTGGTGAACATTTGCAATGCAGTTTCCTTGGTCTTACCAACAATGACTATTTTAAGGTTAAGAGAGTTGCAGGTTCAAAGGCCTGCAATAATACCCTTGCTCCAACTTCTATATGTGTTTATTAAGAGTCAAAATGTGTTCAGTCTATATTAAGGGTCAAAATTGTGTCTGCCCCTTCCTATTAAAATGCCAAAGAAAATTTTGTACCAATTATCAGAAAGGAAGCTAAAAGCAACATAGAAGAAAATAGGTGGGAGGGACTTCCCTTTATCCAGCATTTGTAGCTGGATTTAGCATAAGTATTCTCTCCAACCCAGAATAATACAGCCCTCTAGGAGAAAGCTAGGGATAGAGGGTAACTTCCTTCTACCACCTACCCCTAGCTTTGAGACTCCAAGTGACAAATAAGACACTTGCGCAATAGCAACCTCACCACCTGGTAATCATTTTCTGACATGGCCAAAGTCATTCCTGCCTCTCCCTTATCCCTGGCCCCTTTTCTTCTTTGCCTTTACTTTCAAGAAACACATATACTTTGCCCAAGACACCCCAGGGTAGAGGGGAAGGAAGGGGTCTGGTGTGTTCCAAACAGAAATGGGCAGGAAAAGAAGAATCATTTGGGTGCGTACATGCTGGAAGGTAAAGCTTTTCATGTATTCCATCAAAATACAGGATTTAGAATGTGTTGGATTTTTTACAACACACATTTTCTACTTTGTGGCTAGAGGTTTTAGAGTGGTTTGTTAGGCAGCAACAGATAAGGAGAACAAACTTTGGTATCTGGAAGCAGGCTGCTGCTGCTGCATAAAAACTGAACACACTGGCTTTCAGATTGAACAATGGGCAAGAGCAGTGCCTTGAAAAACTGTTTTAGCCAAAGCTGCACAGGCCTCAAGGAGACTCTTGGAGAGGACTTGAAGGACACTGAGGGAATTGCTCCTGCAGACTATACGAGAGAGTACCTGAGTCATGTACTCATAGGACAGCGAGCAAAACTGTTGCCTCTCATAATGTGACAAACAAGAAGGTACCTAATGAACTCATGGATCTGACAAGGGAGACTTCCAAGACTTCCCTTTCCATAGAAAGGGCCAAATGAATTTTCCTAGATGCTGATGATAAAAGACAAGCAGAGAGAGATGCATTAAAGAAAAAAACTATTCTTTTGGGGGTTTTTTTCTGTAGAATTTAGAGGAAATAGAAAGAACTAGGACATGCTGGTACATTCTAGTGATCTCCAGGCAAAGGCTAACAAATCCAGGGCAATAAAATGTGGTCTCTGGATAAAGATTAAGTTGAAGATGGGGCAAGAAGATCCTTTGTTAAGACCTCACACATTTTTAAGGGCATGCCTGGAAGAGCTTCTAAGAATCTATAACATGTTCCCTTAGCAGCTTCACCAGGGGTTAATGATAGAGAAGGGCCTATTCTTCAAGAAATATGTAAGATTGGCTTTTGTCCAATGGATAAATTATAATTTGAATCAAAGGAACACTTAGTGATTTAAAGAGAATATATCAGCTTGGGACAAAAAGAGACTGAGACAGTACAAAAGCAAAGGAGACCATCGAGTCCCCAGTCTTCACAAGGTAGTGAACAGGCTATAAACATGCACAGAGGCTGCTGTTTCTTATGGGAGACAAGCTGGATTTCAGTATTGCTATAATCAGTGAACACTACAGGAAACAGCTCTCGTGTCCCCCTTTATTGGATGTGAGGTCTATTACAGGTGTTACGTCTCTGTCTCACCTGTGTATGTTGAGTGTTCAGGGAAGGGCAGAGAAGTTGACAGATCTTCACAGATCTCCAGAGAGCCTCATCCACACCTGAACCTATTCTAGATAAACAAATCCAGGACCTCAGGCCTGAGCCTGGGGCCACAAGGAGGTGAATTTCTCTGAAGCTTTTAGATGTTTCTGTGTATTTTTCATGTTGGAATAATGTAAATAATTTTTTACTATGATGAATTAATTATGACCACAAACGCTTTAATATTCCTCTTCAAGAGCTGAGATCTACGTCTCCCTGCCCTTGAATCTGAACAGGATCTATTAATTCTTTAATAGAATATGGAAATTATTTTGTGTTGGTTTCCAAGCCTAAGACTTAAGAAACTAAAAGCTTCCATTTCCTGTCCCTTGGAACACCTTCCTGAAGCCCAGAATCACTCTATACAGAGTTCAGGTACCATGTTGTGAGGCAGCCCAAGCTTTCTTGTGTGGAAAGGCTACAAGAAAGGATGGTGGGAGGGAGAGATAGAGGAAGGACGGAAAGAAGGAATGAAGGAAGTCAGGCAGGAAATAAGGAAGGAAGGAAGATCTGGACAATCTCCAGATATTCAGGCCCCTGCTGTAACATTCTTCTCAGCTGAGGCCCAAGATATTGTAGGGCAGGGACAAGCCATCCTCACTCTACCCTGTCTGAATTCCTGACCCACAGACTAGAAGAGGTAATAATAAATTGGTGTTTTAAGCCACTTTTGGGGAGTAATTTGTTATTGGCAACAGATAACCAGAATATTTTGCTACCTCGAAAAGAGTCCAGGCTATATCATAAAGTGAGAAAAGCAAATTGCAATAAAACATATATGATACAATTTTTGAAAAAGAAAACTTTGTATGTGGTACCCATATATATATATATATATATATATATATATATATACAATATATCTGCACAGAATATAATTGTAATAACATCTGTTATCTGACTAACTGTAAAGAATCACTATTGGAGGGCCTTCTACTTATTAGTTTATCTAGAAGTAGAGCATATATGAATGCCCTACAACACATATATTTTTTAATATTGGCTTAATTTTGTTAAATGAGAAAAATATGTCCTACATTTATTTTATTTCAAAGTAATAAATATGTAGAATATACCTACAAAAAGAATAACACATTCTGCTCCTAAAACAACCAAAACAGTACATTTACTCTATTATAGGATTATTAATGAAATGAGATTATGTTGACACATATGCTGATAATTCTTTTAATACCTAGAATAAAGCCAAATTCAAATTATCAACAAAGGAAAAAAATCCTCAAGACTAGCTTCAGGAGTAACACTAGACCACAGAACAAAAATGAACCAAGAAACACAGAAGGTAAAATGTTATCATTGGGTTTATTCATTCAGTTAGGTTACATATGAAAGTAAGAGAAAAAATATTTTCCCAATGAAACAAATGAGGAAAAGAAAAAGCTTTTTACTGTTTCTGAAAAAAATATTTCAAAGACTTGTATCAAGAATTTTTTTTTTTTTTTTAAAGAATGGAATCAAAACTAAGAACTCAAGAGAGGAATCAAGAACCCAGAAGGAAGGCAGAGGCATTCTTGTGAACCTGACAGTCTCTGCTACCTTTACTTTTAAAACATCAACTGATTTCCAAGTAGCACTGGGCCAAAAGGCCAAAAAGGAAAGTTACATTGCAAGGATTTTTGAGATTTTTGAGAGTATCCCAGGCATGGAGAGAAAATAATTGGGTTTCAGCACTACCGAGATAGCTGGGACCAGAGGGAGCAAAATGCTCAGGAAATGAAACCTCAGAAAAGTGAAAGCAACCTTCAGCTTCACTTTCTCCCCAAAGAAATATGCCTCCTTTGATCCTGTAGGGGTGAAAGGTAAAGAAACAAAACCCAGCAGGAGCTAAGTAGTTTCACAGTGAAGGAGGATATGCAGGAGTCTCACAACACCTGCAGAACAAATATCAGAGTTTACAACCTACTGTGGAGGAAGGGCACTGATAAACACCCAGGGTTTCAGGTGAAGCTCTTGAAAGACTATATGCATGAAGACAAGAGCAAGCCAAAAGCCTTGGGAGAATCAGCTCCCTTTTTCAAATTACCTCAATTACTGGTCAGCAAAAGGTGATCTGCATATGTTCTAACTGCCAGTCAAATGAAAATGCAGGGACAGAACAACATATAGAGACACTATAATATTTCATATATAATATCTGGCATTTAATCAAAAATTGCCAAGGGACACCTGGGTGGCTCAGTAGTTAAGCGTCTGCTTTGGGCTCAGGTCATGATCCCAGAGTCCTGGGATCAAGTCCTGCATCGGGCTCCCCTCAGGGAGCCTGCTTCTCCCTCTGCCTATGTCTCTGCCTTTCTCTATGTGTCTCTCATGAATAAATAAATAAAATCTTAAAAAAAATTGCCAAGCATCCTGGCAGATGACAGGATTAAGAAAATTAAGAAAGAAAAAAAAAGCAGTGAAAAAACAAACAAGGAAAACATAGGCAATCCAGTTATTGGAGATGTATAAAATAAACACTAAAACAAATGAGATAATTTTTTTCAAGAAATTAAATGCTAAGACAAAGTAATTCACAAGGGAAGAACTAGAATGTATTTTAAAAACAGAATTAAATAACAATTCTGGAACCAAACAAAAATATAATAACTTAATAGATGTGCTTAAAGCAGATTCAACAAAAGAGAATAATGAACTGTTAATTAGGTCAGTAGAAAATATCGTACTGAAGAAAAGAATGAAAACAGAGAAAAAAGGGACGCCTGGGTGGCTCAGTGGTTGAGCATCTACTTTTGGCTCAGGTCGTGGTCCCAGGGTCCTGGGATCAAGTCCCGCATTGGGCTCTTGCAGGGAGCCTGCTTCTCCCTCTGCCTATATCTTTGCCTCTTTCTGTGGATCTCTCATGAATAAATCAATAAAATCTTTTAAAAAGAAAGTAGATAAAAGAGCTTGAGAAAGACATAGAATGTGGTAAACACCCAAACATATCAATTGAAATTTGAAAAGGAGAGAAAGAAGGGAATAAATGCAGTATTGGCTGAGAATTTTCCAAAACTGAGAAAGACATTGAGCCACAGATCTAGGAAATCTTAGAAATTCCAAACAGGATATGTTCAAAGAAAGCCACACATAGACAATCATAATTAGACTTCCAAAAACCAAAGACAAAATATTAAGAGAGGCTAGTCTCTCGCAGTCTGGCTTGCTTAGTATAATGCCTCCTAGGTCCATCCATGCTGTCACAAATGACAGGATACCATCCTTTTTATGGCTGCATAATATTCCTTTCTGTGTGTGTGTGTGTGTGTGTGTGTGTGTGTGTGCGTGTCACATCTTCCTTATACATTCACCTAATGATGAACACTTGGGGTTCCTTCTATACCTTGGCTATTGTTAATAATACTACAATAAACATAGGGTTGCATATATCTTTTGGAATTAGTGTTTTCATTTTCTTTGGATAAATACCCAGTAGTGGAAGGGCACCTGGGTGGCTTAGTCAATTAAGTGTTTGCCTTCGGCTCAGGTCATGATCCCAAGGTCCTGGAATTGAGTTCCACATCAGGATCCCTGATCAACAGAGAGTCTGATTTTTCCTCTACCCCCTCTCCCCTGCTTGTAGTCTCTTTCATGCTTTCTCTCTCAAATAAACAAAAATTATTTTTAAAAACAATAAATACTCAGTAGTGAAATTATTGAATTATATGGTATTTCTATTTTTAATTTTTTGAGGAAACTCTACACTGTTTTCCACAGTGGCTGTATCTAAATTAAATAAGTTGGACTGAGAAAGACAAATGCCATATGATTTCACTCATATGTGGAATCAAAAAAAAAAAAAAGAAAGAAAGAAAGAAAGAGAGAAAGAAAGAAGGAAGGAAAGAAGAAAGAAAGAAAGAAGAAAAGAAAGAAAGAAAGAAAGAAAGAAAGAAAGAAAGAAAGAAAGAAAGAAAGAAAGAAAGAAAGAAAGAAAGAAAAGAAGGAAGGGAGACTCAGTAGCTCAATCAGTTAAGTGTCTGACTCTTGATTTCAGTTAAGGTCATAATCTCAGGGTCATGAGATCAAGCCCTGCATCAGGGAGTCAGCTTCTCTCCTCCCTCTCCCTCTCTCTCTCTGCCTCGCCCTCTGCTCTCTTTCTTTCTAAAATAAATCTTTTTAAAAATGAATAAATAAACAAAAAGAAGAATCAGACCTATAAGTATGGAGAACAAACTGCTGGTTGCCATAGGGGACAAGGGAAGATAGGATGGGGAAAATGGTTGAAAGAGAGTGAAAGATACAGGTTTACAGTTTTAGAATGAATAAATCATGAGAAAAAAGACACAGCATAAGGAATATAGTCAATGATGCTGTAATAGTGTTGTATAGTGACAGATGGTAGCTACACTTGTGGTGGGCATAGCATTATGTATAAACTTGTTGAATCACTATATTATCCACCTGAAATTAATGTAACATTGTGTGCCAACTATATTCAAATAAAAAAAAATAAGTCACAGAATAAAAAGTACAGCAAAGGGAATATAGTCAATAACATTGTAATAATGTTGCATGGTGACAGATCATAACTACATTTATGGTGAGCAAAATTGTTGAGTCACTATGCTATACACCTGAAACTAACATGACATTGTATGTTAACTATAATTATAAAAAAAAAGTTAATTATACTTTAATTATTTTTTAAAAGGGGAAAAAAGAAGCCAGTTCCTTTCTCCTGGACACACACATGCACGTGTACTCAACTTTAACAGCCAATGACATTTCATCAGAAATGATAAAAGTTAGTATATCTCATAACTATTGATATAATCTTTGGCATGCTAAAAGAAAATAACCGTACACCTAAAATTCTGAGTGCAGTGAAAATACTCAACAAAAAGAGATGAGGAATTTTTGCTTCTGAGCTAGTAGCAGACTTGCTCCTGTTGTTTTTTTTTTTTTTTTTAAGATTTTATTTATTTATTCATGAGAGACACAGAGAGAGAGGCAGAGACATAGGCAGAGGGAGAAGCAGGATCTCCACAGGAGCCCAATGTGGGACTCGATCCCAGGACGCCAGGATCATGCCCCGAGCCAAAGGCAGATTCTCAATCCATGAGCCACCCAGGCATCCCACTCCTGTTAATTGGAACACTAGACAAAATATATTAATTCACTGTTTTCAATAATGGAACCACAACCAGTGCAGAACTATGATCCATATGAGAAGAGAAACAAATGAGATGAGCCCTACAATTGTCCAGCTTTCTTCCTGGAGGCATTTTTCTGTACCATTGTAAAAGAAAAAGAAACAAAAGCAGAGCACAGTAGTCTCATTGACTTGGGTAGATAAAGATCAGAATTCATGGAGGCTTAGGCAGCTGGAATTTGTCAAGCAGAGAACTGAAGAGAGAAAACTATGCACATAAAAAGCTGAGAAAATCTCCACAGAGATTATTTTGAGTTCCCGGTTAATAACTAAGATTTGCATATATTGGATAAGATTCCATGTGGTCAGGCATAGGTGGAGAGCCATAAGTTGAATAATTCTTAGAGGTAATAAAGAACTGGAAAGCATTCAAGTTTTGATGATCCCAAGTGAAGAAAACATCTGGGATTACAGTAGAGACACTCTGTGGATTGTACCTTAGTAGTTGTAGTAGTTAGACTAAACTAGTCTAAATAAATTAGTATTAAGGTAGAGGCTATTCTATTGTTCTAACAAACCTTAAAAATGATCAAAAGGATCAAGCTAATTCTCAAGCAACTTATCTGCCTAAAAAACAAACTTCAAAAGTCTTAAAGAACTGCAAAATCCAGAGATTCTACAATGTAACATTCAGTGTCCAAAGAAACAGAAGCAAAAATACCAAGAATGATGGAATTAGCAGACCAGGGCTTTTGTATAGTTACTGCAAATATGCTCAAGGATTTAAAGAAAAACATGAACACAATAAAGAAAAGAACAGAAACTATTTTTAACTACTTAATGCAATTCTAGAGCTGAAAATATATTTAATAATAAATAGTCACTGATAGGCTTAACATAAGATTAGATGCTATAGGAAAAAGAAAAATGAACTTAAAAACACAGCAACAGAAGCCAAAGCGCAGGAAAAAAAATGGCTGGGAAAAATAGAGTTCAGTGACTTGTATGACATATCAAGCAGTCTAACATATGTTTGATTTTAATACCTGAAGTGTGTGAGCATGAAAAAGTCAGTAGGGCAGAAAAAATTATCTGAATAAGTAATAGCTAAAATTTTCCATATTTGATAAGAGCTACAAATACACAGACCCCAGTTGCTCAAGTACCCTAAGCAAGATAAAAAAGGAAACTACATCATGTACATCATAATCCATTTACTGAAAACTAGTAGCAAAGAGAAAATTTTAAAGTAACCAGAGGAAAGAGACATATTATATCAAGAGAACAAAGATAAGAATCGACTAACTTCTTTTCAGAAATAATGCAAGCCAGAGGACAATGGGAAAAAAAGTACCTTGAATATACTAGAAGCAGCAACAACAACATTCTTCAACTATGAAGGTAAAATAAAGTTGTTTAGGTAAACAAAAAGTAAAATAATTTATAGCTATCAAGCTGATGTAAAATGATAGCAGATCAAAACTTAGGAGAGAAGAAAGCTAGAAATGGATAAATATGTGAGTAAATACAAGCAATTTTTCCTGTTTTTTTTTTAAGTTTCTTTAAAAGGTAGCTGTCTGATTAAAGAAAATAATAATACCAATGTATTATGGAACTTATATGTATAAAGTAAAGTATATATGACCCAAAAAAGCACAAAAGATGGAAGGAGGGAATAAAAGTATACTGTTAAAAGGTACTGACATTATCCATGAAATAGTATAATATTATTCTATATATCATAGAAATATTAATCATAAGAAGGCTGAAACAGCTATATTAACAAGAAATACTGCCAGAGATAAATAGGGTTAATTCATAATGGTAAAGGATCAATTCATTAAGGAAATACAACAATCCAAATGTAACTATAACAAACTTTAAAAATACATGATGTACAATATATGAAGAAAACAAATCCACAAACAGTAGAAGATTTTAACACACCTCCTTCAGTAATGAATAAAACATGTAAAGATATACTTGTCAAACACTAGCAAATAACTTGACCAAATTAAATTTATAGAGCACTGCATTAACCACTGCAGGATACAGTCTTTTCAAGCACACATGGAATGTTCATAAAGGATAGAGTATATGTTAGGCCATAGAAAAATTCTCAGAAAATTTAAAAGTACTGAGTTAAAACAGAAAACATTCTCAGACTACAATGGAAATAAGTTGGAAATCAATAACAATAATACACCTAGAAAATTCTCAAGTATTTTATGAGTAAAATACAGTTTTACATATTGTATAATTCACAAAGTAAGTTTAAAATATTTTGAATCAAATGTAATGAAAACACAATGTGTTAAAATTTGTTCTAGAACTGCAGCTAGAACAGTGCTTAGAGGAAAAAAAAATTTTTTTTTTTAAGATTTTATTTATTTATTCATGATAGTCACAGAGAGAGAGAGAGGCAGAGACATAGGCAGAGGGAGAAGCAGGCTCCATGCAGGGAGCCCGATGTGGGATTCGATCCGGGGTCTCCAGGATCGTGTCCTGGGCCAAAGGCAGGCACCAAACCGCTGCGCCACCCAGGGATCCCTAGAGGAAAATTTTTAACTTAAAATGCATTTTCAGAAAAAGAGAAAGGGTTTAAAACCAACTTGTTTTTAAAGATTTTGTTTATTTATTTGACAGAGAATTAGAGATCACAAGCAGAGGGAGCAGTAGAGGGAGAGGGAGAAGCTTCCTGCAGAGCAGGAAGCCCAACAAGAGGCTTAATCCCAGGACCCTTGTACTAGTATCATGACCTGAGCTGAAGGCAGATGCTAAACCAACTAAGCCACTCAAGTGCCCCAAAAACCAACTTTCTAAAATTCTACTTTAAGAAGCTATAAAAAGAACATCAAATTAAATCCAAATAAAATAGAAGGAAATAATAAAGAGCAGAAATTAATGAAATAGAAACTGGACAAACAATAGAGAAAAATAAATGAAAATGTCAGTAAAATTGATGAGTCCCTAAGTAAGACTTAAAAGTATGGAGAAAATACAAATTACCAAATCAGACATGATGAAGGGACTTTACCATAGATCCTAAAGACAGAATAACAAAGGACTATTATAAATAAGTTTATTCCAAAATAGTTGACAACTAAATAAAATAGAATTCTTTGAAAAACCACAAATTAACAAAACAGATCCAAGAAGAGATAGAAAAACTGAATAGTACTATATCTTTTAAAGAAATTTAATTCATAATTAATAACCTAATTCCAAAAACAAAACCAAATTCCTTTATGCCCAGAAAACTCTCTGATAAATCCTAACAAACATTTAATGAAGAATGAACATCAATCTTATAAAAATCTCTCATAAAATAAAGGATGATACATCTCAAGTCATTTTATGAAGCCAGGGTTATACTCTTAACAAAATCAGATAAAGATATTACAAGAAAATAAAATGGATATAAATTCAAAACCCTTAGTAGTATATTACCAAACTAAACTCAGCAATGTGTAAAAAGACTAATACATCTTGACCAAGTGGAGTTTTTCCCAGGCATATAAAATTGGTTTAAATGTTTAAAAATTAATCAGTGTGATTTATCTCATTCAGAGAAGAAAATTTTATTATCATCCTAATGCATACATAAAAAGTACTTGACAAAACTCAACACCCATTCATGATGAAAACTCTCATATGAGTAGGAATAGAAGGGAACTTCCTCAACTTAATAAAGGACATCCAAAATAAAATAATAAAATAAATAAAATAAAATAAAATAAAATAAAATATAAAATAAGTATAGCTACCATCCTCCCTAAGGTCAAAGATTGATTGATGTCCCTGTAAAACCAGGAACAAGACATCTCTTGAACATTTGTTAGAGGCTCCAGCCAGTGAAATAAGTTAAGTAAAAGAAATAAAATGCACACAGATTGATAAGAAAAGAGCAAAACCTTTTATTCAAAATCAACATGAGCATATATGTAGAAAATCTTAAGTAATCTATTAAAAAAGTTATCAGAACTAGTAAGTGATTTTAGCAAGATCACAGAATACAAGATCAAAACCACAAAGAAGCAATTGGAGAATGAAATTTAAAAATAATGCCATTCACAATAGTATCAAAAACATGAAGTATTAGAGATAAGTTTAACAGAATAAGTGGAAGATCTGTATACTAAAAACTACAAAACACTAACAAGAGAAATTAAATATAAAAAATAAATGGAGCACTCTAACATGTACCTGAACTGGAGTTTTGATATTTTTAAGATGTTGATTCTCCTGAAATTGATCTATAAGTTTAACATAACCCAAACAAAAGTGCTAAAAATATTTTTCTGCAAAATTTGATAAGCGATTTCTAAAATTTATATAAAAAATGCAAAGAACAGATAATAGCCAAAACAATATTTAAAAGGAAGAAGGTAGAAGAGGACTACTTGATTTCAAGACTTAGTATAAAGCTAATCAAGAGAGTGTGGTTTTGGCAAAAAAAATAGACATATAAATCCAAGGAACATAATAGATCAGGAATAGACCTACACGTATGTAATCAATTGATTTTTAACAAAAGTGCCAAGTTAATTGCAATAGTGGAAATGACAGTCTTTTCATCAGATCATGCTAGGCAATTGGTTTTTCATGTGGAAATGAATGAACTTTGGTACTTACTTTATCCTATGCACAGAAATTAACTCAAAATAGATCATAGACTTAAATGTAAAAGCTAAAGTCACCAAAATTTCATAAGAAAATATAGGGAAAAAAATCTTTGCAACCTTTGGTAAGTAGAAATTTCTTATATAGGACACAAAAAGCACAAACGATAAAAGGAAAATATTATAATTTTACGTCATCAAAATTAAAATCTTGTACTTAAAAAAAATAAAATAAAATAAAATAAGATAAAATCTTGTACTCATTACAAGACACTTTTGAAAAAGATGAAGACAAGTCACAGAGAAAAATATATAAAATATATATAAATATAAAAATTATATACATATATATAATGCCATACGTATCTAGCCAAGAACTTATCAAGAATATATCAAGAAATCTTGCAACTCAATAAAATGAAACATACAACTTAATTTTTTATATGGACAAATGATTAGAATAGCAAGATATATGAATGGTCAATAGCACATGAAAAAATTCTCAACATCATTAGTTATCAGAAATGCACATTAAAATGCCAATGGAGGGACACCTGGGTGACTCAGTGGTTGAGCACCTGACCTCAGCTCAGGGCATGATCCTGGGGTCCTGGGATCGAGTTGTGCATTGGCCTTCCTTCATGGAGCCTGTTTCTCCCTCTGCCTATGTCTCTGCTTTTCTCTCTGTGTCTCTCATGAATGAATAAATAAAATCTTTTTTAAAAAATTAAATAAATAAAACCACAATGGAATACTGTCACACAAGTGAAATGGATAAAATTAAAACACTTGACAATACTAAGTGTTGACAAAAATGTACAGCAATTAGAACTCTCATACAATGCTACTGGGAATGCAAATAGTTCAATAATTTTGAAAAATTACTTAGCATTTTCTTATAAAGTGAAACACACAATGACCTATGATTCAGCAATTTCAGTTCTGGGTATTTCTCTTAGAAAAATTAAGTCCACAACATGACTTTTACATGAATGTTTATAGCATCTTTCTTTACAACATTAAAAACCAGAAACAATCCAAATATTAATCAATAGGTAACTAGATGAACAAATTACGGAATATCCATACAATGATATTACTCAACAATTAGAGGAACAGACTAGATACCCACAACAACATGACTGAATCTCAAAAACAATATTCTGGGTGAAAGAAGCCATACACAGAAGAGCATGTACAACATTATTTCATTCTTAGGAAATTCTAGGACAGGTAAAACAAATCTATAGTGACAGAAAATAAGCTGGGCTCCAGTCCTTGCATCATAATCAAATGATAAATATACTAATTTAAGATATGTACCAGTGGGTCAAGGATACACGTTGCAAGCTCTAGAGTAAACACTAAAAGAATAATAAGAGAATGTATGATTATTAAGGGGGAATGGACTAATAAAACACAATGAATTCCACCAAAAGGAAAGGAGTTGAAAGGGAACATAGAACAGATGAGATGAATAGAAAGTAAATAGTAAGATTATAGATTGAAATCCAAGTAAATCAGTAGTCACAATCCGGATTACCAGGGTAAATGTATTCTAACCTCAAGAAGACAAAGACTGTTATATACAAATATAAAAATATCCAAGGACATTTTATTTGCAATAAACACACAAGAAATATGAGGACACAGCATTTTTGAACATGAAAGGATGGGGTATGCAAAAAATAACTGAAAGAAACTGGTACAGATATACCAATACCAAACAAAGCAAAGTTTAAAGTAAAGAGGTTTTACTAAAGATAAAGAATGACATTTAATAATGATAAAAGTGTATCCAAAAAATTGGATACACCTAATAATATATGCTCAAAATATATAAAGCAAAATTGATAGAAACATAGCCTAGCCCAATCTGAATGATACAGTAAATAATCAAAGATCTAAAATTGGAACGTAAATCAAAATATAAGAAAAAAGAATCAAAAATATATTATCTAAAATCTATAAAATAAGAAAAAAGTCGGAGCATATTATTTAGTCTGTGTATGTTGAAGCAGATCTGTTCACATATAGTTGCCTCAGGGCAGATGGGAAAGCTGGAAGCATGAAATTACTGCTTCAATCTAAATACACCTGAGCTTTTTTTTTTTTTTTTTTTTTTTTTTTTTTTTTAATTCAGGGAAGTAAGGAAGTACTTCCAGGAAATATGGCTGTGTAAGTAGACATTTTTAGAGCCTCCTCCCTGAAAACTACAAAAATCAGGGAAGGAACTAAAATAAAAAATGAAAACTACGCTGAAACTTGGACAACCTTAACCTTTCCCTACAAGTGCTGAAGGATAGTTGCCAGACTTGGTACAAATAGAACCAAAACCAAATGTGGGGGTGGACCACATTTCCTGAGCTTGGGAACCGGCACAGTGCTATAGGACCAAGGAACCTCCCTAATACAACCTGCACTGCAAGCTAGAGCAGAGATCTGAAGTGTGTGTGGGGTCGAGGAGGAGTAGCTACAGCCCAGCAGCTGGGGAGAAAGGGCCTCATGTGACCCCCACACTGCCCATTTCAATGTGTCCCAGCCTTTTGATTGGGATAGGGAGGGATTATATTAGAAATAAAGCAAATGAAGATCAAAGTAGAAAATCAGAAGTAGACAAAAACATTTGCTGACACCCTCTTACCACCTCAATAAAATTCCAAGGCTTTCTCAACCTTAGCTTGATAACATGATTATCAGGAATGATATTTATGAATGTTCTTAAAGTAATCTCTACACCCAGTGTGAGGCTCAAACTCACAGCCCCAAGATCAAGAGTCGCTCACTTCACCAACTGAGCCAGCCAGGCACCCCGAGATTTGTAAATGTTTTTAAATGCACAAATGAGAATCATGCCAAACCAACTGAATCCAAATTTACAAAAGTGAGGCCCAGACAAGTGTAGTTAAAAATATTTCCATAATGAGATAACATTTTTAGCCCAACCAATAGGTAAAAACTAAAAATATTTGTGTCACCCAATATTGGCAGAAGTGTAGAGATATAAACATATAGTAAGAGAAAGGCTCTTTTCTTGGATTTCTTGTTTCCGCGTGGAGCCATACCAATTAGTGTAACTAACTTTCGGCTTCCTCACCCACTTCTCTAGTTAGTTAATTTGGAAGAATGCAAAGGACTGGCAGCTCAGCCTCCTCTCTTGCACTGTTTGGTCTGGAGTTTGCATGTGTCCATCACCTCCTGTGACTAGCCAGGTGGTAAATTATCTAATTCTGGGTGCAGTATGACAAAGTTGATATTTTGATTCTCATCTGCACAACCTCAGCTTTTTAAAAAATTTTAACTGGAGAGAGAAAAAAAGTGCAATTTACTGATTTTTCTCAATTTGTCAATAGTAGCAAAGTCAATAAAGACAACATGAAATACTGTTCATTGGTACCCACTCAACAAACCTGCCACCATCACGACACGTACTGTCTTCCTTTTTCCCCCCACTGAAAGGCCCTGAGTCCCTTCCTGCCTCTGGCCAGTCCCTCTGCTGTGCTTTGGATCACATTCCTCTCAATGTCCCAGCAACTCTGCACTAGAGCTGATGAATTCTATTTGTAGCTTTTAGTTCAAGAATTGGCATAACCCTCTATCTTGGAAGCCAGACCACACTGGAGTCATTTTTAGCACCTTCCTCCTCCTCGACCATCCCAATCCATCTCAAAGTCCCCTAACATGGTTCAAAATTCCAAAGTACAAAACAATGTTCAGTAAAATATCTCCCTCCCACCTCTGTCTTCCAGATATTCTGCTTTCCTTCCATCCAGCAAGCACTATTACTACTTTCTTATGTGTCTTCCCAGAGATACTGCACAGATGTATACTACTTCTTCATATAAATAGTACCACACTGTATATATTATTTTGCAAGAGGAATGCCAACTAATAATGCAGAAGGAATAATGGAAATTTAAAAGTCACCATTTTACAACCAACAAAGTAAGGACTACTATAAGCAAGAATTGTCAATCTACCCGTTTATGTAAGGCTTACCAGCTAAGAATGGTTTTTATGTTTTTAAATGGTTGGGAGGAAAGAAAAAATATGTGACAGAGACTCTATTCTGCCTGCAAAACTTAATATATATATATATCTGGCCCGTCACAGAAAAAGTTTGCCTATGTCTGCATTAGGTGAAAGATAGTTGAAGAACAGGATATGGAGAAATCTGGCAGGCACCACTCGAACTAATGATCAAACTTTGCACAATGTATAGTGGGGCATACTGGCCCTGTGTGCCTCCTTCTGTGATACACAGGGAAGATGACATCACATATGTAGCATTCATGCCAAAAACGCAAAATCTGATTCCAAATACAAGGAAACATCTGACATAGACTCTGCAAAAATGCCAATGTCATAAAATGTGTAAAAGAGGCTTGAAAATTGTTCTGAGTTGACCCAGCAACTAAATGGAATGTTCGGTTATGACTAGGTCTTGAGTTTAACACAAACAAACTACTATAAAGGACATTATGGCAATTATGGCAATAATTAAGGAAATCTTTAGGGGGAAGTCTGTATTTACTTCAGTATATCAATGCTAAATTTCCTGGTATGATCATTATATTGTGGTCATGTAGAAGAATGTAACTGTTCTTAGGAAATACACGCTAAATATTTAGGAATGAAGTCTGTCATGGTGTCTTCAATTTATTCTCATATAATTTTGAAATGGCTCAGTGGGGAGAGAGAGAGAGAGAAGGAAGAAGGTTTGTAGGTGGTTTTTTATACTATTTTTGAAATTTTTCCATAGGTTTGAAATTTTTTTAATAGAAAATTGAGGAAGAGTAAAAACATGAGACATGTTTCTATAAGCATAGGAAAAAATGAGCTCAATAAGAACCAAACTGGCAACATTAGTTGCCAGTCACCTCTGAGGGGTACAATGAGACAGGATTAGACACAGGATAAATACTGTCACATTCTTCTTAGTTCTGCCTTGTTGGTGCTTGCTATAAGAATAGTATTTTTATCTTTTGTGTTTTAAAAAAGCTTACTTTTTATAATTAAAAAAACTCTCCATAGCCTATTCACATAGAAGTCAGAAATAACCATCAAGTCTCTCCAAATACCCCCAATGCCCCTCACCCCATCCTGGAGTCCCTGGATTTCCTTGCTTGACCAAGGTTTCACAGGAAGCTTCTAGAACCCTGATCCCTAGGTCTGGATGCTAAGTCTCTGGAATATCACTTCCCATAAAATCCATTATTATGTAGAATGAGTGTTAAATTAAAATGATTTCACCCAAATCCAGATGTTAAATTGTATATGTATGGTTTTAAAATTTTTGCCATGATATCATACACTGGAGCAAATGACATCACACTTACATGACAGCATAGTTTACCAAAAGCAGACCAGGTTACCAGGTATCAGACTCAGTTTTCAACTGAGAACAATGAAGAGGATAAGAGAAAGAAGTGGAAAAGCTGAGAGAAAGTAATATTTCTTTATTTTCCAGAGGAAAGATTGAAATCAAAACTGTTCAAGTGGATTAATTGAAAAATATTTTTAAGCATGTAAATTAAATTAGTGGAACTAAATAACCACATAATAAACATTCTAAATCATCAAAGAGAAAATAAGATTTTTAAACTGTGTAACACATTATCTTTCAAAAGACAAATGCACACAAAACTCCTTTTATTTTTTTTTAATTTTTAAAATTTATTTATTATAGTCACACAGAGAGAGAGAGAGAGAGAGAGAGAAGCAGAGACACAGGCAGAGGGAGAAGCAGGCTCCATGCACTGGGAGCCCGACGTGGGATTCGATCCCGGGTCTCCAGGATCGCGCCCTGGGCCAAAGGCAGGCGCCAAACCGCTGCGCCACCCAGGGATCCCAAAACTCACCTTTTAAAAGAAGAAAAGTCTGCCTCTCTCATGAATAAATAAATAAAATTATTTAAAAAAAAAATAAATAAAAAAATAAAAGAAGAAAAGTGGTAGACTATGTTTTATATTTAATAGACACAAAAAGTTGAAAGTAATAGAATTGATAGCAGGCATTCATTGGTGGGAATGAGTTAAATGTGTTTAAAGGGCTCTTGAAAACACATGGTAAAAATTAAAATGCACGCATCTTTTCATCTATATTTTTCCTTTTTATAAGAACTCATCTTACATGTGTTTGAACAAGTGCACAAAGATTTTCACAGAGACCAGAAACATTGTGGTAATTTCCAAAAGAAGGAAAAAGAACCTAGGAATGACCCTAATTCCCACTAAAGAGTTTTTGGTTTGTTTGTGTGTTTGTTTTTAGAAAGTAAGCAATGGTGTATTAAGTCCAACAGTTTAAAATAATGAGGTCAAGTTTGGTTTAAACATAATGATATAGAAATAGGCCCAAAATAACTGAAAATAACAAATTGCAAAAGAGTACATTAAATAAAGTGGCATTTGCATAAAAGCGATTTTATTTACATACTGATATGTGCACAGAAAACAACTCTGAAAGAACCCAACGTCAGCAGTGACTATTTCTGGGTTTGGGGATTATGAGTGACTTTTGTTTTCTATATAAACATTTTCTGCATTGTTAAATTATTATGTGTGTGTTGTATAAGTAATTTGTCTCATTTTTGCCCTTGGTTTTCAGCCCAGAGCTTCTAAGAGACACTCCCTCAAGTGATAGACATTTCTTTGCTATTTATGAGCACCTGGATCACACCCAAGGGTATGCCAAGGAGGAGACTGGTAGGGAGACCCAAGAGAGCTTCAGAATGGGGGCTGGTCACCAGAAAGACCAAATTTGTGATTAGAGTGAAACTTGGAACCAGCCTGACCTTCAGGGAGAGAAAAAAGCTGGAGATGGTCTCATGTCTCATCAGTCAAGTCTCATATTGCCAGTGGTTTAATCAACTGTACCTCTGGAGAAAAACCCCAGTGAAAATTCTGAGCACTGAGGCTTGGTGGAGCTGCTTCTTGGTAAACACACTGATGTGCCCTGGGCAGATGATGTGCCCTGATTTCCTGGGGTGAGGGCACAGAAGCTCTGCATCCAGAACCCTTCCAGACCTCACCCTCCATGCCTCATCATTTGGCTGTGCCTGAGTTGTATCATTTATAAGTACAGCACTTTCTTGACTTCTTTGAATCATTCTAATTATTGAATCTGAGTATTAGGTACCTCCAAATTTGTAGTTAGTTGGTCAGAAGTGTGTGTGATCTGGGAACCCCTTAAACTTGAGAGTGGTGTCTGAAGTAGAGGCATGCTTATGGAAGACTAAGCCTTTTTATGGGGTTGGCACCAACTCCAAGTGGTCAGTGCCAGAATTGAATTGCAGAACCAGGTAGGATTGGGACAGAATAATCAATGTTTGAATAAAAAGCCTTATTTCTTTTGTAAAACGGAAAAAACAAAGTTTTAAGTGAAAATGAGGGTAATGTAGGTCAATTCAAATAATAAAGTAAAGCCCAGGGTAGGCAGTTCAATATGGTAGCATAGGGAGATTCTGAACTCACCTCCTCCCAAGGACACAAAAAATCTACAGCTACATAAGCAATATTCCCCTCTGAAAAAGACAAAACTAGGTGAAGAGCTTCTCTAAAACAAAGGCTAACAGGGCCACCTGTTATATCTCCCCACCCTTGGTGCGACAACCGCAATCAGGGGGCTCTCACAAATATGGCGCTTCTCCCTGAAGAGTGATGAATTTGTGTCACACATCAGGCACCCAACCTCTGGGACTTTCATGGAAGAGATGAGTCCCCAACATTTCTGGCTTTAAAAATCAGTGGAGCTTAGGTCCAGAAGAGCCACAGGGCTATAGGGAATGGAGATGTAGATTCACTTGCCCTCAGACCCAGCACAAAACCAGCACTTTGGAAAACACCTAGACCACAGGAGAAGGAGATTTGTTTACTAATCTTAAAGCATCTGCCAGAGGGGCAAGAGCCAGTTAGAACTCTCTCTGTGGACGGAGGCACTGGCAGGCACCATTTTTGTGTTTTTCCTCCAATCTGCTGGTGTATCCTGCCTCCACACTGCTCCTCCAGCCCTGCCAAAACCAGATGGGGAGAGTGCCCTGCCCCTGTACCACTCCCTTGGATCTGTCAAACCTGTGCACACAGTCCAGACAGAGGATGCCCAGTGAGCACATAACTCTAGTAAATTGTGTTCAGGGCCCCACGAGTCTGAAACAATTGGAGAAAAAAGCTCTTGGCAGGCTACCAACCCTGCCCAGACAGCAGAATGAAACACCTTCAGTCTTCTGTGAGAAAGGCCTATTTACTTGTCCCAGAGCGTCAGCCTCAGGGGTAAGCTTCAGGCCTACCACATATCTAAACACTACAGAGATGTTCTCAGAGAACATAGGCTAGGAATATTATTGTTGTGCTCTCCCATGGTCTCACTACAGCTTGTCAGTAGGTCCCAGAAAGGAGCTCATACACTTATCTGGACCTATGATTTTTGCAACTCTCACTAAGAGAACATCTCCAAATCACCTGGTCTGGAGGACAGTAGGCTTACAATTGTGATCCCACAATATACATTTGCATACCTTAAAAGTTGCCATCTGAGGGTCTAGTTATCAATTGGTCTGAAACTAGATGCTGAGATCCCTCCCTCTGGAACACTCATAGGTCTTGACATATCCTCAACAACTGGATCCTATCAAAAATGTGTTAGCCTGTTTAGAAAAATCACAAAGATCTGAGACACAACAAAGAGCTAGAGCAAGGTTAAGTGATAAGGTTCATCTCCCACACAAGTCCACTCCTTTGAGACTGGGAGAGATAGCTATTTTGCCTAATACATAAAAACAATCAGAGAGAGTCAAGCAAAATGGTGAAACAGGAATAAATTCCAAATAAAACCCCAGATAAAAACTTTAATGAAAAAAACCTTGATGAAATGGAGAGTAGTACTTTATCTGCTAAAGAGTTCAAAGCAATGGTCGTAGAGATGCTCATCACACTTGGAAGATGAATAGATGAACAAAGTAGAGACTTGAACAAAGAGAAAATGTAGGAAAGTACTAAACAGAAGCCACAGAGCTGAAGAATGCAATAACTGAATTGAAAAATACATTAGAGGATTTCAACAGCAGACTAGATGAAGCAGAAGGAAGAATCAGGCATCTGGAAGGCAGGTTAATGAAACTCACCCAAAAGGAGTAACAACTACAACAACAACAATAAAATAATTTTTTTTAAATAATTTTTTTAAAGTGAAGACAGCTTGGGCTGCCTGGATGGTTCAGTGGTTGAGCATCTGCCTTTGGCTCAGGTGGTGTCTTGGATCAGTCTCCCCACAGGGAGCCTGCTTCTCCCTCTGCCTGTGTCTCTGCCTCTCTCAGTGTGTGTCTGTCATGAATAAATAAATAAAATCTTAAGAATAAATTAAAAAAAGTGAAGATAGCTTAAAGAACTTCTAGAGGACAACATCAAACAGAATAACATTAAGATTATAGAGGTCCTAGAAGGAGAAAAGAAAGAAAGAGGCAGAAAACTTATTTGAAAAAATAATGGCTGAAAACTTCCCTAACCTAGAGAAGGAAACAGATATCTAGATCCAGGAATCCCAAAAAAAGTTCCAAAAAAAAGGACCTCAAAACAACCTACACCAAGACACATTATAATTAAAACGTCAAACGTAAAGATAAAGAGAGAATCTTAAAAGCAGTATAAGAAAAACAACTTGTTACATACAAGAGAGCCCTCATAAGATTATCAGCAGATTTTTCATCAGAAACTTTACAGACCAGAAATGAGCGGCATTATATATTCAAAGTGCTGAAAGGAAAAAATTTCAAACCAAGAATACTTTACCTGGCAAGGTTATTATTCATAATTGAAGGAGAGAGAGAGAGAGATAGAGATTGCTAGACAAACAAAAGCTAAAGAAGTTCATCACCACTAAACTGGCTTCATAGGAAATGTTAAAGGGAATTATTTAAGCTGAAAAGAAAAGGCACTATTTAGGAACAAGAAAACACATAAAACTACATCTTACTGGTAAAGGTAAACATATGGTAAAGATAATGAATTTATCACTTATAAGGGTAGTATCAAGATTAAGAGACAAAAGTAGTAAAAATACTATAACTACAATTATTAGTTAAAGGATATACAGAATAAAATGTAAAATATGACATCAAAAATATAAACCATGGTGGGGATGGTAAAAAAAATGTAGAATTGTAGAGTGTATTACATCATGCTTTCAACTTAGAATAGACACATGTATATATCGGCTATTATATATGAGCCTCATGATAACAACAAAGCAAAAACCTATAGTAGATACACAAACATAGTAAGAAAGAAAGAAATATAAACATAACACTATAGAAAGTCATCAAACCACGAGGGAAGAAAAAGAAAAGAACAGAGAATAACTACAAAACAACCAGAAAGCAATGAATAAAATAAGCACATACCTATCAATAATTGCTTTAAATGTAAATGGACTAAATTCTCTAGTCAAAAAACATAGAGTGGCTGTATGGGTAAAAGAAACAAGACCCATCTATATGCTGCCTACAAGATACTCACTTCAGATGTAAGGACACACACAACTGAAAGTGAAGGGATGGAAAAGGATGTTTCATGGAAATGGAAGCAAAAGGAAACTGGGGTGGCTGTACCTATATGAAACCAAATGGACTTTGTTTTTTTAAAGATTTATTTTCAAGCAATCTCTACACCAAATGTAGGGCTCAAATTTACAACCCTGGAATCAAGAGCCGCATGCTCTACTGACTAAGCCAGTCAGGCACTCCTGCGGAGGGAAGAGGCAAGATGTCAGACGAGTAGGGATCCTCAACCTACCTGGTCCCACAAACTTACCTAGATAACTTTCAAAACATCCTGAACACCTACGAATTCGACCTGATATGTAAAGAGAGAGCAGCTGGAATGCTACAGAGAGACAAGTTTTCACTTCTGACAACATAGGAAGGTGAAGGAAAAAAGGTGGGGGAGGGGAGCCGCGATAAGCTGGGTGAAAGCGGAGCCCTGACAAGCCCACCCCAAATCCCAGCCTGGGAAAGCCCGACATGAAGGCCCAGCCCGGAAAGCCTCAGGGGCACAAAAACTGAGCCCTGGATAAGCAGGAACTTTAAAAATCCGCACCTGAGTTTTCCCTGAATGAAAAATGCTTGGAAGGAAACTAGGGCAGACTCGCAGGAGGGGCAGTGAAGCCTTCAGATTCCCAATAAAAGTAGGGGCGCCAGGGAGCAAGCTCCCGGCAAACCAGGATCCAATCTCAGTAAAGGGCTGGAGCGCCGCAACCCTCTGGGGCATTTGGGAGCAGCCCGCCGCATACACGGGTCAGCTGCAGAGGTCCCTTTACCCTAGAGTCCGGCAGTAGATGAGAAGGCTGTCCTCGGTTCCCTTTGGGAGGGCGGACCCTGGGAGCACAGGTCCAGCAGAGCAGGCTCCTTGATCCGAGGGCGCCAAAGCAGACAAAGCTGGCTGTCCTCTGTTTCCTTCGGGAGAGGCGGACCTCAGGAGCGCACAGGACAGCGAGAACTCTCCTGCCGCTGGGCGCCCTGCAATTTGTGCAGAGCAGTGCACCTGCGCCTAGCCCCCAGGAGCATCTAGGCCAGTGTGGACAGACACTACAGTTCAGTACTGGCGGGCAGCTCTTGGCCCAGGACCTGGAGATCTGGCCACTGCCTTTTTTTTTTTTTTTTCTTTTCTCTCTTCTTTTCACCTTTCACCTGGTGTGGGACCATCAAGGAACAAAGGTCTCACAGGATAAACAACTCACACTGAGCCCTACACCCGGCAGGAGGCGGGCGACTCCGGTGGGGCACAGACACCTGAGAATCAGGGCAATAGACCCCTCCCCCAGAAGAACTGCTGGAAGAACGGGGAAGAGCAAGTTCTTGATAAAGCAGCACTGGAAAGCTCCAGGACTGAGGGAAAATAGTATATAGAACTAAAGGGTTTGGGATGTTTTTTATTATGATTCGTTTTTATTTCAGCTTTGAAATTTCCAATATTTTTCCTCTTTTCCTGCCTTAACTACAATGTTTTACCAACTTTTCGTTTATAACCTTTTTCCTTTTTGACTTTCATAGTTCTACAATTATATCTCTTAGATATAATCTTCATTTTTGGATTCCCTTCAATGTATTCAATTTAATTTTAGTAGATATACAAGTTATGGGTTTTTGTTTTTTCTGTCTCATTTTGTTTTATAATGGTAGAAATTAGTGCCTTCTAACACATGGACGAAAATGTACCCAGAACCAGATGGAACACGTGTTGGTTCATTCTGTGAGACTATATTCTCTCTTGTTTCCCATTCTGCCCCCCTTTTTTATCTCGTTTATGTTTTGTGGTTGATGTTGGGTCTTTATATGAGTTTTGCTGGTTTATATAAATTTGGAATTGAACATCTAACATACAGAACTAAATACACTCAGAATCAAGAGGATCACCCTCTATGTCCCCTCAGGGAGGCTATATTCTCTCTCTACCACCACTTCCTTACTACTACCCCTTTTTTTCTTCTTCTTCTCTGTTTTTTCTTTTTTTATTCTTACTATTTTGTTTTAAAATTAACTTTTCACTTTAGTGGTCCTTTTGTTTTATTTTTCTCTGTTCTTTTTCTTTTATTTCCTGGTCCCTGACCTCTTCAGAATTGTCTAGGGTGTATTTTACTTAGGTCGTGGATGATATTTTTTACTCTGCATGCTTATACAACCACTCTGTGTTAGATAAAATTACTAGAAGGAAGAATTCACCACAAAAGAAAGAACTAGAAGCAATAGTCTCTGCCACAGTATTACTGAATGTAGATGTAAATACAATGTCATAAATTCAACCAGAACTGCAATTATAAAGTTACTGGTGTCTCTGGAAAAAAGCATAAAGGACTCTAGAGACTCTCTTACTGCAGAATTGAGATCTAATCAGGACAAAATTAAAAATACTATGCCTGAGATGCAGTCCAAACTGGATACTCTAAATGCTAGGGTTAATGAGGTGGAAGAGAGAGTGAGTGACATAGAAGACAAGTTGATGGAAAAGAAGGAAGCTGAGGAAAAAGGAGAAAAACAATTAAGAACCCAAGAGCAAAGGCTTAGGGAAATAAATGATAGCTTGAGAAGAAAGAATATATGTTTTATTTGGATTCCAGAAGACGCTGAGACTTTATTTGAACAAATCTTAGCTGAGAACTTCCCTAATCTGGGGAAGGAAATAGGCATTCAGATCCAAGAGATAGAGAGGACCCCAAAAAATAAATTTAAATCATTCAACATTTAATAGTCAAATTTGCAAACTTAAAAGATAAAGAGAAAATTCTTAAATAAGTTCGAGACAAGAGATTCTTAAGTTATATGGAGAAAAATATCAGATTAACAGCAGACCTCTCCACAGAGACCTGGCAGGCCAGAAAGGGCTGGCATGATGTATACAGGGTCCTAAATGAGAAAAACATGTAGCCAAGAATACTTTACCCAGCAAGGCTGTCATTCAGAATAGGAGAGATAAAGAGCTTCCAAGATAGACAGAAACTGAAAGAATATGTGACCACCAAACTGGCTTTGCAAGAAATATTAAGGGGGATCCTGTAAAAGAAAGAGGAAGCCCAAAGAAACAATCCACAGAAACAGGGACTGAATAGGTAATACGATGACACTAAACTCCTATCTTTCAATAGTTACTCTGAATGTGAATGGGCTAAATGATCCCATCAAAAAACACAGGGTATCGGACTGTGTAAAAAAGCAAGACCATCTATATGCTGTCTATAAGAGACTCATTTTAGACCTAAGGACACCTCCAGCCTGAAAATGAGGGGTAGAGAACCATTTACCATTCAAATGGTCCTCAAAAGAAAGCTGGGATAGCAATCCTCATATCAGATAAATTAAAATTTATCCCAAAGACTGTAGTAAGAAATAAAGAGGGACACTATATCATACTTAAAGGATCTATCCAACAAGAAGACCTAACACTCATGAATATTTATGCCCCTAATGTGGGAGCAGCCAAGTATACCAATCAATTAATAACCAGAGTAAAGATACACTTAGATAATAATACACTAATAGTAGTAGATTTCAACATAGTGCTCTCAGCAAAAGACAGATCTTCTAAGCATAATGTCACCAAAGAAACAAAAGCCTTGAATGATACATTGGACCAAATCAATTCCACAGAGATATACAGAACATTCCATCCTAATGCAACTGAATACACATTCTTCTCAAGTGCACATGGAACCTACTCCAGAATAGACTGTACTGGGTCACAAATCAGGTCTCAACTGATACCAAAAGATTGGAATTGTCCCCTGCATATTTTCAGACCAAGATGCTTTCAAACTAGAACTCAATCACAAGAAGAAATTTGGAATGAAACTCAAAGACATGGAGGTTAAAGAGCATCCCACTAAATGATAAATGGGTCAACCAGGAAATTAGAGAAGAATTAAAAAGATGGAAACTAATGAAAATGAAATACAACTAATGGAAACTAATGAAAATGAAATACATACTGGGTCACAAATCCAGTCTCAACTGATACCAAAAGATTGGGTTTGTTCCCTGCATATTTTCAGACCATAATGCTTTGAAACTAGAACTCAATCACAAGAAGAAATTTGGAAGAAATTCAAACACATGGAGGTTAAAGACCATCCTGCTAAAAGATGAAAGGATCAACAAGGAAATTAGAGAAAAATTAAAAAGATTCGTAGAAACTAATGAGAATGAAGATACAACCATTCAAAATCTTTGGGATACAGCAAAAGCAATCCTGAGAGGGAAATACATTGCAATACAAGCATCCCTCAAAACACTGGAAAAAACTCAAATACACAAGCTAACCTTGCACCTAAAGGAACTGAAGAAATAACAGCAAATAAAACCTACACCCAGTGGAAGAAGAGAGTTAATAAAGATCCGAGCAGAACTCAATGAAATAGAGACTAGAAGAACTGTGGAACAGATCAACAAAACCAGGAGTTGGTTCTTTGAAAGAATTAATAAGATAGATAAACCATTAGCCAGCCTTATTAAAAAGAAAGAAGACTCAAATTAATAAACTCATGATCGAAAGAGGAGAGATCACAACCAATACCAAGGAAATACAAACGATTTTAAAAATGTATTATGAGCAAACACATGCCAACAAATTAGGCAATCTAGAAGAAATGGATGCACTTCTGGAAAACCACAAATTACCAAAACTGGAACAGGAAGAAACAGAAAACCTGAACAGGCCAATTAACCAGGGAGGAAATGGAAGTAGTCATCAAAAACCTCCCAAGACACAAGAGTCCAGGGCCAGATGGCTTCCCAGGGGAATTCTACCAAACATTTAAAGAATAAATAATACCTATTCTACTAAAGCTGCTTCAAAGATAGAAAGGGAGGGAATACTTCCAAACTTGTTCTATGAGGCCAGCATTGCCTTGATCCCAAGACCAGACAAATACCCCACAAAAAAGGAGAATTATAGACCAATATCCCTGATGAACATGGATGCAAAAATTCTCACAAGATACTAGCCAACAGGATCCAACAGCACTTTGAGAATATTATTCACTATGATCAAGTGGGATTTATCCCTGGGATGCACGGGTGGTTCAACACTCATAAAACAATCAACAGGATAGATCACATCAATAAGAGAAAAAGCAAGAACCATAGGATCCTCTCAGTAGATGCAAAGAAAGCATTTGACAAAATACAGCATCCATTTCTGATCAAAACTCTTCAGACTGTAGGGATAGAGGGAACATTCCTCAGCATCTCAAAAGCCATTTAGGAAAAGTCCACAGCAAATATCGTTCTCATGGGGGAAAAACTGAGAGCCTTTCCCCTAGGATCAGGAACACGACAGGGATGTCCACTCTCATCACTGCTACTCAACATAGTACTAGAAGCCCTAGCCCCAGCAATCAGACAACAACAACAAAAAGGCATTCAAATTGGCAAAGAAGACGTCAACTCTCCTTCTTCACAGATGACATGATACTGTACATAGAGAACCCAAAGGACTCCACCCCAAGATTGCTAGAACTCATACAGCAATTCAGCAAGGTGGCAAGATACAAAATCAATGCCCAGGAATCTACGGCATTTCTTTTTCTTT
Source organism: Canis lupus familiaris (assembly GCF_011100685.1). Classification (NCBI taxonomy): domain Eukaryota; kingdom Metazoa; phylum Chordata; class Mammalia; order Carnivora; family Canidae; genus Canis; species Canis lupus. The sequence goes on along the minus strand of NC_049227.1, from coordinate 1,545,878 downwards.
TTTTTAAGATTTTATTTTTTTTATTAATGAGAGACAGAGAGAGAAAGAGAGAGGCAGAGACACAGGCAGAGGGAGAAACAGGCTCCATGCAGAAAGCCTGACGCGGGACTCAATTCCGGTCTCCAGGATCATGCCCTGGGCTGAAGGCGGCGCTAAACCGCTGAGTCACCCGAGCTGCCCATCTATACGCTACGTGGCATTTCTATACGCTAACAATAAGACTGAAGAAAGAGAAATTAAGGAGTCAATCCCATTTACAATTGCACCCAAAAGCATAAGATACCTAGGGATAAACCTAACCGAGAGGTAAAGGATCTATACCCTAAAAACTATAGAACACTTCTGAAAGAAACTGAGGAAGACACAAAGAGATGGGAAAATATTCCATGCTCATGGATTGGAAGAATTAATATTGTGAAAATGTCTATGCTTCCCAGGGCAATTTACACATTCAATGCAATCCCTATCAAAATATCATGGACTTTCTTCAGAGAGTTGGAGCAAATCATCTTAAGATTTGTGTGGAAACAAAAAAGACCCTGAATAGCCAGGGGAATATTAAAAAAGAAAACCAGAGCTGAGGGTCTCACAATGCCAGATTTCAGGTTGTACTACAAAGCTGTGGTCATCAAGACAGTGTGGTACCGGCACAAAAACAGACACATAGATCAATGGAACAGAATAGAGAATCCAGAAACGGGCCCTCAACTCTATGGTGAGCTAAAATTCGACAAAGTAGGAAAGACTATCCACTGGAAAAAGGACTGTCTCTTCAATAAATGGTGCTGGGAAAATTGGCCATCCACATGCAGAAGAATGAAACTAGACCATTCTTTTACCCACACACACAAAGATACAATTAAAATGGTTGAAAGATCTAACTGTGAGACAAGAATCCATCAAAAAACAAGAGAATAACACAGGCAACAACCTTTTTGAACTTGTCCACAGCAACTTTTTGCAAGATAAATCTATGAAGGCAAAGGAAACAAAAGCAAAAATGAACTACTGGGACTTCATCAAGATAAAAATCTCCTGCACAGCAAAAGAAACAGTCAACAAAACTAAAAGACAACCTACAGAATGGAAGAAGATATTTGCAAATAACATATCAGATAAAAGGCTAGTATCCAAGATCTATAAAGAATTTACCAAACTCAACACCCAAGAAACAGACAATCCAATCATGAAATGGACAGAAGGCACAAACAAACATTTCTTCAAAGAAGACATAGACATGGCCAACAAGCACATGAGAAAATGCTCCACATCGCTTGCCATCAGGGAAATACAAATCAAAACCTCAATGAGATACCACCTCACACCAGTGAGAATGGTGAAAATTAACAAGACAGGAAACAACAAATGTTGGAGAGGATGTGGAGAAAGGGGAACACTCTTGCACTGTTGGTGGGAATTCAAACTGATGCAGCCACTCTGGAAAACAGTGTGGGGGTTCCTCAAAGAGTTAAAAATAGAGCTACCCTATGACCCAGCAATTGCACTACTGGGCATTTACCCCAAAGATACAGATGTAGTGACACCTGTAGGGCCAGGACACCTGCGCCCCAATGCTTATAGCAGCAATGTCCACAATAGCCAAACTACGGAAGGAGCCACAATGTCCTTCAACAGAAGAATGGATTTTAGAAGATGTGGTATATATATACAATGGAATATTACTCAGCCATCAGAAAGGATGAACACCCACCATTTGTTTCCATGTAGATGGAGCTGGAGGGTATTATGCTGAGTGAAGTAAGTCAATCAGAGAAAGACAATCATCATATGGTTTAACTCATATGGGAAATATAAGAAATAGTCAAAGAGATTATAAGGTAAAGGAGGGGAACTGAGTGGGAAAAATTAGAGAGTGAGATAAACCTTGAGAGACTTCTAACTCTGGGAAACGAACAATGGGTTGCTGAAAGGGAGGTGGGCGGGGGTTTGGGGTAACTGGGTGATGGGCACTGAGAAGGGCACTTGATGGGATGAGCACTGGGTGTTATACTATATGTATAAAACAAAATAAAACAAAGACTGTACTAAAAGTAACAAAAAGGGCACTACATAATGATAAAGGAATCTATTCAACAAGAAGATATATCATTTATAATTATTTATGCACCCAACACAGGAGCACCTAAATATATAAAGCAAATATTAACAGGTCTAAAGAGAGAAATTGACAGCAGCACAATAATAGTAGGGAACTTTATACCCCACTCACACCAATGAATAAATCATCTGGACAGAAATTCAATAAGGAAATATCATCCTGAAATAACACATGAGACCATATGGACTTAATAGATATATACAGAGCATTCCATCTAAAAGCAGCAGAATAGGGGTGCCTGGGCGGCTCAGTTGGTTGAGTGGCTGCCTTTGGCTCAGCATGATCTCGGTGTCCTAGGATCAAGCCCCACATCAGGCTCCCTTGCTCAATGGGAGCCTGCTTCTCCCTCTCCCTCTGCCACTCACCCTGCTTGTGCTCTTTTACTCTCCCTCTGTCAAGTAATAAAAAAACTTTTAAAAAATAAATAAAATAAAAGCAAAAGAATATATATTCTTCTCAGGTATATGTGAAATATTCTTTAGGATAGATCATATGTTAGTCCACAAAATAAATCTCAATTAATTTAAGAAGATTGAAATCATAAAGCAATTTTTTCTGATCACAATGGTATGATACTATAAATCAATCACAAGAAGAAAACTGGAAAAATCCTACATATATACAGATTAAACAACATGCTACTGAACAACCAATGATCAATAAAGAAATCAAAGGAGAAATTTTTTAAAACTTGAGAAAAGTGAAAATGGAAATACCATATACCAAAATTTATGGAATGCAACAAAAGCAGCTCTAAGAGGAAAGCTTATAGAGATACAGGCCTACCTCAAGAAACAAAAGAAATTTTAAAGAAACAATTTAAAGGTATATCCAAGGGAACTAGGAAAAGAAGAATAAACAAAGCCCAAAGTTAGCAGAAAGGAAAAATAATTAGATCAGAAATAAATAAAATAGAGATTAAAATGACAATAAAAAAGATCAATGAAACTGAGTTGGTTCTTTGAAAAAATAAACAAAATTGACAAATATTTAGCTAGATTCACTAAGACAGAGGACTCAAATTCAGAAATGAAGGAGAAGCAATAAGCAGCACAATAGAACTACAAAGGATTATTAAAGACTACTCTGAAAAATTATATGCCAATAAATTGAACTACCTACAAGAAATGGATTAGTTCCTAGAAACATGTAGTCTTCTAAGAATAAATCATGAAGAAATAATAAATCGAATAGACTGATTTCCAGTAAAGAAATCTAATCAGTAATCAAAAAACTCCCAACAAACAAAAGTCCAGGATCAGATGGCTTCACTGGGTGATTTCTACCAAATATCTAAAAATCCACCCCCCCCCAACTCTTCCACAAAACTCAAGAGGAGGGAATTCTTCAAAATTAATTTTACAAGAGCAGCATTACCCTGATACTGAAACCAGGCAGGGGCACCACATACAAAAAATTCAGGCCCATATCCCTGATGGGTATAGATGCAAAAATCCACAACAAAATATTGGCAAACTGAATTCAACAATAAAGAGATCATTCACCATGATCAAATGGGATTTATTCCAATGATACAAAGATGATTTAACATCTGCAAATCAATCAACAATAATACACCACAGTAACAAAATAAAAAATAAAAACCATATGATCATCTGAATAGATGAAGAAAAAGCATTTGACGAAATTCAATATCCATATATGTTAAAATCTCAACAATGTGGGTATAGATGAAATGTAACTCAATATAATAAAAGCCTTATATGACAAGCCCACAGTAAACATACTTAACAGCAAAAAGCTGAAAACTCTTCAAGATCAGAAACAAGACAAGAATGCTCACTCTCACCATTTTCATCCAACATATTGGAAATCCTAACCAGAGTGATTACACAGGAAAAAGAAATAAAAGTGATCTAAATCAAAACGAAAAAGTAAAATGGTTACTATTTGCAGAAAACTTGATTTTATATATAGGAAATCCCAAAGACTCTACCTAAAAATCTGTTAGAACTAATAAATAAATTCAAAAAAGTTGCAGGGTACAAAATCAATATATAAAATTTGTTACATTTCTATACACTAACAACAAACAATCAGAAAGGGAAATTAAGGAAGCAATCCCATTTACAACTGCATCAGAAAGAATAAAATATCTAGGAATAATTTAATTGAGGATGTTGAAGACCTGTACACTAAAAACTGTAAGACATTGATGAAAGAAATTGAAAAAACACAAATAAGTGGAAAAAAATTTTATGTTCATGGATTAAAATAATTAATATTGTTAAAAATGTCCATAATTCCCAAAGCAATCTACAGATTCAATGCAATTCCTATCAAAATTCCAATGGCATTTTCCACAGAAATAGAATAAACAATCCAAATGTGTAAGGAACCACAAAAAATGCTAAATAGTCCAATTGATCTTGAGAAAAAAGAAGGAATATGGAGGCATCATACTTTCTTACTTCAAAGTATATACAAAGCCATAGTAATTGAAATATTATTGATATTGGCATAAAAAACAGACACATAAATTAATGGAACAGAATAGAGAGCCTAGAAATAAACCCATGCATATATGGTCATTTAATTTATGACAATGGAGGCAAGAATATGGAAAAAGGACAGTCTCTTCAGTAAATGATGTCATGAAAACTAGTTAGCTACATGCTAAAGAATGAAACTGGACCACTAGCCTGCACCATACACAAAAATTATCTCAAAATGGATCAAAGACTTGAATATAAGACCTGAAACTCTTAGAAGAAAACACTCTTTGACATCAGTATTGGAAGTGGTTTTTTTTTTTTATCTGACTCCAAAGGCAAGGGTAACAAAAGCAAAAATAAACAAATGGGTTTGTATCTAACTAAAAAGCATCTGAACAGTGAAGGAAACCATCAGCACAATCAGAAAGCTATCTCCTAAACAGAAGATATTTGCAAATCATATATCTGATATGGGGTTAGTGTCTTAAATATATAAAGAACTCCTGGGTAGCCCCGGTGACTCCGCGGTTTAGTGCTGCCTTCAGCCCAGGTAGTGATCCTGGAGTCCCAGGATGGAGTCCCATGTCAGGTTCCCTGCAGGGAGCCTGCTTCTCCCTCTGCCTGTGTCTCTGCCTCTCTCTGTGTCTCTCATGAATAAATAAATAAAATCTTTAGAAAGGGAAAGAGAAAGAAAGAAAAGAAAGAAAGAAAGAAAGAAAAAGAAAGAAAGAAAGAAAGAAAGAAAGAAAGAAAGAAAGAAAGAAAGAAAGAAAGAAAGAAAGAGCCTACAATTTAGTAATAACAACAGCAAACCCCAAACAATTTGACTGAAAAAAGGTCAGAGGATATGAATAGACATTTTTCCAAAGAAGACATATGGATGACTGACATGAAAAGATCCTCAATCACTAATCATCAGGGAAATGCAAATCAAAACCTCGCCTCATGCCTGTCAGAATGGCTATTATTAAAAAGACAAGAAATAACAAATGTTGGCAAAAATGTGGAGAAAAGGGAACACTTTGCACTGTTGGTGAGAATGTAAATTGGTGAAACTACTGTGGAAAACATCATGGATATTCCCCCAAAAAATAAAAATAGAATTACCATACGATCCAGCAATTCCACTTCTGGTATTTATATGAAGAAAATAAATACACTAATTTGAAAAATATATGCACCCTTATATTCACTGCAAAATTACTTACAATCATTAAGATATGGAAACAACCTAAGTGCCCACTGATAGATGAATGGATACAGATGTGGTATATTCTACAATGGAATACTTATAGATACAGAGAACAAATTACTCATTGGCATAGTGGAGTGGGATTTAGGAGTAGTTGATACAGGAATCAAGAGGTACAAACTTCCAGTTATAAAATAAATAAGCCACGGGATGTAATGTACAGCATGGTGACTATAGTCAATAATATTGTATCACATATTTGAAAGTTGTTAAGAGAGTATGTTTGGATGGTGACAGATGGTAACTAGACTTGTGATTATTTCACTATGTATACAAACATCAAATCACTATGTTGTACACCTGAAACTCACATAATGTTCTACGTCAATTATACTTTAATTTAAAAAAAAGAAAGCTCTCAATTTAAATTCAGATAAAATTGAATTCAATATGAAAATGTTTAAATAGGACAAGGAGAGTTACCTAGTAATGACACGGTGTAATCTACAGTGAAAATGTTTGTAATGTACCATCATGCAACAAATAACCTAAGACCAAATCAATTGAAAAACTATTAGGGGGGCCCTGAGTGGCTGGGTTGGTTAAGTATTCAACTCTTGATTTTGGCTCGGGTCATGATCTCAGGGTTATGAAATCAAGACCCGCATCAGGCTCTTCACTCAGCATGGAGTCTCCTTGAGATTCTCTTTTCTTCCTCTCCTTTTGCTCCTCCCTTTTTCACACATTCTCTCTCTCTCTCAATAAATAAATAAAATATTTTATTTTTTTAAGTTTTATTTATTTATTAATAAGAGACACACACAGAGAGAGAGCAGCAGAGACACAGGCAGAGGGAGAAGCAGGCTCCATGTAGGGAGCCTGACATGGGACTCGATTCCAGGTCTCCAGGATCATGCCCTGGACTAAAGGTGGCGCTAAACCGCTGAGCCATCCGGGCTGCCCTAAAATCTTTTAAAAAGAAGAAAAACTGATGGATCAGTAATTCACTTGAGTGGATGGTTTAAAAATATATACCAGGATCGATAGCTTTCTTATATACAATAATAAGGCACAAAACATGATGAAAGCAAAATAAAATTCCACTTCATTCTATATAGTTAAAGAGACTTCAGGTATAGCAAAGATGTAAAGGTAAAAAATAAAGCCATAGTTCACTACAAGGAAAATAGAGATTTGTATTATAATCTTCAAGTGAGAGAAGCTTTAAAATACAAAACAAAAGCCAGACACTACAAAGACAAAGACTTGTAAAGTGGAAAAGAAAGAAAATGGTAAAAATAGTAACAAAACATAAAAAATGTATACAAAAACAACAACTATAACACATAGAACCCAATTAAAAGATACACAAAAACCTAAAATAATTATTTACAACACAGATAAGAGTCAAAGAATTATTTTGTCAGCATATATATAAATCAATGAGAAAAAGAAGAATAATTGGCAAGGCACAAAAAATGAGAAATACATTCATAAAAATATGTTTATTCACCCATAAATAAATACAACTTGGGGTGCCTGGGGGGCTCAGTCAGTCAAGCCTCTGACTCTTGATTTTGGCTCAGGTCATGACCTCAGGGTAGTGAGATCGAGCCCTGAGTATGGCTCCACACTGGGATGGAGCCTGCTTACGATTCTCTTTCTCTCTTCTCCTCTTCCCCTCTGCCCCTCAAGCCCCACCCCACTTTGCTCAACATATGCACACACTCTCTCTCTCAAAAAAAGGAATATAATTTAATACAAAGATGTGAGGTTATTCTATCAGACTGACAAGGGTTAAAAAATATACATAAAATCCAGTGTGAGTGAAGACATAGAAAAATGTTCCCTCTTAGTCAATGTTGATGAGATTGTAAATTGTACCTCATTTCAAAAAGGCAATGTGTATCAAATTTATATGCACATGGACATACCCTTGGATGCAGTAATTCCAGTTTTAAGCATTGATCCTAAAATGACAGTCAATTGAACAAAGATATGTTTATAGGGATATGGAGTATTTTATTGCTCAAATTAATGAAAAATTGGAAGCAAAGCAAATGCCCATCAATAAACAATGAAATGATTAAAGTATGGTACATTCACACAGTTAATACTATTAATTGACATGAAAATATGCCTATGACTTATTGATCAGTGCTTAAATCAAGTTACAAAATAGTTTGTCTAGTATGATACCATTTATTCAAAGTTAGATACATCTAAACTGCAGGTCTATGACCCAGCAATCTCTCTCTTAAGTATATAACCAATAAAACAGTATTCATATGCACAAAAGACATGCACTAGAATATTTATAGCAGCACTATTCATAATAGCCCCAAACTGGAAACCACTCAAACGCCTATCAACAATAAAATGGATAAATAAATTATGATATATTCACATAAGAGAGAGATAATATAGCTCAACAATAGTGAATGAACTACAACTCCCTAAAACTATAAGGATGAGCCTCACAAATATAATCCTGAGTGAAAGACAGATAAAGCAGAATATATGCTTCATGATTGCATTTAAATAAATTTAAATAATTTTTAAATTTTAAATAAAATTTAAAATCTGGCAAAAGTAATGTATGTCATTAGAAGTCAAGATAGTAGAGGGACACCTAGGTGGCTCAGTCAAGCGTTCAACTCTTGATTTTGGCTCAGGTCATGATCTCAGGGTCATGAGATCAAGCCCCGTGCACCTTGGGCTCCTTCTTGCTCCATGTGGGAAATCTGCTTGAGATTCTCTCTCTTCCTCTCCCTCTGCCTCTCCCCTCTCTCTAAAATAAATAAATAAATAAATAAAAATATGTCAAGACAGTAGCTATCTTTGGGTTGGTAGGGAGTGGGTTGTGACTGGCAGTCGGTATGAAGATGTCTTCTGAGATGTTGGTGATGTTCTGATAACTGAGTGCTGGTTACATGGTATGTAACATGGGTACATGGGTATGTTTAGCTTGTGGTAATCTGTACACTTAGGAATTGTGTACTTTTCTGCATACACACACGCAAACATACACACAAAGGGTACATATGGACAGGAAGATATCAGGAAGGATATTGGCAAAAATGTCAGTAGTGTTCTTACCTGGAGAGAAGGTTCAAGCATAACTTTGGCTTCCTTCTCTTTATTTGTCTGTATCAATAGATACAATTATGTACATAACACTATTTAACTGGAGGAATATAAATAAATTTACTGAACATTTAAGTCAAAAAGTTAGAACAATAAACAAAATGCGGAAGTGGGAAAAATGAAGTGATAAGGATAAGGACTAGAAAACAATCAGATACAATGGAGGTAGATGATAAGTGGTAGATATTCTTCTTCCCGAATGACCATTAATGAACTCATGAATTTACACAAATAGACAATATGGGAAATAGCACTTTAACCATAAACCAAAGAACTAGGGGAATTTCTGCTGATTTCACCACCAAAGCGAATGATGTAAAAACCTGTTTTTAAAACAAGCTTATTGGGCAGCCTGGGTGGCTCAGCGGCTTAGCACTATGTTCATTTCAGCCCAGGAAGTGATCCTGGGACCCAGGATTGAGTCCCACATCAGGCTCCCTGCATGGAGCCTGTGTCTCCCTCTATCTGTGTCTCTGCCTTTCCCTCTCTGTGTCTCTCATGAATAAATAAATAAAATCTTTAAAAAATTAAAAATTAAAAAACAAGCTTATTGAAGTGTAATTTATAGAAATAGAATTATAGTATATTGCACTTTGGCTGTCTGGCTTCTTTATCTCAGCATAATATTTTGAAATGCACCCATAATTTTGTATGTAAAAAATTTGCTGAATAGTATTTCATTGTATGAATATACCATAATTTGTTAATCTACTAACCCATTGATGGACATTTATGTTACTTCCAGGATTTGACTATTATAAATAAAGTTGCAATGAGCAGTCATGTTTGAATATTTGTATGAACATATGCTTTCATTTATATTGGTTAAATACCTAGAGGTGGAATGGCAAGTCATTTAACAGATGTATTTAGAATGTGTCAATTAATGTATTAGGATATATGTTTTACTGTTTAAAAAACTGCCAATTATGCAAAGTGATTATACCATTTTACATTCCCACTAGCAGGATATGAGCATTCCAGTGGCTCTACTTTCTCACCATCACTTGGCATGGTTAATAATTATAATTTTAAGCATTTTAATAGGTATGTGATGGCATCTCTGTATTTTTTATTTGCATTTCTTTCTCCAATGGTTAATGATGCTGGATATGTCCTCAGATTCTTATTTGCCAGCTGTATATCTTCTCTGGTAAATTATCTATTCACATCTTTTGCCCATTTTTATACTGAGTGTTTTAGTTGAATTTAGAGAGTTCTTTATATGTTTTGAATACAAGTCCTTTATAAGATATTGATTTCCAAATATTTCCACCCAGTCTGTGACTCCTTTCATTCTTTTAACAGTATCTTTCAAAGAGAAAGTTCTTAATTTTGATGAAGTCTACCTTATGAAGTTATTCTTTTAGGAATCATACTTTTGGGATCATATTTTTCAAACAGTTACCTATCCCAAGATCATAAAAGTTTTCTCCTAGAAGTTTTACAATTTTGTGCTTTACATTTAGGTCTAAGATTCATTATGATATAAGTTTTGATTATGGTGAGATACATGGATTAAAGTATGTATGTAGGGCAGACCCAGTGGCGCAGCGGTTTAGCACCACCTGCAGCCCAGGGCGTGATCCTGGAGACCCTGGATCGAGTCCCACGTCAGGGTCTCTGTATGATGCCTGCTTCTCCCTCTGCCTGTGTCTCTGCCTCTCTCTCTCTCTGTCTCTATGAATAAATAAATAAAATCTTTTTAAAAAAGTATGTATGTACACGTGCATGTATGTAGACATGTACATGTGGATGTCTAGGCATTTCAACAAGTTTTATTGACAAATATGCTTTTGTCATTAAATTGCTTTTGCACGTTTGCTAAAAAGTCCACTGACCAGGCTTCCACTCCTGGGATAGGTAAAGTAAGCACACTGGACCTAACATATATCCCACTGAATGCAGTCTAAAATCAGGACAGAATGCATGGAGCTATTTGAGAACTCTGAAAACACCTACTATCAGGCAGATTGGGGAAGAACATGAGAATTCAAAGGATTACCCCCTAGTGACAAGTCTACCATTACTTTCTTCTGGTATTTCCAGGCCTGAATTTAGTGAAACCTGAAACTTGTGAGAATTAGCACAACAGAGAAGACTCCAGAAGATGCCTTAAGTTCTGATGTGATGTATGGGGAAGTGGTTTCCTAAAAGAAAGAATACGAAATTCATCATTATTTTTTTTTTAGATTTTTTCTCTATTCTCTTGTATCTCAGTCCCCAACCAATCCATGAAAGTAAAAGCAGTAGGGACAATGAGAGCCATAGAAGCCTACAACTCAGAGGAAGGGAAAACTTCTCTGATCAGATAATATGTGGTCTTTGAATGGGTTGGAAGGACCTCCATTGCTTCTGGTCTTCCTCTGTTCTCCTTTGGCTTGTCCCTGACACAGTGTAACTGTACAAAGGGTATAGTAGATTTGGGGTAGCAAAATTTGTAGCTTTCTAGTTGGAGGACCAAAATAGAGAGTATCAGGAAAATGAAAAGTGCTGATAAGATCATGAATTGGGAAAAGTTTGCTAAAGTGACTACTGTGAGTTGTTTATAAATTTCTAGGCTCAACCTCACATGAGGGGAAAGCCTGGGAATTAGATACTTTGGGATAAAGGGTTTTTGAAAAACTTTAACATATTCTGAGAATTTTGAGGACAATATACATTCCCAGGGCTGTGGGTATGCTCAGTAAAGCCCTGGAAAGGCCCCAAGCACTCAACTCTAGCATCTATGCAAGCAGAAAGTGGTATGGTAGTCACCAATTTCTTGCCTAAGTGTTAAAGACACGCCCTAACTGAGTTGCTTTCTAAAGAATGGGAGATTTTTTTGGTTTCAAGAGTTTAAGGAAATCTCTACCTTATTATTAACTAACTACTAAATTAACAGAACAAAGACTTCAGTGGCTACACATGACAAAGTATACAGACTTCACAAAATTAGTTCAGATAAGTCACTAAACAAACAAAAGCAACAGCTAAAACAAGCAGCAACAACAAATCCTGGGGCTAGGAAGGGGATCTAATTTCCAAAGTTATCCCATTATCATAATTATAGAAAAATGTCCAGTATTTAAGAAAAATTACAAGATATTCAAAGAAATGAGAAAGTATTGCCCATATGGTCAAAAGAGAAAAAGATAATCAATAGAAACTGTCCTTGAGGGAGTCCAAATGTTGGACTTAATACACAAAGACTTTAAACTATTTATAAAATGTCTAAAGAGCTAAAAGGAAACTATATCTAAAGAACCAAAAGATGATAATCCCTAAATTGACCTACATATTCAATTAAATGTATATCAAAACCTCTCTCTTTTTTGCAAAAATGGATAAGCTTATCTCAAAATTCATATGGATTTTCAAGGGACCCTGAATAACCAAATAATCATTTTTTTAAAAGATTTTATTTATTTATTTATTTGAGATAGAGACTACAAGCACAGGAGGGGAAGGAGAGGGAGAAGCAGACTCCCTGCTGAGCAGGGAGCCCAATGTGGAGCTCAATCCCAGGACCCTGAGAGCATGATCTGTGCTGAAGACAGATGCTTAACCAACTGAGCTATCCAAGTGTTCCTGTCAAACAATCTTGAACAAGAGAACAAAGTTGAGGGCAGCCTGGGTAGCTCAGTGGTTTAGCGCCGCCTTCAGCCCAGGGTGTGATCCTGGAGACCTGGGATTGAGTCCCACATTGGGCCCCCTGCATGGAGACTGCTTCTCCCTCTGCCTGTGTCTCTGCCTCTCTCTCTCTCTCTCTCTCTCTCTCTCTCATGAACAAATAAATAAATAAATAAATAATCTTTTTAAAAAAAGAACAAAGTTGAAAGACTCACTCTTTCTGATTACAAAGCTTACTGTGCAATTATCAGAACAAAGTAAAGAAAAAAAGAACAAGGTAATACGAGCATAAGGATAGAAATACACAGTAATGGAGTAGAACTGAGAGTCCAGAAATAAAACCCATATATTTATGGTCAATAGATTTTTGACAAGGGACCCAAGACCATTCAATGGGAAAAGAAGAGTCTTTTCAGCAAATGTTGGGACAACTGGATACTCATAATGCAAAGGACAAATTTGAACACCTATCTTACACCATATACAAGAATTAACTCAAAATGTATTAAATATCTAAGTGTAAGAGCTAGAACTATAAAACTCCTAGAGGGAAACATAGGTGTAAATCTTCATGAACTTGATTTAGGTAATAGCTTCTTAAATATGACATAGAGAGTAAAAGCAACAAAATAAATAGATCAATTAGACTTCATCAAAAGTAGAAACTTTTGTGAATTAAAGGATGCTGTCAAGAAAGTGAAAAGGCAACCAACAAAATGGGAGAGAATATTTACAAATCTTGTATCTGATAATGGTCTAATATCTGGAATATAAACAACTCTTTAAACTTAGTAACAAAAGAAAATCACTTTAAAATGGGCAAAGGATTTTAATAGGTATTTTTCCAAAGAAGATATACAAATGATCAATAAGCATATGAAAAGATGGTCAACATCATTAGAGATGATGCAAATCAAAAATCACAATGAGATCAAAATCCAATAGGATGGCAAAGTAATACAAATTTTTTTAAAAAAATAATCAAATTAATAAGTGTTGGCAAGGGTGTACATTGCTAGTGGGAATGTAAAATGATATAATCACTTTGGAAAAGTTGGAAGTTCCTCAAAAGTTAAACATTGAATTAACACTCAACCTAGCAATTTCACTCCTAAGATATACAAAACGAACTAAAGTATATGTTCGCACAAAAACTTGTACATAAATATATATAGTAGCATTATTCATAATAGCTAAAAATTGGAAAAAATCCTAATATCCATAAACTGATGAGTGGATAAGCAAAGTAAAGTATACTCATAACATGGAGTATTATTTAGCCAATAAAGGGATGAAGTACTGATACATCCTACAAGGTGGTTGAACCTGAACACATTATGTTAAGTGAAAGAAATCAGACACAAAAGGCCACTTATGGTGTTATCCAACTTATAAGAAGTGTCCAGAATAAGCAAATCCATATGGACAAAATGTAGATTAGTGTTTGCCATGGGATAAGGAAAAGAGAAAAATGGGAAGCATAGGACTTTCTGTTTGGTGTGATCGAAATGTTCTGGAATTAGATAGTTGTGATGGTTGTACAACACTGACTATACTATCAACCACTGAGTTATATACTTTAAATTAGTGAACTTTATGCTATGCGATATTTATGTCAATAAGTCAACTTTTAGTATACAAAATTTAAAAATATGAATTCTAATTAGATTGTAAAAAAATAGGCATGCATATTGTAATTCCTTTTTTTTTTAAGATTGTATTTATTTATTCATCAGAGACACAGAGGGAGAGGCAGAGACACAGGCAGAGGGAGAAGCATGTTCCCTGCAGGGAGCCTGAAGTGGGACTTGATCCCAGGACCCCAGAATCAAGACCTGAGCCAAAGGCAGATGCTCAACCACTGAACTACCCAGATGTCCCATATATTGTAATTCCTAGAGCAAAAATAGAAATATTATACCAAGAGATTCAGTAAAAAATAATAGATAAGGTAGAGTGAAATACTAAAAAAGCATTTAAATAAACCAAAAAAGGGAAGAAAAGATAACAGAGGAATGAAAAGCAGAGGATATAAACACACAAATATAAATGTAAATATATTAATAATTGTACTAAATGTAAAGAGATTAAAAGACAGAGATTGCCAGAATGGATAAGGATTATGATCCAACTATAGATTGGCTACAAGAAACTCAACTCATAGATAAGATATAGGTAGGTTACAAATAGACTTCTGAGCAAAAAACTAGCAGGCAGAAAAGTATATTATATATTGATGAATGGGTGAATTCACCAAGAAGTATAATTATCCTAAACGTGTGTGTGTGTGCATAACAAAGAGCTTCAAAATAAAGAAAGCAAAAACTGGAAGAACTGAAAAAGCGAAGTAGACAAACCCTCAGTTATAATTAGACTTCAACATTTCTTTCTCTGTAATTGAAAGCAGAAAACCAGCAAAAATATAGACTGAAAAACACCATCAACCAATTGGATCTAATTTACACTTACAGTGCTCTAAATCCAAGAACATAATATATATTCTTTTCAGGTATACATGGAACAGTCACCAAATAATAATATATCCTGCATCATAAAGCATACCTTCATGAAGTTAAAATAATCAAAATCATATAGATCATGATCTAGGACTGTAGTAGAATTAGACTTAAAATCAGTAACAAAATGGGATCCCTGGGTGGCGCAGCGGTTTAGCGCCTGCCTTTGGCCCAGGGCGCGATCCTGGAGACCCGGGATCGAATCCCACGTCGGGCTCCCGGTGCATGGAGCCTGCTTCTCCCTCTGCCTGTGTCTCTGCCTCTCTCTCTCTCACTGTGTGCCTATCATAAATTAAAAAAAAAAAAATCAGTAACAAAAGATCATGGGGAATTTCTAAGTGGTTTGGAAATTATATACCACACTTCCAAATAATCCATGAAACAAAAGGAAAGTCTTAAGGTAAATTAGGAAACAGTTTTTTTTTTTGTTTTTTTTTTGTTTTTTTTTTTTAATTTTTATTTATTTATGATAGTCACACAGAGAGAGAGAGAGAGAGAGAGAGAGAGAGAGAGAGAGAGAGAGAGGCAGAGACATAGGCAGAGGGAGAAGCAGGCTCCATGCACCGGGAGCCCGACGTGGGATTCGATCCTGGGTCTCCAGGATCGCGCCCTGGGCCAAAGGCAGGCGCCAAACCGCTGCGCCACCCAGGGATCCCAGGAAACAGTTTAAGCTAGACAAAATTTAAAATGCATTTGTGAGATGGAACTGTGTTTACAGAAAAAGTCATAATATGAAATGCTTACATTAGAATAGAATAGAACAGTCTTAAACCAATAATATGGGCTTTATTTAACATTCTCGAGGAAAAAAAGAATAGATAAAAATCAAGCGAGAATCAGTGAAACTGAAAATAAAAAAACAGTTGGAAAAATCAGTGAAACCAGAAAATTGTTGATTGAAGATAATGAAATTGACAACTAAAAAATGAAAAACTGAAAAAGAAAAAAAAAAAGAGAGGTCACAAGTTACTTGTATTAGGAATGAAAGAAGGAGTGAGGTAAGTCAATCGGAGAAGGACAATCATCATATGGTTTCACTCATGCGGGGAATATAAGAAATAGTGAAAGAGAGTATAAGGAAAAGGAGGGAAAATGAGTGCGAAAAATTAGAGAGAGAGACAAACCATGAGAGACTCCTGATTCTTGAAACGAACAAACGTTGCAGAAGGGGAGGTTGGGGGGTGGGGGTTGGGGTAACTGGGTGACGGGCACGGAGGAGGGCACTTGATGGGATGAGCACTGGGTGTTATAATATATGTTGGCAAATCAAACTTCAATAAAAAAAGAAAAAAGAAAAAAAAGGAATGAAAGAAGGATGTCACTCCAGATCTAGTAAACATTTAAAAAGATAAAAAATAGTATAGGCAACTCTAGGTACATAATGTGAGAACTTAGATTAAAAGGACCAACAAATCCTCAAAAATCACCCAAGATAAAACCTGATATAGATATGAACAACACAAGTAGTCCCATGACTAGGATACAGACATAGGTATATAGACACAGATAACATGAATAGTCCTATAACTATAAGAGAACTTGAATTTGTGATCAAATTTGTGAAATCTCCTCTCCAAACCCAGATGGTTCCACTATCCCATTCTATCAAACCTTTAAAGAAACAAATACAACAGTTCCACACAATTTCTGCCAGAAAACACAAGAGAAGAAAACACAAGAGAAGAAAAAACTATCCAACTCATTTTTGGAGGCCAGCAGTATCCTGCTAACAAGATTAGACAAAGAAAATACAATGAAAGAAATCTACAGACCAATACCCCTCATGCATGTAGATGCAAAATTCCTTTAAAAAAAAAATCAGCAAATCAAATCCAGCAAAACAGAAAGGACAATGCAACATAACCAAGTGCTATTTGTTTCAGGAAGGCAAGTCTGCCTTTCATATTTGAAAACCAATCAGTGTAATCCACCATATTAATAGCCCAAAGGGAAGAAAAAATCCAAATAATCTCATAAATAAATGCAGGAAAAAAAAGTGACAAAATTCAACCTACACCCATATTTAAAAAAACTCTTAACAAACTAGGAATTTAAGAAACCATCCTCAACCTGATAAGAGGCATCTACAAAAAAGCTAAGACTAGCATACTTGATGGTGAAAGACTCAAGGCTTTCCCCCTAAAATCAGGAACCAGGCAAGAATATCCACTTCCACTATTCCTCATATACTGCTTTGATTTTCCCCAAATGCGGACTCTGATCCTAAAACTTAAACTTTCTTCATGTCAGAGTGACCTTTAGCTTCCTAGCCAATCATCTACTAAGAAGTAAGCTTAAGTAGTGCTATTGCTCTGAAAAGAAATTTTAGTAACTTCCGAAACAATGTACTTCCTCATCATGTTTTATAAACTGAGCTGCAAGTGCACAGAACCGAGTTTCTTGCCTCTTGATTTTGAAGTCTCCCTGTCTGCAGTTTGTTTTTTGCTCAGGGCAATTTACACATTTAATGCAATCCCTATCAAAATACCATGGACTTTCTTCAGAGAGTAAGAACAAATTATTTTAAGATTTGTGTGGAATCAGAAAAGACCCCGAATAGCCAGGGGAATTTTAAAAAAGAAAACCATATCTGGGGGCATCACAATGCCAGATTTCAGGTTGTACTACAAAGCTGTGGTCATCAAGACAGTGTGGTACTGGCACAAAAACAGACACATAGATCAGTGGAACAGAATAGAGAACCCAGAAGTGGACCCTCAAGTTTATGGTCAACTAATATTCGATAAAGGAGGAAAGACTATCCACTGGAAGAAAGACAGTCTCTTCAATAAATGGTGCTGGGAAAATTGGACATCCACATGCAGAAGAATGAAACTAGACCACTCTCTTGCACCAGACACAAAGATAAACTCAAAATGGATGAAAGATCTAAATGTGAGACAAGATTCCATCAAAATCCTAGAGGAGAACACAGGCAACACCCTTTTTGAACTCAGCCACAGTAACTTCTTGCAAGATACATCCACGAAGGCAAGAGAAACAAAAGCAAAAATGAACTATTGGGACTTCATCCAGATAAGAAGCTTTTGCACAGCAAAGGATACAGTCAACAAAACTAAAAGACAACCTACAGAATGGGAGAAGATATTTGCAAATAACATATCAGATAAAGGGCTAGTTTCCAAGATCTATAAAGAACTTATTAAACTCAACACCAAAGAAACAAAAATGCAATCATGAAATGGGCAAAAGACATGAAGAGAAATCTCACAGAGGAAGACATAGACATGGCCAACAAGCACCTGAGAAAATGCTCCACATCACTTGCCATCAGGGAAATACAAATCCAAACCACAATGAGATACCACCTCACACTAGTGAGAATGGGGAAAATTAACAAGGCAGGAAACCACAAATGTTGGAGAGGATGCGGAGAAAAGGGAACCCTCTTACACTGTTGGTGGGAATGTGAACTGGTGCAGCCACTCTGGAAAACTGTGTGGAGGTTGCTCAACAAAATATTCATATTAAGTAAAACTCTAAATTTTCTTTTGACAATGCCATTAGATTTTCTCCATAGGTGAGTGTGGTAGGCGAAATTCTAAGATGACATAGAATTTCCTCTTCCCAGTATCCATGCATTTGTGTAATCATTTCCCCTGAGCAGAGGCAGAACTGTGACTTGCTTCTAAAGAATAGACTATGGCAAAGGTGAAGGGATACATTTAAATTTCAAAATTGCAAAAGTAATGAAAATATCGAATAAACTGACTTCTAGGTTAACCAAAAGGGAGATTATCCCTGGCCTGAATTAATTAAGTGGATCCCTTTAAAAGATCTATAGGTCAGAGACTCAATAGTAAAGTCTCTCTCTTCCCCTCTCTTTGTCCTCCCACTGCTCTCTCTCTCCCATTTCCCCCTCTCTCTCTGCCATGAATTCTATAGCTTCAAGGAAATTAATTTTGCCAACCACTTAAAGGAGCTTGGAAGCAGATCGTTCCCTAGTCAAGGTTGTATATTAGAATGTAGTCTCTGAACATGTTGATTTTAGCTTTTTAGGACACTGAAAGGAGAACCCAGCTAGACCTAACTGGATTCTTGACCTACAAAAACTGTGAGACAATAAATAGATAGATATTTTAAGCCACTAAATTTGTAGTAATTTATAATACAGCAATACAAATTAATACAATAACCATGTTTTCTGTAAATAAAGTAAGGTTTACTTTTTCCTTTTCAACCTGGATACCTTTTATTTATTTTTCTAATTACACAGGCTAGAACCTTAGTACAATGTTAGATAGAAGTGGAGAAAATGGGTATAGTTTTCTTGTTCCTGATCTTAGGGGTAAAGCAAGCATTCAGTCTTTTACCATTATGGGGATGGTAGCTATAAGTTTTTTGTAGAGGCTCTTTGTCAGGTTGAGGATGTTCCCTTCTATTCCCAATTTGCTGGAAGTCTTTAAAAAAAAAATCAGAAATATACGTTGGGTTTTGTCAAATGCTTTCTCTGCATCTATTGATATGATTATATGATTTTTTTCTTTTAGTGTGTTATAGTGGATTATGTTATTTAATTTTAGAATGTCAAACCGAGTGCTCACTTCAGCAACATATATAGAATGTCAAACCAACCTTATATCTTTGACATTAGCTGCCCCACTTGGTTATGATGTATTATTTTTTACATATAATGTTGGATTTGATTTGCCAACATTTTGTAAAGAATTTTTGCATCTATGGTCATAAAGGATATTGCCTTGTAGTTTTCTTGTAATGTTTTTGTCTGCTTTTTAAAAATCAGGATAATGCTGGCTGAGTTGAGAAATATTGTCTGCCTTGCAGTTTTTTGTAGAAGTTTATGTAGAAGTTTATTTCTTTAGTAAATTTGTTCAGTAGAATTCACCAATGATGTCACTTGGCTCTGAAGTTTTGTTTGTTTTGTGGGAAGATTTTTAACCACAAATATTTTTTTGACCGAGATGGCACTATGCAGGCTTGGTAGTTTGTGTCTTTTGAGTCCATCTCATCTACACTGTCAAATTTACTGGTATGAAGTCATTCAAAATATTCTATTTTTATTGTTTTAATCTGTAAAATCTGTAATGATGTTATCTCTCTCATTCTTCATATTGGTAATTTGTGACCTCATCTTTTTTTTCTTGATCAATCTAGCTAGAGGTTTATTAACTCTACTGATCTTCTCAAAGAACTACCTTTTGGTTTAATTGGTTTTATCTATTGTTTTTCTATTGTATTGATTTTTTTCTGATCTTTATTCTTTCCTACCTTGCTTTGGATTTACTTTCTCTTCTTTTTCTAATTTCTTAAAGTGGAAGGTTAGATTACTGGTTTGAGGCCTTTCTTCTTTTCCAATATGGATTTTAGTGGTATAAGTTTTCCTTCAAATACTACTTTACCGACATCCCATACATTTTCATATGATGCATTTATATTTTCATTCAGTTCAATATACTTTCCAACTTATCTTTTGAGTTCTTTGACTCATAGGTTACATAGGTGGAAGTACATTGTTTATTTCCCAAATATTTGGGGTTTTTTCGATCTGCCTGCCCAATTTCTAATTTAATCTCATTATAATTCATGAACATATCTTGTATGACTTGAATTCTTTTAGGTTACTTATTTATAGCTCATAATATGGTCTATTTTTGATAGATGTTCCATAGTCACATAAAAATAATGTACATTCTGCTGTTATTGGAAGGAATATTCCACAAATTCTAATTACGTCAGGTTGAATGGTAGTGTTATTCATGACAACTTTGTGTAAAATCTCCAACTATAATTTTGGATATGTCTATTTCTCCTTAAAGTCCTATCAGTCTTCACTGCTTGCACTTTGAAGCTCTGCTGAATTCCTCCTCCCTGAGTAGAGGCCTAGAAACTCCTCAGGCAGTATGTTGGGGCAATTGTAGGGCTCACTTTGTTTTCTGTTTCTCAGGTTTTCCCATTCATTTTATACTGTACTGCTGTGAAAACCATATTTTGTGTATTTTCCAGTTTCTATTGTTATTATTGTTTCAGGTGGGAGGATAAATCCAATTCCTATTATTGTTTCTTGACCAGAAGCAGAAGTCTCTTGAAACCCCATTTTTAAATTAAATATGTTCACCTCTTGTATTTGAACAGCACAAGCAATTTCAGAGAATGTTGGACAGGTTTTGATTCAGACCTACTATCTACTTCTGACTCCAGGAAAGCCAGTTCTAGACTGAAGAAAAGCTGAGAAAGCTAATAATTTGGTTCCTCTTCAAAATGATTTTCTTTCAATATTGGTCAATGTTTAGTGGGAATTTGGGGACTTACATTTCTGTTTTAGAAATACCTTTCTTTTTTCAAAATAAGGAATTTTTTATATGTGCTGAATGGGACAAAACATTATAACATTTTTCCTTTTGAATTAGTACTAATTTGTGAGTTTTGCTGTCCCCATATAGTTGGCTAGAATTAATACCTCCCTAAAAAATATGAATAATTTACATGAAATTGTTTTGAGGTCTTATTGAAAATATATTTAAAAACTAGAATTTTCTACTTTCTGGTATGTAATAGACTCTACTAGGACTCATGATCTATTTCACATTTTCTCTTGCAGCTGAACTGGTGCCAGATGACTAGTTCTAGCCAATGAAGTGTGTGCTAAAATGATATATACCACTTCCAGATAAAAGCAATTAAAAGCTGGTCTGTCTCCTCTTTTTCTCCTCCTTTGCTATGTGACTCTGGAAGCCCTCTACTCCCCATGGTATAGCTCCCAGATCCTGGAGCATGGTTCCATTTGTATCAGCCTTCATGGGAGTGACACATAACTTTATTTATTAAGCCATAAGATTTTAGATTACTACAACAAAGTCTACCTTAATGAATATAGTTTATTCTTATTTTCTCTGATAATAAGGCAGATTTTAAAGGATATATTGAAGAGTTTAAACCTTAGATAAGGTACATCCCATTAATGACCATGGTGCTAGCCAATAGTTATGAGATGCATACCATGTGCTAGGCACAGATCTAAATGCTCTTTATGAATTATCTCATTTAATACAACAGTTACACCAGTGAAATTACTCCACTTTGTAAATAGCACTACTCCATTCATCATGTTGTTTCAGAGTTATGACTTATGACTGCCAACTCTAGGTAATTATCAGATTTTTTCTCTGATCATGGTATTAATGATACAGACCAAGTTTCACCTTGCAACTTGCTCAAACACACTCATTAAAGTATCTAACCAAGGGGGAATCCCTGGGTGGCTCAGCGGTTTAGCGCCTGCCTTTGGCCCAGGGCTCGATTCTGGAGTCCCAGGATCGAGTCCCACGTCAGGCTCCAAGCATGGAGCCTGCTTCTCCCTCCTCCTGTGTCTCTGCCTCTCTCTCTCTCTCTCTATGTCTGTCATAAATAAACAAATCTTTAAAAAAATTAAAAAATAAAAATAAATAAATAAATAAATAAAGTATCCAACCGAAATAGGACGCTACCAACCAAAAGTGTTCCTCATACAATTTGAAGGCACTCTTACTACCAGGATCTCAGGACCAATCAATATTTTATCAGTTATATAAGGTGTGTGTAGAAATCTAAATTAACTACCATCACATTTCTCATTTATTTCAGTAATGTTTTTAGCACTCCATAGAGAAATGGCTACAGTTAGTTTTGATCTATTTATAATTATATATATATATATATATACAATCATTTTCATACATTACATTTCAATAACTAATATCCTATTTACAATATTTTTCTTTCTATACCATACGGCAAGAGGTATACTTAGTTACTTGCATAGTAAGACTTATAGAGAATTGAAGCAGAAAGAAGAGCTGAACAAATGAGGGAGAGCATAACACACTATGCTGGCAACCTCAGAAAATATTTTCATGAGAGGTGGTGACCAAGTCCTAGCATCAAAGTAATATTAAGGGAGACACCAGCTGACAGTTCCTCAAAGTTTACATGGATAGATAGGTGATAGATATAAATATGTAGATGCATAACTATAATTATATATCTCTCTCCATATTTATCTATTTCAATATTTAAAAGTATTATAAATAGAATATATGTTATTGAAATACAATATATGAAAAGCACTAAAGATGGAGAGTTAGAAGCAATGCACATTTCTGTTAATTTTGTGAATTCTTTAAGAGACAGGAAGTCCAACAATCAGAAGAACAGAACATCCCACGCAAGGCCCCAGAGCCCCAGATCAAATGAATACTAGTTAAATTCCACAAATTGGTAAGTGCCAAGCTTCAATAAGAATGAACAAGCCAAACGTGGACCTATCAGACAACATTGTAACATGTGGGAAGGGAAATATTATCCAAAAGGCTCAAGAAAAGAGCCTATTCTTGAAAATGACATCTTAGGAAACAGAAGTAAATTTTAGAAATCATGTCCTTGGGGTCATGATAAAGGGTAAGGAAGGTATGAGCCTTGTGGTCTTTGGACAGGCAGAGAACAAACTAAGGCAAAGGCAGAGATATAAATGGGGAAAGGAAGGAAATATCTGGCAGCAGAATAAAAACACTCATTAGAAGCAAAGAAGAGTAGATGTTTCACTGAAAAATAAATCAAAGGTTTGACATGGGAGAAAAATTAGAAAATCCTGAAATGCGGAAGGAAAAGATGAAGGTTAAACATGTTAAAAAAGAAAGTGTAGTAGGTATGTAGGGCAAAGAAATAGAGATGCAACCTAAGAATTACATGTGTTGCCTAAGAATGAACCCAAGCTATAGAAAAGAGGGGATAATAAAAATAAAGAAAAATTTCTCTAAATTGTTTAAAGAATAAGTATAAAGATCAAAGTGGATCACATTGTCCTGACAAAATTAATAAAAAGAGACTCACATGTAAAATATGCGCTGGAAAATTTTTTTGAAATTTCAAGGATGATGAGGAGTGTGGGAATCACTGAAAGGTAAAGGCAAAACATAGCACAAAACAAAACAAAAAACCCAAGCTTTTTGAAAAGACTCTAAAATGAATCACAACCGTATGTGTTGCTGATCAGCCATGGGCCTTGTCCAGCTGTGTGCCAGCACTGGCCACATACATGAGGGTCAGCAATTACTTTCTTGTCAGGCAGCAGAGGTTCAGGGAGAGGAGGTGATACCTTGATGACAAAAGATGACAGATGAAAGGAGAAAAATGACAACTGTGAGTCAAGAGTCAAGAGAACCTGTGTACACAGACATGTAAGAAATGCCTGGAAGACTTTGGAAAGCTTACATTCCTAAAGACTGAGTGGCAGGCAGTCAGAAAAATACTGCCTGGTGACTGTTATAACTGCGTTTGTAACTCAAGTCTATTTTGGGTTAGAATGTGAACCCTGGAGAGCAGGACCGATGTGATACCGTCTTATGTCCCCAGCAGCTGGCATGAAAGGTCCCTGTGTAACTGCAAGCACGTGACTTTATTCTCACCTCCCAGGGAGCTGTTCTGGGAAAGGCTGGGGGTGAGTCTGTACACTGAAGAAGAAAAAAGCCCTTTCCAAAAATTGGCTCCTGCCCAGTCAAGGGGAAAAAGTGATGATTTCACAGCTTATTTCCAATCCACAGTGAAAGTAAGCAGTTGGCTCTGTTGTCATATTATTGTCACAACCATACCCATTTCTTGTACACAACTGCATCCCTGAGTAGGACTTAGCGAAAGAAGAAAGAAAAATGCTTTCTCCTATGATGAGCAAGAAACATTTTGCAGGTTATATTGCCTTTCATAAAATAGTTTTCTTCTTTTATATGGACCTATGCTGAACTATCTCTGGGAATTACTGCTTATCATTGGGAGGTAAGTGAGTACTTGCAAATGTGTGCATGCATCCATATTCTCTCCAAGACCCACTCTTAAGAGACCAGGAAACCACAGGAAACCTATGTTGACTTTGACACACGGTGCTGGCATATTTGGACATCTGAATGCAAAAAAAAAAAAAAAACTGAACCCACACACAGGTTCATAAAAATTAATTCAAAATAGATTATAGACCTAAGTGTAAGATAGAAAACTACAGAATTTCTAGAATAAAATACAGGAGAAATCTAGATGACCTTATGTTTGGTAATGAATTTTCAGATAAAACACCAAAAGCATGATCCATGAGAGAAAAAAATGGTAAGTTGGACTTTATTAAGATTAAAATAAGGCAGCCCAGATGGCTCAGTGCCTTAGCGCCGCCTTCAGCCCAGGGCGTGATCCCGGGGTCCTGGGATCGAGTCCCACGTCGGGCTCCCTGCATGGAGCCTGCTTCTCCCTCTGCCTGTGTCTCTGCCTCTCTCTGTGTGTCTCTCATGAATAAATAAAATCTTTTAAAAAAAGATTAAAATATTATGCTCTGCAAAGGGTATTATCAAGAGAATGAAACTACAAACCCAGATTGAGAGAAAATATTTGAAGAAATACATATCTGCCAAAGTACTTATAGCCAAAATATACAAAGAAATCTTAAAATTCAACAATAAAGAAACAAGTAACTCAATGAAAAAAAAAACGAAGAAAAGATTTGGACACTTCACCAAAGAAAATATGCAGATGGCAAACAAGCATATGAAAAGATGCTCCACATCATATGTCATCAGGAAGTGAAATTTACAACAATGATGAGACACCACTACACACCAAAAACAAAAAGGAGAATATCAACTGCTAGCAAAAATGTGAAACAACAAGGACTTTCTTCCTTGCTGGTGGGAATGCAGGAATGGTACACCCACTTTGGAAGACAGTTTGGGAGTTTCTTACAAAGCTGAACATAGTCCTCTCATGCTCTCCAGCAATTGTGCTCCTTGGTATTTACCCAACCAATCGAATCCTTATGCCCATACAAAAATCTGCAAGTAGATTTATGGCATTACATTTTTTAATAAATCTACATATAGTTATATAGATTTACAGCATTTATAAATCTATAGCAACTTTTTTTTTCTATAGCAACTTTATTCATAGTCACCAAAAATTGAATGCAACCAAGATGTTCTTCAATGGGTGAATACATAAGCAAATTGTGGAGCATTTATAAAGTCCAATATTATTCATAAAAAGAAATGAGGTATCAAACCACAAAAAGAGACAGATCTTAAATGTATATATGTAAATGAAAGGAGCCAGTCTGAAAAAGTTTGCATACCGTAGAGTTCCAATTAAGTGACATTCTGTGAAAGGTAAAACTATAGAGACATAAAAAGATTGGTGGCCAGGTGTTTGGGGATAAAAGAGGGAGGCTGAATAGGTGAACATGAGATGTTTTTATAGGGCAGCAAAACTATCCCACACGATACTGTAATCGTGGTTATACAACAGTATGCATTTGCCAAAATCCACTGAACTGCAGCCTGAAGAGTGAACCTTAATGTATGCAAATTTAAAAAAAATAATTCAGAAGGTCAGCAGAATCTCAGGATGGAATGCAGAATGTGACAAATCGATCTGTATTCAAATATATGAAACAACCTCACTGAAGAGATGGGGGGCATGCTGACATAGGTAACTTTGGAAATGAGTAGAATCTGTACAACTAAAGGAAATGGAATTGCACATAAAAGCATTGTCTTTGATGTTTCCCACAGGTGTACGTGTTAGCACTTCTGATACAACTATGAATGTGTATGAATGTGTGCTGCAATTAAGCAATTGAGTAAATGGATGGTGGATGGTAGGAGCTGGCTTTCTCACTGTTGAAGTGGGAATTTACAGGTAAGTAAGGACAGGCAGCTAGAATGATGCTTGTGATAATGGATTAGAGTGGAAGACATCAGAGTAACCCCTGTTTAGCTTAATATGGACACAGATGGTTACACAGAGAAATACAGATAGATACATAGGTTAATGCCACACGTATATTCCTTGCCCTGCCCACTGAGAGGGCTTAGAAGCAACAATACCTCACTAGCAAAAAACATATGGAGGGCTCAGATGCTGGTTTCTAATATTATTCTCTAACAGAAGAAACCAGGCCAGCATGCTGGGGCTTGAAATATGCAAGAGGAGCCTGGAGAATATCTCATAGTGCCAGAAAGTAAGGAAGTGCTCAAAACACAGAAACCAAGAGTTCCCAATGGCCAAGGCTGCAACCCATTTGATCAACAAAACAAAGTTGTATTGGGGATGCCTGGGTGGCTCAGTGTTGAGCATCTGCCTTCGACCCAGGGCGTGATCCTGGAGTCCCGGGATTGAGTCCCATATAGGGCTCCTTGTGGGAAGCCTGCTTCTCCCTCTGCCTGTGTCTCTGCCTCTCTCTCACTGTGTGTCTCTCATGAATAAATAAAATCTTAACAACAACAGAGTTGTATTGAATTTTTACCCAAAACATAAAATAGATATCCATGAGTCGATATGTATGTAAACACTGTTGAACAAATACAAAATCTCTTCTACAGAATTCCAGATAACTTATATAGATACCCCGCCCTCATAGAGATGGAGCCGAACTCTCATTTCTTATGTGTAGTCTGTTATACACACTTTCTGCTTTCTTCCAAAAAATACATTATATAATCCAGTAATTCCACTATTGGGTATTTATGCAAAGAAAATGAAAACATGAATTCAAAAAGACATATGCACTCTTATGTTTATTGCAGCATTATTTACAAAAGCTAAGATATGGAAAAAACCTAAATATCCATCATCAGATGAATGGATAAAAATATGATACACACATCCACACACATATTTATATACAGTGAAATATTACTCAGCCATAAAAAAGAATGAGATCTTACCATTTGTGACAGCATGGGTGGACCTAAAGGGTATCATGCTAAGGGAAGTAAGTCATACAGAGAAAGACAAATACCATGTAATTTCACTTATATGAAGAATCTAAAAATCAAAGCAGAAGAACAATCAAAAACCAGAAACAGACTCATAACCTCAGAGAAGAAAGTGGTGGTTGCCAGAGGGTAGATGGGTGGGGGATGGGCAAAATAAGTGACAAGGATTAAGAAGTACAAACTTCCAGTTGTAAAAGAAATAAGTCATGGGAATGTACAGCTTGGAGAATATAGTTAATAATTTTGTGATAATGTTATATGGTGACAGATGGTAACTATAATTAATTTTGGTGAGTGTTGTGTGATGTACAAAATTGTCAAACCACTGTGTCATATACCTGAAACTAATATTAACATTGTATGTCAACTATACTTCAATAATAAAAAAAATTTATGAGTACAGTGTGGAAAGAGGGAAAATTAGCAACTTTACAGTGGAGAATCCTGACAAACAAATTAGCCGGGTGGTCAAAGTCAACATGGACTGTGATAAGTCATGTTTATTGTATGTATCTTTTGTATGATGCTATAAGGATGGCACTTTACCTCCATGAGCTTCCTCCTCAAAACCCATAACCCCAGTCCAATCATAGGAAAAGCATTAGGCAAATCCCAGTGGAGGCATATTCAAAATACCTGATCAATACCTCTCAAAATTGTCAAGGTCATCAAAAATAAGAAGAGTCTGAGAAACTGTAGCAAGCAACAGGATCCTAAGGAGACGTGACAACTAAATGTAATGTCACATCCTGGATGAGGTCCTGGAACAGAAAAAGGACATTAGATGAAATCTGAGGAAATCTGAATAACATATGGACCTTGGTTAATAGTAGTGTGTCAATATTGATACAGTAAATGTAACATACCATCCTCATGGTGAAATGACAGTAGAAACAACTGAGTGTTGGATATATGGGGACTCTGTATTATCTTCTCAATTTTTCTGTAAATCTGAAAGTGTTCCAAATAACAAAGTTTATTTTAAAAAATGCTCAGCCTCTCATATCGTCTCCCCAGGTGATGTATCTTGTCACACAGGCATCCTACTGGCCTCCAAAGCTGAAGCTTAGAACTGGCAGCGTGGGGCTCCTTCAAGTTTATGCAGCTCTTTCAGGAGTCCTGGGCTCTGCCCTTACTGTTTGGCTACCTTTCAGTTCTACATGGCTGCACATCCCTGAGTCTATGCTTTACCCTCCAACCAGATGTGACTCAGGGATCTGCACACAGCCTCTGTTCTGGGGACACCTTGGCATTCACCTTGGGCAAACTAGTTAGCCTCTCCTTTAGTGTCTCTGCCCCACAGCTACTGAGTGAGGCTCGGGAGAGCTACCTTGTTGCCTTCTCCACACATTTAGACCAAAGGCAGCATCTTCGGGCAGGTGCCCTGTCTGGTGGGCTCCCAGAGACCGCATGGAGGGGTAAGTCAGGAGCCTCTGTACCCTGGTGCTTAGAGAGAGAAAGAGAAGCAGAATTGCCTTCCTTAGTTCTCTTACCTTCTTATCATTCATCCTTTTTTTCCCTCCAACTCGTGACCAGAAAAGGGAGAGAAGTTTCCTTTACCTCTCCTGTGTCATATGCTCCTTCTCCCTTGCCTCACTGTTAAGCCTGAAAATTGGTCAGAGGTATCTTTTCTACACCAGGAGAAGAATCAAAAGATCTGAGTCCCTCCTGTAGCCTTTGAATGTACAAATTTTCTGTCCATGAAGCTTGGCTTTGAAGCCTCATGCCTTCTTAGAAAGCCAAATGTCTGTCATCAAGCCCTGGGATGAGGTCTTTTGACCTGGGTTCAGCCTTAATGTTAACATGCACCAGTGTAATATTTGCCAAAATATTATTCCTACTAGCTATTGCCTGGGTGCATTGAGTTCTATAGATTGTCCCTATGGGGGGAGAGGAAATCAGAGGGAGATTCATCCTGTAGTAGAGGTTAGGTTTTGTTTGGTTTTAAGAGGGAGAGAAAGAGAGAGGTGGGGGCAGGGGAGAGAGAGAATCTGAAGCAGGCTCCACATCCAGAGTGGAGTCCAACATGGGGATAGATCTCACAACCTTGAGATCATGACTTGAACCAAAATCAAGAGGCAGATGTTTAACCAACTGAGCCACCCAGGTGCCCCGAGGTTGGGATTTCTAAACAGAGATGGAGATCTTCCCTGGGAAGGGCTGAAGAAAGAAGCAGTAGCTCTGAGAAATGAGAGGGTAGGACTGCCCCCTGAGGCCTGGCAACACGGCTAAGAAACCCACCAGACAGAGAGCCTGGGGGGCTCTCACCCTGGGGGCTCTGATGATAGAATTCAAGGGGTCCACGGATTTGGATGGGAAATAATTTATCTTTAGTTTCATTATCCTCTAAATGGAATCCAGCATTTTCTCCAACCATAAGCACAAGCCATAAGGTGCAGTGGAATTAGCGATACTGTGACTTTGCCACTCATTTTCCTACAAGGTTACAGTTGTGACCATTCCATAATGTTGTTTATACTCACCACTGCGATACTTCAAAATTATGATAGTTATTACTCACACTGCTAGATCTTATTATTTAATGCATCAACAACATGTATCATTATATCACACATTTGTTTTGTTTTAGTATTTTGATAGTGTACTTAAATATAATTGATTTCCTCTGTTGTTGCCTCAATTATTCCACCTCCTGCATTTAAAAACATAACTCACAGGTTCCACCAGGCCGCCAAAGGGATCCATACATAAAAAAAGACCCTTTACAATATTTTTTTATTTTGGGGGGATTCTAAGAAGATTTATTTGTATACTGCAATTTTCCCCCTAAATTGAAATTCTCTGGTTACTCCCAAGCCTTCGGTAAAACCTGTGATTGATGTCCATCTGCTGTGTGTTGGTGGAGTTGCGGGGATTTGAGAGAGGGTACGTGAAGGAAACCACCCTCTAGCATCACCACCCCTGCCCCAGAGGGTGGTGGTGACTCCTCTGGTTGCCCCAAGAGTCCCAGGAGTGAACCGCAAGTGAAGCTGCACAGGGCTGGGATGGTGTCAGCTGGTGGATGGGAGCAAGTAACAAGAATCAGTTGCAGGGTGGCTTGACTCAGGAACAGACCTGAAGGCCACCTGTTTCCCCCAAGTACAATATGAGAAGATTGCCCTGGAAGGGGAGTAAGGCAGACATTTGACTAACTGCAGCACAGTGGAACCAGTTACAGCTTTCCCATAAGTGCATTTCATCAAAGGTCTGTGTGAACAGAGACAAATTAATTATATACTTCAAGCACCCCCTAGAGTCGTGGAGGACAGGTCGGGAGCCCCCCCTACTCTCTCTCCTGGAATGCGCTGGTTTACTACTTTGCCTGAAAACCTGTCTTGGTTACTGTCTCTGCCCATATGGCACAAACCAGGTTGGGATAACTTAAAGAGACAAACACTCTTCTAAAATAATGTTCAGGGGTGCCTGGGTGGCTCAGAGGTTGAGTGTCTGCCTCCGACCCGGGGTGTGATCCTGGGATTCAGGATAGAGGCCCCAATCGGGCTTCCTGCATGGAGCCTACTTCTCCCTCTGCCTGTGTCTCTGCCTCTCTTTCTGTGTCTCTCATGAATAAATAAATAAAATCTTAAAATAAAACAAAACAATGTTCAGAATTATGCACAGGATTCTCAGATCACTGGGAATGCCCCTTATCTTAACTCACCCCAGCATCCAGTTCTTCTGTGTTCCCTAGAAGCAGAGGTACGTCCCTGGGGGTGGGTGGCAGAAGGATCAAGGATCCACGAAGGAAAACTGTGGTAGCTTTACTACATGGTCCCTGAATTCTTTGAACCTCCTCCCACTGATATGTGCTGTCTATGCCTCCACTTCCTGAATCTAAGAGGGTTTGGACCTTTTTGACCACTAAAATATGCCAGGAGGGATTTTTACATGGCAAAGTAATAAAAGGCCAAGCAGGTCCTCCTAGAAGTCTTGTCCCTAGATGCTTGTCTTCAAACCCAGATGCCAGGCTATGAGAAGCACAGTAGCATGGAGGAGTCATATGCTCCCAGCTGAACCAATCCTCCTTTAGCCTTCTCAGCCCAGGCAGCAAACATATGAAGAATAACCAAATGATTCCAGGCCCCAGCCATCCAAGTCTTTCCAACTGAAGCATAGACATCACGGAGTAGGGATGAGCCATCCCCACTGAACTCCTGACCCACAGACTCCATGAACATAAGATATTTTTTGGCTTATGACCCCTCCGAGTTTGGGGGGATTTATTACAAAGCAATAGTAGCCAGACTAAGGAGAGATAAAAGGTCCAAGGGGAAGAGGCTCCAACAGTGGCTGTGTGTGGACCACAAGTGGAGAGCTGGAGTTGGCTCCAGTGGGAAAGGCTGGAGGAGAGGCAAAGCGATGGGACAGGCCTGAGGGGCTGCTCAGCGTTCAGTTCCCTTTGGACTCTGTGATGGGCAAGGCTGCCTTGATCCGGAGGCAAAGTGCTGTTTTTATACACTCTTTTGCTGGCAGCAAGACTATTAAGGCATGCACTCCCCTGTCCCTCCCCTTCTCTGCCCCACTTTCTCAATAGGAGAAAATGCTCAAATAAGAATGTGACACAAACACTAGGAGTAAAAAAAAACAAAAAACAAAACAAAACAAAAAAAACCCACTAGGAGTAGGGTGGATGAATTTGGTCTAAATATTTCCATTTTTTAAAAAAGTTATTTATTTACTTATTTATTTGTGTGTGAGAGAGAGAGAGCACAAGCAGGGTGAGGGGCAGAGGGAGAGGTAGAAGCAGACTTCCAGCTGTCTAGGGAGCCTGATGCGGAGCTCCATCCCACGACCCTGGGATCATGACCTGAGCCAAAGTCAGATGCCTCACTCACTGAGGCACCCAAGTGCCCCTAAATACCTCCTAAAAGGACTTCTAATGATAGAGAATTATGGGGTCAGTGTCCAAAACAGCCCCCTGCAAGCAAGAAAGTGTTTTGAATATTTTTGTCTTAAAAACTAGCATTCCATACCCTAACAGATCTACTTTTGTTTTAGTACTAAATTGTCTTAAATTACTGGCCAACAGGAGGAATGGACACTGCTTGAACGTGTGCCTTGTTTATCCCATGATGTCGGTATGTGTGGCCCACTGCTGCATCCCCTATGAAAGGCCAGCAGGACGGTCATACAGACTCCTAATGCCCAAAGTCCTTCCAAAGAAACCAAAATCCTAGGGGCTAATTGGCTTATTGAGTATGGAGTGCCTTTAGAGGATGCTTATTCCTGCTCATGTTAATCATTGATTTTCTGGCGTGTTTTATTAGAAGAATCACACAGAAAGTGAATGGATCCTTGATGAAATGATAATTTCATAGAGAATCTCCACCTAGGTGAAAGAGTAATCAAAACTTCTTAGCTAAGATCATTTATAATATTTTCTGTGCCATCCAGAATGGCCACTTCGTGGACATTGCATATTTTCTTCATGGAGACTGGGCTCTTGACGTTATGTCTGCTCACTCTCTAAGGGACACTACTCCATTAATGATCACCTTTAAGCCTTTCTCCTCTATGGCTGCCATCCTCTCTACTCCGGTGGCCCCTGTCCCCTGAGGCCCTTCTATTAGGCAAATTGGTACAATAATTCTGGAGAGCATTTGGCAAATCCAGCAAAAGAAAGAGTGTGTATACTTTCTGACCCAGAAATTTCACTTCTAGAAAATTTATATTTAGATATACTTGCACTGGTTCGTAAGGATAAATATACAAAGATGCTCATTGCAGCACTGCTGGTGGGAGCAGAAATAGAGCAGCCTAAACAGCCATCAATAGGGCAGTGGTTAAATAAATCACAGAGAAAGAGAAAAGGATGTTGGCGATAAATTGTTTAGTGAAAAAAATACTTGAGGAGCAATGTAACTACTAATAACTGCATATTTGGATGGATATATATTCATTTATTCTATGATATTGTACATCGTATTCTTGTTTTGGAGGTGAATGTCATACCCTGGAGCTGCATCACTACCTGTGTGTGTGTGCATGTGTGTGTGTGTGTGTACATGTGCGTGTGTGTGGCATGTTCCCAGGTACGCCCTGTGCATGAATTTATCTGAACACATAAACTCTATGATGAATATTAATCCGTCTTTTCCATGAGCCTATGAGCTGCATGAGGAAAAAGATTATTCCTCTTATGCCTAGCACACAGCACAGAGCCTGGCGCACCAATTTACGGTGTTTGAATGAATATGGGTGTGAACCTTCACTGGGCCTAGGGTATGTGAGAACCAGGCATATCCTAGAGAGAGGAAATAAACATGTAGTATGTGATTTCTAGTCTTTTACATACACACACACACACACACACTCACACCTAGTGTTTCAGGCTTAAACTGTGTTTAGAAAAGCTGACTTAAACAAAGATAAACCATTCTCTTTGCTGTAGGGCATCTCTAATATTTTACTATGCATGGATATTCTCCAAGAGGTAGATAAACCATGGAGCATCATCTGAATTTTACTTATGATGAGGCACTTTTAGAGGAATATTTATTTACACTGATGTTCAGAGGGTCATCTATTTGTTACATGTTGCATTAGAAGAATCACGAGAAGTAAATAAATAGATCCTGGATGAAAAAGGGTCCCAAGATAGAGTCAGACAATCTCCTGGAGAATGAGTGATTGTACATTTCTCAGCTAAGATAATCCAATATCCCAACTGAATGGCTGCATCTGGAGGGAAGAGAGGAGAAAAGATTTGGCCAGCTAAACAAGGGAGAGCAGAGTATTCTTACTGATGTGGCAACATGGTAGCAGAGACCCTCCCAACAGGGGCCTCTGGGGACCTGGCATGACTGTCAGCGATCATCTCAGAGAAAAGCGAATTGAGGGCAGCAGATTTCTGGGTTCTATTTGAACAGTTCTTGATTTAGTAGGCAGAGCTCACAAACATAGAGTTTGTAAACTCCCCTGACAAATTTTGATGAGCTAAATTTTGAACTAGCCCACATCTTGGCATTGCTCCTTCTGCTCTAACACTATCCTTTCTTCTGGCCAGAATATGATCAGGACTGACAGGGAGAGAGGCCAGATCACAGTGAGTGAGGGATGAGAAGGAAAAGAAAGATGGAGAATGAGGACAAGTGTAGGCAATTTTTTCAAGAAGTTTGAGGATAATTATATCTTTTTTAAAAGACAAGAGAACAAATGTTTATGATTAGGGGAAGAAGAAAGACATTGAAGAATAATACAGGAGGTTAAATTGATGAAATAAGGTCCCTGAGAGAGGGTGGAAAGGAATAGATGTCCACCCATATGTGGCAGGTGGTCCTTGGACTGATAGAGGGACCCCTCTTCCACTATCATGGGCAGGGGGAAGAAAAATGAACATGAACGCAGAAAAGTTGACAAAAGAGTAGGCAGGAGGTTGAAGAAGCTTCTTCCTGGAAACTTTATTTGTGAAGGAGGAAGTGGCGTTGTTTGTAGAAGAATGGATAGGAGTTGAAACCCTGGTAGAGAATGGTAGAGAATGGGGAGGGGACCTGACCACTAGAAGAACGCGTGAGCCACACAAGGACCCTCTGGGGTTGAAGGTTGTGTGTAAGTTGCCTTTCCATGCCCAGTATCCATGTAGGATTTTCTCTCAGAGTGCTCCACATCCTGAAGTAAGAACAGTAATAGTAAACAGCTGTAACGTAGGTTGTCAAAGAGAAGAGTACTCTGTGTGAGCTCTCAGAGGTAAGGTATTCTAGAAGGTGATAAGATGATGGCTGAGGCCATGGTAGTGAAGGCTGAGAGGGGAGAAAGCCACTGGAGTTGAAGTTGAGGCAACATGAGGTGAAAATGTTGGCTGGTAATCAAGGGTCATCTTAGTTTCCTCATAGGACACTAGCACTCTGGACAGATATAAGACTCAACAAGCTGCTAACAATCTTCTAAGGTATTCAAGAAGCGTGGTGACAATCAGAAGTAAAGAAGGTGATGGCAATTAGGAGAGATTGGAGGTGAGCTCTAAGGGTTTGTGATATGGAGGACCTCCCCATTCCCCCAATTGTGCACACATACACACCTTGCTCCAATGAGAATGGGTCCTCTTCTCCATTTTAAGTACTGAGATTCCCCATAAGAATTATTTTAGAAAGGTCTTTGTGAGAAAAAAAAAACTGAACCCCACTGATGAGGCCAAACCCCTCCCATCCCAACAATGAGCCCAAAACCATTCAGTGAGTAGATGGAGCTGCCCACGGCTGCATCCTGCTAGGGTATCATACGATGTGCACTCTTCCCTAAGACACCCCTAGAGCTACTGCTCAGTGAGAAGCATCCTTGTTAGGGCTGATGAGTTGAGTGCTGTTGAGGTCTAGCAGAACCTGGAACCCAGGGGGAGGGAAAAGCAGTGTCCACAGAGGGGCCAAGGAATTCTCTGAATACCTGTTATGAAACAGGGCAGAGAGGATGAAGAGGTAAATGAGAATGGGTAGGCTTGGGGAAGGGTGGCTCTGGTTGATTCCAGCTCAGCTAGGGAGGCCAACTTAGTAACCAGGCAATAGAGGTTGAGTTCCTTCTGCCTGTCACTGTGCAGGACCTTAAGTCATGGAGGAGTTTATGGGTCCTGTTTATGTAGAGACTCTTATCATAAGCTATTCAAAGCAGGGGTGGGAGGGAGAAAAAAAATCCCTTTGAGTTTCCATTGCTTTCAGAGTCAGCAATTTAATGAGTCATGCATTCTGAATCTTTGCTTTGTCTACACGTTTTCATTTCAAAATACTAAAAACACTTTGTTTGGAACATGGGCTATTTTTAGATTATATATCAAGAGTACACGTCCATTTCTCCCCATATTAGAAAAGCTTCCTTCAGACTGGGTTGGGGCAGGACGACAATGGTAGGACTGTTTACTTAGCTGCCCTTTGTTGAAGCCACCTGGGCATCTCTTTACTTCCTAGGGATTCTCTTCCAGCTGGCCTTCTGGACTGCCTGACGATCCATGAGACAGCTCTAGACCTGGCCCAAAGACCCAGATCCTATAGTCTGGACAAAGGGGGAAGAACATCCCCTCAGACTTCCAGGCTGAGGAGTAAGTACCTTGGCTAGAGCCAAGTCAGGTCTTCATGCTGTGTACCCTTGCACGACTCCAAGAAATGAAGTGGCAGTGAAGGAGGTCCCTATCTCTAGGTCATCTCCTTCAGGTATATCAGGAGAAAGCCTACCCACATCTTGGCAAAGACAGGAATAGATAGTCTGTGGAATTCTTTAGTAAATCTCAGGAGGAGATTTAAGAGGAAGACTGAGGCATAGAGGGGTTACCCTACTTTTGCAGTCCCTGCCTTCTGCATAGGGTCTCTCTTCACACTGCACTGAGTGCCCCCAGCCAGCTTTATCTACCTCACTGCTTTTGTTCCATAGTGATACTTCGCTCCTCTGCAGACCACCTGCTTTTAAGTGCTCCAGATTAGAGCATTAATAGCATGCACCTTAGTAGCACTTAATGGACAGCCAGCCAACTTCAAGAATAGGGTATAAAAACCAATACCTCAAGGAACTAGGTTAACAAGGTACCTACTTCTCTGGTCATTGTCTTGCTCCTCCATCCATGTATTTATAGTGGAAGCAGCCATGTTCATACCCTCTGGCTCTCCTCCCCTGGACACTGTTGATTTGATCAGGAGTGGACAGCAATGAGCCTATTCCTATGGAATTTGGAATTGAGACAATACTGACTCTCAGTCGAGGCTGGCTACCAAATTGGCAGCTATCTGACAAGAATAATTTTCACGTGAGAAACTGGAGAAACGCAGACAGGCAGAGAGAAGCAGCTTTCTTGGGTTTTCTATATCTCCCTAGGCCCTCATTCCAGCCACCTCTGAGGCCTTGGGTTCTATGAGGCAACCTTCCTACCCCCAACCCCTGCCTGAGTCTTCCAAACACACTCCTCTTTTCGTTTAGGATATCTCTGCCTGCTTCTTGTTACTTGCAACCAAAATGGTACCAGGAAGTATGAGAATGACCTGGGACAGGTAGATGGGACCCATCAAGGAGATGCCTCCCTACTTTATGATTTTGCCTACTCTGCCCGTATCAACCCTAACCATGTGGGCCACGTGCAGCATGCTTCAGGGTCTGAGGAGGCCCTTAATACTCTATAGGCTATAGTCCCAATACTCTTTCTGAAAGAGGTTCCTAGCTAAGGAACAAAGGACAGGGAGACAACATACTCTGCAAGTCATTGCTGCTGGGGGCTGATGTGGGAACATGTTCCTGGTGGGCTGTGTTCCCTTCCCCTCCATGACTGACCCTTGTGCTGAGGCCTTGACAATGGAATCCACTCCCATGGCCCCATCTCATCTTTCTTTTTAGCTGGCTCACTCTGCCCACTGCACAAGGAAATCTTTGAGAAATGTGGGTGTATCCCCAAGGAAGGAGTAAGCAAATGCATGTTTGTGGTAGGCATGGGTGTGAATGTGTGTTGGGAATAATCCTGGTGCCACAGAATCACTCAGCCTGGGGTCCAAAAAGAATTAATGCCAACCTCAAAGGAGAAGCTGATGGCATGGAAGAAGCAGGTTCATTCCACGTGGGCTACTGCTGCCCCTTGAGACAGGTGAAACTCAAATGTCTAATGCGTGCCCATCACACTTCTGGCCAAAAGAATTCTATATCCCAAAGCCACAGGAAGATATGAGGAAATATATTTTAATGTGGGAATATGTTGAGCAAAAAGGGTATTTCTGACTCTATCAGACTTCTTTGTTGTTTTCTATATGGCATCTTCATATCCAGTAGGGTAGACAATTGTCTTTCCCTCTCTGTAGCATCAGTCACATTCGCCATTTACTCCCACGCAGGACATGCAGAAATGTTTCTCTGCCCAGTCCTGACCTCTTTCCCCCAACAAACCCCCCACTTTCTCAGGGCAAGCACCTTCTGTTACTTATACCAGTCTGAGCAAAGGCCAATCAGAAAATTCACCCTTGGACTGGTCCATTCCTGCTCTTGGGGCTCCTCTCCTGGAAGGGGTGAGCTGGAATGGGGAGGCCCAGCCCAGATCGTCGTCCCACCCATGGCCAACCCTCCTGAGCAGAGCCTCACTCTAAGCCTGCATATCATGCCCTTGGCCAGGGGTCTTGTCAGCTCCAAGCTTTGATTTCCCAAACAATGAGCTGTGTTGGAGAAGGTTCTGGATAGCACCTTCTAGCATTCTGCACTAAGCCCTGTAGTCTAGCCCCCAGGCCCCAAGAGAAATTACTGAAAACCAGCTGTAGTCACCAGAAATATTCCCACTTCCTTTTTATCCCCTGTGGCCCAACCATAAACTCCTGGCCCCCACCACAGACACTTTCGGTCACTCCTGGCAGCTGGTGGCAGAGAGGGCTGGAGAGCCCATTCCAAACAGCCTTAGGGAGACCATTTCAGAACATATCCGATTATATGACTCACCACAGACCAACTCATCGACACCAGCATCACATAGATCAAGATTTCTTCCCTCCTTGCAAAACCACCCAGAGATGAAATTCGTCTTGAGTTTTTACATCCCGGGATGTCTCCAAGGAAAAGAAAGAGAGAAGAATTGAACAGCAGGAAGCCTGTGGCTTGGAGTGCATAAAACCCCTCCCCTTGAACTGATGTCCTCACCTGTTAGTGAGGAGGGCCAGGGAGGCCAGTAGTTACAAATATAAGTTTTGGATTCACAGAGACTTGGATGGGAGTCCCGGGTTACCTTTGTCTATGCCACCTGGAGCAAGATGTTGAATATCTGTCTTATTTTTCTCCTGTAAAAGCCGGGTTAATACTACTCCTGAGAGCTACCGTGAGGACTCATTGAGATCATCTCTGCCAAGCTTCTGCTCCCGCGCTGCCACATGGTACCCACCTTGTAAGTGACATCTGTGGCTGCTTTTCCCAACAAGCACCCCTAATCAGTCCCTGATAAGGTCAGTTTTCAAACCCATCCCCTTGCCCTATCCGCCCGTCCTCAGATACAGTCAGTGGAAGCCTGTCAGGCTCAAGAGGGACAGTAAAGTCTCTGTACCCGGCTGGCACACCCGTCCTCACAGACCCCTCCCAGGTGGCCTGTCCCTGGGGCCTCCTCTCCCCCCCACACTCTGACACTCGGCAGCAAAGGCTCCCAGCCCCCGCACCCCCCCCTACCTGAGGGCTGAAAACAATCAAGTCCTGAGCAAACACTTGAGAAAGCGCTTTCTCCGGGGGGTTTGGGGGGAGGTGACTTGCCAAGTGGGGAAGTCGGGGGCCTGGCTCCTCGGCGGCTCCTCTCCCCCTCCGGGGGCTCCTCTGCACCCCCTTGCCTCATTCTCAGGCTTTCCCTCTCCAGGTTGCTCCGGCAGCCGCATCGGAGGTCCAGAGCGATGTTCTCAGAGAGATTTGTGAGCACATCAAGGGAACGTCGGCGGAGACACACACTCTGCAAGGAGTTGACAGAAACTTACTGCCTGCACAGCACTGGTTCGTTATTTACCCAAAGTCAGTTGCCTAAATAATTTACACCCTCCCTTCTGTGTTTGAACAGGACAATGGTAGAAGCACAATCGTGGCACAAGGAAAACAATTACAGTTGTGACAGATGTTTAGTTATTAATCAGGCCTCAGTGGCACCAGAGGGTATTACACAGCAAACCAATAATGTGTCTTTGGAACCAACCTTAATATTTACAGGTACTTTTCCGTTCACCCTCCCGTGGGCTTTGCGGTAGCCTGAGCTGTGTGGAGAGAGCTCTAGAGCAGCCAACATGATTGCAACTTGCAAGAAAGCCCAGCACCTTGCCAGCATAATTTGTTGCCTTGCTGTTGACATCAGAGCCACAGAAACAAAGTGGGGCCAGAGTTAGTAATAGTCGTCTTGGGGAGAGGACTCTTGCCAAGCCCCCGAAACCTGGTGACGCTGTGCACAACCCAGCGCAGCGTCATCCTATCTTCCTTGGGCAAAACAAAGAGCAGTCAAGATTAGTATCCCTTTACCAGACTCCGTCAGACTTGCTTCCCACGTGTACGGAGCCTCTGGCTTCCCTTAATGTCATCATCTCTCTTCTTTCTCCCAACACCTGGTTAACCCCTACTTGTCCTTTACAACTGGGCTCAGGTTAGGGCCGCAGCCCTTACTTGTGCCTGCTTTTGCTGTTGTCCGCAACCTCTGCCCCTCTTTCCTGGCACCATTGCATCGAGAAAAGCTCTAGGCCAGGAGTAATTCAGATGCACATTGTGTCCCATGGTCCCATGCAAAGACAACCTTAAAATAATTGGTGTGCAATAAACACATATTGAACTGACATTTAATCAATGTTGGTTCTCTTTGGTTCCATATTGAAGTTAAAAGGAAAATAAAGCAAAGAGTCTCAAGAGATGGGAAGTACAGGGGCAGCCCCAGTGGCGCAGCAGTTTGGCGCCGCCTGCAGCGTGGGGTGTGATCCTGGAGACCTGGGATCAAGTCCCATGTCAGGCTCCCTGCATGGAGCCTGCTTCTCCCTCTGCCTGTGTCTCTGCCTCTCTCTCTCTCTCTCTCTCTCTCTCTCTCTCTGTGTGTGTGTGTGTCTATGAATAAATAAATAAAATCTTTAAAAAAAAAGAGAGAGAGAAGAGAGATGGGAAGTACAGAGAGTTCAACTGGAAGAATCTTGGTGATGAACCAAACAAGCCCTGGTCCCCTTGCATCGAGTCCTTGCTGAGAGAGCTGGTCTATTGGAATGTCCACACATTGTAGCAGATGGTGACCTCTCCTGACAGCAGACAGATGAGGCTCCATTCCTCACTCTTGGCCCCTGCACATGGTCTCCTGGGGAAAAGCTCGCTGCTCTACAACCAGTCTTCTGATTCTGATGAGAGGTGTCTGGGAATTCCCCTGCAGAAGCCAGCCCATAAGAGATAAGGCTCAGAAAATGCCTTTAGGAAACACAAAGCCTTGAAGAGGTGTGTACAAATGTTATCACTGTTGTAAACTATGGTTGTAAATCTGTTGCATGGTAGGCACTGAATGTCAGCCCCATCCCAGCTCAAATGAGACAGGCTCAGCCCTATGCATAAGGTATGTCAGTTCCTAGAATGATGAAGGACAGACATATAAATTGATTGTGTGCTTGTAACTTCCACCTTGACCAGAAACCCCTATACTCTAGGTCAGGGCTGGGCCAGATAGTCTCAGGGTGATCCTGACTACAAGATCTTTGGTTCTCTGAGGGTTGTGGCATGTGACTTGGACCCTCCCCTCAAACTGGAGCTCTATTTCATGTGATTGGGCTGGAAATTCCCAAAGGTTGGGGCCACAAATCACCCTATAAAGAGAAAACTCCCCAAAGCCAGAAGCCTTGTCTCACTGAACAAAATAGATGAGATACATCCATGCAACACCACTTTCTTCAGACATAGTCCTCACAACACCACTTGTCTCCAGGCATACATCTATACACACACACTCACACACACACACACAGATGTACACACATACTGTTATACACACGCTCACAGACTGGTCTTCACTCACAGCCTATGTGTGATCTCAGACCCACATTTGGCCCCTATCCTCAAACATTCGCACAAGGAGAACTCATCCCACAGCCACACAGCCGCACACACTGTCCCTGTCAACATGAGCACCCATAGGCATCCTCACACACATACACACACAACTCATGTTCACAGACACTAGAGTACCTGCTTACCCACACATGCTGCACACACAAGTCTGTACTCTTAGTCATCTCCAGATATTATGTTAAGTTTAAAAGGAAAAACAAGTTTCCTGTGTCGTTACAGCAGAAATGCAAAAGAAAAGTGACATTTTATTTCCAGATAGGCTTTTAGTTGCCAGGAAGGGCCTAACCATAAAAGCTGTGATTAGTAGCAAACACCGATTTTGAAGGAGAGTAATCAGCTCCCCATATACAAGAACTTCTGAATGTGTTGGGCCCCCTCCCTCATCAGTCCCCTCCAGGCAGAGTGGACACCAGGGCAGGGGCACCCTCCAGTGCTAGTCTGGCTGCCAAGACAGCAATAGGATCTGCCAGGAGCTCGCAGAGAAGGATGTCCACGCTGATGGTCACAAGGGCATTAGAACCCAATCCACTTAATTACTTGGAACTTGCTCCTAGCACAGCAGGAGCACTCAGCACTGGAGGTGGCAGCTCCCCATCAGGAAGGGCTGCTCCTGCTGCCCAGCTGGCCTCTGGTGCCCTTCACTGCAGCACTCACGATGTGCCAGGGAAACACAAAGCCAGGCGCTGCTCCCTCAGCCAGAAAGTGACTTGGCTCTTCCAACGAGAAGCCATCTCACCAGAATGCACCCCTAAGTCATAGCTGGCCTGACACACAACGGGGGACACCCAGCGACCCTCCACCAGCTGGGACTGACAGCCCATGGCCAACTAATGAGGCACTCTAAGTTGGCATCTGCACAGAAGATGGACCTGCATCTTGCCATTTCACTAGGAGCTTCTTAACGATGGGAGCCATGGTACATGCACCTCCCAAGTCCCAGTGGCCTTATGCACCTCGGGACCCACAGTAAATACCTACTGAAAATAACTCTTTGTTCCCAAATTAACTGCTTACCTCATGAGACTCCTAAGGGCAATTAACTTGCAGCATGTCTCCTTCATGCCCATTTGCCACTTGTCTTCATTATCATCTAGAAAGTCAGCCAGGAGCTGGCTTTTCAGCCCAAGTTTTGAAGTTAGAGCTTTAGGCTAATTCCTGAACCCATATTAGTGTCTTCTTCAGCTTTTCATGCTGACAAATGACCCAACCACTTCCTTTAACCCCTAAAATGTTTCTTGAGCACTGGCCACTCACTGTGAGGCACTGTGGCCACTCAAGAGTTCCATCTGCGCAATCTCTTTTACCAAATCATAATATGCAGAGATTGGGAGTAGTGATGTGCTTAAAGACATGGCTAATTAGGGGCACCTAGGTGACTCGGTGGTTAAGTGTCTGCCTTTGGCTCAGGTCATGATCCCGGGGTCCTGGGATCGAGTCCGCATGGGGCTCCTTGCAGGGAGCCTGCTTCTGCCTCTGCCTGTGTGTGTCTCTCATGAATAAATAATAAATAAATAAATAAATAAATAAATAAATAAATAAATAAATAAATAAAATCTTAAAAAAAAAACATGGCTAATTGAATCAGATCATGCAGTTCAAATCCTGGCTTTGCCACTATGGGCTGTGTTACTGTGGACAAGTTTCTTAACCTCTCTCTGCTTCACTTCCCTCATCTGCAGAATAAACCTCATAATGATAGCACCTACTTTTTAGGATTATTGTAAAATGCTTGGCACAGAGTAAATGCTACATATGCTAGCTGTCATTATTAATTCCTTCCTTTTACACCTAACAGGCGGTGCCTGAACACCCACTCTGTTCAGATGGGTGTTGGGCTGAACCCACAGTGGGATGGGG
Source organism: Canis lupus familiaris (assembly GCF_011100685.1). Lineage (NCBI taxonomy): Eukaryota > Metazoa > Chordata > Mammalia > Carnivora > Canidae > Canis > Canis lupus. The sequence goes on along the minus strand of NC_049227.1, from coordinate 1,501,719 downwards.
GGTGGGAGTGGCTCAGAAGTGAATGCACCACAGATACAGGCCAAAGAAGGAGGCTGCCCTTGCTCCTTCAGTTCAAAGAGTCAGTTTGTCCTAAAACTGGGAGGGGAGGTTTTGATTCTTCCCTTCAGTTCCACCATTTAAGAACATAATGGAGCTCTGTGCCTGCCTCTGAGGAAGGGAGAAATAGGGCTGCAGTCTGCATGAACTGGGCAACCTTGTCATTCCAGCATCTATGTGTCTGAGTATCTATTTGGGTACATGAGTGACAGGCAAACTCAGTCTTTCATGGATTTTCATCCCTTTTGGAGTATCTAAAATTACAATAACTGTGGGAGTAAGGTATGGCTGAAAATCTAATGTTTATGATTAGAGTGTACAAGCCTGCACTTTTTGGCATAAATAATTCATAAGTATGAGGTAAATGGTTCTATTTAGTTTCTAAGAACCCCAAATACTTCCCAGGATGATAATTTAGACTAAGATACACTTCAAATGTTCACCAAGAATGTTCCCACATTCTGACCATGTCGGACATCAACTTAGAGTCTTTTATGTCTTGTAGCCCCTGCTACATTTTACAGTTATTGACAGACACATTATAATCATAACTGCATGCTCTGTAATGTTTGACAAGGGTTTTGCATGTGGGTCTTTTCTCTCAAGACCCTCCACACGTGTGTCATCGAATTGATCCACAAATAAAATTTTCTTTTATTACAATGGAATACAATTCTGGCTTTTTGTTCATCATGCCTTTCACTTACTATTTTTTAGCAGATTTCAGGTATTTAATAATAATGTATTCTATATAATACATATATAATATGTGTATACATAATAATATATACATATATAAATAATAGTGTATGTATAACAGTAATACATTATTATTAATTATAGTCATCTTGCTGTGCACTAGGTTTCCAGAATGTAGTCATCTTATAACTAAAACATTGTACCCTCTGACCAACCCCAAGCCCCTGATAACCACCATTCTATTATCTGTTACCATGAGCTCAACTTCTTTTTTTTTAGATTCCACATACATATAAGTGAGGTCATGCATTATTTGCCATTCTCTGCCTGGCTTATTTCTTTTTGTTCCTTTTTAAAAAAATTTTTTTTTTAAATTTAAGAGTGATTTATGTATGTATGTATTATGTATGTATGTATGTATTTATTTATTTATTTATTTATTTTAGAGATAGAGAAACAGGGGCAGGGAGGGGCAAAGGGAAAGGGAGAGAGAAACCCAAGCAGACTCCATGCTGAGTGGGGAGCCCAACTTGGACATCCATCCCACAACCCTAAGGTCATGACCTTAGCCAAAACCAAGAGTTGGATGCTTAACTGACTGAGCCACCAGGTGCCCTGGTTTATTTCACTTAGCATAATATCCTCCAGATTCATCCATGTTGTAGTAAATGGTAGGATTTCCTTCTTTTATGGCTGATTAATATACCAATGTGTGAATGTATGTGTGTGTGTATGAGAGATAGATTATACATAGAGTTATATGTGATTAATATAGATGTCACATTTTCTTTATTGACTCACCTATTGATGGACACTTAGGTTGTTTCCATATCTTGGCTACTACAAATAATGCTGCAATGAACACGAGTACAGATAGCTCTTTGATAGTGACTTTATTCCTTTTGAATATATACCCAGAAGTGGAATTACTGGCTCTTATGATAACTCTATTTTTAATTGTTTGAGGAACATCCATGTTTTCTATAGTCGTTGTACCAGTTTACAATCTCGCTAACAGTACACGAGTGTTCCCTTTAATATAATTCTGTTTGAAAGGTACCTTTGGACAAAACATTAAGTGGAGCAGGTCATGCCATGTGGTATTTAGTGAGCTAGAACTTGCTGAGAGCAAGAAGTCAGAGGTATAGTGTGAGATCCAGCCAGCCCCAAAGCTAAGTGTAGCATTTACTGGATCATGTGAGCACTGGAGCTCCTTCTATAGGAGAGATGTTGTCAAAGAAGAAAACACTGCTCAAAGTGTTGATGAGCAATAAATTCTGACCATTGTGCTTGTGTTTATGGACTCCGAGACCATCCTCCTGCAGAAGTGATTATTCATCATCAATTAAAATGTTTTAATACCAAGAAGTATTCAAAAGCACAAATAGAAGATAAAAAATAAACTGCTGGTTTGCATGTAGGAAATGCCCAGTGAGTTCCTGAAGAGCACAAAAGCATGTGCTAAATGCTCCCTTATATATACTGTAAAAGTGAAAATTCATTTTCTTCCTATTTCTGTCCAAAATCATTTGGATACATGAAAATAACATGTATACCTGGGCAAAGAAAGCCAAGATTCTAACCCAAGCCTGATAACTAGCACTAGTTCCTCAAAAGCACCTGAGTATAATTCTGCAAATGCTACTTCCCAAGAGTCCTGATGCCCTTTCATGTCCTGGCTCAGAGTCACATGAGCAAAATATCCTAAACCCTCGTTCCTCAAAATGAAAACCAAGAACTGTAAATGACTCTGAGCAATTAAACTGAAAGTTGAAAACCACAGTAAAATAGGAAGCTGGACCTTTCCTTAACATAAATACATATACATCCACATTGGTTCAAAAGTCAGCATTCAGCCTCTTATTTTTGAGGAAACATCAGAGACTTAATGGCTAAAATCACGATAAAGTCTCTGTCGCCACCACTATTCATTATATTGTTATTGTCTCTGCTACTATTAATACTATACTGTAGGCATTAACCAACAAGATTGGACAAGCAATTAGAGGCATAATATTGGAAAGGAAGAAGCAAAATAAAACCATCTCTTCTTAGAGGTGATATAATTACATCTCTGGAAACCCAAAAAGAACCCATGAAAAACCTATTACCAATAATAAGATAATTTAGAAAACTGGCAGGATGTAATGCTAACATTTAGAACTTATTAGACTTCCTTTATAGAAACAATAATACTGAGTTAGAAGAAATAAATAAGAGCCAGAGGCTATTTACAGTGGCAAAAATAAATAAATTAGATGTTTCACATATTTAAAAATTATATCAAAAGGAAAAGTAAAGCAATTCCTAAAAATTAAACTACATGGGGACACAACTGTATTTCAGGTTGATGGCTTAACTTTAAAGAGAAGAGGGGTTTTTTCAAATTATTTAAAACAGGGGGATGTGGGTGGCTTAGTCAGCTAGGCATCTGACTTTTGATCTCAGAGTCCTGAGTTCAAGCTCCTAAGTTTAAGCCCTGCAAGGGGCTCCACACCAGGTGTGGAACCTACTTTAAAAAGGAAACAAACGGTTGGCAAACTGAACTCCAATTTTAAAATTAATTAATTAATTAATTAAAATTAATAAAATTTAAAAATTTAAAAAACGAACAAAAACAAATCATTGAAAACATAATATTTTGACTGCACATTCCGAGAGACAGAGCCTTAGAATGAAAAGAACCACCAAGAAATCATAAATAAGTTAATGTCATTAGGAACCAGGATTTTCTGTATTGGAAAAAAGAGATATAAATGTAAAATTTTAAAGTGAAATAGAAACATTAAAATTTAATTTGCATAAGAATAATAGTATGAATTCAGGATTTATTTTTCTTTCAAGAATATGCATGTCCCAGGCCTGTTGCTGAAAAGGTTTCACAGTAATAAATCTCAGTAGCAATGAGCCCCACCAGCACTCTCTGAATACCATGGCCAGCTTTACAGAGTCAGCTCCATGGGAGGAAATGTAAGTCAGCCTGGGACTTCTGGTCGGGCCTGGAAACAGGTAGGCTCCCAATGATGTCATGTGATAGAGGAGACAACTTGAAGACATGTCCAATGGCCAGATAAGGACAATCCATTATTCTGAAAACTGATATGAATGTTACTGCCAAGGCACCAACTGCTTCTTATTTTAAAAAATGATAAATGAAAGGAAATAATCAAGCAATTTACCCTGTCTTTTCTATATAGACTATTGATGAGGCAAAAATCTTTAGAGAGAAATCACAAGTAATAAATTAAGAAGGAATCATAGACTATCACCATTGCATTACGTATAATGAAATAATAGATCTAGGTAATGATCATTAATGACTACTAAAATCATTAGGTGTAATATTGATAGGAAACTTGGTCATGGATGAGTCAGGCTGATAAATCTCAATCTTCACATCAACAAAGTAGGATAACCAGATATTAAGTGCCTTCCGATGTGAGCAATAGGATGCACGCAGGATGCACGCAGCATGACCTAAAAGTGATCTTCATATAAAGAACAGAATATGCATCAAATAAAGCCCTGAGATATAAATATAGAGTCATAAGAGCATAAAGAAATAATACATGAGGATAGAGCAAGACAAAACCAAAATGTGGCAAGTCCTACAGGACAAATTATATGGCATATAAATGGTACTATACAACAAATCAATGGTATGGAAATCAAAGGAGAGCAACTATTATGGATTAAAAGATGAATTATTGAAAACGACATCTGAAACTAATGATGTACTATATGTTGGCTAATTGAACTTATATTTGAAAAATAAATAAAAATAAAAAATAAAGATACTTAAAAGAACTATCAATCAATTGTGACATATTGACCTTATTTGAATCTTGATTTGAATAAACTACATGACTGAGGCAACAGGGAAAATAGAACATGGGGATGCTATTGAAGGATTACTGTTAATTCTGTTGACAGTGATAATAGTATTTGAGTTACATTAAATAAAAAGCATCTTTATCTGCTAACGATATAGGATGAAGTATTTACATGTGAAATTATACATCGTATAAGGAAGAATAAAAGTAAGATTGAAAAATATCAATCATTATCAAAGTTTGTGTTTTAATACATCTAGTTCCATTACTCTAGTCTCCATTTTTGTGTATATTTGAAATTTTCCATAATAAGAAGTTTTTCAAATGGTAGGAAACAAGGTGTGATGAGTATGGATCTTGACATCATATCTTGTGTGTAAATTGTGGGTAAGTTAAAGGGAAAAATATGGTCTGGACACATATGGTCAGTTTTCCATTTAAGAGGGGTTGACTCAGTGTTTGCTGAGATAAGTACATCTGGAGATAGGGAAACCAAGTTAGAAGTGAGGGGATAGGACACAGACCTTCTCTTAGCTTTCCTTGGCTGAGTAAGGTGGCCTAAGACAGTTTCAGCCGCCCTTGCTATGTTCATTGATGTGGTAGCTAGGTTTGACCCTGCAAATATGCTCAGGGCTTGGCATTAGTAGATACCACAGTAAATGTTTGTTGAATGAATGTTGGATGCTATTAAGTCAACAGGATGTGCTATGAGGCATTCCAAATAATTTGCCTTTGCTCAGAATGGTCTCTCTCACATAAGCCATCACAATGGCTATAATTTCCATAATTACAGACACTCCTTTGGTCCATGACCTTGTTAAAGGAATTGTGCTTAAGTGTGGCGTCTCTATGCAGGGGTATGTCGGGATTTTGTAAAGTAACGACTAAGTTGTTACTAATAATAGTAAGCAAATTTAAGAGACCTGTAACATTAGTCTTACCTGGTAGCACAAGGATATTAGCATAAGCAGGGAGTCCTGCATGGAACATTAGCAAGAAAGGAGGGGATACCTGCTGCCTTAGTTTGGTCTTCAAAAGTCCCAGTGGGTTCACCAGCCCCAGCCTGCAGGACCCAGTTAGCTCTGCTGGGACCTCAACTGCTCCCACCACTAATCTCACCCAGTCCCTGCCATCCTGGACCCACATCCAGCCTCTGACCCAAGAACATGGTATGACGATCCTGTAAATCAGATGACATCCTACGAGCTGTGTTGGCACAGGTGGCAGGACCTGGCTTCCCTTTGTTCTGATCCCCTCTTAATCAACTCTCCCTCTGCCCCTCCTCACTGCACACCAAATAATACCACATTTAATGAGTTCCAAGACTCTATTTTTGTTTTAACATGTCTGAAATCAGGGTGACTTTTACAATCATTGACATCTTAAATCGGATGAATACCTAGTAGTAGTTGACACAGATCAAATACTCCGTATGGAGCATACTTTCAGGCACTTTACTTGAATTTACTCATTTGATCCTTATAACAACCCTATGATGCAGGTATTAATATTAATATTATGCCCATTTTGGAGATGAAGAAACTGAGGCACAAGGCACAGGGCTGGTAGGTGACAGAAGTAGGACTGTGCACACTGTGCTCCCCAACACGGCTCCTCTCATGAGCACCCCACGCGGGCCCACTAACTTTCTGCAAAGATGCTGCAGGTGTACCCAGCCAGTGACCCTCCTGCCCAGCTCTTGGGGACCCACCAGAGCCTCCTGACTGGCCCCTCTGACCACTCGCAGCCTCTCTTTACCTAGCATGCCACACAAATGTCACTCACACATGTGCCATGGTCCAAGCATGGTTGGCAAACATGGCTCCCTACTATGTGTCACAAACATGTCAGGAATGCTACCTTCGTTTGGGGGCCAGGATTCAGTTATGAACCCTGGTGTGAGCCTGGTTCACTGCCTCCTCACCAGGCTCTCTTCCTGGGGGAAGCACTGCCCCCAGGACACACAGTGTCCTGGCTGAGACTCTTCCCCAGAAAATGAAAGTTACTCAGACATGAGCCCAGACTGCTGACTGCCACTTGGAACCCCCCTGGGCCCACTGGGGCCCCAGCTGTCCTCTGTAGCACAGAGGAGCCTGCGTGCCCTCTGGCTTCCGCCTATCCAGGGACAGCCATTGGAAGAGCCGACCCCAACCCCTGTCCCCCCATCCTTCCCCATGGAATGTGTTTTGGAAAAAACATACGACATCGAATCAGCCAGAGAAAGACAAATACCATATGATTTCACACATATTTAGGATTTAAGAAACAAAACAGATGAACATGGGGGAAAAAGAGAGAGAGAAAAAAAAAAAACAAGAAATAGACTCTTAACTACAGAGAACAAACTGATGGTCACCAGAGGGGGGTGGATGGAGGGAGGGGTGAAATAGGTGATGGGGATTAAGAGGACACTTATCATGAGGGCCTGAGTGGTTCAGTTCATTATTGTCTGACTCTTGATTTTAGCTCAAGTCGTGATCTCAGGGCTGTGAGACTGAGCCCCATGTCAGGCTCCATGCTCAGTGGGGAGTCTGCTTAAGACACTCTCCCTCTCCCTCTGCCCCTCCTCACTGCACACACACACTCTTTCTCTTAAAAAAAAAAAAAAAGAGTACACTTATGATGAGCACTGAGTAATGTGTAGCATGTAGAATTGTTGAATCACTATATTGTACACCTGAAACTAATATGACACTGTGTGTTAACTAACTGGAAATTCTTTAAGATTTTATTTATTTATTCATGAGAGACATAAAGAGAAAGAGGCAGAGACAGGCAGAGGGAGAAGCAGGCTCCATATGGGGAGCCCAATGTGGGACTCGATCCCAGGACTCCGGGATCACACTCTGTGCCAAAGGCAGACGCTCAACCACTGAGCCACCCAGACAATTCCAGACGTCCCAACTAACTGAAATTTAAAAACAACCTAAAACAAACAAACAAAAGCACCTTCACACTCTGAATCAAGCCCCGGGCCTTGGTCATAGTCCTCAGCCTCAGAAAACGTTTCCAGAGCCGGTCAACCACAAGACAGAGAAACCCCGAGTGCTCCCAGTGCTCCCTGGAGGACCCTTCTCCCCACCCCTAAAAAGAAGCTCCCAGATCATGGAGGCCACAGCCCAGGACCACACTGAACCACCTGCGTCTGGCCGTGGCCAGGGCTGCACCGGCTCCCTGAGCACGGCCCGAAGGGACAGCGCCGCCTCACGCAGGCCAGACCAGTGCCTGCCTTCCCACTGCTGGCCGCCCCCTGCCCCCCCGCTCGGGCCTGTGTGCACACGCAGGTTCCCTTTCCTTCTGCTTCCATAACGTCCCCACTGCCTCTGAGGCTGTCCCTTGTTAAAAAGAAAATTTTAAAAATCGGCCTCTGAGGCCGATTAGACTTGGGCAGCTAATGAAGGAATTCTCAGCCAATGTCCCATCTTCTCCCTCCCCAGATGGGGAGCAGTGGGGCAGGAGGCTGATTCCCATGCTGGGGTCAGACTGGAAGGGCGCAGGAGCAGGAAGTTCAGCAGGAGCTCCAGGTGGCCTGTGGTGGGACTGTGTTGTGTGCCCACACAGGGCCGGGTCCTTAATTAGGCCTTAAAGATATGCGCTGAAATCAAAACAACAACCTGCAAAAGAGACTAAACCAGCCACTTCCCAGTTCACAATGGGGGAGACTGAAACAGAGAGGCTGAGTAACTTCCAAAGGTCACACAGCTTCTTTCGTAGGCCAGACACCCTCCTGATGCAAGACCAGGAGCTCTTGTGAGGGGTGTACAAGGACCTCACAGCACCTCCCCTGACCCCACCGCACCACCACTCTCACCCTCACCCCTGTACAGGAGCAGAGAACTTCCAAGAAATACTGCAGCAGAGCAGGGTTTGGAAATGTCCGGCGTGAACTGCTGATGCGGAGAGGCCAAGCAAATGTTTGTGAAAGGATGGCCTGAATTTTCCTTAAAGTCTCTGTCCCGGGACTGCTGAGAGGCAGGAGCTATGGCCCAGAGACTGCTCGTTCTGTGTCCCCATGTGCCCAGCCTTCACAGTTGCCAAATCTCTCCCTTTCTCAAGTATCTGTTCCCATTTTTGTGACATGACTGGACGGCCTGAGACACCATCCTCCTCCAGTGCTCATTTCATTGTTCTTCCCGATGGCTGTCCTCTTGCCTCCAGATGTACATCCCGAAATCCAGGTGTGCTGTGGGCCGAACCGTGTCCCCTCCAAATTCATAGGCTGCAGCTCTCACTCCCAACATGAGTGTATTTGGAATACTCTTTAAGGAAGCAATTACAGTTAAATGAAGTCGTAAGTGTTGAGTCCTAGTCCTATAGGACGGTAGCTTTATAAGAAGAAAAAACAACCAACCACCTCTTTCCATTTCCTTCTCTTGCTCTTTTTTCTCTCTCTGTCCTCCATGCGAGGGCACAGTGAGAAGGTGGCTATCTGCACATCGGGGTAAGAGCTCTCACCAGAGCCTAACCATGCTGGGACCCTGACCTCAGACTTCCAGTCTCCAGAACTGTGAGAAAATAAATGTTTTTTGTCAACGCCTCCCCAGTCCATGGTATTCCATTATGTAGCCAGAGCTGGCAAGGTATGCATCCTTCTCTTGGCTAGTCTAATTCATACTAGTGTGGGATCCACTGCTGATGCATCAGTACGGCTCCTTATAAGATGGCAGGGCATGGGGACCCGGTGCCTCCAGGGACTGGGCAGTTGCAAAAGGAGGCAAAAAAGCCAAATGTCTAGCAAGGAGGTGGCAGGAGGCTATGATGCAATGATTCTCCTTGTCCAAAGGGGATAGCCACAGCTTGTCACCAATTGACTGTTGTCACGAGGGGATATATCCCAGGATGGCCAGATACTGTAGTGTTTAAAGAAGCACTGGAAATCCGGGTTGTGAAAATAATAAACCAGCTCATTTTTAAATGCTGGCAACTACATCAGAGTTTTAAAACAACAACACACACAACAACACAAGGAGAGCAGTGGCCTGTGAACCACTATTTCACAGTCTTATTTGAGAGAACCTCTCGGGACAATTCTGGAAGCCAGGCCAGTGGCTGAGACGATGGGACCCCAGGCAGGAGGCAGAGGCCTGCGCGTGGCTGTGGGGCAGATTTGGTTCACCGGCCTCACTTCAGGAACCTAGGTGGGAGGTGCAGTGAGGCTCTCCCTTGTGGCTTCCTCCCCTCAGTCTCTGACCTACTCCACAGGGTCCAGGACCTCCCATCCAGAGGCAGCATAAAAACAGACAGCCTCAGCCCCAGACTCCATTTGCCTTTGCCCTACAGGGATGCTCTTTCAGAAGTGGATCGCCATGCCTGCTTGGGCCCCTCCACTCTACCAATCTCCACCTGAGGTGTCGCACCCAGCTGAGGACTGCACCGGACCGGGCCATAGGACAGCAGCAAGAAGGCACAGGATGCTGAGCCCAAAGCCTTGATCTAGGGCATGTTGGGCCCAAACACACTACAGGTGTCAGGTCAGCTGTCAGAGGAGGCCCAGGTGCTTGGGGATTCCCAGGGGAGGCCTGAGTCCTCATCCAAGCTGCGGACCTGGAGATGTGCTCCGTAAGGACAGCTGAGGAAGGTCCAGATGAGGATCAGGAGCCCAGGATTTGAGAAACACCAGTGCTGTTTGACGGCCTCCACCCAGCATCCAAGGGAGGACGTGGGGGAGGCCTCCCCCGGCCCCCCGTGGGATCAGCCAGGCCCTCTGCTCAGTGGACTTTGGCTGCGCAGACGGTTGAAGGCTGTGGCCACCAGCATCCCAAAAGCATCCTGCAACCCCTACTTCATCTCTCCAATCCGAACGAGACAAAGATTAAACAGCAGCCAACACAATCGGCGTACAGAACCTCCAGCAGTTTGTGAGGACAGGCCCACATCGGGGTGGGAGGCAGCAGATTGAGGACCTAACCCAAAGTGACAGGAAATCAATTAGGGGCCCGAGGGGGCTCCGACCCCACCAGGCAGCCGTGATCCCTCTCTGGCGGCGGCCAGCGCCCTTGCCGGACCGGCTCCTCATGACCACCCCATCAGGCCGTGTGTATTTGAATGTGTTCATTATATTTTAATATGATTATGTTCAACCCAGCAGACTGAGACAGATTTGTCCAGATGTATAATTAGTTTCCAAGTGCTTATTATTCTTGGTGGCAGTGTTGGCAGAGGCTCGGAGAGTGGAGAGGAGTCCGCTCGCTTTGTGTTCATTAGTGCTGGTTGTGGGGACTCACCGAGAGGTCTGGGGTAACCCTGGCTGCCCTGGGACACACGGGCTTCGGGCTCGGTCACGGTGTGCCCTGTGCTCTAAGCCACCCCCCGCCACGTCCTCAAGTTCCCCCGGAGCTCTCATGCCCCTGCTTGTTCCTCCCCATTCCTTATCTTTGGGAGAGCTCCGCTCCCCGCTGCCCCCGCCCAGCTCTGGAGGATGGCAGTCCCCACGTTCACCACAGTGTCCCCGGCCCTGGCCCGGGACGTGCCCTGCACATCCACCACTCCCCGCGCTTCTGCGCAGAGGTGCTCCGCGGCCCCTCTCCCAGCTCCCCTAGGGCTCCCGGAGCTCCGGAGAGGACAGGTTGTCCGAGGGGACAACCCTTGTGGTCAACCCCATCTCGCTGGGCCTCCACTGGTTTGAACTCTACATCCTCGATGGTAACTTTGCTTCATGGTTGGCCAGACCTCAATCCACTGAGAAGCACGGAAGAAAGGAAGATCCCTAGGAACACCTGCTCTTCCCTCACTGATGCCCAGTGGTACCTGCGGGCAGGGCATCAGCTGGACATTTTTTTAAAGATTATCTATTTATTCATTCATTCATTCATTCATTCATTCACTCATGAGAGACACAGAGAGAGGCAGAGACACAGGCAGAGGGACAAGCAGGCTCCCTGCCAGAAGTCCCATGTAGAACTCCATCCCAGGACCCCAGGATCATGCCCTGAGCTGAAGGCAGATGCTCAACCGCTGAGCCACCCAGGTGCCCCCTGCTGGCCATTTTTAGGTCGGGCTCGTGTCTCCGTCTTCTTGGGTAACCCTCAGATGCCGGGTTTGGGTGGTGCTCTGGCTCCTGGCTGCAGGAATACAGGTTCCCAGGTATTTCCTCCCCACCCTGGCCCTGGGGACATCCCAGCAATCTGCATGCAGGTCAGGTGCTCGCTGTGATCCTAACCCTAAGCCAAGCATTGTATGAAGATATAACCAGAAGGAAGCTTGGGAAAATAAGGCAAGATGCAGCCAGACACACATAAGTTGCAGACGTGACTTAACACTCCAAGTGGGCTTTGCTCCAGGCCAGGATGAAATAAGTACCCGATCTCACCCTACAGCCCCCAGGCTGCATGCCCTCTTGCAACCCCAAACAGGTGTCACTTTTCATTTGGTAGATGCTGCCTGAGAGGCTTCGTTCACTGCATATGGCCACCTGAATTTTCGGGGCTCCTTTACCCCTGGATGCTACGGGGGAGGGATGCAGAGGCAGGGAGAAGCTGGCACCCACCTGAGCACCTGGCCCCTGGGGTAAGAGACTTACCTCTTAACACCCAGCAAAGACCATAGTGCTTCAGAAGGAGACAGGCTGCTCTATTTCCCCCAGATTGCTGGACACAGAAACCCTGGCGGGTCCTTGTTGCCTCACTTCCCTGCAGCCCGCACCCTCGCAGAGCAGGTGCTAGTTTGGGGAGCTGTCCTGAAGCCAGACTCGTGAGGGAGAGAGACCACAACCGCCTGGCTGTCTAAGAGCCTGAAGGGAAGGGGTCCAGGCTGCCTTTGGACTCCACCCTTTCAAGAGGGACCCCAGCTGGTTACAGACCCACCTCTCCCGTCCTCTGACCCTACCAGGTTCCTTCTCTAAAGGGGACTGTCAGCCCCAAGAAGCCTCTGGTGCCAAGCATTGCCTGGCATTGTGCTTTCCACTGACTTCTCGAAACATTCCTTTCTGGTTAGACTCAATTTCAATACACATTTATCATTTACATTTTTAATGCTTGCTCTGCATGTGAATTTCTACCATCTTCTTCCTCTTTCTTTACCTTTCTGTTTTTTACCTCTTGCTCCGTTGGCTTGGCTTTCTCTTGGACACTCATCTTATTGATGTCATCTGATTTTTATCACCTCATCTTGATTTTTACCAAATGTTTATTCAGAATTTGTGCGTCTGTTTTGTTTCCTTTTCTCTTTATTCTCTCTTGGTTCTCTTTCAACCTCAAACTTCAATTTTCTGAGGAGCCACAGGGAAAACCTGGCCCCAGGGCAGAAAGTGCCAGGCCAACCACACATGTCAAGGGAGGAGTCTCCTTCCTTCTCTGTGTCCTTGAAGGCTTGGGTCTCCAGATAACCTCACGCCAGGAGACCCCTGAGACCCTGCCCCTGGGACAGGGTGGCAATTATTACCTCCCTAGAGGGGGATACAGGCACCCTTTGGAAAGGGCCCACATCACCCCCAAGTATTCTAGAAGGCCTCACAGTTTATAATCCAGCTGCTCTGGACAATACATGCATCTAAATATGTGCCTTCCTGCCAGCTGGCAGGAGGGACCCAGCTTGTGCCCCTGAGTAGGAGCCCCCAAGACTGGCCAACTCCCAGGAAACGCAGCAGAGAGAGACCAACACTCATCTCTGCCTCATGTATTGAATTTCAGACTTAGAAACCTTGTTTTGTGGGATTTTAAGAAGACACTTGTGTCGGGGAGATCCTCTAGGCCCGACCCCACAGAGAGACAGAAGGGGCTGTGGCCACTGGGCTGAATGTCTCCGCTGAGGAATAGTCTCTTAGGAGCCATTCTGTCAACCTCATCTATGTCTTTATTTTGGGGACAATGACCAGCTATGGGCAGCACTGACCCCCACTAACAGGCTCATCTGCCTCTACACTGCTGGGGCCCATCCCCCAAGGCGGGGTGCTGCACTGGGCTTCCACTCCTGCCCCAACCTTTGTCCTCCCCTACCTAGGTGACCAAGCAATCTTTTGCCACACCTGCCTGTTCTCTGCAGAGCCAGGGTGATCTTTGGAAAGCAAAAACTAGATACATCATACCTTGCTTCAAATTCTTCAGTGATTTCTCATCACATGTAGAATAAAATGCCATTGCTTTAGTGTGGTCCATGAGGCCCTGTGTGATCCACCTCTCCGACTGCCCACTCACCCCTGCTGCCTCTTCTTATGTCAGCATTTGTATACCTGATGCTCCCTCTGGAGGGCTCACACCTAGATCCACAAGTGCCTGGCTTCCCCTTATCATTCAGGTCTCGGTTCAATGTCACCTCCTAAGAGGCTCTCCCAGTCACTCAGGGGAAGTACCGCCTGAAGTACCGCCTCCACATATACACTCCAGACTCTATTTTTTGCCGTCATAGCATGTATCACCATCCGAAATGGTCTTATCTACCTACCTACCTACCTATCTATTTATTGGCTAAGTTTGGGAGTTCTGCTTCTAATAATCACAACGTGGCTTACTTCAAACCATCTCTCTGTCCTAAATACCAGTCATAACAAATCACAGTCATAAAGTCTGGGCAATACATAAAAGACAATGTTCAAAAGGCACTGAAAGTGACTCAAAGCAGGAAGAAACTGAAGGGGAGTTGATGTTTGAAAGATCGAAAGGCACTGAGCAACTTCCCATTTTTATGGCTTTCACCCAAGGGCAGCCCCCCATCAGTGCCCTGTGAGGCTAGACATGGAAGTCTTACTGCTGAGGAATCAGAAGACAGAGTTCAGGGCATCACTAGAAGGGATGAGAGATGCACCAGAAAGGAGAGAATCACAGAAGTAGAAACCCAAATCTTGTGAGTATCGCTGCCAAACCTCTGGCCAACCCCAAAAATCTACACAGCCAGGGCACACTCAAGCAGCCCAGCTAAGCCTCCGAGAATTGAATGGACACTTCAGCCACTGTCCAGCTAAAACAAACACACCGACAAACAAATAAATGCTCTTCAGATGAACATAACAGAACCCAGAGTCTCTACCACATGTCACTTACAAAGTCCAGGGCACAATTCAAAATTACTGGATGTACACACAATCAGGAAAACGTGATCCTTACCCAACAGCGAAAGGCAATTGAAGGGCACCAAGTGGATTCAGATTTTTGGAATGAGCTCAAAGTCACATAATAGAAAATATTTGCTAAATTTTTATTATCTGTATGTCACCACTAGAATGTGAGCTCTATAAGAGCAGGAACCTACTCGGTTCTGTTCCTTGCTCTGTCCCCAGCTTTTAGAATGACAAATGGTGCATAGAAAACTCCCCAAAACTATGAACATGGTATAAAACAGAATTGTATATTTTCCTCTTTATTTTCTATCTTTATTACTGGGGGCCCCTCCTGGATGAACTGAACACCAACAGAGATCAATCATTATTCTCTTTTGAACAGAGAGCACAGTTTTACGGTCATGGGTTAGTAGTGGCTGTTATAGACAAGAGGCTCTAACCTCTAATTACTGCCAAAAAGAAAGCATGTAGATCAGCTATTCTGAAACTCAATGTCATCATTTTTCAGAAAACATTCTTCATCACTTAACTGCCTTGGAGTTAAGAATACGTATGTAAAGTTAGCTTGCTCCGGGACCTGGGTGCTTAATTTGTGGCTAGTTTATATCAGAGGAAATTATGATGTCCCAGGTTAAATATCATCGATGTTTATTGGGGAGGTTAATTACTGAAGCAGATGTCTACATTTTTTTTTCTGTATCAAACTTTTTTCTGTCATGGTCAGAAAGGTGTTAGATCCTTGGATTGGACTCTAGAGGAGACCCCAAATTCTCCCTGAAAAGTTTCCCAGCCCTACTCTCAGGCAGGGTGATATTCAAAATTTGTAATTACCTACGAGGTGCAGACACTGACCAGTCAAAATTGATGCCAGTCAGATAGCAACCAATGAGAAGAGATGCCAATTCTAAGGAACTGGTCTGGAAGGAGCTGCATCCTGCATAGCGTTCTGTTCAGGAAGGTGTCCTGGTCACCTCCTCAGTCTTCATAAGAGGATTTCAGTACCACCTCCAGCTCTACCAACTGTTAAAGCATATGGAGTTGTACCCAACCAGCAGTCCAGGGCAGCTGCCCTCTGCGTACTTGTCAAGGAGAATTACCTCAAAATTCACTGCTCAGTGCTCACACTGTTGGGAGAACCACTGCTCGTTAAGTTCATCTATTTTTCTAAACTCTAATTTTTGAGCTATTATGAGCTGTGGGGAGGGGGGGGCTTTCTTCAAGTAAATATGATAAAGAACCCCAAAATGAAAAATGAAAGGATCAAAGCTGACAGTCTGGGGTATACAAACACCGGGCATGCCCATACACACACACACACACACACACACACACACAGACACACAGACACACAGCCCTTAAACACTGTAGCAGCCTCTCACACTACAGCATGGAATCAATCATGGAGAACGGCTTGAAGGAAAGGCAGCCTATCATAGATAATCGAAACTCTGATTGAGTCAGAGCTTCAGAGAGTGTTTGGGGGCAGCTCTATCTCCCTAACTATCCACCACCCCTTCCCAGAGGAATATTGCAAAATTCCTGGCCATATGGACTGTCAAGTGGTTCAGGGCACTGCTTCTTGCATTACACCATGGCCTGTTTGGGGGGACCTGCGGGAAACATTTCTCTCTACCTCCAGTAACACGAACAGCTGTGCCTCTCCTGAACAGTTGGTTTTGCTTTTATCGCAGGGATGCTGGGTCTGCAATAGGAGACGGCTTCCCTCTCTGTGTTGGCTGAGAGAAAGCGCAGGGCTGCCCCAGAGTTCCACCTCCAGCAAATGCACAGGGTCTGATGTCATGAATTTTGTGTCCTAACCTCACTCCTGGCTCGAGCCTTACTTTCCCAGTCTTGTTTTTCTTTTTTTTTTTTTTTTAATTTATTTTTATTGGTGTTCAATTTACTAACATACAGAATAACCCCCAGTGCCCATCACCCATTCCAGTCTTGTTTTTCTTTTGTCTTATTTTCTTTGTCCATTTATTTGTTATTTAATTATGTCTTGCAATTGGATATGCATCTTTGCAAACTGCCTTGCGTCCTTTCCGGAACTAGGCGGAGAACATATAAATGGATCCTAAATGGAGGATTTCTGCAGTGCGCACCATGGCTCTCTTAAATTGACCACTTTATGATCTACGTTAGCAGGCACCAGCTCTCATATCGGCAATTTCACCATCTTTTAAAACTAGGAAATCACTGCCTGGCCAAAGAGATGATGCTGATGAACTAACTAGATTTCACTTCATTACAGATTCTTGTAGTCTTGCTATCTTCTGGGGTATGATGGCACAACCGTGCCAAGGGGATGTGGGGGAGGAGGAAACCCATCTCTCACCCAAACCCGAATATTTGAACCCAAGCATTTATTACTCTCCCTATCTCTGCCCCACCTTGGGCTATCCTACGACTTTGGTGAGGCAGAGGGAAGGAAAGGGAGGACTCAGGGCTTGGGAGAGTCTCATTGGAGCTTAAGTGTCTTCAGTCTCTGCTGTACGGTTTCATTTTCCTCCAAGTCACTGCCTGGAAGGGAGAAAGCAGTCAGAAGCATCCAGTTGTCTTTAAGATATAGGTGGCCTCCCCGCAACTCCCCACCTGGATGGCAGCCTTGGTGTCCCAGGGTCAGAGAACTGCGTTAGCTAACAGGTGTCTCCACAAAAGCAGGCCATGCCCCAGAAAGCAGCTCAACCCCCCAGCGGACTCCTTAGTCCGCGATGCGATGCCGAACTGTGAGGCTTGGGTAGCAGCTAGGCCACGTACACAGGGAGGACATAGAGACAGTCCCGAGGAACATCCCTCCTGGAGGGAACGTAAAACCCAAGAGCTCTCCCACCCCAGCTCCGAGATCAGGGCGCCCCCCTGGCACCCCAGGCGGGTCCCTGAGCCCTCTGGGGGGAGCCCCCTGCCCACCAGCAGATGGATGAGCCCCCGGAGGGCAACACTCAGGATGGTGGCCCAGACGCAAGAAAACCATTGTGGGGCAGGGGGGGTCCAGCTTCAGGAGAATTTGCGGTCGGGCTGATCCTGGGGCGGCAGGAGGGGCTGGAAACCGACGAGGGCGGCGCTGCGGGCTCCGGGCAGGGGTCAGGGGCTTGAGGCCCGAGTCCAGACGGCACCTGGGGCCGGATTCAAAACGCGCGCTGGGAGTCAGGGCCCCCCCAGCTCAAGGAGGCGGGCAGCCCCCCCCCCCCCCCCCCGCAGAGGTGAGCGCGGGCACCCGACGGCCCGCGGGGGCTCCCTGGGGCGGGGCCGGGCATCGGCGGCCGCTGCTCCAAGGGCAGCGTCGGGGCGCGGGGCGCAGGGGAGCCGCGGTGGGAAGTCCCGGGGACCCAGGCCCCTGCGCACCTGCGCACCTCGCGGCGGCCTGCCCGGGGCTCCTCGGGGCCCCCGCAGCCCGGAGCCGCCCCGGAGGCAGCCTGTTCTCGGGAATCCGTGAATTTGCTGCCCCACGGGGACTCTGGAGAATTCCGGGAGCCAACTCGCGGCCTCCCTTTGACAGAGTCACTTTTCATCCCTTTGGCTTCGGGCGCGGGCAAATGCACACAGGCGAAAATCAGTTAATAACTATGCACATTTTATAATAAATTTTAACAATTTAAGAGTCTGGTACAGCTTTATTATAGTTTTTATTTCACCACACTAATTCAGTGCGTAATAACCTGCCAGAAACACAGAATTCACTTGACATATGCTCTGAGCGCCAAGATACTGGAATATGCGGAAGAAAACCCTGGGGTCACACCCAGCTGTCCCCGCCCTCCCCGGGGCCCCGGGAGCGCCAGCAGCCCTGGGAGCGGGGACGCGGAGGGAAGCTGAGTCCCAGGCTGCGGCCCAGGCCCCCTCCCGCCCAGGGGCAGGGAAGGGCGGGAAGCACTAGCTCACAGTTGAACCACAGCACAACTCTGCCTGCCCGCCCCGCTGCACTCCTTGGATCTCTTTGGTGGCTGGAAGGTGGCATGCCTCATCTTGCCCAGCTGGCGCCTGGCCACCCCGGCCTCACTCAAGCCTGACCTGAGGCCAGTGAGACCAGGCCCGAGGAGCAGCGCCCGGAGCCGGCTCTAGCTTTCCTCCTTCCTTCCTCCTCCTCCTCTCCTTCCTCCCGCTGCCCCTCCAGCCTCCCCTGCCCTCTCTGCCTCGCTGGCCATGGAGCAGCAGCCTCTGCAGCACCTGGGAAGTGGTTAGAGATGCACATTCTTAGCCGGGCCTCAGTCCCACTGACTCTGAAATTCTGAGGGTGGGCCCAGGGCATCTGTGTCTTAGCAAACCCTCCAGGTGGCAGAAATTTGAGAAACAGGTTTGACAGATGGAGAGGGAGAGCTCTGGAAATGCCTGTTGACCCTCTGATCAAGCAGAAGGAGCGAGATCAGGGCGTAAGCTCTGCCTCTGCTGTCTCTACCTGGCCAGGAAGACAGGAGGCCTCAGGAGCCTCACGTGAGAACTAGGGACACAGGCTGGACCTGATGGGTGGCTGAAACAAAGTCCAGCAGAGACCCCGCAATGGCCTTCTCTTTAGGGAGAGACCAAGTGGACCACATCCTAGAAAGCCCCAATCCCTGTGGAGGGGAGGTGGTTCCTAAGGGCCATCTTAGCTTTAACATGGAGAGCAGTGGGGAGGAAAGGAGTCCATGACCAGAAAAAGTTAAAGACAGGGAAAAACCAAGCTGAGTGCGTGTGTGAGTGCATTGTGCACAGTATGAGAACTGGTCCAGGTCTCTGCTTCTTTAATTTTCTTTTCTCTCCCCTTTATCTGTCTCCTCTATCCCTTGACTACCATGATTAAGCCTCTCCTGTTCTACTGGGGAACACACCAAATCCTTCCCTAGATGTGGCAGGCTCCTTGGCCTGCCACCATCTCTCTCTGTGCCGTGAGGATCAATCTTGGAAGAGCTGCCTCCCCTCAAACCATCACTTCGAAGCTCCAATTCCATCTATGACCTCCATCATTGCAGGAAACTGTGCAGGCCGCCTCCTACTTTCCAAATCTAAGGGTCATTCCCCGACCCCTATGTTGCTTGATCTCTCTGGCATTTAACACCCTGCCCTCTCTAGGTTTTACCTTCTGACTGTCCAATGACGCTAAATAACTGCCACCGGGGATCCCTGGGTGGCTCAGCAGTTTGGCACCTGCCTTCGGCCCAGGGCGCGATCCTGGAGTCCCGGGATCGAGTCCCACGTCGAAGCAGGCATGGAGCCTGCTTCTCCCTCTGCCTGTGTCTCTGCTTCTGTGTGTGTGTGTGTGTGTGTGTGTCTTTCATGAATAAATAAATAAATAAATCTTTTAAATCAATAAATAAATAACTGCCACCTTCACCCTTCGGTAGCCTGAGTTTATAATTTGACAGTTCACTACCTATGCACAGTTTTGTAAATGCTACCCAAAATATGTTACGGAAATAGACAAGGTGTAGTCTACCTAATTTTTTCAGTGTCCCTTGAATGAAACTCCAGACAAAAATATTCTTTTAGAATTAAGGGCCAGAAAGCTCTCACTTTCCTTGAGGACCTAGCATATGACCTCATAAACAATGAAACTCAAAAAGTAGTTCTCAAAATGTTTGAAATAGGCAAGTCAATATTGTTGGTCCCGGCAGAGCACTGGCTAGATCTGATGACAATGATGGTAGCAGATTTCGAGTGTGAATAATGCCTTATTTCTTGATCTGGTTGCTGGTTAGGTAAGGCATTCAGGGTGTAAAAGTGTATGGAGCTGTATAATTATGGTATGAGAACTTCTTGGATATATATTATATTTCAGTAAAGTTTTTAAAGAATTCTAATTTCCCCTTCCTCACCAGGAAACTCTGATCAGATTAGTTGCTCAATTACATTCGTATACAACATTTTGACCTTATGTGCGCATTCTATTCTTTTTCCAATCTTGCTCTTCTACTCTAAATTATATTTTCCTTGGTACAAAATTTGTATCCTTAGTTTATGGTTATATAGTATAGATTTCACTCCATGTACACATCCACAATGCTTTATGGAAGTAGATGAAGTACAAAGTCTTTCTAGTAGGATAGAGTCTATTTTTTGTCTGTATGCTGAGCATATAGTAGCTATTCAATTAATGTTGAAAGAGAGAAAGAAAAGTTTATCTGTTAAAAGAGAGAGAGAGAAATCAGGTAGAAGCTGGTGGAGGACTTAAGGTTCAAGAAGGGTTCTTTGTAAGAAGAGAGAGAGCTGCGCAGATCTCCAGGGGGTGGGAAGAAGCCAGGAGAAAAGGATGTGTTGACAGTGAAGAGGGTGATCTACGAATCTTGCTCCCAGGAGAGGAAAGGAGATAAAACATAGGAAGGGGGTGAATTGTCTTGAATAGAAGTGAAGCCTCTTCTTCAGTATCCTTGATTTGTTTCTCCTCCTCTCTCTGTGCAACTTGTAAATAGTTGTAATGCCTCAAAATTCAGTCCTCTCCATCATAATCTGTCTGCTGATGATTTCATCTGAGATAGTTTGAAATACCATCTGTCCTCCGATGGCTCCCAAGGCTGTATCCGGCCCAGATCTCTGCTGTGAACTCAGGACTGCCCACTCAACATCTCTGCTGGGATGCTCAACAGACGCCTCAAAGTTAACAGGAGAAACACCGAACCCCTGATCTTCTCCCAAACCTCCTCCACCCACTGTCATCCCCATGGCAGGCCAACGAAGCTTGAGTCATCCTTGACTCATCTTTCTCTAAAACAACTATCCGATCCATCCACAAATCCCATTGCCTCCATCCTCAAAAAGAGAGAGAGAGAGAAAGTCTAGAATCCTAGCACTTTTCACATCTCCACTGTTACAACCTTGTCCAACACCATCCCCAATCACTGGGATTTTGTATTCTCTTTGCTAGTCTTCCTGCTTCTGCCCCAGCCCACCTACCACCTCTTCTCAGCAAGGTAATTAGAAGGATCATTTTTAGAGGTCTCCCCTCAACTCAGAGCCCAGTGCTAACTTGTATCTCCCTCAGAGTAAAAGCCAAAGCTCTTATGACGCCTCCAAGTGTCCACCTTGTTCCAGGGCCACCTTCTCCTTCCCTCCTCCTAGGATTGCATCCACCCAGGCCCTATTGCTATCCCTGCATCCTACCCTCCTTCTCTGCTTTCCCTCTCCCCTTAACATGCTATTTGCAATTTACAATTCACCTTTCTGTCCTCACTTTTCGTCTTCCCCATTGGATGAAAATTACAAGAACCAAGTTTCTGTCTGGGTTGTTCACTGCTGCCTAGAAATACAGTTTGGTATACGACTAGTGTTCATTAACATTCATTGAATTTAATTTTCCCAAGTGATTCTCTTGCTTAAAACCCCTCAGTGATTCTTATCTCCCTCAGAAGAAAGTCCTCTTGTTTGTGGGCACCTGAGGCCCTTTGGGATCTGGCCCCCTGCCCACCTCTCCTGCCTCCTCTCTCACATTCTCCAGAACACAGCCCAGTGGAATTACCCATCACCCACTACAGTGTCTCATCCACTGCTGGCCTCCTCTCCCAAGAACACTCTTCCAAAACCACCTCTTTGGGGACTCATCTTGGGAGTCAGTCAAGTTAGGGTAGGCCCCACCCCTGAGTCCCCACCGTGCACTGTGCTCTTGCCTCTCCTAGCCTGTTCCAGTCTACACTGACACCCTTTGTGTACCATTCTGTTCTGTGCTTGAGAGCAGAGGTGCCTGTCGCTCTGAGGTTGGTACCCACAGCCCCTAGTCAAGGAGACTCTCTGTTAGGTGGTGGTGGTAGCGGCATAATTATTATCATTACTACTACTGTTACCTTTGATAACTATTTATTCAATCAATGACTCTCCACAATAGTACTAAGAGTCCACATGCGGCTGGACTGACTGACCAATTGATTGCTGTATTGACTGACTTGTTCTACACACCAGAGTGACAGGGTGAGTGCCTCTTTCCACCCAGAGCTGTTTGCCCCTTGAGCCTCATCTTCAAAGTACGAAGAGGGAGTATAGCATATCACGAGGGAGGCAGAAGTCACCTTGACTTCCCCTTAGCAATCAGAATGGCTTCAAGGACACTTCTGGAGTCCACGGGCACCGGATGCGGTCCTCATATACGAGATATTTTTTTTCATTACAACTCAAATGTCCCCACAAAAGGATACATTTTAGTCCAAATTTATTACTGTCACGGGGCTCTTTGATCTGTCTGGCTTAGCTGCATCTCTTAAGTAGGCTGAGTGAGAAGGGACTTCACGTGGTCATTAGAAGTCACCTATGGTGAAACTTGTGTCTGCATACCATCATGTATTCATTCAAATGAACCTTTAGGTTGTTTCAGTGCCGCTGGGAGAAGAGTCATGACTCCGGAGGGGTGGTCCCTGCCCTCGGAAAAGGCTCGCCCCACAGTTAGTAAAGGAGCCCCTGGAGTTACTTAAGTGTTTTTATCCTTCGTGTCAAGCTTTTCTTAATTAGAGGCAGATGTCTTCATCAAAAGACAAGAGGAAAGATTTATTTGGTCCTGGCTGCGTACACAGACTTCGGTTAGGTGATTCCGTTTAATCCTGCTGACTCTACTATATCACAGATTGAAGAAACTAAGACCCACTGAAATCACACAGCCAGCCAGGGCCATGCATTGGTAAGTGGTGGCGCTGAGATGCCTGAGCTGATCTGCCGTGCCCCCAAGGCCATGACCTTCCGCTCCACCTTCCTGGTGATGTGAACACCCTCTGAGGCCATTCCAAGAACATCCACTGCACAAAGTTGCCATGTCCAAACAAACTCCGCTGGGACTCATTTACAGCTTTTTGAAAGCCAGCAGCCATCCAATAAATTAAAACACAACACACACACACACACACACACACACCGAAGTTGAAAAGAAAAATTGACACAAAGGAACAGCCTATTTATTTACTTATTGTTAATGGGCCCCAACCCGTCCAAGGACACAGTGGTGACGTCTGTCCCAGGCCTCTCCCTGCCCTGGGGGGATTTTGTGAAGCCTGGGTTCCCTTGGCTTCCTCTAGGAAGTGGCCCAGGAAGAGTGTTGACTGAAGCAACTGTGCCTGGAGAGGCAGAGGGCCTATGGTGTTCAGGCCCTAAGAGGGCAGAGGGAGGAGAGAAAGAAGAGGTACCTACCCATGGCTGCATGAGGACCCCCCATGTTGGACACTCTGTGAGCTCAGGGCAGTAGCCCTGTCTCAGTGGCCACAGCCCTACCTATGTCCCAGCTCCGGGTGACAGCCTGACCCTCAGTGAAGCCATCCATGCCCCAGCCAAAGGCAAAGCCTGCAAGCAGACACCAAGCCTGCAATGCCACCTCCCCTGGGCCTCTTTTCTTCACTGGGCTTCCATCACCCTGCCTCCACAGTGGGTTTTTGTTTGCAAGAAACGTCTCTCCCTGGGCACCTCCCTTCAAATCTTCAAATTATTACACAGATCCACTGCCGGGCACAGCGACTAGGAATTCCATCAAATGCTTCATTTGGAGGCTTTGAATAGCCTCTCCTAACCAGAGCGTTTCTGCCACGGCTCAGAGTTTTATTGTTCCAAGAATAGGAATCACTCTGCACCCACGTTGTCTGGGAGGCAGGTATCCTGACCTACCTGACAGGTACCCCGAGGAAGTTCCCACCCCCTGCTGGAGGGCTGGGATGGGTTTAGCTACACCCACCATAACTACTGTTCATGTGAATGTTTCAGGACTTGTAGGCCATAACTTTTGGGGAAAATCCTCAGTCCCAGGAGCTGTGTTTTGGCACAAATCCCCCTCAAGACTTGAGAAGTGATACCAATCATCCAGTGTGTTTTAAAGCCCCTGGAAAAAAAATCAGTAAAAGTGCTTTTCCCCCTCCTGAGCTACTTTCCCCGTGTGGGGGCAGGTGGAAGCCCCTGGCAGCCCCCCGACACAGGCGGACGGGGCTCTGGGCTCCTCGGGACTCTAACTCAGGACAGTGAAAATGGCTCCCTCTGCTTGGGCCTGGCTTTCAGGGACATCTGTGAAGTGGTGTCAAGCTGATTGAAAGGAAACCTCTCCTTCGGGTATGACTCAAGAACATTTCACCCAGAAGGAAGATGTGGGGGCGAAAACAAATCAATGAAGGATTTGCAGATAGATGTTCTTTGGGCCCAAGTACAATTTACAAAATGCAATGTAAAGAAGATAAATCTCCTCCCCCTCTCTGCCAGCCCCGAGCAGGTTCCTGAATAAAAACAACTCTGCAACAGAACCTTAGGCTCAGCTAGAAGTGAGTTTCCTCAAAAGGCACAGGGATAGAGATTAGGAATTCCTCAAATCCTACAAGCGGCATTGCATTCCCGTCTAGCCGCCTAGCCTGGGGAGGTAGGGGGGCAGGGGGAGGGCGAGGGGGGGGACGGGGGGGGGGGGGGCGGGACAGGTGCCAGCGCCGCTCTCCTGCCGGGATGGTTTGCGGAAAGTTGGATGCACCGAGTTCTCCAATAACAACACAGGGGAGCAGCCGCACGGCCCCTCCAGGCCACCGGAGCGGCAGGTCACTGATTTAAGAGGCGAGTGAACCCAGGCTTATGCCCTTTTAATGATACCCTGCGGGAGGGGACCCTGCAAGGAGGAAATGGTGTTGCACGAGCCCGAGCTCCAAGAGTCATGTTCCCCGGCTCCCCCCGCTCCCCCGGCTCCCCCAACCACGTTGGCAGCCAGGTGAAGCCAGGGCCAAAACAAACGCGCTGGGAGCTACCTCCGGACCGCCCCCCTCACCCCCTCCCCGTCCTCCAAACCCTATGAAAACTTGATTTGTCTCAACTAAACACAAGCTGGGAAATGGGAGAGGAGGCAGAGGGGAAGCGGGAAAGACAGGGGCCAGGCAGTGTCCATGCAGTCAGTGGTATCATTGATCTAGAGCCGCACGGGCCCCAGAGTGCCATCGACAAGGATCATACCTCCTGCTGATCTCGGGGGAAATTCTCCAAGATCCATGGCTGGGAGTTTAGGAGAATCTCTAAGCCACCGGGAAGGAGCAGAGCACTGCAGCTCCTCAGAATGATGGACCAGGGCGAGCTTTAATTAACAGGGTCTGATGCCTCTTCTTTTTTGGTAACTGAGCAGATTTAAAGGGCTAGAGTCCCAATTTGGAGGGTGCTGGTGGTGCTCTTCCTGCTGCGGCTGCTGCTGCTCCAGCCACTGCCCCGGCTGCTGGGAGGCTTCCTGCGGACCTGTCCTTCCAGCGAGGGACCAGCCGAGGGTGGGAAGGCGCGGCTCCTGCCCCGGGGCTCGGGTTGCGGTTTGAGATCAAAACCACAGGGCTGTGGACCTGGGCGCGGCCCGCCTGATGGAGCGCCAACATCTCAGGTGCCGCCTCCGGGACCAGGGAGGAGGGTTGGGGTCCCTGGGTGCAGGTGGCACCACGGCCACCCTCCCCAGACGTGGAGCTGGGCGGACAGCACCTGGAGAAACACACACGCGTGCGTCTGCTCATGTACACACATGCCTGCCCATGCACACTCACAGCTGCCCATGCACACATGCCTGCCCACGTACTTGCATACCTGACCGTGCACACACACGGCCCCCCTTCTAGACATCCAGATGCAGAGGCGCAGGGCCTGTGGCCAGCCAGATGTCTTACCCATACACCAAGAGAAATAGTTGTGACTATTTCTCCAGAGCACGACCAGGAGGGGAGACCGGGATAAGGTGGTGGAGGTAGGAGGGCAAGAGCAAACCCATGTGCAGAGTTGCCTGGCTCCCTGGCTGCCTTTCTGAGAGCAGGGCTTGAGTCAGGGACAGTTTCAATTCAAGACGGTCCCCCCCAGGGAGCCTCTGTCCCCACAGCCTCTTTCTACTTGCTCTTGCCAGTCTATCTGTGAAGCCTTGGCTTGACTAGGACCTCAGCGTCTCATGCCCATCCTGGTCTGTCATATGTGTGGCATTCATGCAAGTGACTTTCCGGTGATGCCTCTTTAGCCGATACAGTAGTACCTTATGCGCTGTTTTATATTTTAGTGCCACTTTCTCCTAGTAGGCATACAAATAAATCCGGCCGATGAGGCTCACCAGTCTCAGTGTTCTGCCTCAGGGTGTGAGTGCCGACGGGCATCCCAGGGGGCATCCGGCTTTAGAAAGGGGGTGAACCTCCGATCCCTTCCGCCTCTGCTCTGAGCACATGTGTGACCCCTTCCCCTCCTGGGCCTGGATTTTCTCATTTGTAAAACGTCAGTGTCGAACTAAGCCAGCAACGCTCTTAACAGAGAGGGGGACACAGGCACTTTTAGAAAACATATTCCATTAACCGAACACCGAGCTTGACCACATCTTGGCTGACGGGGACAGCACACTGCAGAGGGCATGCGCTAAAAAGTCTCGAGAAACACTGTGCAGAATCATCTCCAAGGGCCTCGGCGTCAGTGAGAGATGGAGCGGGTTGGATACTCTCTCCCAGATCACAGGCGCTGCTCTGAGAGATGGAGCCTGCACGCAGCCTGCTCAGGCTGGCAAAGGTCAGAAAGAGGTGCCACTGTCTATTCCAGCCGAGCCGGGCAAAATCACTGAACAGTACAGTCTCTCTCCACAAAAATCTCTCTTTCCCCCTACCCTGGCCTTTCCTCTCACCCTGAGGTGCCCAGAGTCCTCATGCCCACCGGCAATAAAACCCTTGTCAGCAAAGACTCTGCTATCACCCATCCAGACATCTGTTCAAAGTGGTTTCTGGTCCTCCGTCTTCCTGGGAGACTTGCATGTGGCATCTTCTCTCGCCTTTTAAAGACACCGGGCAAGGGGACCGGTCAGATCAGGGCTGGGGGTGGAGGTGGGAGATGTGTGCCTGGCACCAACAGTGTTCCCACAGCCTCACCACCCCAGAGCCCCCTGGCACCTCATGGGTGTCCCCAAGGAGGTGGCCTCTGGGCCGGTGGAGGCTGGCACAGCGGACCACTTGACAAGGAAATGTCTGAAGGTGAATGGGGGATTCCAAGGTCTATTCACTCCAGCCAGAAATTCCTCACATCCTTGGGGTCTCTTTTCTGGTTTTCAGTAATAAAATCAAGCCCCCAGTTTTCAGACTGACAACAAAGAGAATGTTCACGGAGGGGGAGGGGCTGACGTGCAGGGAGGGGCAGCGGCCTCAACACCCCTTGGCACACCCCTTGGCTCGGAGTTGTCTTAGAGCGCTCACCCCACATCACCACCATGATGGCCTCACAGGACTCCAGGCCCCAAATGCCACAGTTCAAATCTTCCCTCAGCACTCTCCACAGCTCCTCAGAACAAAGAGCTGTGAACCTGGAGATTTAACAGAAAGCCAGGTCCCCTGGCAGACATGATGGCTGCCTCAGCTCTGTGGGGAGGCCCCCAGCTGAGGAGGAGGGGCAGGCCATCGGCAGCATCCACCACCAGGAAGTGCCCTCAAGATGATCCTGACCTCTCAAAGTCCAACTGAAGAGACTACGACTCAGAGAGAAGCAGAAGCTCCCTCCTATCTAAGCTCTGCCATTAGCATCCCTCTGGCCTGCCTCTTCTCCAGTGACTGACAGCTGGGAATGCCCACACTCGTCATGCCTACTGCAGGAGCTTGACTTTAGCAGACCTCTGCAAGATAAGCTTACCAGAACACGACCAGGAGGCCCAATCCCTGTATGAGGGAGGAATAACTTTGTGGAGCCTCGAAACTGGCCTGTCTGCAGATCTGCTTCTGTGAATCTGGCTGTTCCCTGCAGCCACTCAGCTTTGGCCACCCATGGGCCCTCTGTGATGCTGGTGCTGAGTGCTCCAGACCACTCTTCCCAGGCACCCCCTACTCACTGGCTTTCTTGTTGGCTCAAAGAAGGACTCCAGGAAGATGGGGAGGCCAGGGAAGAGAAAACCACAGAGGGATGATCCCTATCCCCACTTCCCTTCGGAATGGCTAAGACCAGCCTTGCCCACCTCAGAGGGGTGCCAGTAGCCATGTCGCTCAATGGTCAGACCACCAGCTGTGCCACACCACCCCCACCCTGGGTCTCCTCAGCCATGGCAGTCCTGCCGGGTTGACGCCTCCCTCAGGGGTCTGAGCACCAGCCACCTCGGGGCTCTTCTAGTCCAGTGAGACCACCTTTCTCTCTCATTCCCTCAGTCCCAGGGATGGTAGCTGTTCTTTCAATTACTAATTCTTGGGGTTATTTCAGCTTTCCAATTCCTGTGCAACTAGTCCTGTGTATTGAATGCCATCTGTTTGAAACATCTAGTGTGGTTTTGTTTTCCTTGCTGGACAAGAATTTTCCTTGGAGATCTCCAATCTGAGCATTCTGATAGTCATGAGCAAGTCATAATCTGAACATCCTAGCCCTTATGATGCATTTGAGAATATAAATGTTAACATTCATGAATTGAAAGAAATTACAAGAAAGAGTAAAATATTAAGACCCCTCTGCAGGTTGGAGCCCATTGGCACATCCTTATATTACATATTTGTCACTTATGACACCAAATCTTTGCATATCAGAAAGAAAAAATATCCCTGGTCTAATTTTAGGTCTACTGAAGTCAAAGCAAAAGAATCGTAAGGCCAACTTAGGAAGTCAACAGCGAGAAAACGGAATTGAACACCAGCCCAGCAGGGAAGGACTCTGGGTAATTCACACATTCTATTCCGCTTATTATTTAGCTGTGTTAGGTGTGTTAGGTAAATGGTAGTATGTTTCGCTAATATTTTGGAACTTGGACAGTGTGGACTTTTAGGGAATTGAAGGATCTTAATTCATCTCTCATTTCATCCTCTTGGGGGTCTGTGAACAGCCCACTGAGAACAAAAGAGCCCTAGGCAGAGCTTGGACAAGGTGTCCTAGTTCGGACCAAGGGAGGATCTGGTGTCTTCTCCTCCACACTGAACACATGATGATGAGGCCTGAGAGCAAATCTTGGTGGCAGAAAGAAGCAGCCCCGAGGGGCTAGCAAGGCCTGCTCTAAGCAACGTCCTATCCAGGCAGGCTGTCTGCAAAAAGACAAGAAAAGCAACAGAGTGACCATGTGTGGCATGGACTTTCTGAGCACAGGGACCAGAACTGCTCACTAATGCAGTTCCCAGGCTCAGACCAGTGATTACTAAGTCTTCTTCCTTTGGGAAGTCTCTCATAAGAGTAATAAAGGCAAAAAGGCAAAAATCACAGACAGCAAAATTATCCCCTCTTCTACAGGGGACAGGGATAATAGTGTGAGGCAAGGGAGCAAAGGCCTTTGCATTCCCTGACATCATCTCTACCTCTTTCCACTCTTCCAGGATCCACGTCAAGTCCGATCCAGTGTGAACTAGCCTAGAGATCTGGCCATTCACAAACCATCCCCCTCTCTGTCCCACTGCCACTGGCTTCATGGAAGCCATTTGCTCTCTCATCTGGTCTCCTACAAGATGTATCGAAATGAATGCCCCCACCTCCACCTATCCATAAATAGTGTCTAGTGTCCTGCTAGGCATCAGAGATAAAGCCCAGCCCTCAGGGAGCTTAAGAGGTTGCAGAAAGACAAATATCAAACAATTGTAAAGGAGAATGAGGGCAAATAAGAAGACATGCACAGTGCTACTACCAGTTGTCATCAAAGGACTAACTTACTCTGGGGAATTGGAGAAGGTTCCCGAGGCTGGTGGTGAAACTAGGACCTGGAAACTAAGTAGGTATTGATGATGTGATGGGGAAGAGATTGTTCCCCTGGGCACCAGGCAAGGCCAGGGAATGGAAGAAAACCAGTTCAGTGTTGCTCATGAAGTAAGACTGGTTCATGGTCAGATGGAGAGGTAAGCAGGAGGCACTCATGAGGCTTGGGACTTCATGGTCAGGGAGACAGGAAGCTCCCGCAGGGCTAGGCTGGATTGTGACACAGTGAGGGAGGCACCTTTATAAAAGATTCTTCGTCAATATGGGATATCTAAGGAATCTGTTCTCTAACACAAGTGAGCAATGAAGGAAAATTGAACAAGGGTTTACAATAGGAGCACAATGGAATCAAGCTTACTACGAAACATTTGTTCCCCATGGTGCTTGGGATAAAATCAAACTCCTTAATCTACCTAAAAGGTCCTTAGTAGGGGCACCTGGGTGGCTCAGTAGTGTGAGCATCTGACTCTTACTTTCTGCTTAGGTCATGATCTCGGGGTGATAAGATCGAGCCCCATGTCAGGCTTTGCACTCAGTGGAGAGTCTGCTTGAGATTCTCTCTCTCTCCCTCTCCCTCTCAACAAATAAATAAATTAAAAAATTAAAAGTCCTTTATAAGCTGCTGGCCTCAATGTACCTTTTGTCATCTCCTTCCAGATCCCCTTCTAATTCCTGTCAGCTACAGACACATAAAAGCACTTGCAACTCCCATAAGAGGCCATCTCTACACATCTCTGGGCCTTGGCACATGCTCTTCCTTCAGCTTCGAATGTCCTCCCTTGCTGCCTTAGTGAACAGGTATTCTTTGCCCTCACATCCTTAGTGCCTGGTACAGAGTGCTCCCACAACAAATGTTGGCAAATTGAAATTCTATATGTTGGCAAATTGAACTCCAATAAAAAAAATTCTGGTTCAAATGAACTGGAGGATATACTTCCACATTAACAAGCTAAGTGAGCTTAACTCCTTGGTGAAAAATGCAAAATGTGTAAAACTCACACCTGCGAAGTTCCAATAAAAATGTCAACGGTTGGGGCATCTGGTAAGCATCTGACCTATTATCAAGGGAAAGTCTGAGCAATAAGTAAATAGTTGTCTTATTTGTTAGAAAAATACACGTTTTTAAATTTTCTTATTTTTCTCACATTAGTCAAATTATCTAGAGTTGTCTCATTGTGACCCTGCCCACAGAATCAGGCTACACAACCCAAATGCAAGAACAAAAGGTTTCCTGGAGGCAACCACTTCTCTAGTCTTGCCCACAATCTGTTAAATCATAGGAAAGACATAGGTCCCAATTTGAACAAAAGGTATTCATTTCCATGAATATAGAATATATGTGCACAGAGATTTGGAGTTACTGCTTACAAAAGCATCAAAGTCACAGCACAGATTTACAGATAAAAAAGATGTCTACCCCATTCCGAGGGTGTTAAGGTAGAAATGAAAATCCCCACACCTACTGCCTCATGAGATTTTTGTGAACACATGGGCTCAATTGCATAAGTGTAAGGTGTTGGTAGAGGTCTCCCCCCGATACCAGATGAAACTTCTTGATCAGCTCTTAGGCCCTGTCCTCCGGCAGCCCCCATTGTCACATTGACATGGCTGGTGTGGATTCAGTTCAGGTGTTGCTCCACGCCCCTCTCCGCCCTGATGGCAGGGCACAGAGCTTTGCCTCCCTGAATCACCCGTGAGTCTGGGTTTTGCTCCATAGCCCTAAAGTTCAAGTGTTCAGAGGGTTCGCAAATAGCAAAATGGCTAGAACAAACAGGTGCTCCCTGATTCATTCTCTCCAACCATCTCAGATTCCATTCTCCCCAGTTCTTCTTGCCTTCCTCCTCCCTTCTCTCTATTCCACTTCCTTGGCTGAGAGGGTGGCACTCCTGTGCCACGGAATACCTTAGGAGAGAGCCTGACGGATTCAAAGCAAGAACTAGACTAAAGGATAAGTGTCATTAGTGAAATATGTTCCCAGGGCCCAGGGATCTCTGGGCCATAGGAGACCCCTCTAAGTCCTGACACAGAGGTGCAGCTGGGGTAGACATTGGGTCCTCCAGCTACACACTGGCTAATGCAGCAGCCTGGGGAAGCAGGGAGCCATCCCTGGGTGAATTTCCTGGAGGTAACAAGCAGCTCATAAACAGCTTGAAGGATAGTCTTGCTCCATTCACCTGACCTTGGGTACCAGCACAGCTGGCCGTGCCATCTGAGCCTCTCGGAGTACAGCAGCCCCAGCAGGGTGCTCTGGATAATACATTTTGTGAGCGGCAGTGTCATTTCCTTACTGTCACTTGTCAAGGCCATCTACTGACAGTCAAAGGCCCAACTTCCTCTCCTTATCTAATACCCAAGGGAGACGCCAAACTCAACAATAAAAATCATTGGCTTATAAGACAACAAACCAGTCAGACAGGCCTGTATATACAGGCATAAGCTGAGGCCAGAAGAAGCAAAGCCAAGTGATGTCCACAGTCCCAGTGTTCTAGTTCCAAACACAGAAAACCTACCGTGGAGAGAAGGCTACAAACAGTGGGGTTTGGACAAAGGGCAGCCTTGTCAGGGGTGTGTGAACAGCCACCAGCCAGCCCTGCAACCAGGGTCCTTTCTAGCCAAGAACTGGGAGTCTTGCAAGGAGGCTTGAGCAGGAAATGAAATGGGAGCTGCCAGGATGCCCAAAGCACCCACTCCCTTCCCCCAACCAAAAGATCCTATGTGGTTCACTCCATCCAGGCCAATTATAGTCCACAATGAGGTTGGACTGGATTTATGTCTTCCCTGGCTAGTGTCCTTGTTAATTTCTATGTAACTTCTACATGATTAATACATGCTCATCATTGAAAGAAAGCACAGAGAGGTAGTTTCCCCAAATGGTGTCATCTAGGGGTCACTGCCATTTTATTTCCATTCATTGCCAAAAAGATCCTGGCAAAAGCTTCCCTCCCACCACCTGCATCTTTACACACTAAGGTGACTGGGCTCTGAGCCTCTCCTGGAGGACCCCACTAGGGCAGAGGCTGAGGTGCAGGGGTTCAACTTGGGCAGGTTGTCCTTACAGGCCAAGACCATTTCCTTCTCAGGTTAGAGAACTTGCACGTTTTAAAAGGTAAAGACCATCATGGAGCCAATCACCATCTCTTCCAGGGACTTGGAAAGCTCCAAGAATCCAAGGACAGCTCAGAAAGAGGGGAGGAAGATCACCACAACCCTAAAGGAAAAACATGGAGGCATTTGTGATGGCGGAATTGGAATTGGTTGAGAGTAGGACAGAGTTCATCTCTTACTGGGTCCCTCTCTAGCTACTGGGTACAGCTTACTGGTCCCCCAGCTCCCACCATCTCATCATAGCTTGTGCAGACGGAGTAAATGTTCATATGGTCTCCCTTCCACCCTGAAGGGTAGGGAAGGATGAGACACTGGAAGTGTGAATAACCCAAAGTACAGAAAACCAGTGATGTGAAGTTCTGTTGGGTTTTCCTCTAGCCAGAGGTAAGTAAGTATCTCTTTATTGGTCCTGAATATAGCTGGATTCAGAAGCACAGCTAAAAGCCAGGGCTAGGTAGGACTAATACTACTTTACAAAAAAAGAAAATCAGTTCCTATTTTGTATATTATCATCCCCCGGCCCACCTGGACCACAGCCTCCTCAGTAATAATAATAACATGAGAAGGAAGAGAGGGCAGAGGGAGAGGAGGTGCGTAGAATTCTTTCCTTGAATTCATACTGCAATGGTGGCCAAGCAGCAATCTTAGGCATATCCACCTGAAGGGCACCACACTGCTAGCTCCCTCATTCATGCTAATCCGCATATTCCTAGCTTTTCCCTCTCGCCCTCTGTTTCATGTGGCCAACCTCCGCAGCTAAACTTTTCTTAGCATTTCTAAGCCCATCTGAGATTATTCATTGAACAAACCCATTCAAGACTCTCTCATTGAAACTGCCCCAGGTAATAGTGTAGCCTGAACAATGCCAGCTTTGGGACGTAAACCACTCAAGTAAATTTAGAGCAATATCTCCAGCTCCCTTTTTCAGCCACAGGAAGAATAGGCACTGCTAGGTTGGCTTATGAATCCCCTTGGATTCCTAAATTTTAGTTCTTGAAATAGATGCCATCACATAGCAAAGGCTAAAGACGGAAACCACCAGTGTCCTACATCCCAAACTGGAACCCATCCTTGAAAATCTTCTGGACAGAAACCAGGAGTGGTACATATGTCAACCCCTAAGGCTTTCTGAGAACTCCCAGTGCTTCTTGATGTCTCCATATCTGCCCAGGCACCCAGGAGAATATCCAAAGGTACTCTCAGTCCGGCTAGTGCTTCAGAGTCCAAGCTACTAAACTCAAATATCCTGGACCACAGAGAGGATCTCAGATGCCTCTCTCTGGTCTTCCCATAGCTTGAGAAAGAAGAGAGAATTTGGGGAATCAGGGTGCTGATGGACATGCTCCTGGGTAACTTTCATTTGGTCTTTGTGGCTGAAATCAGACATCACCTCACCCAGGAAGTCTTCTGTCATGCACAAGGTTAGGCTCCCATCCTCTGTGCCCTCAAAGCAGCATACACTTCCCACCCAGACTTACACTCTAAGTTCCCAGACACCTCTCTGCTCCCTCAAACACACTGGACTATGTGCTTTTGAGCCTAGGGGCTATGTCTTACTGGTCCCTCTGCAAGGCTATTGCAGTGACCTCCTGCATTTGCTAGTGTCCTGAACACTCCTAACCCCAAATTTGAGTTTTAAGACCTGGCTTGTGCCTATTTATACCAAGATTAACATATTCCACTCACCCTCACCCCTAATTACTGCAGCTAGGGGAAATGAGAAGTGGGAATTGAAAACAGATCTCTCCAAGGCCAAACCAATAGAAGAGGGTTTTGTAGTGTCACAGTCAAGGTCGGGAAAGAGACAGACACTCTTCCAGCATAATAAAGTCCAAAAATTATGCTAGCAGTAAGACAAGAATCTTGTATGTAGATCATTGAGGTCTGTGGGCAGGAGATTAACACTTGCAGTATAAGTGATTTGTTGTTTAAAGTAGTTTGGGAAAATCATAGAAGAAAAGAAGAAAAAAAAAAAAAAAAGCAAGCTTCCTACCCAGAGAAGGGTCCCCTCCCTTCTCTCCTCTGACTTCTAGGCTCCAAGCCTCTCCCTCATTCTGAGCATCAGCAAAATGAATGGAGACTTTAATATAATGAGGAGCTGGGACACCCCAACCAAGGGAATATCCCAGCCCAGCAAAGGAAGAAACCAAAATGAAGCAGAATGAACATAAAAAACAGGTCTGAGTGAGAGATCTGGTCAACCGGGGAGACCTCCATGTGGGGGCCAACACCCTGAAGGTCTGGGCAGGGAGGGCCTGTTCTTGGTATGATGCAGGAGTTTGAGCTAATTAGTTTAAAGCCACAATGCCCACACCCTTCAACCCATTACCATTCCAGTCCTGTATAGTTTAGATTCTATCACAAGGAACTGGATTGAAGAACACACTGAACTTTCCTTGAGGTCATATGTGTGTTGTACATGTGTGTGCACATGTGAACAGGCACTTGCCTGGCAAAGTAAAAGAAAATATTATCCCTCCTTCCCCAGGTCAACAGCAGGCACCTAGGATACCTCTAGGGTCATTGACAGGAAGGTAAGGGGACATCTGGAGGAGGGCACTCAGCCACAAGGGAGTCCACAGTCTAATATGTGGGGTAACTGAGAGGTCACTAGGCATCTACAATATAGTATAGAAAGTGCTACATAGAAGTGCCAAGATGCTTTGAGGACATAGAGAAAGGGCACCTTAGGGCTTAGGAAGGCTTTCTGGAGAAGGTGGTATCTATGTTGAGCTCTGAAGATCAAGTAGAAGTTAAACAGAAGCATGTCCCTAAAATACCCACCCCACCCCCACACTTGGAGAACAGCTGCAAGCCTTCCTGTGGGTCTAAAATAAGGAGACCAGTGTGGAGTCACACACATCTTGGATGTGTCAGAGGCTGTTTATTCCCCTTTTGTGTCCCTACCCCTCACAGACCTTCTCGCTTACCTATGTCCCTGGAGGCGGTCCCAAATCCTTTCCCTGGAGCTGCCAAAGTGGTCCCAAAGCTGTTAGCTGGGATGAGAAGATGAATTTGCAGTGTCCACACAGCCGGGGAGCCTCACCCCAGAGCCAGCCCAGCCTGGCCCCTTGGAGCCCACTGAAGTCGCGCCAGACACTGGCTAGGCTGCCTCCCCAGACTGCAAGAGGGAGAAGTGTGCTGTGAGCATCCTGGAGCCCAGCCAGGCCTCTCTGGCGAGGCAGGCAGGTGGAGGAGGAGCTGGAGAGAGCCTTGTAAAAACTCCAGAGGATCAAATTAACTCCCAAGGAGCTGTAGAAGCAGCAGGCCGACTGCCACCTCTAGGTCCACTGCAGAGCAACACCAAGGCTGGTAGGGTTACATGCCCCCCTTATAGTCCTCTGGATATGGCCCTATTTAACTTCATCTTGCTGCTTAAATTTGAGCTCTGACCCCTACCCAGCAACACACTCTGGCTTGAATCCTTTGCTATGAAACTGTTTTCTTGCTTTAGGCTTTTTTAAAAATGTAATTTTTATTGAGGTGAAAGTCACAAAACATAAAAGTAATCATTTTAAAGTGAACAATTCAATGGCATTTAATACATACAGGTGCAATCATCACCTCTATCTGGTTGCAAAATACTTTCATTGTCATAAAAGGAAACCCTATACCTATTCCATCCCCCCTCTATCCCCCAGCACCTGACAACCACAATTTGTGCTTTATATCTATGGATTTATCTATTCTGGATATTTCATTTAAATATTATCATACAGTATGTGACATTTTGTGTCTGGTCTCTCTCTTACCATAATGTTTTCTAGGTTCATTCACATTGTTGCATGTATTAGACTTCATTCCTTTTTATGATCAAATAATATTCCATTGTATATATACACCACAATTTATTTATCCCCTGTTGATGCACATTTGAGTTGTATCTACCTTTTGGCTCTTGTAAACAGTGCTGCTGTAAATGTTTGTTTTCAATAGTTTAGGATATGGATCTAAGAGTGGAATTGCTGGGTCATGTGGCAATCATATGTTTAACTTAAACACACGTTTATCATGTTTTTCACAGCGGTCGAACCATTTTATATTCCTACTAGCAATTTATAGAGTTCCAATTTCTGCCCATTCTCTCCAAAACATCCTTTTTTTTTTCCTTAATAGCCATTTTTACAGTTGTGAAATGCTATCTCATTGGGCTTTTGACTTGCATTTCTTTAATGACTAATGATGTTGAGCATCTTTTCATGTATGTTGGCCATTTATTTATCTTCTTTGGAGAAATGTCTATTTGGATCTTTTGCCCATTTTTTTTGCCTCTTTTGCCCATTTTTAAATTAGGTTGTCATCTTGTTGAACTGTAAGAATTCTTTATATATTCTAGATATAAAACCCTGATCAGACATATGATTTGCAAATACTTTCTCCCATTCTGTAGATTGTCTTTTCATTTACTTAATAATGCTTCTTTTTTTGAGGATGCAGAGCACATTTTTAAATTAAGTCTTTTATCTATTACAGGATAGTTAACATACAGTATTATACTAGTTTCAGGGATGCAGTTCTATACACCACCCAGCGCTCATCAAGATCAGAGTACTCTCTAATCCCCATCACCTTTTTCATCCTTTACCTCCATCCTCCTCCCCTCTGGTTACCATCAGTTTTTTCTATATGGTTAAGATTTTATTTCTTGTTTAGGTTCCTCTTTCTCTCTCTTATTTTTTCCCCTTTACTCATTTGTTTCTTAAATTCTACATGTGGAAATCATATGGTATTTTTCTTTCTCTGACTTATTTCACTTAGCAATATACTCTGTAACCTCACCTATGTTGCAAGTCGCAAGATTTCATCATTTTTATGGCTTAATAATACTCTTAATGTAAAAAAGTTTTAAATTTTGATGAAGTACAATTTATCTATGCTTTTCTTTTGTTGCTTGTACTTTTTATGTCACGTCTAAAAATTCATTGCCAAATCTGAGATCATAGATATTTGCCCCTATGTTTTCTTCTTTGAGTCTTGTGGTTTTAATTCTTTTTTTAAAAGATGTATTTATTTATTTGAGAGAGAGAGAGAGAACACAATGAGGAAGAGGAGAAGGAGAAAGAGTCTTAAGCAGACTCCATGCTGAGTGAGAAGTCCAACATGGGGCTCAATCTCATGTCTGAGATCATGACCTGAGCTGAAACCAAGAGTCAGACACTTAACTGACTGCACCATCCAAGCGCCCCTGGTTTTAGTTCTTATATTCAAGTCTTTGATCCATTTTGAGTTAGTTTTTGTGTATGGTGTCAGGCAGAGGTCCAGCTTCATTATTTTTCAAGTAAATTTCCAGTTTTCCCAGCACCATTTGTTAAAAAGACTATTTTTCTCCATTGAATGATCTTGACATCTTTTCCAAAATACATAGGCCATAAATGTATGAATTTATTTCTGGATCCTCAATTCTATTCCATTGCTATAGCTATCTATCCTGTGCCAAAACCACACTGTTTTGATTGCTATAGCTTTATAATAAGCTATAAAAACTTTCTCCTTAATCTTGTCTGAGCTCAGTAAAGAGGAGGTGACATGAATCAGTATCCCTTTTCCTAACTGGATACCTCATAAGCAACCCTTACTCTCAAATATCCTTTGAAGCTGTGGATTATGGCTCTAATTCTGAAGTCAGGGTGAAAGTAGAGAGGGAAAAGAGGGAGAGCCATGAGAAACGGTGTAAAAAACTTTCCCCTTCAGTGGGAGGATGGGAAAAATGGGTGAAGGAGAGTGGGAGGCACAGGCTTTCAAATATGGAATGAATAATTCACAGGGATGAAAGGTACAACATAGGGAATATACTCAATGATATTGTAATAGCGTTACATCATCACAGATGATAGCTACACCTGTGGTAAACATCGTATATCGTATAGACTTGTTGAATCACTGTGCTGTACACTGGAAATTAATGTAATATTGTATGTCAAGTATACTTCAATGAATAAATAGACAAATAAAATCCCCCCTTTAGTTCCTCATAAAAAGGAGGAACATAATGTAGTGAAAAGAATAAGGTCATGAGTGGATCTCAAGCCCAACTCTGAAGTATTAGTTATGTAGTGTTGGGCAATTTATCCTTTCTGGGCCTTGGTTTTCTCATGTGGAAAATGGGCTGTTATGAGAACTGCATACGTACCATAATGCACATAAAGCATTTGGCCCAGAAATTCTGCTCAGTAAATAGCACAACATGAATTGGGAAATGACTGTGGAAACATGGCATATCCTGACTACTGCAAAATCTGATTTTATATACCTACTCTGCAAGGGTGTGCAATGAGGATAGATTTTTTATTTATTATTTTTTTTTATTATTTATTCATGAGAGACACACAGAGAGAGGCAGAGACACAGGCAGAGGGAGTAGCAGGCTCCCTGCAGAGAGCCTGATGCAGGACGTGATCCCAGGACCCCAGGATCACGCCCTGAGCCGAAGGCAGACACTCAACCACTGAGCTACCCACGTGCCCCAAGACATTAGTTTTTTAAATGTCCTTACTTCCTTTTCTGTAAATGAGCCTCTTGATTAATTTGTAAAAAGTGTTATGTGAGATTCCATAATAGTGAGTAAATCTTTCTGTAAGTCCGCAAATAATGTTACCAGAAGCTTAGTGAGCAGAGAAGGCAAATTCATATCCAGAGTGAGGATATTTCAGTGATAACCACTCACTGTTCTCTCCCTGATGAAAGGGATCCAATATCATTAATCATCCTATATTTTGATTAAAGAAACATGCAAGACAGAGCTTATAGGGTTAATCCTCCTCAGAATTTCCTTTGTATGAAACATCTCTAGATGTTCAGATAAATCCCTAAGTAGAGATAGATGTGTCTAATTGGACTTTCCTTTGGAGAGGGAGCCCATTAAGAGCCTGGAAACCTTCAGGACTGCAGGGTGACTGGTTTGAGCTAAGTGCTGCAGAGGGACCCCAAGCAATCAGCAGGTGCTTATCCCCCAGCCTCCCCAAGGAAACATGCCCCTTCATCACTGGGCTAGGCTTGTACTTTTTCTGAAGGTTGAGTGGCTCTGCGTCACCTTTGCCAAAGTGGAGCCCATATGATCCCCTGCCTCTGTAGGTCACTTGTTTCCAAACTGCAGTTTGTCCAGGGAGTATGTGACTAGCAAAGGCTCAGTCCCCTGCCTGCCTCCAGCTGTGAGCGTGTCCAGGGAAATTTGTTCCCAAGCTTTATGTTGGGCAGGCACTGACACATCATGTGGGGAATTCTCCCAACACAAGCTGAGTGGTCAAAAGAGCTGGGTGTTAACAAGAATGACAGTGTCTACCACTTGGGATGTCAGAATGAGATCCTATTTAGTCTTGGTAAACAGAATACTGTTATTCTCCCAATCCTACCACAGTGAAGGCAAGAGAAATGAGCCAATAGAAAGACAAAACATGACATGACAGTGCTACCTTCGCTGGCCCTATCAACCATAGTCACAGAAGCCTTCCCACCTGCCACCTGAGCCTGGCATTTACTAGGCTCTCCATCCTTGTTGAATGGATGAATGGATAAATGAGACAATGTAGGCAGATCTAATTCATTTTATTCATCTCAGGCACAATATCTAGAATAATTGGAATTAAGCCCCAGGACTTCAAATGCTGCTAAACTGCAGTCTTCCTACTCTTACCTGCCCCCAACACATTGGTCAGATCTGAAAGATGGACTTTTTGCCTTCTTTCCAGTTTTTCATTGGAAT
Source organism: Canis lupus familiaris (assembly GCF_011100685.1). Classification (NCBI taxonomy): domain Eukaryota; kingdom Metazoa; phylum Chordata; class Mammalia; order Carnivora; family Canidae; genus Canis; species Canis lupus. Next base: position 1,460,795 of record NC_049227.1, on the reverse strand, counting down.
GTAGGCCCCTGTATCCTGAAAACCCTCAATAACCCTCCCAAAAAGGGGCAGGACCTGCTGCCTATATCCCTGAATGTTGGCCAGCTGTTGGCTCAAGTCCGACCTTCAGCAGATTTACATCTGGCAACATACGGGGATAGATGCTGCTAATGGTCTGACTTTGGTCTTACTTGCTACAAGGAACTCTCCCATCTGTCCCATCTGCTGGGCCAGGGTCCTTACTGGCCCCAAGCAAACTCATGCACCTATGTTTAGCTGAATCAGCCCACTGACCAAAGCTGCCAAGCTCCTCAGATATCCACATGACTGGCAATACTCCCTACTAATCTTTAATTTTTCCCACTATTTAAAGGTACTCCTTAGTCTCCTTTCAGCTTAGTATCCCAAGGCTAAAACTGAAAAAATGATTCCAAGCTTTCCAGTTTTATCACTCCCTCCATCATAGAGATTTTTGGCTGAAACACTGGGGTCAAATGTTAATAACACAGTTTTCATGCAAATATAGAACGAACACACGTCAAAGATTTATTCAACTTATTGATGAGAGAATCAGAGGGTTGGGCAAATCTGATTCAGAAAGCATTTGAGGAACTGGGTATTGATAGGTTTTTGAAAAAAGCATGTTAGAATAAAGTTGTTAGGTTAGGTACAAAACTGGTTAATGTCCTGATAGTGCAGTAAGACATTCGGAGTTATCTTTTCTGCCAGACAGAAATCAATTGAATCTCTACCAGAATAAAAAATCATCGAGTTAACATGTAACTCCACAATGTCTGGGCTTTTAATCAATGACGAATAGTGAGTCAAACAAAGGTACATTCCCCTATAATTAAATAATGCTTTGGGGCCTGTTCAACAATGCCCCTGTGTGACATTGAAAGAAGATGTTGTTCTTTCTTTGCCTTATTTCCAAGATTTAGATGTTTTTCTTAACTCTGTGTATGGTTGTAAAGATCTGCCCAGGACCTGGGAAAGCTAGGCTCACAAGGAAATAAATGTCTTCAAACACAGACCTGCAGTGTTCAAAATCCCACAATGACACCCACATTGTAGTCTGCTCCACGCAGTCTGCTCCACGCAGACCCCTGAACCTTCCATCCTTGACTTTGCCTGAGCTTCGTTCCCTCAACCTGAAACCCTCTTCCCCTACTTTTTCATCTGGATTTCTCCTGTGCTTATGTCATGACATACTTCAGAAGGTACTTTCTCCAGGTACCCTTTCTGGACTCTCTCAAACCTGGGGGATCAAATCCTTCCAATACAGCATCTATAGTGGTAATTCTGACATCACCAATTACTGGGTTCTTAACATATGCCAGTATTTATTCTAAATCATTTATTTTGTTGACCTTATCTAATTTAAACCTTTTCATCAGAAGATTGAACAAAGATAGCTTTATCCCATTTTCTAAATAAATATCACACAGCTGGAAAGTGGTTGAGTCAACACTCAAACACAGATCTTTCAGATACATAACTACCTTATTCCTCTACTCTAGAATGCTTTGCTTTCCACACTGCTCACAATCTTCATGAATTCCCTGAGGAAATGAGTTTTGTGGCACATACCCCTGCACAGAATGCCCAAGATTATATGAAAACTGAACAAGCCTGGCTCCTACAAAAAAAAACAAAGGCTATGAAAGAAGAGCATCTACTATGGGTGTGGTAGAGAACTCCTGGGAATTCTGGAGAGACCTTGGCTGGCAAAGCTCGGCCCTTGAACAAAGTGTACTGGTGTGAGGCACCTCTTGAATGAGAACCTTCAGGTCCCTTGAGATAGTAGAACTCTCCTGGACATGCTCACAGCGCATCTCAGCCTGAGCCTGCCAACATCCCGGAGGCTTTTATCACAACCCACCCCCTCAGCCTTCAAAAGCTACCAACCTGTATCATTCAGAGCTGCTTTTCCAGCTTCCCTGCAAACTATACATTCATTCATTCATTGTACCCAAAGGTGCTGAACACTTACCACATGCCAAAAGCCATAACTAGGTGCTAGAAGTGGAGAAAGTTAGCAAATAGAAACCGTTGTCTGTCGGAGATTATGTTCCACTGTAGACAGAAAGCAACTAAATAAGTGTGTGCAGAAGTGTAAAATTACCGCTGGAATAAGTGCTACAAAGAAAAAGTGCAGTCCTGATACCATGGAAGAGAAAGGATCCATTGAACTGAGACCTGAAGGGCAGAAATGTATCAAAAGAAGCAAAGAACAAGTTGGGGATGGGAGTTAGGGAAGAGACATGTGTAGCAACCAGTTCACAGGAGAGTTAGAAGAGACCTAACTGATATTCTGAGAGATCATTACCTGCTCCTCTTTTTTATCACCTTGCCAAGGGTCATCTCTGTGTCTACTGGTTTCTCCCAGGACAATGTGCCCTTCTTCTCCAAAGTCTCCTCTGTGCAATCTCCCTATTACAGTTGAATTCACATAACGTTCTTCTTACATTCTTAACCTTATTCATTAATTTCTAAGCTCTGTTAAGGCAGGGATCATGTAGTATTCATCTTTATATCCTCAAGGCCTAGCACATTGCCTGGAAGACAATAGGCAAGTGATAAATGAATGAATGGATGGTTCAATGAATGAGAGCATAACTGGCACAGCTGTAATCAGTACAAGCCATAACTAGCCCAGCCACTTTGAGCAAGCTTTATCTCATTGACAGTAGGAAGCCCAGAGGAAGCCCCTAACACTTCAAAACCCTAGTAAGAGTATCTGCCTGCCTGTCTTTAAATACTGCCCCACCACTGACTCCCCCAGATCGGGGTAGTGTCCTGACATCCTGGTATGCGGGGATGAATTATGAGTGTATCAGAAATAATTGGGTAACAAAAATAAAATCAACATTTGCAAATAATCTGGTTAAAATAAATTATGGGGTGTGTATTATAGTTTTAGTTTGCTTTCCCCCAAAGACTAAGGTATGATCTCATTCATGAGCTTATTTGCCATCCATATGAATCTTGTTGAAGTATGTGCTCATGTATTTTACCCATTTTAATGGGTTGTTTGTTTCCTTTTATTGAATTTTGAAAGTTCTTTATATATTCTGAATACAAAACTTGTATAACATATATGCTTTGCAAATATTTTCTCCCACAAATACATTTCTGTGCCTTATCTTTTCATTCTCTTAACAATGTCTTTTTTTTTTTTTTAAGATTTTGTTTATTAATGAGAGACACACAAAGGGAGGCAGAGACACAGATGGGGGGGGGGGGGGGGGGAGGGGAAGTAGGCTCCCTGTGGGGATCCTGATGTGGAACTCGATCCCAGAAACCTGGGATCACAAACTGAGCCAAACGCAGAGTCTCAACCACTGAGCCACCAGGTGCCCCCAATATCTTACAGACAAATGAATTTTTAAAATTTTTATGAACTAAAAATAAAATTTTGATGAACTCTATCAATTTGTATTTGTATGGATCATGCTTTTGGTATTTAATACATTTTTGCCTTTATGAAAAATCATTTTCACTTAGCATTGTGTCTTATTTTAGTTAGCATGTCTTCCAGATCCACCCATGTTGTTGCAAACAGTAGAATTTCCTTCTTTTTTAAGACTGAATGATATTCCATTGTATGTGTATATCACAGTTTCTTTATCCAATTTTCTATTGATAGACATTTGATTCCACTTACATGAGGTACCTGAAATAGTCAAACTTATAGAAGCAGAGAATACATTGGTGGCTGCTGGGGAATAAAATGAGGGAGAAATGGGGATTTATGGGTAAAGTAACAGTTATATGAGATGAATAAGTTCTAGAAATCTTCTTTGCAACATAGCACCTACAGTTAAGGCAGTGTTGTGACTTAAAAAAAAAAATTCAAGTTAAGTGTTCTTACCACACAACCCCCAAAGACAAGCAAAAGGATACAAGGAAATTTTTCGAGGACATGAGTATGTTTCTTTAATGATGGTGATGGTGCCATGGGTGTATACATATGTTCAAACTCATCAAGCTGTATATATTAAACATGTGCAGTTTTTTGTGCATAAATTATATCTCAATAAGCTATAAAAAAAGAAACTTTTGCTTAATATAGGTCACAACATTTTCTCATATGTTTTCTTCTAGAAATGTTATAATTTAAGTTCTATATTTAGGTCTTTGATTCATTTTGAATTAATTTTCTGTATAATATAGGGTATGAATTTAAGTCCCTTTTTTGCATATGGATATTCAATTGTTATGGCACCATTTATTGAATGGACTAGACTAGCCTTTCTTCACCGAATTGACTTTGCACATTTGGTGAAAAATAATTGTCTATATATGTGCAGGTGTATTTCTGGACTTTCCATTCTATTCATTGATCTTTTGTCTGCTATTTTGCCAATAACACAACTGTCTTAATTACTGTTGTTTTATAATTAGTGTAATATTAGTTTTCTAACTTTTTTTCTCCAATATGGATGCCTTTTATTTCATTTCATTACCATATTGTGCTCCAAACCTCCAACATAGAATGTCCTTTTCAGATCAAAGATGCCACCTTCCATTCCCAGTTTTCTGAAGTTATCTTTCAGGAATGGATGTTAAATTTTGTGAAACCTTTTACTGTATCTATTAAGATTGACTTACATTGGTTGATTTTTAATCATTAAACCTAACCTTCATTCTTGGGAAAATTTCCATTTGCTTATCCTTTTTGTATATTGTTAGATTTGATTTGACAAAAAAATTGTTTAGAATTTTTGCATTTATATTCACGAGAAATATTGGACTACAGCGTGTTGTTGTTTTATTGGTGGTGTTGTTTTTAAACAATATCTTTGTCTTGTTTTAATTATCAGGGTAATGTGTTAGGACATAGTTCCTCCCTTTCAACTGTCCAGAAGAATTTATATGGGATTGGTATTATTTCGTCCTTAAATGTTTAGTAGAGGGGCACCTGGGTGGCTCAGAGGTTGAGCGTCTGCCTTTGGCTCAGATCGTGATCCCAGGGTTCTGAAATCAAGTCCTGCATCAGGCTCCCTACAGGGAGCCTGTTTCTCCCTCTCCATATGTCTCTGCCTCTGTGTCTCTCATGAAAAACTAAACAAAATCTTTAAAAAAATGTTAGTAGAATTCACCAATAAAGCGGTTTAGAACCAGAAAATTATTTATGTGAATGTTTGAATCTGCAAATTCAATTTCTCCACTAGACATAGGGTTTTTCAGATTATTTCTTCTTAGGAGGCTAAGATAGTTTGTATCTTTCAAGGAATTTGTGTTTCATTTATATTGTCAAATATGTTGGGGAAAATGCTATTAATAATATTTCCTAACATCCATTTACTGTATGCAGAATCTCTAGTTTTGTTAACTCTCTCATTCTCGATATTGACAATGTATGCATTCTTTGTTTTACTCCTGACTGGTTGAGCTAGATGTCTGTCAATTTTATTGAACTTATTAAAGAACTAAATTTTTATTTCATTAATATTCTCTATTGTTTTCTGGTAGGTTTTTTTTTTAAGATTTTATTTATTTATTTATTTATTTATTTATTTATTTATTTATTTAACAGAGAGAGAACCAGAGAGCACAAGCAGGGGAACAGCAGAGGGAGAGGGAGACGCAGACTCCCTGCTGAACAGCAAGCCCTATGCAGGGCTTAATCTCAGGACTCTGGGATCATGACCTGAGCTGAAGGCAGACATTTAACTGACTTAGCCATCCAGGTGCCTCTATTTTCTGGACTTTATTTTATTGATTTATTTAATCTGATCTTATTATTTTCTTTTAAGTTGCTTTGGGTTAATTTTGCTCTTTATTTTCTATGGTCTATGGTCTAAAGATAGAAGCTGGGGTTACTGATTTAAGACTTTTCTTCTACTCTAATACAAGTGTTACACGTATTCCTATAAGTACTGTTTGAGTAGCATCCCACAAATTTTAGCATGTTGTATTTCATTGTCATTCCACTCAAAATGCTCTCTAATTTCATTTTTTTATTTCTTCTTTGACTCATGGCTCATTTAAAACTGTATTATTTGATTCTAAGCAAAATAAGTCAGAGAAAGACAAATGCCATATGATTTCACTTGTAAGTGGAATTTAAGAAACAAAACGAAGAGTAAAAATAAGAGGGTGTGGGCAAAGCAAGAAATAGACTCTTAACTATAGAGAACAATCTAATGTTTACTAGAGGGAAGGGGGTGGGAGATTGGGTGAAATAGGTGATGGGGGTTAAGGAGGGCACTTGTGATGAGCGCCAGGTGTTGTATAGAAGTATTGAATCACTATAATGTACACTTGAAACTAGTATTATATTGTATGTTAACTAACTGTAATTAAAATAAAAACTTCAGGGTGCCTGGACAGCTCAGTCACTAAATTTAGTGTCAAACTCTTGATTTCCACGTTGAATCATGGGATTGAGCCCCACATCGGGATGAGGAGTTTGCTTCATCTTCTCCCTCTGCTTCTGTCCCTCCCCTCGTTTCCATTCTCTCTCTCTCTCTCTCTCTCTCAAATAAATATATAAATAAATCTTAAAATATAACAAAATAAAAAACTTATAAGAAATTTAAAAGATTAAAATGTGTTATTTGGTTTCTAGATATTTGGAGATTTTTAAGAGCTCTTTCTGTTATTGATTTAGAATATAATCTGATTTCTAATTTAGTTCCATTGCAGTCATAGAACCTATTTCCATTGAGAAATCATTTGAAATTTATTGACACTTTATATGTTCTATAAATGTCATATATATCAATCTGGCTGACAGTGTTGTTTAAATCTTTTCTTTAAATCTTATCTCTACTGACTTTCTGTCTAACTGTTTTTTCAAATATTGATAAATGGGTATTAAAACTTTCCATTATAATTGTGGGTTTTTCTATTTGCAGGTCTATCAGTCTTTGCTCCAGATGTTTTGAAACTTTGTTATCAGGAGCATAAATACTCAGAATCATTATCTTCTCTTGACAGAGCAATCTGCTTACTATTATGAAATCCACAATTTTTTAATCACTGGTAATATTCTTTGCTCTGATATCCATTTTGCCTGATATCACTATAACCACTCCAGTTTCCCTGCCTTTTTTGTTTTTTTTTTTTGGAATGTTTAGACCATTTATATTTAGTATGATTACCATTATGGTTAGATTAAGTCTGTCTTCTTGGTATTTGTTTTTTATTTGTTCTATTCGTTCTTTAGTCACTTTCCCCCTTTTTTCCTATCTTCTCGTGTGTTGAGTGAACATTTTTTTGTGTAATTCCATTTTATCCCTTTTGTTGGCTTTGTCTTGTTATTTTAGTAGTCGCTTGAAGGTCTATAGAATATATTTTTAATTTATTACAATCTACCTTCAAGTGATACTATGTCACTTCACATAAAATTTAAGAATATTATAGAAGTATTTTTCCATTTCTCTACTCCCAACCTTTGTGCTATTGCTGTCATATGCTTTAATTTCCTACATTATAAATCCAGTACTCCATTATTAACACTTTTGTTTAAACAGTCAATATATTTTAAATAAATTTAAATAACAGAAAAATATTACATACATACTTCAGTAATTGCATTTCTAGTGTTCTTCATTTCTTTGTGTAGATTTATATTTCCATCCAGTACCATTTTACATCTGCCTGAAAGAATTACTTAAACATTTCATGCATTGGGAGTTTTCTGGGCATTAATTCTTTCCATTTTCTATATCCAAATAATTCTTTCTATTGCTTTCATTTTTAAAAGATACTTTGCTTCTAGTGTGAAATTATTTTTTTGCTTGTTTTTTTATTCCTTTAGTATTTTAGAGATGTTATTCCATTGTCCTCTCACCTGCTTTGCTCCTAACAAGAAATCCATTGTCATTTTTATCTTGTTCCTTTATATATAACATGTCTTTTTATTCTGGCTGCTTTTAAGATTTTCTCTTTATCACTGGTTTTGAGAAATTTGATTATGATATATCTTGGTGTTTTTCTTTTGTTTTTGTTTTTGCTGGATGTTTTGTGCTTCTTGCATCTGGCAGTTCATAGTTTTTATCAACTTGAGAGATTTTCAGCCCTTATTTTTGAGATATGTTTCTGCTTTGTGAAGGAATCTGAACTCCTTTGTCATGGACTCAGTTATTGTTAACATGTTAATAGGCTTCTTAAAGTTGTCCCAACAACTCACTGATGCTCTGCTCTTTATTTTCTCTCTTTTCTCTCTGATTTATTTTGGACAATTTCTACTGCTATGACTTCAAGTCACTAAAAAGTCACTTTTATCTTGAAATGTCAATTTGCCATTAATTTCATCCAGTGTATTCTTTATCCAAGATATTGTGGGGTTTATTTCCAGAAATTTGATTTAGAGTTTTGGGGTTGTTTTTTTTTTTAATGCATATCCCATGTCTCCACTTAACCTTGTGAACATATGGAATACCATTCACAATAATTGCTTCATTATCCTATCTGCTGATTCTAACATTTTTGTCAACTCTGTGTTGGTTTTGATGTTTTATTTTTCTTCTCATTATGGGCCATATTTTCCAGCTTCTTTGCATGCCTGGTAATTTTTATTAGATACCAGACATTGTGAATTTTACCTTGTTGGGTGATGGCTGTTTTTAAATTGTTATAAATATTCTTAAGTTTTTTTCCCTAAGACACAGCTATTTGGTAACAGTTTTACATATTTGGGTCTGTACTTTAAGACTTGTTAGTTGGGTCCAGAGCAGTAATTAGTATTATTTTACTGAAAAAAATCCTTTGTGTACTCTACTCATTGTCACACGAATCATGAGTTTTTCTATTCTGGCCGGTGGGGGTAAGTAAACGCTATTCCCAGCCTGTGTGTCAAACATGGTTACCTCTCATCCTTTCAGATGGTTCTCTTACTAGTCTTGAGTAATTTTGTCACATGCAAGTACTAATCAGTATTCAGTTCAATACTTAGGGGCTGCCCTCTGCAGATTGCAGGCTTCCCCTGTGTGGCTTCTTTTCTCTGGTACTCAGTCCTTTGACTTCTAGCCTCTTTCATCCCCTGAGACTGTCAACTATCTCTTCTCAACTGAGGAAATCTGTCAGGCTCTGCTTGGCTTTCCTCTTCCTGCAACACTATCTTGGTACTCTCTCAAAGGAGTAAGCTGGGTAATTGTAATGCCCACCTCATTTTTTTCATCTCTCAGGAATAACTGTCATTTTTTGTCTGATGTCCAGTGTTTTGAAATGTTTTTATGTAGTTTATCTGTTTTTAGTTTGTTTATGTCTGGATAGTAAATCTGATCCCTGTTACTCCACCTTGACCAGAAGTGAAAGTCCTATAGTGTCTTGAGTAAGAGAAAAGGATGATCTCTTACACATGACCTGCAAGACAGGCATAGACCTACAAGACAGCCTCTCTTACCCATGTCACCATTTTTTATGTACATTAATAGTTATGATCATGAATCATCATAGAATTTATTTTGAAATTTTTCACTATTCTAGTTAAAATATTTTTCAAATCTATACATAAATCTCATTTAAAAATAAGGATTTAAAGAAAATTTAAGTGGTGCTATCTACATATACATTGTGCATAAGCTAATTTGATTCATAGTCATTTTGCTTAATTTAAAATTTAATTGTTAGTGGACCAAATGTAGATATCATAGCAATGCAAATGTAATTCTCAATAAAGATAACTATAGTTATAACATGTGTAAATCTGTAAATCATCTGTATTATACCCTTTTTTAAGCTATGATAATATTTATTTATGCTGTTGAGAAACAGCATGTATATAGAGATCCAAAAAAAGTTATTTTTTAAAAAATACAATTTAATGTTTTTACATTTTTATTACCACCATTTATTTTTCCTTCTTGTCCTTCCTTCATTCATCCATTCATAACAAATATTCATTGATTTCCTACTATGTACTATGCTGGTAGATTTTCTTATAAAACACCAAATTTAGTTATTTTAAACCTACTTTAATTACAAAGTTATAAAATACATCTGGAGCAAAACTTATTTTGCTTCTATAAAAAATATTTAAAGGGCTCAAAATCCAGGGACATTCATGGTAGTGTGGTACACATGTACACATTAAACAATATGTATGTATCACACTTAAGTATAATCATCATAGATGTGGATGTGTTTCTATTTGCTCTTTGATGTGGGTCAGGAATGGACAAATACCTACAGGGGTAGACAAGCTGAAAAGAATAGTATGAAAAAAGAAAAGATGAGTAGGTCCCAGGAGAGGATCAAAATACGAAGTTATGAAGGTTTGACTAATGACAAAGATGGAGAAGAAGCTTCTTGTGGGCTTTGAGACCAGGAAAGAAAATCCTTCTGTTGAGGGGTGAGACAGTAGAGATCAGTGTGAAGGGCAGTTGGAGCCTGAATTCAAGGGCAAGTAATTTGGAAATTGTTCGTGGTTATAGGCCTTAAGGATCATTCCCTCTTTTCTCCAACATTCCAGTTAAGAAAATGTACACAAGGGTGGCCAAGTGGATACCAAAGAATTATTCTTATTAACGGTCCAGATAGTACCTAGTGATCTCAAAGAATAGAGCTTGCTTGCTTGCTTGCTTGCTTTCTTTTTCTTTCTTTCTTTATTTTTTTAGAATAGAGCTTTCTGCTAAACTCTGTTGTACCCGTGCCTTGGACCAGATTCCTGGTGGGTCTCCTCTTACTTTGCCAAGTTTCATGGAGGGCCACAGGCCTGCCTCACATACCCAGTTACTTCTCAAAACTAGCCACTGTTCTGACCCAGGTGCGTTTACTCATGGGAGCTGGAAGCTGAGGCAGATGGTCTACACAGGTATGATAGAACACTTTTTTGCTTCTGAAGTACAGTGGCTCAGCTCCTGATGATCTGAATCAAGACTGTTGGATTCTGTAAGTACATCAACCACTACCTGCCCAAGTGAAGAACCAAGTAAATGGTAGAAGTGGACGTGGAGGTCTCTACCCCAATACTCCTCCTCCAGGATAAAGACCAGAGGGTGGCCCCTTTTTGGAAACATTCAGGAAAAAGAAAAATCATTCTCCCTTTATCAAAAAGAATCATCATAGCTTCTCTCACTTCAACTCAAGACACACTTGCTGAGTACCTATGGTCATAGCTCTCCTGGGGCTCTGATTCCTGACACAATCGGATCTGTAAATATTCTTAGCAGATATAGGAACATAGAGTTTGGAGCTCTTTATTTTTGTTCACATTTTCTTTATAAGATTTTTCTCACTGCTTAAGCTTGATGTCCTATGAAGTGTGAGGGATCAGGCCAAGGACAGTGAATCTCGAGGAAGAGTCTCTCTCTATTAAAGTGGCTGAAACCCATCAAGCTGGCTCACCTGCAGAACTAAATGTTGCTTCTTGGCTGTTTGCCTCAAGGGAGCCACTTGAATGAGCCTTTATTTGATGTTCCTGAAAACTGGAAAGAACAAAAAGACAGAGGGGAAGGGATGAGGGTTAGAGTGTACTCTAGAAATCAATGAGGATGGAAGGAAAGGGTTAGTGGGGAGGTGCCCTACCCAGGGGAAGATCCATGCTGCAGCCCCAACCTGCAGCCCCTAACTGGGTCCCTCATATATGGTCTGGCTGCATTCCCTGCAGGGTCCCCACACAGACCCTTCCTCAGCGCCCCCATTCCAGGGCTGCTGAGATATGCAATCCTATGTCTTTGATATACACCTCAGGTATGAGGGAGCCCACACACGCCTGGGAACTCACATGCAGCCAGGCCTCCTGGCTTCTAGCCAGGACTCTCTGGACAGCCCAGTGGAGATTATCCCAGATACAGATAATTCTGTTCTGAGTCTTTGCTTTTTTAGGCAAGTAAAGCTTCAGGAGATTAGGGACTGAAGAAAGATTGAAAAAGAGATCATGACTTCTCTCTGCCAAATAAAGAAAGACCTTCCATATTGGTAGAGCACTGGAGTCCAAGAAATGAGCTTGTCTATAGTGTGAATTTTTGCATAGATCTAACACCCAAAGGGCCTGAGGGCTTGGAAGTCTGGCAGGTAGGGGACCTCTAGAAAACACAGTATGACTGCAATTATGCAAAGATAGAACAAAACAAAAACAATGAAGAAAAAAACTGACAGGAAATAGTACAAAATGTTAAGAGGGAAGATTACATAGTACAATGACTCTGGAGTCAATTAGACTTGGATTTTAATCTCAGCTCTGCCACTTACCGGCTGTGCTGCCTTGGGCATGTTGCCTAACTTCTCTGAAATGGTTTCTTTCTCTGCACTAGGAAGTAATAGCACATATCTCAAAGAATGATTGTGAAAATTACATTACATAATGTATGCTGCACAGCAGAATGTTTAGTGCTTAAAATAATGTTCAAAAATTGGAAACTATTGACTAATGTGGCTTTTAAGTGGTAAGGCTATGGGTAACTTTTTCTCTCTATTTTTTGATCATCCACATTTTGTACAATGAATATATATTACATATGCTGAATCACAGTCTGGCAGCCTGACAACAGTTCTTTCTATCCAGGCTTATTCAGTGTGGCTCCTCACAAGGGTCTTCAGGTCTGCTGAGTGTAAACAATGCCTCCTTCTGCCAGGGGAGCCTCTGCTCTCTGCAGGCTTGGCCGCAGTGAGGACGGACTGGGATCCTGGAAACTAGAGAAGGAAGGAAGGCCACCAAAGACAGCTGCACTGTTTTCTTCTTGATAAGTGACCAGAGGCCCTGAAGGAACACCAAGTATCATTTTTGTGCAAGTAGAACACATCGAGATATTCTTTCAGGCAGTATGCCATTTAAGATGCTTAGAAGTTACATTTCCTTTCTGCAAATATCACATAATGGGTAGAATTTTCCCCTTAACTAAGATATGGGGCAAACCCTAAAGCCCCCCCAAAAATAAGCTCAAGCTGTCAAAGGCAGCTTCTCCAGTGCCTCATCATGCTCCCAGCCTCACCCCTCTTGGCAGGTGCAAATGGTCAGGCACCTAGACTAGGCAGTAGGCATGGTGACCACTGATTTTCACATTATTACTGTTGCAAAAAAGCAGAGATATCAGACAGGAGAGAGACAAGTAAAGATTTACCGCCTTTTCTGTTAGTGTTCAACAGTTGAACTGCACATGTTCCCAAGAGTGTAAAGCAATAACTAATGGAATTTAGAACCAAGGATGACCTGACAGTTCTAAGCTTTGATTCCCATATGAAGTTCAATTTACTGACATACCCAAGGTCAGAGAGGATTCAGGGAGTGATCTTGGTCAATTCAACTACAGAGCCAGAACTAGAAGCCAAACCTCCTAATTTTCAGCTGGTGATGCTTCTTCTAACGATGGGTTTTGCTTTTCCCCCAATTGCTGAGATTACTGCCTCCAGAGAGTACCACCTTCTTGGAAGTGCTTACTATGGGAGCTGCTACACAAATTGGGAGAACACGCCTCTTGGATATAAGTTAAGTGAGAACTGGAAGCAAAGCTTTGCCACCTGCATTGTCCTGGAGTTGCTGTTTCTCATGGCCATAAACTCTTTCAGACTCCTCGTTAAAGCCAGCAGGGCAACGGCACATGCCAGCCCCAGGTCAGCCCCCATGGCTCTAGCAATGGGACTGGTGACCAGAATAAGAACACTGACTCTCATCAGAAATGATCTGAAAAAAGACTAGCTGCCCAGCATCAGAAGAGTCATGTTTCTACATGGATCCCTGCTGGCACATGCCATCCAGGATGTATGGGCAATCCTTGGAAAGTCATCTCCATCACAGATGGAGACTAAACCTGGAGCATAACAAGATGATTGTAAAAATTTAGTTGAACATTATTCATTCTCTTTTATAGCTTTGAGATATAATTCATGTGCCATACAATTCACCCATTTAAAGCATCCAACTCAATGGTTTTTAGTATATTCGGAGTTTTGCAATTATCATCTCAACCCAATTTTAGAGTATTTTTATCACCACCGCCAAACAGACTCCCTATCCCTTAGATGTAATCCTTCATTGCCCCCATTTCCCCCAGCCCCCGGCAACCACTAATCTATTTTCGGTCTCTATAAATTTGCCTACTTGGATATTACATAGAAATGGAATCCTATAACATGTCGTCCTTTGTGATTGGCCTCTTTCACTTAGCAATCATGTTCTCAAGGTACATCCATGATGTAGATTAATTCTTCTTTTATAGTTTTTGCACTATCATATCTAGATCTTACAGTGCCTGGTGGACTATCCTCAAACATTTTGGTTACTATTGAAACTAGAATGAAAATAAATTCTGCTTATCCAAACTTTTAGTGAGCTAATGTAAGTAGCATTGTATTATTACCAAGATGAGGTAAATCAATTTGTATGCCTCTGTCAACAGCCACTGGATACATCAGCTTCGGAAATGTTAACCTATGTTTTGTGGTTGTAGTTTTCTGGTCATATATAAATCTAGGGCTTATTGCAAGAAGCAATTACCCCCAAAATAACAGAGCCACAAAACTTGGGAAGCTTCTCTATCTCAACAGATGAATTTTCATGCATCTCAGGGATGCACTACACTGCCCTCTGCTGAGGAGTATGCCAGGAAAATTAAAAATCACAAGAATGTGACGAGACACCAGAGGGCCAGAGAATCCATTGCTGAAATGGATGAGAATCCATTTCTCACCTTTATTTGTTCACTATTCAAAGGACATTTAAAGGTTACCAACACTGTGTCAGCCACTGTTCTGGTAGGAATACAAACACAGGGCAATGATTCTTGTCTTTCAGAACTCCTTGTTAGAGAAGTTCTTTCACTCACATGCTGGGACTCCTGCTCAACACAACTTCCCCAACTTCAGAGTCACTGGACCTAGACAATGTTCAGAGCACTTGTCTCTTATGCCACATCAAAGGCAATCCAAAGACAAGTGCTAAAATGTAAATATAGCATAGATTGTTCTCTGTATTTAAGAGTCTGTTTTTCTGGTTCTTTTTCTTATTTTTCTTTTTCTTATTTTTCTTTTTCCTGTTTTTTAAATTCCACATATGAGTGAAATCATGTAGTATTTGTCTTTCTCTGTGTGACTTATTTTACTTATCAAAATACCCTCTAGTTCCATCCATGTCATTGCAAATGGAAAAATCTCCATTTTTGTGTCTGAGTAATATTCCATTGTGTATATACCACATCTTCTTTATTCACTCATCTGTGGATGGATACTTGGATTTATGCTGTGTCCTAATTGTTGTAAATAATGCTGCAATAAACATAGGTGTACATATATCTTTTTGAATTAGTATTTTGGCTTTCTTTGGGTAAATCCTAGTAGTGGAATTACTAGATCATATGGTAATTTTATTTTATTTTTTTTGAGGATACTCCATACTGTTTTCAGTGGCTGTCTTAAATACAGAGGCCAAACTGGTGGTTGCCAGAGGAAGGTAGGTGGAGGTATGAGTGAAATAGATAAAGGAGAGGAAGATCACACATATCAAGATGAGCACTGAGTAATATATATAATTGCTGAATTACTGCATTGTACACCTGAAACAAATATAACACTGTATGTTAATTATACAATTATAAAAAATAAATAAGTAAATAAATGATAAAAATAAATAAAGAATAAAAATAGCATCAATTATTACAGCAAAGAATGAGATTGCATAGTCCCAAATCTCACAGATTAGGTGTAAAAACCATCCTAAAACCAACTGGCTGAAAATAATGATAGTAACTTCTTATCTCTCATAATTTCCATGAGTCCATCCACATGCAGAAGAATGAAACTAGACCACTCCCTTGCACCATACACAAAGATAAACTCAAAATGGATGAAAGATCTAAATGTGAGACAAGATTCCATCAAAATCCTAGAGAAGAACACAGGCAACACCCTTTTTGAACTCGGCCATAGTAACTTCTTGCAAGATACCTCCACGAAGGCAAAAGAAACAAAAGCAAAAATGAACTATTGGGACTTCATCAAGATAAGAAGCTTTTGCACAGCAAAGGATACAGTCAACAAAACTAAAAGACAACCTACAGAATGGGAGAAGATATTTGCAAATGACCTATCAGATAAAGGGCTAGTTTCCAAGATCTATAAAGAACTTATTAAACTCAACACCAAAGAAACAAACAATCCGACCATGAAATGGGCAAAAGACATGAAGAGAAATCTCACAGAGGAAGACATAGACATGGCCAACACACACATGAGAAAATTCTCCTCGTCACTTGCCATCAGGGAAATACAAATCAAAACCACAATGAGATCCCACCTCACACCAGCAAGAATGGGGCAAATTAACAAGGCAGGAAACCACAAATGTTGGAGACGATGCGGAGAAAAGGGAACCCTCTTACACTGTTGGTGGGAATGTGAACTGGTGCAGCCACTCTGGAAAACTGTGTGGAGGTTCCTCAAACAGTTAAAAATAGACCTGCCCTACGACCCAGCAATTGCACTGTTGGGGATTTACCCCAAAGATACAAATGCAATGAAACGCCGGGACACCTGCACCCCGATGTTTCTAGCAGCAATGGCCACGATAGCCAAACTGTGGAAGGAGCCTCGGTGTCCAACGGAAAGATGAATGGATAAAGAAGATGTGGTTCATGTATACAATGGAATATTCCTCAGCCATTAGAAATGACAAATACCCACCATTTGCTTCAACGTGGATGGAACTGGAGGGTATTATGCTGAGTGAAGTAAGTCAGTCGGAGAAGGACAAACATTATATGTTCTCATTCATTTGGGGAATATAAATAATAGTGAAAGGGAATATAAGGGAAGGGAGAAGAAATGTGTGGGAAATATCAGAAAGGGAGACAGAACGTAAAGACTGCTAACTCTGGGAAACGAACTAGGAGTTGTAGAAGGGGAGAAGGGCGGGGGGTGGGAGTGAATGGGTGACTGGCACTGGGGGTTATTCTGTATGTTAGTAAATTGAACACCAATAAAAAATAAATTAAAAAAAAAAGTAAAAAAAAATAATAATAATAATAATAATTTCCATGAGTCAGGAATTCAGGAGTGGCTCAGTTGAATGTTTCTGGATCAGAGTCTCTTGTGGGGTTGTTGTCAGATGTCTGCTGGGCCTGGCATCATCTGAAGGTTTGACTGGGGCTGGATAATCTGCTCCCCAAGTGACCCACTCACATAGTTAGCAAGCTCACAGGACTGTTTGAGAGTCCTTAGCACATGAGGGCTGACTTCTCCCAGAGTGAAGAATGCAAGACACCCAGCTGTAAACTGCAATGCTTTCTATGACTTAGTCTTAGCAGTCATCTGCCATGACCTACACATCATGTATGGGTCACACAACCAGCCCCAATTGAATGTGGGAGGGACCTACACAAGGACAGGAATACCAGGAGGCAGGAATCATTGACTGCCATCCTAGAGGCTGGGTACTACATTACTCTTCAGTTTTTCTTCCATTTACCATCCTGAAGGTCAAAATCCAAATTCCTAGCTGTTGTTTGAATCACCTCTTTAAACCTCTGCCAAGTGTTCATCCAACCTCTGCCTGAATCCTTGTGTGCAAGAGTTCCAGATCCTCCAATTTTGACCACTCTCTCCTCAGATGATACTGACCGTCTGAGAGCTCCTTTGCAAATTGAGTCACTTCCTCCTCCATGCCTGATGCAAATATTTAAAAATAACAACCATGTTCCTCCAGTAAACATTGACTGAGATCTATTCTGCACCAGACCCATTGTGCTAGCTGCTGGGAATACTGCAGTGAACAAGATACGATACAGTCTTTGCCTCCAAAGAGCTCATTGTGGTTTAGCTTCCTTAGTCAATTCCGCAGGCACATGCCATATCCCATTAGCAAGGAGTCCCTTGTTTTCTCTACACCCGGTCTCAGAGAAATTTCTTCTCTTTTAGTCAAAGCTCTTCTGGTAGAGATAATAAATAAGAGAGAACATAACTCTAGTTACTTCAAGATACCAGATAAATGAGAACAAGAATTAGGATGGTAAATTTGTTCTGAAAATGAGACAAATCTTTATTATTCTTAAAATATAATTTAAGAGACCTGAAACTAATATGTAGAAAGCAACAGGTTCTGGCATCCTTCCTTAGCTCTTATTATAATTCAAGTTTTTTCTATAGATTTTCAATTTTCATATCACCTTCAAATAATTCAAGTTCTGTTTCTTCCTTTCCAGTTCAAGTACCTTTTGTTTTCTCTTGTTTTGTTACACTTTTTAAGACCTCCAGTATGTAGGATAGAAGTAATGATAGTAGACTCACTACTTAATTTCTTAATTCTTTTTTCTTCTAGCTCTAATAATGGCAGAGTATCTTGTATCAGACAAAACCCACCTTCTCATAACAATTATAAATTATGAACAAAATATTCAAACAACTGTAACCAAAAACATGCAGAAGTTAGGAGGGTATAAGCCTACAAGAAGTTAGGAGGATAAGAAGAATAGAAGTAAGCTTTGTGAGATTCACATTTAACAGGCTTTTCTCCTGAATGCCCTGCCCAATCTGCCTGAAAAATAAGGACTGGAATTCAAGCAAAAAGAAACAGTGTTACTAGGCTGAAGAGTCAAAGATGAGTAGTTTGGAGCTGGAGAGAAGTTTCCAACTGAGAGGTGGGGGGTGGGAAGAAGGGAACCATAAAATATCTATGTAAATACCCCCTCAGATCCTTGCTGACTTTGAAAGTGTATATGCAACAGGGAAAAACTCCATTGAGACCAGAGGAAAAGAATAGCTGGAATGTAGAAAATGCTGAGCAGGAATTTCAGTAGAAAGACAGACGTTAGAGTTCAAATGTCCCCAAATTAGAGGAGTGTGGTAAACACTTTAGGCTTCTCAAAAAGACTCTAAAAGAGTCATTCCCTAGGATTAAGAAGCACATCCCAGGACTAAGAGCAAAATTAAAATGAACCCACGTTAACAAAGCCCAAAGCCAAGCCTCTGCAAAATCCAGGTGACCTGCCAGCAGATCTGCTAGACCTCCTAAAACAAAACTCAACATTATTCAGAAAAGGATAACAGAATCTAGATTCTCTACAATGTGTCACTAAACAGGCGTACCTCACAAATATTGCAGGCTTGGTCCCAGACCATTTCAAGCTAATATCATAATAAAGTGAGTCTAATGAATCCTTGACTTCCCAGTGCATATACCAGTTATGTTTACATTATTCTAAAGTCTATTAAGTGTGCAAAAGCATTATGTCTAAAAAAAGTACATAAAATTTAAAAATACTTTATTGTTAAAATGCTAATCATCTGAGCTTTCAGCGAGTCAAAACTACTGATCACAGACCACCATAACAAATATAATAATGATGAAAAAGTTTGAAATATTGTGAAATTACCAAAATGTGATGCAGAGACATGAAGTGAGAAGTGAGAAAATGCGGTTGGAAAAATGGTGTCAACAGACTTGCTTCGTGCAAGGTTGCCACAAACCTTCACTTTATTTTTAAAAATGCAGCATCTGCAAAGTGCAATAAAGCAAAGCTCAATAAAACAAAGCATGCCTGTACAATGAAAAAACTATTATACATGTGAAGAAATAGGAAAATATGATGGCAAGTCAAGAGAAAAAAAAGCAGTCAATAAAAAAGATCCACATTTAGGATTCAGGAGGAAAGACTTTAAAATAACTGATAAATATGTTTAAAGAATTCTACCAGAAAAGTGTATATAGTAAGTGAAGAGATGAAGAATCTCAGAAAAGATATGGAAACTCTAAAAAGGTACCAACTAGAAAGCTTAGGACTGAAAGATATAAATGTAATGTTTAATGTATAAATGTATAAAATTCGTATCATGAGATCAAGAGAGAATTGGAGAGAGGAAAAAGAATAAGGTTATTGATTTAAAGACAAACAAGTAGAAATTACTCAAAAAATGAATCAGAGAGAGTATTTAAAAAGAGAGATAATAAAAAAAGATAAAAAAGAGACATAAATAGAACCTCAATATCAATAATACCAAATAGTGTGATAATATCAAACAACCTGGGTAACCTGGGTGGCTCAGTGGTTTAGCACCACCTTCAGTCCAGGGTGTGATCCTGGAGACCCAGGATGGAGTCCTGCGTCAGGTTTCCTGCATGGAGCCTGCTTCTCCCTCTGCCTGTGTCTCTGCCTCTCTCTCTCTCTCTCTCTCCCTCTCTCTGTCATGAATAAATAAATCTTTAAAAAAAAATCAAACAACCTGATGTATGTGTAATTGGAGTGTCAGAAGAAGAAAAGAGAGCAGGGAATAAAAAATATTTAAAAGAAATAGTAGCCAAAATTCTTCCAAATTTAAACATCAAACATTATGTATAAGAAGCTTAACAAGCCCCAAAAAGAACCAAACAAACAAAACAACTTACACCTAGCCACATCATAGATAAAAATTAAGGTTAAATATAAAGCAGCCAGGCAGACAGGACAAATTAAATAGAGGAGAACAATAATACAAACACCTGTCTTTTCACCCAATAAGTGGAGCCCAGGAGACAATGAAATAACATCTTTGATATGTGGAAAGAAAAAACTGTCCACTTAGAAGCCTATACCCAGTAAAACTATTTTTCACAAATGAAAGCAAATGAAGATATCTTCGGATAAATTAAAGTTGAGATCATTCATTGTCAGTAGACCTGTATTACAAAAAAAGTGCTAGAAAAAGTTCTTTAAGCTGAAGAGAAATAACACTACTGGAAATTTGAATCTACAAAAAGGAATGAGGAATACTGAAAATGGTTTATAGGTAGGCAAATACACAAGGATAATTGTTTCTATAAGGAAATGTTTTTTAACAGTCCACAATTAATTATAATTTTTGCTATAAGTTCCCAGCTATAACTTTTTGTACTTCCCTTTTGTAGACTTCATGGAGCCACAGAACACTTCTTCCCTCCCTTCCAACTCTCACCTGCCCTGGTTATATAACTTCTCCAAATCCTATGACCACTGGTCCTTGTTTATCTATGTATTTATTTTTATTTAATTTTATTTATTCAGCATGTAACATCTTGTTTCTTAAAATTAAAAAAATGTTGGGATCCCTGGGTGGCTCAGCGGTTTAGCGCCTGCCTTTGGCCCAGGGCGCAATCCTGGGGTCTCCGGATCGAGTCCCGCATCCGGCTCCCAGCGTGGAGCCTGCATCTCCCTCTGCCTGTGTCTCTGCCTCTCTCTCTCTCTCTCTCTCTCTCTCTCTCTTTCATGAATAAATAAATAAAATCTTTAAAAAAATTTTTTTAAATGTGTCTAAAGCAAACATGAAAACCTATTAGTATCTATTAATTCCGAGTGGTGAGGCACTGGTGTTATTATTTATTCTCTATGCATTTCTATATTTAAAAACTTTCTGTTAAAGATTTCCAGTTATTTCCATTTCAGAGTCACTATGTATGACTTAATTTGTCTTAAACCTTTTTTTCCAAAATAAATGTTTACATGAATAATTTATAAGAATGTTCATATGAAAACATTCAAAAGAATAATACCTAAATTACCATTTCATTTATTTATCATGATGAGAAATTTAGTTTAAAATAATTTTTTACATTTGTGATGAGAACAAAATTCATTAATAAATGAATATTACATTATATTAAATATATATTATATTAAAATAAATCAGGACTTCTCTCTTCTTTTTTACCTGCTGAAGACAATTTAGTCTTTCCTCTCTGCCTTCACCTTACAAGAAGAGCTTTGGTGATATAAAACCAGGAGAATCAGTAGAAGGACACCAGAATTGGAGAGGTAAAATGCTCAGAGATTAGTTGGGGAAAGGAGTGAAGAATTAAGGGTTTCAAGAATGGATGACTTTCAAGTAGTCAGAGGCATCAAGGAACTCCAGCAGAGAGAAAAGAACATTCTAGGAATTGTGCCATGGGTTATTGATCTATATAATATATATATATATTACAATATTTTTTTTAAACTTTTATTTATTCATGATAGGCACACAGTGAGAGAGAGAGAGAGGCAGAGACACAGGCAGAGGGAGAAGCAGGCTCCATGCACCGGGAGCCCGACGTGGGATTCGATCCCGGGTCTCCAGGACCGCGCCCTGGGCCAAAGGCAGGCGCCAAACCGCTGCGCCACCCAGGGATCCCTATATTACAATATTTTTAAATGATGTTAGAAAACATCGAAATAATATTTAATTGCTGACTACTGTTTCTTTGTCAGTATTTAGCGCCTCAACATTTATTTGAATTACATGCTCATAAATTACTGAAATGTATTTCCCTGCTGTTTCCTGAAAAAGACCTGGGAAGGGGAGGTCAGAATATTATATTCTCATTGCTGAATTGCTGAGGGTGGGGTGGAATTATATCATATAAATACAGTGATGGTAGAAGTGATGGGCTTTAGAATCTTCACATTTTATAATTGAAATCTAAAAATACAAGGTGTCATTTCTCAAACACCCAAGCACTTTGACATATCTTTCAAACTGTGACATCCTCTCCACCTACTACATATATAATATATATGTCCATGCATACTTATACACATGTATTACATTTAATATGTTATATATAACTATAATGCAGACAGTTTATCATATCTCTGTTAACTATGATTATATACATTCAAAAATATTTTTATGGTGAAAAATTTTATAATTAGTATCTATCCAACTGGACTCAGTTTAAATGATTCCAACTTTGTCAGCAACATCCAAAGCATCATAGTAAAGAGCCAGTCCAACATATACCTTCTTTTCTCCATCCAGCCTGATAGGGCATTGACCTTGGCCATGTCAATGTCATATGGCTTTTTCATAGTCTGTTACGCTGGTGCTTTTTGGCCTTGACATCTACAAAGAACACAAGTGTGTTGTTGTCTTCTACTTTCTTCATAGTTGACTCAGTAGTTAGAAGGAACTTGATAATGGCACAGAGGTCAAGCTTGTTTCCTCTGGGGGTGCTCTTTTGAGGATATTTGGGCTACCTTTGGAGATGCAGTATCTTGGACTATAAGAACATAGGTGATGTACGAATCTTCTTTTCTTTATGATTGTGGAAGCCTTTCAGCATGACTTTCTTGGCCTTCAAAGCCTTTGCTTTGGCTTCAGCTTTGGGAGGGACAGGGATTTCCTTCATTACCTTTGGCACCATCTTCATGAAAAGATATACATTCAAAAATTTAAAATAAATCTCCCATCCCTGATTCTTACTCTACACAGTAAATGCTTTTGCCATTTTGTAGTTGTATGTGTACATGTATTTGCATTCACATTATAGAATGGTAAATGTACACTACTATTTCTTGGTTTTTCAGTTTTAGGTATTAACTATAGATTTCCTAATATGGGAGATGAAGATTTCACATTCTTATATAGTCACAATTTTTGGTTAAATCAATATTCAGTGTTTATATAAATATTATTCATGGCTGAGTGGTGTACTATAAAAACAATTTCTCTCTATACAACATTTTCCTACTAGAGAGTTAATAACGATTGTCTTATTATTTCACTTGCTTATTATCTACCTCTGTCAATCATTGTATATAATTATATAATCATGACTATGAGTTTATCCTAGGTGGCAAATGGAGGGCAGGGACTGAGACACTAGCACCATTCAGTGCATTCATTTGTGCTTAACCCCCTGTTTTCATTGCAGCCCTGGCCCTCAGTGTCCCTGAGCCCTGATTCAATTTAGATCAACCTCCAAAGAGTAACACTGCAATGTTCTGCAAAGGTGAGCAGTCACCAAAGCTGGAGGGTCTGGGAGGGAATATGGAGATCCAATCTTCTTGTAGACTTTCCACCAATCTTCCTATTTTGAACCCAAGCTGAATTCCACTTCCAGAGACATTCATGACCTTCCAGAGTTCAGACAAGCATCTCTACGTTGCATTCAGCCTTCCCTTCTGCAAGCTTGAGTTTCATTTCCACCCCCAATTTTCCAAATCCCTTTCCATTCATTCTTTCCAGATTCCTAAATTTTGTTTCTATCATGACTTTTCCTGAAAACTGACTAATCTTGTACCAGTAACCTTCTCTGACTCTGTTTCTCAATCTATTAAATGAAAGAGTCATGCTCTCCTTTACAGCACCCAAATGCAAATCCTGCCACAACTTTCCTTCACACATCACCTCAGCCACCATTTGCCGTGAGAATCTCTGAAGGCTATGGCCAGAGCTGAGGATGTGCTGGAAATGCAAGTACTTGATCTGGGCTGTCAGTCAAGACAGAAACGTGTTGGTTTATTAATGACCCACAGAGAATTTCACAGAAAAAAAAGAAGTGTTTCATCTTTTTTATTACTGCTTCTTTTTCCAAGAGTTCTAGAAACAAATCCAGTCACCCATAGAGGGGATAAAGGAGTATGAAGAGAAGAGACAGGTGAATAAAGGGGAGAAAGGAGAAATGGGGGAGAGAAACACAAGGCAAGCTATCTATTGTCCTGCTACATCCTTGTCTCCATTAGGGTGTCCTCATCCCTCATACATTTCCCCATGTCCCAGGTGGGTAGGCCCCACATCAAGATGAACTTCCTGGGTGTTCCTTTCAGGCACAGACTGAAACTCCACAACACAAAGGTAAAACTTGTGACAGCAAACTAATCGATCTCCTTGACGTGGTGGGACATACATCTCATTTATCTTTGATTCTTCTTACTCTCTCTGTGATGAGTCTATTTTCATGATGAAGTATCATTTCGCAAGCTCAGTTGGCTGATGGATTGTGAAACTTACAAGACTAACCCCAGTGAGTTCTTTGAAGTGGATCAAAACACAGCCTTTGTAAAAATTGATGTCATCTAGGCTCCCTGTTTCAAGGTTAACAGCATAATTTACTTCCGTAATATAGGTCTTCACTTGGTAGTTCAGATTGCTTTGCCTCTGTCTGTGAATCAATTTCCTAATCCCTTCTAGAACAGCTCACAGCACTCCCCTGTCCCACTGTCTCTTTCTACACACACATTGAGTGTGCAGGGGCTGGCCTCGTGGCTCTCAGGTCTTGAAAGGAAAGTGGGGGGGAGACCTTCACCCTAAGGCCACCTCAATATGGAGATTCAAGTAAAAAGACCTTGGAGAAGAAAATAGGTTATAAAGGGGTAGCAATTGGGAACTGAGAATAGGGAAGAGAGCCTATCTTTTGTCCTCTAGGGGATTAAGAAAAATCCGTCTTTTTATCACAAGTTGCCAGTCTCTGCTGATTACTGAGTGGAGGGATTTTAGAGGGTCTGTAGATTGGGATGAAATTCCATTCAAATAGCCATGTTGGAGTTCACTCCCATCCTAGCATTGCCTTTTAGAGGTCTCCCTAGGAGCCAGATATGCTAAGGCAAACCTGGAGAAAAAGAAGCAGAAAGGGGCTGGTATGAAGTTAATCTCACATCTATCAAACACCTCTAGGATTTGTCCAACATTTTATAGGCTACCATTATACCCAAAACCTCTGAGATACTCTCCCACTGTTCTCTCGTGACCATACTCAGAATCCTCAGCACAACACTGTCCCAGGCACATCCCAAGATAGTTCATCTTTTCCAGATCCAGGGGACCTAATACCAGAAAATGATTTTAAAAGAATAGTTTTAAACCATTACTCAGGATCACCATGAATTTTTTCCAGAAAAAAAAAAACTATGGGAGAGTGAGAGGAAAGAGAAGCCAAGCATCATACTTACTGATAATCTAAGAAAATTTGCAAGGACAGCAGGTAGCTGCATGAAAAGTATACATAGGTGAGGTTCTACAAAACGCAACACGAACCAATCAAAATCTGTCACTAATGGGACAAAAGACAAAGCCCCAAAGTCATCAGGATTGAAGTATCCCTTGGATAAGTCTCACCTGCTCAGTGGTACTGGATATGTGGACAAAAATAAGTTAGTACATAAAAAAAAACTAACAGTGTAATAAAAAACCATACACCTTATGGGTATGTGTTGAACTTTAATGCTGATAATAGAAAATCCATTTTCTCAAGCACACAAGGAATATTCACAAGAATGGGTCATATTGTGTAACAAAGAAAATATCAGCAAATAATAATAAACTTCATATGAAAAAATAAGCATTCAATAATATCCAGGAAACCACCACAAAATAACAACTATGAGAGGTAACTAGCCCTATCAAATATTAAGGTACATGAATAGAAAAACAGGTTAGTGGACTAGAATAGAATATCCAGAAATAGATATAAGCACAGGCAGAATGTCAGTGTATAATAAAGGTGAAATCTCAAATCACTGGGGCAAAAATGAACTTTTTCTTGAGTCTTTTTATCAGGAGAGCCTGTTCAATTTGTTGAAGGTCTTTTCAACATATATGGAGATAATTATATGATACTTTTCATTTACATTTCCTAGTGTGGTGTATCAATGCCATGAATTTTTAAATATTGAACCAACCTTGCACTCCTGAAATAAATCCCGCTTGGCCATGGTATATCTTTTTCTTAATGTAGTGTTGAATCATTTTTGCTAATATTTTATAGAGAGCATTCAAATAAATATTCATAAGTGATTAAAAATTTAAAGGCAAATTTACTCTAGATTTCTCTTTTATCTTTGTAGAATACTTAACATTCTATTGAAATATATTGGACTTTCCTGAATTGCTTCTTTATATCTAAAATATACCTTATATTATTTATTCTTTCATTTCTTGCTGGCTATTCTAGTTTTAAGTTCTTATTCTGTGAAATATCTGGTCCTTTTATGATATTAATTAGAATTACGTGATTTCACTTTTTACCAAATTACCTATTTCTTCTGGGTTTTCTTGTTCCATCTTGATCCTTGTCTTATATTTGGATATCCTTAATAGTCACTCTCATTTATGAAAAAGTGATTGTGTTGCTTGATAAGGAAAGCTGATCTTACTTCTTCTGATGTTGGTTGGTTTATATCTCCAGCCTACCTTTCCCCCATGACTCTGGAAATGTGGACAAAGGAATAACCCACACTTCTCACTTTAAGTCCTTGCATGTGGCTCAGACAGGCTTGCTGGGCCCTCTGAGAGGGCTCCATAAGAAGAGTTTCACACCGGGACTGTGACTCCAGGCTAATTTGATCACACAGCCTTATTGTAAAAGCTTTAAAATTTGCACACAACTTCAACATATGCATATTTATTCCATTTTAAATTGCCTGTACAACTGTTTATCAGGGTTAAAGTTCAACACATACCCATAAGGTGTATGGTTTTTTATTACACTGTTAATTTTTTTTTAATGTACTAACTTTTAACTTCTCTCAAATCAATGTATGTCTTCTGTTGAAGACTCACAATCTGTCCTGGCCAGTGGTACAGAGTGCATGGTTGCCCTTCCCAAAACACACCCAGATATTGAAAGTGCCTGTGTCAATACTTCCAAAACAAGTGTCAGAGCTTATAAGAAAAACCTGACAGCACAAGCCATAGAAAGCAAAGGGCTGAGGAAAATGGGAGTGGATCAGATGAATCAGAGATGCTTAACAACATTCTCAAGCAAGAATAAAAAGTGGGCTGGCTCAACAGGCTTTTTTGCAGAAATTGACAAGCTGATCTTAAATTCATATGAAAATTCCAGAAGACCCAGAATAGACAAAACAATCTTTAAAAAGAACAGTTGGAGGAACTATATCTCCTGATTTAAAAACTTATTACAATGTTAGCATCATAAGTTTTGCCAGTAAGTGTCACTGGTTTAAGAAGAGACAGATAGATCAATGGAAGAGGATTGAGATACACCCCACCACCATAAAATCTCTACATTTATAGCCAATTGATTTTCAACAAAGATGCCAAGAAAATTCAATGAAAAAAGAATAGTTTTTTTTGATGAATGGCACTGGGAAAATTTTATATCATATTAAAAAAGATAATTTTGGAACCCTTCCTAAAACTCTATACAAAAATTAAATGAATCAAAGATCTGAACATAAGAGCTAAAACTCTAAAATTCTTAGAAGATATAGGAGAAAATCTCCATGATCTTGTGTTAGGCAATGTTTTCTTCGGTATGACACCAAAAGCATAAATAACTAAATAAAAAAATAGATAAATTGGCTTTCATCAAAATCAAAAACTTTTATGCTACAACTGCTACCATCAGTAAGGTAAAGGAACAACCCATGGAATGGCAGAGAATGTTTGCAAATCATATAGTGATTAGGGACTTGTGTCCAGAATATTTATTATTAAGTTTTTAATTTTCATTCTGGTGTAGGTAACATACCGTGTTACATTAGGTTCAGTGTACAATATAGTGGTTCAACAATTCTCCACATCACTTGGTGCTCATCATCATTAAGTGTACCCTTTAATCCTCATCACCTATTTGACCCCTCCCCCTACCCACCTCCCCTCTGGTAACCAATCAGAGTGTGTTCTCTACAATTAAGACTCTGCTTCTCGGTTTCTCTCTCTCTCTGTCTCTCTCTCTCTCTCTCTTTTTCCTTCACTCATTTGTTTCTTAGTTGGGGTGCCTGGGTGGCTCAGTGAGTTAAGCGTCTGCCTTCGGTTCAGGTCATGATCCCAGGTCCTGGGATGGGCCCTGCATTGGACTCCCCACTCAGTGGAGAGTCTGCTTCTCCCTCTCCCTCTGCCTCTCACCCTCCTCCCACTTGCACTCTCTCTCAAATAAATTTTTTATTTAATTTTAATAATTGTATTTAATTTTTAATTTAATTCCACATATGAGTGAAACCACATGGTATTTGTCTTTCTATAACTGACTTATTTCACTTAGCATTATACTCTCTAGCTCCATCGTGTCATTGCAAATGGCAAGACCTCATTCTTTTTTATAACTGAGTAACATTCCATTGTGCATATATACAGCATCTTCTTTATCCATTCAGCAATCAATAGACAGTTAGGCTTCTTCCATGTTTTGGCTCTCGTAAGTAGTGCTGCAGTAAACACAGGAGTGCATGTATCCCTTTGAATTAGTGTTTTTGTATTCTGCGGGCAAATACTCAATAGTGTCATTACCGAATCATAAGGTAGTTTGATTTTTAACTCTTTGAGGAACCTCCACACAGTTTTCCAGAGTGGCTGCACCAGTTCACATTCCCACCCACAGTGCAAGAGGGTACCCCATTCTCCACATCCTCACCAATGCATGTTGTTTCTTGTGTTGTTGATTTTAGCCATTCTGACAGGTGTGAGGTGATATCTCATTGTGGTTTTGACTTGCATTTCCCTGATGGTAGGTGATGCTGAACAGCTTTTCATGTGTCCATCAGTCATCTGTATGTCTTCTTTGGAGAAATGTCTGTTCATGTCTTCTGCCCACTTTTTTTTTTTAAGATTTTATTTATTGATTCATAGAGACACACACACACACACAGAGGTGTGGGGGGGGGGGCAGAGGGAGAAGCAGGCTCCATGCAGAGAGCCCAACGCGGGACTCCAGGGTCTCCAGGATCAGCCCTGGGCTGCAGGCGGCGCTAAACCGCTGCGCCACCACGGCTGCCCTTCTGCCCACTTTTTAATTGCATTATTTGGCTTTTTGGGTGTTGAGTTTTATAAGTTCTTTACATATTTTAGAAACTAGCCCTTCATCAGATATATCATTTGTAAATATCTTGTTAAATTATTTCCTTCACTGTTCAACAGCTTTTTATTTTGATACAGTCCCAATATTTTATTTCTGCTCCCTTGCTTCAGAGGCTATATCTAGAAAGAAGTTGCTATGGCCTATGTCAAAGAAGCTTCT